>NC_136265.1:196845932-196933432 GCF_964187855.1 Myxine glutinosa | reverse complement strand
GGAAAACTGAAAAAAAATTATTTATTTATTTATTTAAAACGGGTGTACACGATTGTACATGTGTACGGACCTTACCGAACCTTACCGAACCGGCAAACAAATCGCCTCATGGTGCACTTCATGAGCCGATTTGCCTGCAGACCAGAGTAAGGCTCTTAACACCCAGCGTATAACGTACGCATCCTCGCAAACACACGAATAATAGAATCATTTAAAACGTTCCATCCGTGACTTTTACCTCGGACGGTCGTGACAAAAATACGTTTACACTCCTTGGATTGTCGTTATGTTACCTATATCGCGGCATGTTACCTATATCGCGGGAAGCCCCACACACCACCTCCTCCACCATGTTCAGAATTAAACACAGGTTCGTATTTCATAATGGACCATCCCCAAGACGCCATGCTTACCTTGGCGAAGTCCACTCGAAATCCAGCGGTGCCTCCAGATTGTCGTGGAAGTGTTGTGAGACTCAAGACTCCAATGATGTCACAGGTTTACAAAAGATCACAACTTTATTAACTGGTTGTTCACTTCATTCCAATACCAAATAACTACCGTTTAACTCAATGGACCAGGTAACTCTATCCGCATAGTCCCTCTTTCGTGGCCGATGTCTTCTCCGCAGCGCCGTACTCGTGGTACGCGTTCAATCCGTCGGGCAGGGCTTCTGAGGATGAGTGCTCCTTGACTCAAAGTCTCTTCTGTTTATATGGGCAAACTTCAGTTAATCCTCTGTGTGCTGAAATCGTAAACCCTTCTCCGCAGCAATGTTACTCAGTCATCCTGCTCGCCTTCCTGGCACCAACTCGCTCCTCCCTGCTGGGAATTTGCTTCATCCTCTTTGCATCCCGATGAAAGACAATAGTACGGGCTTGGGAATGTGTGTTAGCCCGGGGTCGTGCTAAAGCTACACAACAGGACTCCCAGCTTCGACAGGGCGAGATGCATTCCTGACATTCTTACGACCACCTGCTCGTACCTTGGTTCGTTACCAGTTCCAACCAATGAGTTACACTGAGTTACACTTCCACACCTCCATCAAGAATGACCGTGAACTCTTCGCACGCCTGTACATTGGCTGCCAGATGAGGGATGGAAACCTTGAGGAGTTCTTTTGTCACGAGAATCAGGCATGTCCTCCTGCATTGTCTGATGGTGGAAGCCTCTGCACTGGTACCAAGAGTGATCTCCTCACATGCTTGGAAGAAGTCTCCGACGCAAAGACAGAGACTCCTGTCACGACCTGTATTGTGCTTGATGGAGCAGCCATCGTCCAGATGCTGAAGCCGGCTGCATCAAAGACCTTTGAAGAGTATGCACAACAGATCTTCATCCCATATATGTCCACGAAGCTGCAAACAGTGTCACGCCTGGATCTGGTCTGGGATACTTACCTTGCTGATTCACTGAAAGGTAGTACACGTGCAAAGCGTGGACAAGGTGTGCGGAGACGTGTGGTG
This sequence comes from Myxine glutinosa, assembly GCF_964187855.1. Classification (NCBI taxonomy): domain Eukaryota; kingdom Metazoa; phylum Chordata; class Myxini; order Myxiniformes; family Myxinidae; genus Myxine; species Myxine glutinosa. The sequence goes on along the minus strand of NC_136265.1, from coordinate 196,931,966 downwards.
GCTGCCGCAGCCATACCAGGAAACTGGCAGAACTTCCTACGAGTGGACAGCAACAAGACCGAGCTGTTCAGGTTCCTCTCAGCAGCTCTCATGGAATGGTTTGACCAGGAGGACAAGCAACTCGTCATTACTGATGGAGAGGCAGTGCTCAGCAAGCCACTACTGCCAGATCTGACCTCACTCGCCCCATGTAACCATGAAGAGGCTGACAGTCGGATGTTGCTGCATGCATCTCACGCAGTCCAGCATGGACACCATGCAATACTCATCCAGACTGTAGACACCGATGTTGTGGTGCTGGCAGTGTCCCTGGCACAGGAGTTGCAACCAGAAGACAAACTGTGGCTGGCATTCGGAACAGGCCAGAGTTTCCGATACCTAGCAGCACACGAAATAGCAGCTGGATTGGGACGAGAGAAGGCTCGTGCACTGCCAATGTTCCACGCTCTAACTGGATGCGACACTGTGTCTAGTTTTCATAGACATGGCAAGAACACTGCGTGGGCAGTCTGGACGGTACTGCCAGAACTCACTGAGGCGCTGCTGCTGCTGTCCTCTGCACCTCGTGACATACCAGACGATGCAATGGGCATCATCGAGAGGTTCGTGATCCTGTTGTATGATCGAACCAGCAAATGCACAGACATTGACAAGGCCAGGAGGAAACTCTTCGCAAGGAAGAACAATGTGCAGCTCATCCCTCCAACGAAGGCAGCTCTGGAGGAACATGTCAAGAGGGCAGTGTATCAAGGTGGACATGTGTGGGGTCAGATACTGCTGCCAGCACCAGAGCTCCCTCCACCAACCAACTGGGGTTGGTCAAGGACTGGAGAAGGACAGTACACACCTTACTGGACCAGGCTAACTGAGGCAGCTCACAGCTGCATTGAGCTGGTTTCCTGCAAGTGCAAGAAAGGGTGTGTGAGGCGCTGCAAGTGCAAAAAGGCTGCCCTTCAGTGCACAGCCCTCTGTGTGTGTGAAGGGGACTGCACATGACGATGAGTCAACAACATACATGTACTTGTGGCAATGCTGAACTTGTTAACATGACACTGTTTATGTACACGTATCTTCAGTACCGGTATATACCTAGCCTCAGATACCAGTACACCTAGCCTCAAATACTAGACCATGTAGCATGTCAGTATTATACCTAAGACATTTACAGAACTAAGACATTCTTTTCAAAGTATTGTGTTGAATCCAATATTTGCCTAGATAATTTCCAAATAAAATTATATAACAGACTGTGATAGATAATATTAAGTTGAAATTGGTACCATTGGATTCCTTGCCCCCAAAAACATACATTTAGATACCAGAATCAAGTCAATAGCTGCATTACGTCCAGAGATAATAGCAAATGTAGATTTCAAGTGGCGGCCATTTTGAAATCCAATATGGCGGACATAAAGAGAGAATTTCAAGTGGCCCAATATCTGAAAATGTTCGCAACATATTAATGTACATTTGTGCCAAATTTGGTGCTTGTATCACAAAATGCACAACAGGTTTGCTATGCTGCTACACTACTTGGTTCTTTTGTCTTGTAAATAATAGTAATAAATTCTATTTGTATTTCCTACCTTCGTTCTTCTTCTTCACATCCGTTTCGTCCTTGTCTTTTCCATCATTGAACAACTGTGGCACGATTTGGCCAACGTTCAGGATCGGGTTAGTCTTTGCTAAACAGCTCGAACTTCCGGTTGCTAAAACCGCTCGGCAACTAGTCCATCTAAAACCGTGGTTCGAGCAGAAGGTATTCCCTCGTTCCCGGCTGGTGGTAGTAATTAGGTAAGCAGCGAACCCCTAGGCCTACGGACCCTACCTACCGTCGGTCCGGTAAGGACGTTGTAACTTCAGGACTCACGTCGGTCAGTCGCGAACAAGGGGATTAATCCCCCCTTGGTAAGTGGAAAAAGGCCGACGTTGAGATCCGTAACAAATTGGTGTCAGGAGCGAGATTCAGACCTGGGATGCACTTGGCGCACTCAAAATTACGAGTGGTACAAAATTTTATTTAACACATCCAAATTTAAAATCGTGCCATGGATGGTCAAGACGAGCGGGTGCCGGTGGGGGTAGAGTTAGAGGGGGTAGAATCGACCCAGGACCCCAGGGAGGAGGTGGGAGTAATGATGGAGGAGGAGAGCAGTGAGGATGTGGTTGCAGAGGTTTCAGGCACACGAGATGGCGCCCTCGCGCACGAGGTGGGGGGCGCACAAAATGGCGGCTCGCACGTGGGTGCGGTAGCCGAGCCCGCTCTACCAGCGGGCTTTGACATGCAAGGCCTCATGGCGCAGCTACAGGCAGTCATCCAAATGGGGAATATGGGATTGAGAAATGAATTGAGGAATGACATGGGGAGCCAAATTGAGCAATTGGGAGGCCAAATTGGAGCAATGAGGGACGAAGCAAGGGGTAATAGTGCCCAAATTGGGGACTTGGGCAATCAAATTGGGGAATTGAGGAATGACATGGGAAATCAAATCGGGGGGCTAGAAGCCAAATTTGAGGGTTTAGACAATAAATTGGAGGGTTTCGACAATAAATTTGAGGGTTTAGACAACAAATTTGAGGGGTTAGACAGCAGGATGGAAGGGGTGAAGAATGGGTTAACGGGGTTAGAAAACACCATGGAAGGCAAATTGAGGGAAATAGGGGAGCAATCTGCCCGGGAAATTAAACAGATGGGGAATCAGATAGATGAGGTGAAAATCGGGTTAGAAACTAAATTGGATGCCCAGAGGAATGATTTGGAGCAGATGAGGGCAGCATCTACCAAAGAGATGGGAGAAATGGGGGAGGAGATCAGACGAGGTGTGGGCGAGGAGGTCGCGGGGGTATGCGAGGAGGTAAAGCGAGGTGAGGAGCGTATGGAGAAAGAGGTGAGAAATAGTACGGCTAGGTTACAGGGGGGCATAGAGGATCTGACGAGGGGAGTAGAACAGCTGACGGTGGGACAGAAGGAATTAGTGGATCAAGTGGAGAAGAACACTGCGATAATCGGAGGGTTAAAGGCGACGCAGAAAGACATAAAAAAAGGAACTGGTAGCAACGAAGAGGGAATGTCAGATGGTACATGAGGGGTTGACAAAGAGGTTGGACGAGGTGACAGAAGCAATGGAGACGAAAGAACGGGAGGTGAGGACGCACATATAAACGATAAAGGTGGCCTTAGAGGCCGAAATTGAGGGGGTGCACCGGGATATGAAAGAGGTGAAGCAAAAATTAGAGGATGTGGAAGAGGGGGTGAGTGAAATTAAAAAGAGACGGAGGGAAACTAAGAGAGAGATAAAGGAGGAGGTGATGGAATATGTACAAGGTCTGTGCTCAGATCATGATTATGTGCTTACTAACCAAATAAAGAGTTTGCAGGTGGCGGAGGAGGAGCGAAGACGAGGTGCCGAGGTGAGTGGCGATATACTCGGAAATGTATATGGGGCGAGGGGAGATTCAGTCGGCTTGGGTGTTGGTGTAGACCCGGGTGTTCATGAGAGGCCGCTGGTAAGGTGTGCGACAGGTACAGAGTGTGAAGGAGGAGGTGTGTGAGGATGTCCGACTATGGGGTGTGTGAGGAAAAAGTGCGCGCCGAGGAGTGAGTGTGCTGTTGAGAGTGAGTTGGTGATGGCGCGGGTGCGAGGGGGCACATTGAAGCGCGTGATGGGGAGTGTTACAGGGGATGTAACGGCAGAGTGCACACCTGTGGTGAGTGTTACGGAGGACGTAACGGGAGAGTGTGCGCAAGAGGATGCACGAGAAAGGTGTGTAACAGAGGAGTGCATGGTAACAGAGTGTGTTGTTGAGAGTGAGGGTGAATGCACGACAGAGTGTGGTGGTAAGAGTGACACGGAGTACGAGTTGGTTGTGTCAGGTGAGAAAGGATGCACACCTGGAATGGAAGGATGAACACCTGGAATGGTCGAGCACGTGTGGGAATGCACACCTGAGGTGGTAGTGAAGCGCGTGATTGGGTGTGCAAAAGAGTGCACACCCGTGGTTGTCACAGAGGACGTGACCGAGGAGTGGGCGCGAGGAGGTGTGTTGATGAGGTGTGCGAACGACGAGTGTGTGCCAAGGTGTGCGGTGGTCAGAAGTGTAACAAAGTCGATGAGCAGAATGAGTGTACCTGGACGTGGGAATAAGGTACGAAACGCGGGGTGTGAGCATGCAAGTGGAGCATCGACGCTAAAGGGGATAGTGGTTAGATCAACTTTTACCCGAAGCGAGCCCTCGGTTCGTGCCGGGCTTCGGGTGCCGCCGGGACCAGCGGGGATCATAACCACGGCGGTTTCAAAAGAACCGCCGTGCGCGAATCATGCCGGGCCCCGCTCTGAACGGTCGCGTCCTTGCTCCGCCAGGCGGAGCGGGCGGGCCGGTTCGAGTACACAGGTGGGAAGGGTCGGCACGGCGGCCCCCTGTGGTTGTGGCATTCCGGCCGGCCGAGATCGGGGCATCAAACGGCTCCATGCCGGGATGGTGCGTGAGATCTCGGCGCGAGTAAGCCTCCTTCCCTGCACCGAATGCTGGACGGATCCAACCGCCGGCAACGAACCACCCGCATTCATTGCTCGGATTCGCGAAGCCGGGCTTTGAGGATGTAATGACGCACCGAGAGGCTCAAGTGAGTGGACGTGTGAGGGTGATAGCAGTAGTGGATTTGAAAAGCAAAATTTGATGGGTAGAAATGATTGGCAGATGGTTGGCAAATTTGATTGGTTGGAATTTGATGGCAAAATTTATAGTGGGAGATACCCGATGTGATGGGATGGTAAATCCACCATCCCTCACACTGGGGACAAAGGAGCAATAGGTTATGGGGTTTGGCAGTGAAAACTAGCCCGGGAGGGTTAGGATAATGTATAGGGACCTAGAGATTGACCATAGGTAACTGTAGAGGTAAGTAGCGACAATTGTACAGGTAGTGGGGACGCAGAGAGATTAGTTTGGATGATAACGACATGGTATGTGCTTAGTTTAAAGGGAAGACGGGGAGCACCAAGTTAGAAGGAGCAGTTAGATCAGATGATGCTGTGTGTGTGTGTGTGTGTGTGTGTGTGTGTGTGTGTGTGTGTGTGTGTGTGTGTGTGTGTGTGTGTGTGTGTGTGTGTGTAAAAGTGTATTCAGAAGTGTATTGTGAAAAGTGTGAGGTGATTGTGAGTTGTATTGAGCGTGGAAGTGTATGGAGCAGTGTATGAGGAATAATTGTGGTTGTGCATTGTATTGAATGATTGAAGAAGCCTCGGAGAAAGGAGGGTGCAGGTGGCACCAGGTGTGATTGCACAGGTGTGCAAGTGAACAGGTATATGGAGCAATGTATGAGTGAGTGATTGTGGGTTGTGTTGAGCAAATGGTCCTAGGAGGAAGGAGGGTGCAGGTGGCACTAGGAGTGATTGCACAGGTGTGCAAATACAGGTGTACGGAGCATGGTTGTATGGAATAAATGGCATGGAATATATGGTGTATGGAATGGATGGTGTGGAGGGAGTATGGTGGAAACTGTGGAGTGGAGTGGATGGTGCGAAGGTGTGAATGGGGGAAAAGTGGACCCCTATCACGAATACCTGGGGAGGGTAGTTTCAAGAGTTAGGTAGAGGGAGTAGGTAAATTGTGGTTGGATATTGGCATCTGTGGTGCATGTGGAAGAATGGTGTTTGGATGGGTGCATTAGTGACGTGGAAATGGCTGGGCGTGTGGCCTGTTAGTGTGTGTAGTTGAATGGGCACTCCACCACTGTGAGGATGTCGGCCAGGTGAGGCCGCAGGTGGGCTCTGGGAGCCGTTAGAGTTGTGGATGGGGCCCGAGGATCCGGAGGACGGACCCGGGTAGCCCAGTGCCAGAGGGCACCGAGTGGGGAGAGCGCCAGAGGGCCTTCCCCAGGTAGATAGGTTAGGGTAAGGAGCAGGTAAGCTCGGAGGCAACTGCAGTGGTGGAGGTGTGCAGGTGGGTAGACCTGCTGGGAGAGCCACATGACCCAGTCCTGAAATTGTGCAAAGGCACAGGGAGTTGAATCGGGGGAGTGAGACCCCAAATTGATGAAGCACCACAGTTTGGTCAATGGGAATTGGTTCTTAAAACCGCATTTAGTAAGATTGCCAATGGATTGGCAGGGAAAGACCCCGGGTAGTGTAAAGTGTGTTAATGTCATTTAAGAGGATAGATAGGATTGGAATCTCCTCGTACCATCTACATCCACTCGCCTGGGGAGATGACGTACCTCCACACCATGCCATGTTTTGATTTTTTTTTTTTGTGCAAATGTTTGGATTTGTGAGACGCATCATGACGTGGGTGTGACATTGTGTTGTTGTTCCATCTCTCCCTCCTTATGAGGATTGATGATGAATTGGTGATGGCAAATTTTGGATTAGAGGGATTGTGGTGACGAATTTGGTATTAGGGGAAATATGGGGAAGACGAGACTGTCGCGACAGATTTGTAAACTGGTAAAGGTGTAGAGTTTTTTTGTACATATGGGGTAAGGGCAAGGGTAGAGTAGGTAACAGGGGGGGGTGACGTACGGTAGGGACGAGCTTTTCTCCGCTCGGTCTCCAGGCGCACCTCACCTTGCATTGCCTTTATTGATGTGTACCCTTGTGACCTTACCCCTCGCTAACCTGCCCTCTCTGTCTTCCTTCCCCGACCCATGGATCGTGCTCTCTGGGCACCGAGGGGAGCGTGCGGGAGTCCGCCATTGTGTGCCCGAACTCTCGCAACCACAGCTGCCTGCATCGATGCACCACTTATGGACCACATGTCTGTGGCTGAGCACCACTTATGGACCCCACGGGTTGGGGCATGGCCCCTCTGCTGGAACCGGCCACGATGGCCAAGATCTTGCTTGCGGACCTCGGTGACGTGGCACCTATGCCACACAGGTGAACCACTCATAGTCGGCCCTGTGGGCCATAAATAAAAAACGGACACGTTTTGTGCATTTTTAAAATTATATCTAAATAGGCCGCCAGCAAGAAGAACACGAAGTAGACAACATCTGGAAGAACATTGGCCAGCAGAGGGAGCCGAAGAGCAAGACCACCAGCATGGTTTGTTTTTTATTATGAACTGTGGTGACTGTGCACTCTGGTGCGTTTATGGTGCTCTTTGTTGGCGCTGGTGCATCGATGCAGCGCAGGCTGCCCCCCCCCCCCCAAAAAGAACAATCACAGGTCCTAGGTTAGTTTTGTAAATACCATTAGCGTCAATTGTAAATAATGCTCCCCACCGTTCATGTATAGTTTGAAGACAATTCCGCAATTCGGTTAGCTGTGGGCGTAAATCTGTTAGGCAGGGTGCAATGCAGCAGGGGGACATACTTATTTGTGTTTTAAAACTGTCACACTCAGGGTCAGGTTAAATGTAGAGGGAACTACACCTACGTGCCACACTAAAGTTAAGTTTTATAGGCCAGAGCCCGTGCCTGGAGGATGAGGGTGCAGTGTTGTGGATTTGAAAATTATTGTAAATATCACCCTTTATAAATGTATATGTAATGAATTCTTGTTGTAAATATCAACCTCCGTAGTGTAAAGGTCAAAGGTCGTCGTCCTAGTTAATCCATATACATGCACGTAGCAAATCATATATCCTTTTAAATAGTTATCTCCTTATTATGTGTATTAGTTTAAGGCTCTGTCTTCCATTAATTGACACTGCATTGCATCAAATTCAAATAAGATAGATTCCCTTTCAATTCCCCATTTGTCAGCAATTGCCAACTGCATTCGCCCTCCATTGAACACGTGGCCAACTCAGAGAAGAAAGGCGTGTCTCCGCACCTCGTCATCGGGAGGAGGAGTGAGCCAGCCCTTGCCGACCAACCAAGTACGAGGGGTTTGGCTTGAGAGGGCGGAGAGAGAACGATCGGGGAGGTTCGCGAAGGTTCGAGGGTGTGGCCTATATAACCCGCAGCGCGACGCCCCACCGCAGATGATTGGAGATAGAGACGATTTGAGGAAGGAGTCAAGGAAGCGGGTGACCGAGGAAGCCCCCACAAACCAATGAGCACGGAATCCACCGCAGCTTTTAACCACCGCAGCTTGGAGCTTTAACGGCAGTTCGACCCGCGGCCGCGACGAAACGCCGCCGTACGAACGAGAGTGTGGAGAGTCGGCGGCTGCTCACTCCCGGCCCGGCCATTCTTCTGCTCCCGCTGAACCTTCCTCTCCTTCCAGCCATTCGTGCCATTCATCCCTCCAGCCAATCCTATCATCATTCCCCCGTGTAAGTCTGCTTGTCGTCTGTTTTGTCGATGTTGTCCTTGGGGTATAAGTAGACTGTTTAGGTAAGTTAATAATTGCACTGTATCTTCTGGTCCTTCCATCCTTCTGTAAATTATTTTCTTATCTTTCTATTGTCTTGTTCTTTTGTCTTGTCAAGTTCTTTTGTCTTGTAAATAATAGTAATAAATTCTATTTGTATTTCCTACCTTCGTTCTTCTTCTTCACATCCGTTTCGTCCTTGTCTTTTCCATCATTGAACACCTGTGGCACGATTTGGCCAACGTTCAGGATCGGGTTAGTCTTTGCTAAACAGCTCGAACTTCCGGTTGCTAAAACCGCTCGGCAACTAGTCCATCTAAAACCATGGTTCGAGCAGAAGGTATTCCCTCGTTCCCGGCTGGCGGTAGTAATTAGGTAAGCAGCGAACCCCTAGGCCTACGGACCCAACCTACCGTCGGTCCGGTAAGGACGTTGTAACTTCAGGACTCATGTCGGTCAGTCGCGGACAAGGGGATTAATCCCCCCTTGGTAAGGGGAAAAAGGCCGAAGTTGAGATCCGTAACAATATATATATATATATATATAGATATATATATATATATATATATATATATATATATATATATATATAGATATAGATGTAGATGTAGATATATATATATATATATATATATATATATATATATATATATATTGTTGTGGATATGAGAATGTTTTTTTATTTTGTTGTTGTGGTAAAATGTTGTTGTAAAAGGTTGTTGTAAAATATCACCCCTCCTCCCTCCGTTGTGGTTGTATAAAGGTCAAAGGGCGTTCCCGTAGTTAGTCCATAAAAAAACATACATGCAGGACACGATATATCTTTTCTTTTGATAGTTATCTCTTATTCTGTGTTTTAGGATAAGGCTGTGTCTCCCATTAATTAAAAGTACTCCATTGCACCAGTGAAAGAGAATAGACCCCCTTTCCTTCCCATCCCCAAAAATCTCCCTTTCCATCCCCTCCAAAACCTCCAATGACCTCATATTACATCCCCCTCTCGTCATTGGCGAGCCTCGATTGCCCATATTACCTCCCCTCCAATAACCACCATTGACCACGAGGCTCGGGTCGGAGAAGAAAGGCGTGTCGCACCTCGTCAGAGGGGAGGAGGGGCGCGCCGCCCGTCGTCATCCAGGGCGGAGCCCGAGGGTCGCGCGACCAACCAGGGCCGAGGTGAGCACCCCCGATGGGCGTGTCCAAAGCGCCGGGGGGCGTGATCGCTGGGGGCGCTATAAAAGGGCGCAACCGGAAGTGGACCAAAGAGAAGAAGAAAGAGAGATGCACTCTGGGTTGGTCTGGGTCGGTTGAGAGAAAGAGAGGAGGAGTTGGTTGCAAGGAGTTGGTGACAGTCGGTTGCCAGAGAAAGGAGTCGGTGGTCAGTTGGTTGCGGTGGTGAGGAGTCGGTGGTGACGAGTGAGACAAGGCCTGGCAAGGCAAGTGCAGGCGGCCGCAGCCGCGCCACCCAACCGCCAAAGGGGGCCTGAACGGCGGTTCGGAGCAGGGCCGAAACGGAACGGCGGCTGCTGAACGCGCCGGTTGTGCTGCGGGACCCCCCTTGGACCTTTCCTCTCCCTCCAGCCATCCACCTTCTGCCATCCCTGGCATTCCCCGCGTGAGTCAGCGTTCTGTTTGTTCTGTCCTGGGATATAAGTTAAGTCTGTAGGTAAGCTAAATTTGCACTGTGTCACCTGCGTCTTGTGCTTGTAAATAAACGTGACATCTGTCTTTTTGCTTGTGTGTAAATAGTAGGAATAAATGTAGTAGTATTTCAAACCTTTTTTTGTCTCCGTTTTCCTCTTGCATTGCGTCGCTTTTGTCTTTTCCCTCATTGAGCAGCTAGGGTGCGATACAACCAACGTTCGGGTGGAATCGGGTGAGTTTGTTAGGTCGCGGTTTTAAACCACCGCTCGGTCTATAACATCCTAACCGCGATCAGCAACAATATATATACAGACTTGGCATTTAATATGGAATATTTTTTTTGTGGGGGTGGACTTACTTTTCAAGATGACATAGAACCAAAAGTTCATTGGAATTATGTTGAAATTATTCTAGATTTTGTTAATGTGACCTTTAAAAGAAACAAAAACCACATTTGACATTTCGAAGCAAATAAATTGATCCTTGAAAGTGATGTAAACTGATATCGAACTCAATTCACGGACAGTACTGTGTTAAACTTCTGTACGTTTTCCAGAAGTATCTCTTTATTTAGCACATTAGCCAAAAAAAATTTCAACAAAAACAAAAGCTAAAGTATGACCGGGATTACGGACAGTAAAATTACAGTTCAGTACTTCGTGTAACCCCCACGAGCATTCAGGAGAGCACGTACACGTCGAGGCATGCTGTTCACGAGATTTGCCAAGGTTTGGACAGGAATCGGTTGCCATGCAGTGACAATAGTCTGCTGCAATTCATGCACAGAGGTAGGCTGCTGGTCCAAGTTGTCGATTTGACGCGTTAATTCTGCCCACAAGTTCTCTATCGGATTGATATCCGGGGACATGGCAGGCCACTCCATATGTTCTACACCACGGTCAGCAAGAAAGTGCTGGATCATGCGAGCACGATGAGGCCGTGCATTGTCATCTTGGAAGACAAAGTTTCCTCGAAAGGCTGCACGAGCAAATGGAAGCAATGTGAACAACCAGGTCAGTTTTGCCCCCTGCATGAAAAGCAGCCCAAACGGTCACCCCACCACCTCCAGCTTGGACTCTTGGCACTATACAATCTTCGTTGTGGGCTTCATGCACTTGTCTGCGCACTCGGACGTGGCCATCTTGACGATAGACCAGAAATCTAGACTCGTCACTGAAGGTCACGTGATTCCAGTGTCCTGGCTGCCATTGACGGTGCTCTCTGGCCCACTGCAATCGGCGCTGGCGGTGTTTTCTGGTCAGGCGTGGCTTTCTCAGGGGACGCCTGGCACGATAGCCTGCTTGAACCAGTCGTTGGTTGACTAGCCTTCTGGATACAGGCACATTTGTCAGCTGCTGCCACTCAGCCCTAAGCCGATTACCTGACTTGGTACGGCCATTGCAGACTAACCGGTGCAGCTGGCGATCATCTCTCCTTGTGGTTCTGCGTGGACCTCCTGGCCTCGGTATTGGAGTAGGGACACCCCTCTGAGCATTTCATTTCAGGATCTTTGACAACTGACCTTGAGTGATGCCATACTGCCGAGCAATAGCACAATGTTTCATGCCAGAATTTCGTAAAGCCACCACTCCATGAGAAACAGCATTGTCAAGTTGACGGACCATCTCCAGAGGAAGCGGCAATAACTTTTGTAGACATGCAGCAGTTGTTTTCCACTAACACAGAATGCAACAACCCTTATATACCCGATTGCGAAGCCAATCGTCAAATGTACCTGTCTTTACATTTTGTCACGCCACCTGTGATATAATCCTGTTATTGACTTCTTGCTGCGAAAGACAATCAATGACATGGTTCTTTCAACAAAGACATCACCGAAGGGTAAAAGAAACTCACCAGATTGATATACTGAGTTCAGAAAGTAAACCCAAGTCAAGAAGAAAAAAAAATTCCATATTAAATGCCAAGTCTGTATATATATATATATATATATATATATATATATATATATATATATATATATATCTGTGGGTGTATATATTGTTACGTGTGTGGGGGTAGTTAATGAATCTCATAGGAAAGGTAGGAATGTGTAAGTTTTAATATGCTCCGAGTGACGCGAAGAAGAAGCCCAACTCAATGTAACTAAGTAGGAAATCTGTTTAGAATAAAAGGTAGGAATGTGTAAGTTTTAATATGCTCCGAGTGACGCGAAGAAGAAGCCCAACTCAATGTAACTAAGTAGGAAATCTGTTTAGAATAAGATCGTATATGTGCCTCCATACGAGGAGTGGAGCTATGCCAATTAGGTTGGACTTAAGGATAAACCAGAGTGTGTCATTGCCCTGTGATTTTTCCCTTCATTGTTATTGCATCAAAAAGGGCCGCCATTACAATAGCTACAACAATCACACTGCAAATGGACTCATTCGCTCACAACGCCACCAGGGCTAACCAACACCCAGCACATTTGCCGATCGGCAAAGGAACGACGGCATCCGAACATTCCCGAAGAGAGATTACGCTCCCCTCCCCCACCCCCCCCCCCCCCTTCCTGACGAATCGCAACGGGGAGGTCACGCCCTGGCCTTCGTGATTGAGTCGCACTCAGTGATTGGACAGAGAGTGTGACATCGTGGAACATTCGAGAGTGAAGGGGAAAGGACGTGGTCACGCCATCTTGCTCTCTCTTCTGGTCCTGGCTTCGCGTGAAGGACCGTCGCTTCGCTTGCTCTTTCCCTTCGTCTTGGTCGCACTTGGTCCGTTCGTGAAGCTTTGGATAGTGGAGGGAGGCGGAAGAGGAAGACCTCTCGCCCTTTCTAATTATCTTGCCTTGCATTGAGGTTTTATTTAGGATCTTCACCATGACAACCTTTATCATTCGTAGTATAACCACATGGGGTCGCACTTGGACGTTACAAACACAGTTCATTGTGCGTTTGCAATAAACCCAGGAAGCTTGAACGACATAAATTTCTATTTGCATTAATTTATACATTCATTCGGTAATGTGTTGAGATTTTGAGTGAAAACCCGTGCTTTGAGTTCAGCGGATAAGCTTGTATAAGAGTGGGCAACTGATTATTGTTCATACTTAACCTCACCACCACATAACTCAAAACTAGAACAACACTTTTTTACGTCATGACGTTGACCGATGTGCTTCCGCCCACATTATTACATTATTATAATACTTGTAACAAGTTTGATTTAAGTCCATTCAGCTGTTCTCAAGTTATCACATTTTTACCTGAAATGACCTCTGACCTTTGACCTCAAAATTTCATCAGTTCATGTTTACATCATTATACATACCTGTATCCGGTTTTAATTTCAATCCTTTCATCTGTTCACAAGTTATCACATTTTTTCCTGACATGACCTCTGACCTTTGGCATTTGACCGTGGGACTCCAAAATCTAATCATTACATCATTATACATACCTGTACCAAGTTTGAATTGGATCACTTCTGCCGTTCACAAGTTATAGACCTATTACAGACTTTGACCTTTGACCTCTTGACCCCAAATTCTAATCAATGCATATTTACATCACTCTACGTAATTTTACCAAATTTGGTCAGAATCCCATCACAGATTCCCAAGTTATCGCGGTAACAGGATTTTTACCTGACATGACATCTGACCTTTGGCCTTTGACCTTGTGACCCCAAAATCGAATCCGTTCATCTTTAACTCATTATACATACCTATTTTTTTAAATTATTTTTATTTTTATTTTTTTATTTTTTTGTATACAAGATCGAGGCTCGTGAAAGCGAACAGTAATCACACAGAAAGACAAACAGACACATAAAACCAATAACATCGGGAGCGGTAGACAAGATGGGGAGAGAGGGGGAAGGACACAAACACAACATTTGAGAGCAGGGACCGAGAGACATGGAGACATCGAGAGATCTGTGGGAGGGAGAGGGCTTTGGGGGGGAGGTATGTGAAGGGGGGGGGGGTGGGAGAGGTATAAACATATGGACACTGCCAGGACTTCCAGGAAAGAAGTTGGAATTTCAAACAAGGTGGATCTGGGGTGAATTAGTGGAGGTAGAAAAAATCAAGGTTTTGGATGGGGGAAGATAAGAGATGGTGGTGAACAGCTGTTTTAAAGACCTGGAGGGAGGAGTGGGATTGAAGGGAGTGTGGGAGTTTGTTCCAGAGGCGGGAGAAAAGAGGAATGAAAGAGTGAAGGTGAGCAGAGAGCCGAGATTTCGGCAGTTTCACCATCAGAGGGTTGCTGGCAGATCTTGTGCGACCTGTAGGAATATTTGGGGGACAGAGCACAGAGAGAGCTGGGGGAGCAAGGCCGGAGAGGAGTCGGTAGAAGACAGAAAGACCACCTACCTGCCTGCGGTGAGTGAGTGAAAGGCCCTCAGAGATAGCTTCATCGCGGGAGATTCCAATGATTTTGAAAGCTTTGGATTCAACAGCGTGAAGCCGAGCCAGGTGTGAGGCAGGAGCACCAGCCCATAGGGGAGAACAGTATTCCATTGAGCTGCGGATGAAAGCCTTGTATGTGGTGAGGAGCTCAGGTGTGCCGAGGAAGGACTTCGCACGACAGAGGATGCCCAGTCGCGACTGGCTTTGGAGGCCAGCTTGGAAATGTGGTTTTCCCAAGAAAGATCATGGCAGATAGTGAGACCCAAAAGCTTGAGCGACAGAACTTCTTGGAGAGGATTGTTGAGAAAGTAGATGGGAGGGTTGTCCAGTCGATCTTTTCGGAGAGACATAGTAAGAGAGTGAGATTTGTCACGATTGAAAGACATGTTCCACTTGTTTGACCAGTCTATGATTTTGTCCAGGTCTTCAGAGAGTGAGGAGGCTGCAGACTGCCGATCTGAGGGAAGAGGAATGGAGCGGCAGAGAGTGGCGTCATCAGCAAAGAGATAGAGAGGATTTTCCAGAGAGTCGGAGAGATCATTGATAAAGACCAGAAAAAGCACAGGGCCCAGCACACTGCCTTGGGGAACTCCAGCCTGAACAGGAAGGGGAGATGAGAGAAATCCATTCAGGGCCACACGTTGACTACGACCAGAGAGGAAGTCTGCAAGCCATGCATGGAGATTTCCATGGATACCATAGGAGGAGAGTTTGGTGAGCAGAGCTGGGTGCCAGACCGTATCGAAGGCACGTGATATGTCAAGGGAGACAGCTCTGATTTCCTGTTTGGCATTGAGGACCTCCATCCATTGTTGAGACAGCAGAAGCAGCATGTCCAGAGTAGAGTGACCTGGTCTGAAACCAAATTGATGATCAGAGATCAAGCCATTGGAGAAGAGGAAAGATTTCATATCCGAAGCAATGATGGATTCCATGACTTTGCTGATAATTGGGAGCAGGCTGATTGGTCTGTAGTTGCAAGGATCTGTTTTTGCACCTTTTTTGTGTAAAGCGGTAATGTTAGCTGATTTCCAGGATGCTGGCAGATGACCTTGAGCAAAAGATAGGGTGAAAAGAACAGAGAGAGGGTGAGATAGAGCGGCAGAGCAGGATTTTAGGACCCGTGGGCTGATGCCGTCTGGTCCAGTTGCAGAATCAGAGTCGAGGTTTGACAAAAACTCCTCCACCTTGTCAGGAGTGAAGGACACAGAGTTCAGGAGCAGTTGGGTTCGACTGGGAAAGGTGGGAACAGAGAGAGATGGGTTTGGGACTAAGGATTTTGAGGCAAACACAGAGTTGAGGCATTCGGCTTTGTCACGTGCGATGGCAACTGTGTGGCCATTTGAGGTAAGGGAGGGGATGGAGGGGGAGCAAACACCAGAAACGGATTTGACCAGACGCCACCAGGATTTGGAGGAAGGAGACAGGTTTGAGAGTTCATTCTTGAGTGAGGAGAGATAGTGCTTCCTGGCACTCCTGAGGGTGGACACACACTTGTTCCGAGCTTGGTGGAAGGAACTGAGATTGCCTTCAGTTGGATTAGCCTTCCAAGAGGCAAAGGCAAGTTGTTTCAGGGCAACTGCCTCACCACAAGATTCAGTGTACCATGGACGGGAGGAAGGGTAAGACAACTGAAGGCGAGATGGGATAAATCTGTGCATGAGAGAGATCAGTTTGCTTTGGAAGAATTCCCAGGAAGAATTGATGTCAGAGGCAGTGGAGATGGGAGACCAATCCAGACGATTGATGGCTGCTTGAAGACCGTCCCAGTCGGCCTGCGTGAAATGCCAGACTTGTCGACGCTGAGGAGGCTCTCTGAGAATGGCCAGAGAGATTTCCACTTTGACAAATTGGTCTATGAAATTGGTCTATTCTTGCTAATCCTAATTTTCTCCAATTGTAAAGGTCTATGAAACATACAGCATCAGCATGGGCCATTTATCCATTCCTGCTTTTTAGCTTCTTTGATTCTGTTGCTAAGAAACGAAATTGAACAAAATATTTACACTACATAGTGTGCACAGTGAAAACAAAGTTTTTATACTGGAGTTTTGAAAACACCAGACTTTGAATAAAACGTTATCATATGTGAATTTACATCAACATAATTCTCAATGGATTTGAAATGAACCAGGTATTCAAGAGGTTTAAATATATCACACGGGTTTAACGGGGTTTTCCCCACTCACTTCAAACTCATAGGTCACTCCCTAAATATTTAAATATACCAGCGTACTCAAGATATCGAGATTAATTACCGTTGTGGGTTACATTCTTGTGGCTGTGAATAAATCTGCCCCCAAAAAGCAGATGGACATCATTGGATAGAAATAACATGAATGCATTGAGGTTTTATTTAGGATCTTCACCATGACGACCTTTACCATTCCTCGCATAACCACACGGGGTCGCCCTTGGACTTCACAGACAAACACAGTTCATTGTGCGTTTGCAATAAACCCAGCAAGGTTGAACGACGTAAATTTATATTTGCATTAATTTATACATTCATTCGGTAATGTGTTGAGATTTTGAGTGAAAACACGTGCTTTGAGTTCAGCGGATAAGCTTGTATAAGAGTGGGCAATTGTTTATTGTCATTGTGGATAAAACAATGCCTTGTAAAGAGTACAATACTCATTGTTCGCATTCTAATCGATGGTTGTTTTTAAGTTTGGGGCTTTCACGCCTGACAAGCATTCTTCTTTCAAAAGTAACAAATTAATTTGTATTGCACAAAATGTAATTGATATGGCATTCGACGGCAATTAATTAGGCCTGGTCATAACTGTAGTGTCCGAACCATAATCGCTCAGATGACTTTATGGTGCAATTTCTTAATTTTTGCTCAAAGAAAACCATAAGCGGTGTTTATCAATTGGAACTAATTACAATACCAACCTTTATAGCCAACCACCGACCTGTCAGCACACAAATCATTGTTGTGTTGTTCGTCAAACTTGAAAAATTATTCTCTCATCAGTTAAGAGCTGTAATATATATAATATATAAATAAATAAATAAATATATTGTTGCGGATCTCGAGCCGGTCGACGTTCAGAGGGGGGTTATTCCCTTTTCCCCCTCTGGCCTTCGAGTCCACGAGGCCGAGCCACCACCCCCGTAGTGAGCGTGCGGAAGGGTATCGGGTCGAATCCCCATGTACCTTCGATACACACGCCGGCACGAGAACGGGGACTGGACCTCGCACGAGCCACGCTAGTCGGATACACCCGAGCGGTTTGCGTGTCACGTGACTCGTGCCGTTAATTCTTATTGAACTCGATTGAGCGGTTTTACTCGTACAGTGCGAAGCCAATGGTGGGAAATGACGTGAACGACCAAATGGATGTGAAAGAACACAGGTTTATTATACAATTTATACAAATGATCAGGGCAAAGAGACACAGGGCAGAACCTTAACGTCCTTAACTTATCTCCGGACAAGGGCCCTTTCACTCACGTGGGGAAAGGAAGGAAGGAGAAGGACGCGCACAAGTGCGGCCTTGGCGCCGTTCGCCCCGGTCAGCTCGCTGGGCGTGTCCCTGGGATGTTCGCGGCACGTGTGCAGGGTGCTCAGGCAGGGAGATCGCTGGAACCTCGGGCCCCTGGAGAGACCGTCCTTGAAAGCGCTTACAACAGGCAAAACGCAGACTACAAAGAGTCCGTGCTTCCGAACACAGGACAGAGAGCTCAGAGACAGAGCGTGCTGGGAGCTTAGCATGGAGGAGATCGTTCCAGGGCGGCGAGTAGGAGAAAGACCGTCCACAGAGAGAGAGTTCGGGGGGCCCGGGGCACTCGGGGCAGGGTCTTATAGCCCTTCCAAGAGTCCCACCAGAATATTCCAAGCCCCTCCCCTGGCTGCCATTGTTAACCACTCCCCTTCAGCTCCCATTGGCTGCTCGCCGCTTACCGGCCACTCCCCGGTAGCTCCTCCCTCGGGCCTCCCAGACTTGTTCCAGGCCCTAGCACATGGTATTCCAGCCCAAAGAACACCTGGCCTACACTTACTGGCCTGCTCCAATGCATACTAACACAGGAAAGGAGACTATGCTTAACATTGAATAAGACATAACTAAACTACGCGAGGCTACATGTTGTGGTGCAACTAACTACGAGGGGGGTTATCCTTTATTCTCAAAACTGCAACACTATATATATATATTGTTGCGCTTTTGAGAACCCACACTTGTAAATATGACATAATTAAAAGGTTAAAAGTAGCACCCCATAGTTCAGCCACAAGCAACACGTAGGTCATCATAGGACTTCAGTTATTTCATTGGTATGTGTTTAGATAAGGCCGTGTTTCCAACAGTTGAATCTGCGTTGTGTCAATCAAATAAGGAGTAGGCCCCAATCCATTCATTTTGGCAGCCTCCCTCTCCAAGCGACGCCATTAAGCGTGCCCTCCTGTCTGTGCCCCATGGCCCCTCCCAATTGGTACGCTCCTCGGCCAGCAGCCGCAGCCTTAGCTGCCCGTGAGCTTGCTCAACGCCGCCATAAGCCACGAGGTGAGGCCCGGAAAAAGGGGGCGGAATGCCAGGAAGAAGGTGTGGCCACATCAACCCACCATCAGGGCGTGGCCAGTAAGCGATGATCAGCCAACCAGGGCTGAGGTAAGATCGCCTGATAGGCGTGGCTTTTGGGCTCGCGGAGCGATCGCTGCTTGAGTTATAAAAGCGAACGCAAAGCCCTTTCACAGGACTTGGAGGACTACTGTGATTTGAAGGACAGACTAGAAGAGCACGCTTGTGAAAGGACTCTGGTTGGAACCTTGTGCTAAAGCAGGACATTGGAGAGAGGGGGCGTTTGGCATGAGTGTGCACTTATTACATACGCCGCTAGGACACCAGCCTTCCCCCCATTATATAATTGTCCGTTCGCGTTCCACTAAACGCGGAGCTGCCTGCCGGGTTTCGTCCCTGGATCGGAGCCTGGACCGGAGCCGGGCTGGAGCCTGGACGCACTGGTGACCATCAACCATCTACAATCCCCGTGTGAGTGTATGTGAGACGGGCCCGTTTGTCCTGGGTATTAAGAATAAGACTGTTTAAGGCTGCCCTGTGTGCTTCTTCTTCCTCTTCCTATCCTGTACATTTCTTTCATTTCCTCTTCTCCTTCTTGTAAATTGTTAATAAATTGCCCTGTTCTTTCTGGTTTCCTCTCCATCCGATCGCATTAGTCTTTTCTCCATTGGGTAAACGTGGCACGATCGGAACCGCCATAATCGGGTTTAGTCCTTGCTAAAGGCCCGAATCGCGGCTCGCTTCGCTCGGCATGTCCACTAACGCCGTGGTTCTGGCGGGAGTTATTTCCCTGCTTCATGGTCGGTGTTAGTAATTAGGTATTAGTACTAATTTGACCAATAACCCTACCTAATACCGACCGGAAGGAGCGTATAACTTCCAGGACTCGCGTCGGCCAGATAAAAGGACAAGGGGATTAACCCCCCTTGATAAGGGGAGAGCCGACGTCCGAGATCCGCAACAATATATATATACTATATATAATATATATATATATATATATATATATATATATAAATATATATATAAATGTATATATATATATATATATATATATATATATATATATATATATATATATATATATATAACTGTGAGAAATAGTAGAAACTCCACAGTATGAGCAGGGCATCTCATTTGTATTAAATAAATTAATCGGGAGATTGAATAAGACGCAGACGTAGCTTCAGGACGGTCTATCTTTAATTCTCGATCTTTAATTGTCGAGAATTAAAGATCGACCGTCCTGAAGCTACATCTGCGTCTTGTTCAATCTCCCGATTATATATATATATATATATATATATATATATATATATATATATATATATATGTATGTGCATGTGTGTACATACATTATATGGCTTCACCATACTGTAGGCTTCACTGTATATATTTGTGTATGTGTGTGTGTGTGTGTGTGTACAGGTCGTTATTTCTATATAATAAATATATAATATTTAAACATGTAAATATTTAATATTTCTGGAAATATATTGTGCTATGGAAATACTTTTCTTCTTTTTAATTGCTGATACTTTTAAAAATACGTTATTTGTAAATGTTCCATCATCATCTTAATATCTATCTATAATTCCAGTAATCTCTGTCTGTCTGTCTGTACGTCTGTACGTTTGTCTGTGACCGCTGTTTCTCGACAACCACGGGTCCGATATACTTTTAACTTGCCAGGTATATTGCTGGGGACCCGAGGATGTGCCTTTTCAAGGTTTCATATTAATCGGACAATTACTTACCGAGCTATGTCCAAAAAACGATTCAACCAATCAGAGAGCAGCGAACGATCGCGTGTGCCGAACGTGGCGGACACACTCTGCCTCGGATGGCACATTTGAGAGCGTATTCATTTATTTCACGTTTGCAAACTATGTTGGCGTTAAACTATGTTTTACAACTAATAAAAACGAATTTGCGATTCATTCGCTTTCCTGCGCGTTTGTGCACGCGATGGCGATTTCTTTACCAAACTCGGGAAGCCGTTCGCTTTGGACCAAACCATTGCATGTAAATAGAGGGGGGGGATTGTCACCACTCGCAAGCCGTTCGCTTTGGACCAAACCATTTCATGTAAATAGAGGGGGGGATATAATTTTAGATATAGATATAGTACGGGCATGCCCTAGTATATTTAATTCTTATAACCGGAATTGCATGCATAGTTTATAACCTGTAAGGGAGTTGACCCAGCAGGCCAATGACTGGATGTTGAGTTCATAATTTGATTTATTTTGTCATTAACAAGATGACAAAATTAATTTAACATGATACATTTACAAGATGACACCCTGTGTGGTCTCCATACAGATAACAAGATTTGTAGCTCGACAAGACTCAAAGTGTCATCACTCGATCTAACAGGGCCACGTGATACCAATAATCAAAGTAAAAAGCACATTCACTTTATGGACCCACCACTCAGAGAGGGTCTGAGATTAAAGGGTTGAAACCTCAATGATGAGCGTCCTCAAATATCGATCGAAAAGGCTATTTGATTGGTCAGTCAATTACAAAGGCAATTAATTTTTTTTCACTGTAATTAATAAATTATATGTTAGTGGTAATGTAAGCTTGCCTAAAGAATGTATGGTTGTTGTTTCCATTGTGGTGCTTCAGTAGTGTAAAGTTATTACCCCGAGTGTGTGAAGCGCATTTAGTTCACTCTATCTGTTTATGTACAGACGCCATCTATTATCGAGGAACTACTTCATTTCAATTGAATTTTGTATTTTGAACACTGTAGAACACGAACCGAAACACGAACCAGAACATGAACCTGCAGTTTAGCGGTACTTTTGCTCCGAATTTGGCAAATTGTATGGAATCATGTTCCGATCGCACATGCGCAGAGAGGATTAAGGTAACTTTTAGTCTGTCTGTCCGTCAGTCAAACAAAATTGAAAACAATTCCAAACAGTAAGCTTAGTTTTTAACCCTCTGTTACTGCGGCGGGGTATCTCAAACCCCTTTTGCATGTTACGAACGATGTTCAAAGCCCCGCCACACCAACCGGGAATTAAGGACATCACAAAGGACACAAACAACAGGCATGAAGAACTGATGTAGCGTATTAAATAAGGTGGTGTAAAAGACAGTGCATCAATTGCTGTAAACTTCTGAAAACCTTTTTGGGGATTTTTTCTACAATTTTTACATTCTTATTTTTATTAAAATCGAATTAACCACAGCCACCAAAGGTGGATGGAGATTGTTTTCACCCTTGTCTGTCTGTCTGTTTGTGAATAAGATATTAAAAAAAGTTGTTGACGGATTCGGACAAAATTTGGCAGAGATGTAGCATGTGTGACAAGAACGGAATGATTAGATTTTGGTGAACATTCGAATTCGGATCCGGCTACTAGAATTTTTAAAGTGAGTCTTCGCAATTGAGAGATAGGGCCAAAAACGATACATAGCAGGATATCTCAAATTATGGACGGATTCGGACGAAACTTTGTTGAAAGGTTGTGTGTGTGACAAGGAAGAATCGATTCAATTTTGGTGAAGATCTGGATCCGGATCCGGCTAGTAGAATTTTTAAAATGATTTTTCACCATTGGGAGATAGGGCTAAATACGATACGTAGCAGGATATATCAAAAAGTTGTGGATGGATGATTCTGATTAAATGTGATTCAGTATTGTGATTTTCTGGCCTACTCTGAGATACAAAATGTAAACTGTTCACCTGGCGGAAGTATGCTCTCCACCGAGTTCCGTTCTAGTTACATACTTGAACACTGTCGAACACAAATCGCCATGTTTGCACTTCCAAAAAAGCTCCAGTTTAGCAGTTGGGCCTACTTGGACAAAATGTATGCCATTTCACGCCATCTTGACCAATCATATTTTCCGCTCGTGGTCTTTGGGGGGGGGAATATCGAGATTCCGACAAAATCGTGGCTCGCATGAAACATCGATCGTGCTCGGAAACGCAGAGCACGAGTTGAAATGACCCTTCCTATGTCCTTTTTCTCAAGATTACACCGGGTAAAGTGTTCTATGAACTCTCTGGTTGTCCAGTCATTTTTTATTTTGAACTTTTTGCTTTCTCAATGTGTTGTGTCAGAGTTTTAAAAGTCGAAGGGATTCTTCATCTCTCTCAATATTTTGTTGAAAAGATTCATTAAACTATTCCGATACAATGAAGGTCAGTTGATGCCCTCTGATTACGCACTCACCGTATGAAATGGTAGTCACCTATTTTATTATTGCCTTTCCTTTTACTAATTGTTGAAGTGATAATACAGACTCTTTTTTTTATTAAAGTACAAATCACTACCTTTTAAATAATAACTCCACATTGAGGCAATTGTGCAGCGTTCGACGTCCAATCACACAGTAAAATGTCTTTATTGCAACGGAATGGGTTTACATTACAGGGTGTTTCTTTGCACCACTTTTTGCCAAGCGTCAATTCCCATCAAGAATCAAAGCAGAACGAACAAGCCATTTTTTTTTTTTGGTCCTACTGATGAAGCCATTAAGACAGAAACAGTGCTGCCCGCACCGGTGGTTATGTAAACCTCCAGCAAATCCATGCGACCGCCGCGGAGTGCTCTTTTAGGGTCGTGGTCCATGGTAATGCCCTTTGCGGAGATGCGAGACCGAACGGAGTCGAAACTCGATCATTATTTCGAAAAATTAGCCAAGAAAATGACTGATCGCAAAAGGTTTTCTTGACTCCAAAAAAAACAATGGTCTACATGGAGGGGGAGTTGGAAGGGTGTCGGTGGGGGTGGACCGGTTGGGGAAGTAAGTCGCAAAATCCTCCAAGATGTGTGTTTTCTCCATTCGTCCAAGTCGGCCGTGCAGAACTCGCTGTGGTTAAAGCCACGAATCGAGTGCTGCTCCCACCGACAGGAAATGAAAACAGAAATTGTGCGGATTCAAACCTATCAGAGCAGCCCAAATAATTGTTCGTGTAATTGCTGCCGATAGAACTGCCCTGGGGCAGCATAATTACAGAAAAGCCCCGCGCAGCAGCGCAAATAGGCAGATATACCTAGCGAGTCGTCCAGCCGGTTGTTACGTCGTTAAACACAAATCCATCTCCTCCCAGCTTTTATGTCTGGAATGAAAGGCAACAACGCTTTTCTTTGTCTGTCTCGATCCATGCGCACGAGTAACCGAATAAAATGAACCGAGGTCTGCTCGCTCTTCGCTCATCTCCGCCTGTGCGCATGTTCCTGTGCAAATGAGCGATGAGTGTGTTGAGTCGAAGCAAATTGCTCAGGTCCAGCCTCTTCGCTCCTCCAAGACGAGTACATATTTTGCTCCGAGGGATTCCCGCAAGCACCCTGTCCGTGTCGAAAAATGTCACAACATGTTCGCGTCAAACTCCTGGTATGCGCTGGTGTTGAAATCCGACCTTCCACTTTTTGATTGCACTTAAAAATATAAACATTACACGGTGCCAAACCTTGCTGGGGTATAACATGGCCGGAATGCAAAACAAACCAGCTTCAGCAAGCAGACTGCTTTTTGACTTGGAGGATCTGAATTGGGCAAGTTCTTCAGTGCGCATTCAAGATTTCTTGGTGGAGTTCTGATTTGATTGACAAAAGTGTTGCGTCGATAAAAGGTAGTCTTCAGTTTGGAAAAGTAGTGGCTTGAAGGAGTGATGGTCTTTCCGTCGGAAGGAAGATCAGTCGGACGACTCGTCTGCCAGAACCTGCAATTGGTGGACTTGAAAGATCCCAAGTTATCCTTCCCAAGGAACAGGAGACTTAGCTCCGGTACCCTGAGTATCGTGTGACCGAATGACGATCTGTCCAAGATTGGTTCTTGCCTTGAAACGTTTCTCAACTTCTTGTGAACACCCCATAGCTTTGGAAGTCATTTTTATTCCCTAATAAAAAATAGCAGCATCCAGACGTCAGGTTCTTCTCCACTAATGGAGGAATGAAGGAAGACCCGGGGAAACACCACTAAAATACCATGGCACAAGAGGGCCAGTTTACAGCACCACTTGCACCACCCTCCTTTGTTCTTCTCACTCCCAGGATTGTCTTTTGACCAAAGCATGGCTCAAACTTTCTGCTCATACAAGCTCCTCAGGACGTGCAGCCGCACAGCCAGGGAGCCTGTACCAAATGCACTGTTGCTGCCATTGCGATGAGACTGATGAACTATGACTGAGCCCCAAATCTGCGGGTTGTGTTTTGGGCCACCTTGCGGCATCACTCCCCACCGAGAGGGACACCCTGCTCGGGCAACAGTTGGCTCGGGCATCCCTCGAGGTCAGTGATGGAGGTAGTAATCAGTGTGCCTATATATGACCCAGGGCGTGAGCATTACCACCCAACTCAATACTTGCTCATCTGCTCTGTCATCATCTTTCTCGACTTTTTTTTTAAGGTCATGTTCTGAGAGGCACCTGCCTACCTCATGGAAAGTTAGCAATGTCAACCCATTTTTACGTCCATCGCTGAAGGTGCACGAAGGTCATGTTTTCACCCCTGTTTGTCTGTCTGTCTGTCTGTGTGATAGATTTGAACGAAGCTTGGTGGGCAGATTGTGTGAGTGACAAAGACGAATTGATTCGATTTTGGTGAAGATCTGGATCCGGATACTAGAATTTTAAAAATGATTCTTCACCATTGAGAGATGGGGCCAAAAACTGTTTATAGCACCATATCTTAACAAGTTATGGACGGATTATGGATGTAGTCCCATTAATTAGTGGAATCTCCGATGATGAGGCCGAAGCACAAGGTGTGTTGCTTTCACATCACAGGCAGGTGGTCTATATATGTTTACTGCCTCTTCTCCAATATTTCTCTCTCTCTCTTTCTCTCTAACTGTGTCCTCTGACCCTCTATATCTACTCCAGGATGCATGCATTCTTCCATTCACCCCCTCTTGGTTAAACTTCCAAAAATCCAGGCCTACAGCCCACCATCTCAACTATTTTATTCCTAATTTCGTCCTCCCAGAGGCTGTTCTACCTTGCTCTTCTCTCCAGGACTTCAAGCAAGCAGTGTACTGCCATCTCCTGTCATCCCCAGTTTTGCCCCATGATCTTTATTACCCCCATTAACAGTTCATATCCCAACCATTTTCCTTGCTCGTTTCATTGTTTCCTTCCATCTCCCATCTCCTCTTTTCCCTTTTGTTCCTTGATTTTTGTCCCATTGTCAGTTCTAATCGAGCTATTGATCCATGAGCCATCCTCCTGCAAAGAAAGTATAAGTCATCAGCATCTTGTCTCAGGGTCCTCTCTTTCCTCACCGTAGGCATTGGAATGGCCTCTCAGTTTTAGAGGCTCTATTCTCATCTTGCTCCTCCTTCCTTCACCTTTCCACCTAACCTCTGCCCCCAGGTTGCATGCATTCTCCTAGAAATCCTTATCTTGTTTCCTTTCCCAAGTTGCCTACACTCGTTGTGCCATGGCATCGTTAAACTTAACACTCTCCTACACTCGTTCATCACTTTTTTTTTCTCACACATCTGGAATCGTCTTCCCGTGTCTGCTGTCTCACCCTCTCCTCTCCAAGAGTTCAAGCTTGCTGTCCACCTCCACCTTACGGTCTCTTAGGTTTATGCCTGCGAACCTTTACAACACTCACTGAGACCTTGGACCCCTTTTACCTGCAAATACTCTCTACCTGGAGTCTCTTACGTAACTTTTGGTCCAGTTTTTGTCCTTTGCCACACTTGATGTATGTTTACCTTTTGCCACCCTGTTGCTGGGCTCTTTCTTCCATGAACCTCGATATTTCTTACAAAATCAAATACAAAAAACTCTTCTTAGGTCAGTAGATCCTTCTTTGCATAAGATCCTCTGCGTTTTGACCAATGACCTCAAATTTTAAATATTCAGATCAAATGCCCAATACTCCCAAATTGAGATGTACAGTGATATTCCAGATTCGTCCGCACATTATGCACCTCAGATGATGTGGTTCGGAGAGAGAGAAGAGAAGAGAAGAGAAGAGAAGAGAAGAGAAGAGAAGAGGAGAGGAGTGAGAGAGAGAGAGAGAGAGAGAGAGAGAGAGAGAGAGAGAGAGGAGAGTGAGGAGAGTGGGAGAGAGTGAGTGTGAGATTATTCTTTCGATAGATCCAGCTAAATTTTCCATAGAACAATTGATCTTCAAGTCTTGTTATTGTGATTCCACAATGGATGCCTTGTATGTACAAGGACATTTCCGTTAAGTAATTACGCTGAGCATGTAGACGAAATCCAATAGGCAAAGTCGAGGAATCAATAATATCGAGGTCTTGGGGTTTGCCAAAAGACCCTCGGCTTGGACAAGTCTCTGTGCAAAACACGCAATCTAAGACACACACACATGGGGGGATCGATTTTGGGCGCAGCTGTAGGACCTAGCTCATTGAAGCTGACACCAGGTGGGGCTGACATCCGCACTGCGTTGAAGGAACACTTTACACCGGAAAGATAGCTGAGCTGTCTGGAAATGCGATGTTCCAGGGTCTGGGCACTGGACATCTCGCTGTGGGAACGAGGTGATGCGATCGCATTTCCAAGTCCCAAGATGCGGCGGTAGAGATCCTCCTCCCTCGGGGGCTGCAAATAAAAGTAATGCCATAGTTATCTCATCGTTAATCCAGCAAATAGTGTCATTAACAGAGGATGCTTGTCAAAATGGCTTATTTCAGGTCAATTTAAACTCGAACAAAAACCGTTTTTGGTTTATCAGGATGTCTGACAACACGACAGGAACCCTCCAAGATGCAAGCTTCGAAATGCACTTTGGCTGAAGTTTTCACGAAGTCGTTCCTTCGCAGCTATAAACTGCCACCCTGGTGCTTCACAAGCAGCGCAAAGCAAACACGTGTACATCCGTGTCTCGGATGGACGCTAAACTGGGTGTCTCGTCTATCACCATTACTTGGTTAAGGATCCCCGGTGACCTTCACGCATAACAGGCGACCTATCGCCGGTAACCTCAACCAAGTACAAATTCCTGCTCTCACCTACAGGGGGCACTGTATCAACGGCACAGCTGCACCCTCAACGAATGATAAAACCCACGAGAAAGAACGACACATTCTGTCGACACCCATAGGCTAATGTTACAAAAATAATAATTTACTTAATTAACCTTGAGATCTCGCGAGATCACGGCGAGCTCACGTCTTTTCGAACCTGTTCCATGCGCTCACGCTTTCGAAGCTAAGTGATCTTTCTCAATTGTGTTTTTGTCGAGACTGTATCTATCATTCGGTGTATGTACCTATAGCGTATCTTTTGGAAAATTTTCGGTGCTAATTTTTCGTACATGTATACACAATCGTCGGTTAATGTGTATCGAGTATTCTGCGGCCTAGTACTCGTAGGCTTAGGCTACCGTACCGTCTCCGACCTTGTGGTTTTGTTTTTCTCTCAGCAATTCGTCGAATGCGCTGCAATTATTTTCGTTCTCGGTTTCGTCCCAGTCGTTCACCCCATACCTCCTTGTTTAATATCTCTACTCAAAAAAAAAAAAAAACCCCAAAAAATATTTCCTTCTCAGGGCTTATTCGTTTATTTGTTGTTCTTATTTGTTCATTCGTTCTTCGTTCGCGATCACGCGATCACGTGGTTAGAAATGTATAATCTCTCCCCTGAACAACTATTTTCTCTCATATATTATAACACCCTTTTCTTATTTTCCGACAAAAAGATGCTTTCGTCTTGCTCACCAAATCTATTCATTCCAAAAAATATATATAATACCATCTCTTACAGTTCCTCCTTTCTACATTCCCTAAACTATCCAGAACTCCACCCCTCCTTCAGTGTCCTCAAACGTATTTTTGACTCGAAGGTCTCAAACTCATTTTGCAAAAAATGTTCGTTTCCCATGAATCGTACACGTTTCAAAATCCAATCTCACCCCTCCCCTCCAAATCCTCCCCATCACCCATCCCTTTCAAATCTCCCCCCTTGCCCCTTCCCTCCCCTCCCTCCTAAACTTCCCCCACACCCCTCCCCTCCGAGACTCTCCCTCGCTCCTCCCCTCCTAGACTCCCCTCTCACCCCTCCTCCTCAAAGCATCCTCCCTGCTTCTTCCCCCTTCCAACTTTCACCTAAATCTCCCCCAACCTTCTGCCTCGCTCTTCCCCCTCCTCAAATAACACCTCACTGTGCCTCACCCAATCTCCATCAAACCTTTTGTCCGCCCCATTCTTCCCTTTCTCCAAGCTATTCTGAAATCTCTGAAATCTCTGACACACCTTCAACAGCTCTCCCTACCTCTTCCACATCTTACCCTACCCCCCCCCCCCCCTGTTCTGGACCTGATGCTCCCCCTTCCTCTTCATTAACGGTATGGACCTCAAATATCCGGGGCCTTCGCTCAAACTTGACTGATCTCTCCATACAGGTTGCTTCTGACAAACCAGATGTGATCTGCTTAACAGAAACTTTCCTCCTTCATGATGTCTCTGATGCCTTGGTATCTCTCCCAGGTTACTCCCTCCTCCGGTATGATAGACCTGAGCCTCGTCCTGGAGGTGGGGTTGCTATCTTTATAAAAAAACTCTCTTCCTCACTCGCCCTCCACTGCCCTCTCTGCACCTCACCCCCAGGAATACCTTTGGCTACGGCTTCCCCTTCGCTCCCACCTTTTGTTCATATGTGTGTTGTACCGTCCACCAAACAGCGATGACTCCATCTACATCTCGCTGTCTGATAATATGGACCAACTTCTATCTACCCATCCCAACTCTCTCTTCCTCATATGTGGTGATTTCAATTGTCACCATGCCAGTTGGCTGGGTGTGGGTACCTCTCTCACCAGCCATGGCTCTTCAGCAAAGGACTTCTGCGACTCACTGGGACTGACACAATCTGTCAATTTCCCGACCCGGATCTCAGTCAACGGAGCATCTTCTCTTCTGGATTTGGTTTTGACAAACTTCCCTGAAAATGTCTGCTGCTCTTCTTCTGCTCCAATCGGCTCATCTGATCATGTGCTTGTCAAAGTGGACATCTCTCTGACCATTCTCAGAGAGCCTCCTCAGCGTCGACGAGTCTGGCATTTCACTCAGGCCAACTGGCACGGTCTTCAAGCAGCCATCAATCATCTGGACTGGTCTCCCATCTCTACCGCCTCTGACATCAACTCATCCTGGGAATTCTTTCAAAGTAAATTGCTCTCTGTCATGCACAGATTTATCCCATCTCGTCTTCAGTTGTCATACCCTTCCTCCCGTCCATGGTACACGGAATCTTGTGGTGAGGCTGTTGCCCTGAAACAACTTGCTTTCGTCTCCTGGAAATCAAATCCAACGGAAGGAAATCTCATTTCCTTTCACAAAGCCCGAAACAAGTGTGTGTCCACCCTCAGGAGAGCCAGGAAACAATATCTCACCGTTCTCAAGACCGAACTCTCTTATCTGTCTCCCTCTTCCAAATCCTGGTGGCGTCTGGTCAAATCTGTTTCTGGTGTTTGTTCCCCCTCCATCCCCTCCCTCACCTCAAATGGCTTAACGGCTGACTCCGCACGTGAAAAAGCTGAATGCCTCAACTCTGTGTTTGCCTCTAAATCTTGTGTCCCAAACCCATCCCTCTCTGTACCCACCGTACCCAGTCGTACCCAGCTGCTCCTGGACTCTGTGTCCTTTCCTCCTGACAAGGTGGAAAAGTTTCTGTCAACCCTTGACTCTGATTCTGCAACTGGTCCTGACGGCATCAGCCCACGGGTCCTAAAATCATGTGCTTCCGCTCTTTCACTCCCTCTTTCTGTTCTCTTCACCCTCTCTTTTGCTCATGGTCATCTGCCATCTGCTTGGAAATCAGCCAACATCACCGCTTTGCACAAAAAGGTGCAAAAACAGATCCCAGCAACTACAGACCAATCAGCCTTCTCCCAATTATCAGCAAAGTCATGGAATCCATCATTGCTTCAGATATGAAATCTTTCCTCTTCTCCAATGGCTTGATCTCTGATCATCAATTTGGTTTCAGACCTGGTCACTCTACTCTGGACATGCTGCTTCTGCTTTCTCAACAATGGATGGAGGTCCTCAACGCCAAACAGGAAATTAGAGCTGTCTCCCTTGACATTTCACGTGCCTTCGATACGGTCTGGCACCCTGCTCTGCTCACCAAACGCTCCTCCTTTGGTATCCATGGAAATCTCCACGCATGGCTGGCGGACTTCCTCTCTGGTCATAGTCAACGTGTGGCCCTGAATGGGTTTCTCTCATCTCCTCTTCCTGTTCAGGTTGGAGTTCCCCAAGGTAGTGTTCTGGGCCCTGTGCTTTTTCTGGTCTTCATCAATGATCTCTCTGACTCTCTTGAAAATCCTCTCTATCTCTTTGCTGACGACTCTACTCTCTGGCGCTCCATTCCTCATCCCTCAGATCAGCAGTCTGCAGCCTCCTCACTCTCTGCAGACCTGGACAAAATCACAGACTGGGCAAACAAATGGAACATGTCTTTCAATCCTGATAAATCTCACACTCTTATGATGTCTCTCCGAAAAGACCGACTGGAAAACCCTCCCATCCACTTTCTGAATAATCCTCTCCAAGAAGTTCTGTCACTCAAGCTTTTGGGTCTCACTATTTGCCATGATCTTTCCTGGGAAAACCACATTTCAAATCTGGCCTCCAAAGCCAGTCGCCGACTGGGCATCCTCCGTCGTGCGAAGTCCTTCCTTGGCGCACCTGAGCTCCTCACCACATACAAGGCTTTCATCCGCAGCTCTATGGAAATACTGCTCTCCCCTCTGGTCTGGTGCTCCTGCCTAACACCTAGCTCGTCTTCACGCTGTTGAAACCAAAGCGTTCAGAATCATTGGAATCTCCCGCGATGAAGCTAACTCCAAGGGCCTTTCACTCACTCACCGCAGGCAGGTTGGTCTTTCCGTCTTCTACCGACTCCTCTCTGGCCTTGCCCCCCCCCCCCCAGCCCTCTCTGGGCTCTGTCCCCCAAATATTCCTACAGGTCGCACAAGATCTGCCTGCAACCCTCTTATGGTTAAACTGCCAAAATCAAGACTTTCTGCTCACCTTCACTCCTTCATTCCTCTTTTCTCCCGCCTCTGGAACAAACTCCCTCATTCTCTTCAATCCCACCTCACCCTCCAGGTCTTTAAAACAGCTGTTCACCACCATCTCTTATCCTCCCCCATCCAAAACCTTGATCTTTTCTACCCCCGCTAATGTCGGTCCCCTTGTGTTTTATACCTCTCCCCCCCCCCCCCCCCCTCCCCTTCCCACGCCTCCTGCCCCCAAGCCCTCTCCCTCCCACACTTCTCCCTGCTTTCAAATGTTGTGGTTGTGTGCTTCCCCTTCTCTCCCCATCTTGTCTTCCGCTCCCTCTTTTTGTATATTTTGTTTGTCTGGTTGATTTGTTTGTGAAATAAATGTTAGCTCTTTCACGAGCCTCGATTCAGTACACAAAAAAAAAAAAAAAAAAAAAAAAAAACCTCCACCCTTTGTCCCCCACTCACCTTTTAATCCGATGAAGAATTAATCACCTCCCTGAGTTTGTCCTCTCGTGTTCTTCCTGTTGGGGTTCCAAGTTGAGAGCCATCACCATCTCATATACTACTACTACTACTACTACTACTACTACGACTACAACGACTACTACTACTACTACTACTACTATTTGAATGGCCCAGGTCTTTCACGAACCGACTGGCCGGGCCTGACGATCGACTGAAGGTGATTTCAGCAGGAATGTTTGATCTGCCCAGGGTGCTGATAATAACTTGCCTACTCTTCACGAAAGGCACAGTGGGAACAAGTGCCAGCAGACAGGGTCCTCCGCACAAATTTATGCCTCACCCAGCCTGCAAATCACCAGGATGGCAGTTCATACCTGGGTCGAGATTCTAACCGAGGCTGCACAGTTCGAATGTGATTTGTGTGCACACCTTAGAGGAAATCCTGCAAGCCCTAATTGATATAAGAGCAAAAATAAACACATTGATTTTTAATCCACAATGTAATCAGGAATTTGTTACTTCCGCCATCGAAGGTGGGCACAGGTTATGTTTTCACGATCCTGTCTGTTTGTCTGTGAACAGGATATCTCAAGAAGTTATCGGATTCGGAGGAAACTTGGTGGATGAGTTGGGTCAGTGGCCGATTAGATTTTGGATCATGTCGGATCCAGATCTGACATATCGGTGTGATACAAAACGTAATCTGTTCAACCTGGCGGAGGTATGCACTCCACCGCATCCCGTTGTAGTTTACATGTTTTACATCCTCACTGTAAACCATCTTTCTCTCAGATCGACCATCATTGCATATACTGTATGTAGGGACATCTCGTAGCACTGGGTCACCTGATGAATCCTCAAGGTGCAGTTTGACTTCAGTGGGCAGTTTGTTTGTTCATTTACTTATTTACTTACTTACGTATTTACTTACTTATTTATTTACATACTTATTTATTTACTTATTTATTTCCATATTTATTTCCTTACTTATTTATTTTCTTACTTATTTACTTACTTATTTATTTCCTCACTTATTTACTTACTTACTTACTTATGTATTTACTTACATCTTTACTTACTTACTTATTTATGTACTTATTTATTTACTTACTTATTTATTTACTTATTTATTTACTTACTTATTTTTTTTACTTATTTACTTACTGACATTTACTTGCTTATTTACTTACTTATTTACTTACTTTATTAACTTATTTATTTATGTACTTACTTATTTATTTACTTATTTATGTACTTACTTATTTATGTACTTATTTACATACTTATTTATTTACTAATGTACTTAGGCCTACTTATTTATTTACTTACTTATTTATTGGCTTACTTACATATTTACTTACTTTTTTATTTACTTATTTATTTACTTACTTATTTATTTACTTACGTATTTAGTTGCTTACATACTTACTTATTTATTGACTTATTTATTGACTTACTTATTTACTGACTTACTTATTTATTTGCTTACTTATTTATTTACTTATTTATTGCCTTACTTGCATATTTATTTACTTATTTACTTATTT
The DNA here is from genome assembly GCF_964187855.1 of Myxine glutinosa. Taxonomy (NCBI): domain Eukaryota; kingdom Metazoa; phylum Chordata; class Myxini; order Myxiniformes; family Myxinidae; genus Myxine; species Myxine glutinosa. The sequence continues at coordinate 196,898,202 of NC_136265.1, read as the reverse complement.
ATTTACTTACTTATTTATTTACTTACTTATTTACTAACTTACATATTTACTTATTTATTTGCTTACTTATTTATTTACTTACTTATTTACAAACTTACATATTTATTTCCTTATTTACTTACTTATTTATTTACTTACTTATTTACTAACTTATATATTTATTTACTTCTTTATTTGCTTACTTATTTATTTACTTATTTATTGACTTACTTGCATATTTATTTACTTATTTACTTACTTACTTATTTACTTACTTATTTACTAACTTACATATTTATTTATTTACTTATTTATTTACTTATTATTTATTTACTTACTTATTTATTGACTTACATATTTATTGACTTACTTATTTACTGACTTACTTATTTACTAACTTACATATTTATTTGCTTACTTATTTATTGCCTTACTTGCATATTTATTTACTTATTTATTTACTTACTTATTTATTTACTTATTTACTAACTTACATATTTACTTATTTATTTGCTTATTTATTTATTTACTTACTTATTTACTAACTTACATATTTATTTCCTTATTTACTTACTTATTTATTTACTTATTTACTAACTTACATATTTATTTACTTACTTATTTATTTGCTTACTTATATATTTACTTATTTATTGACTTACTTGCATATTTATTTACTTGCTTACTTATTTATTTACTTACTTATTTACTTACTTACTTATTTACTAACTTACATATTTATTTACTTATTTACTTACTTATTTATTTACTTATTTATTGACTTGCTTACATTGTCTTTCCAAGATCAACATGTTTTCTAAATCTTCCAAGACGTATATACATCTTTACGTCGACGCATTCGCCTTCAGTAAAGCAACGCAATACATCAGGTAACCTGTATCAGCAGCCTGCTCGAGTCCATCACCTGATTTATTCGTCTCCGAGGACTGTTTGTGCTCTCCACCATTTCCACACTCCTTTTCATTATCCCCAGAGAGACCATTCCAGTGCAACTCGGCTTTTAGGGAAAATAAAGGAAGCTTTGGAATTGCTGACATGGCAAAATGAACATCGTTGGGTTAAAGGGTCAAAGTGGAACATTATCAAATGGGTATGACTGTTATTTATTTATTTTACTCTCTTCATTCCACCCGAAAGATGTCATTTGCTAATTGTGCTCCCACGAATTTTCCTGCTCTTCGACTGTGACATCACTCAGGTAAATTATTTGATCAAATTTTTACTCCTGTTCCTTTATTTGTTTTTGCTTCCATCCGTGTTTGTCACACTGTCAATGTGTTGCCTTCTAACCTCTATCCCCTCGCTCTTCCATGAGCCTCGACTTTGTACTAAATAATTTATTTGAGTAACGGGATGAACATTTTCAGAAAATATATATTGTGGCAAAAGCATCAAGTAATCTAATGAACACCGTAGCAGCTTATAGGTACGCACACTCAACCTTGAGCTGTTTAGCCTGGGTTCGAATCCTGACCCAGCTGTAAACTCCCACCCTGGTGAACATGCAGAACGAGGCATCGATCAACGAACGAGGCATTCATCCATCGGAAGAACGTCAAGCCGGTGGACCTACCTGCCAGTACTGGTCGTTGGTGGACATTAAAGATCCCATGGTGTCTTCATTCACAAAGCGGAGGTGAGTTCCGACGAGCACACTGGACGAATCACAAATTGCTGCTCACGTGATGATCTTCAGCCGAAAGTCAGGCCTGGCCACATGGTTCTTGATCTTGAAGCTACATCCGCTACTTATTTAATTTCTTCCGATTATTTATTTAATGCAAAGTTCGTCGCCCAGACCAGGAATCGAACCCCGGTCCTCTGGTGAGCCACACCAGTTCTCTGCGTCCACCAGAGGACCTGGGTTCGATTTCCGGTCTGGGTGCGCCATTTTCCCCCATATATCGATTGGTTATTTATCCTGTAATACTATTTATATATATATATATATATATATATATATAATCTCCTTTTAAATCTCAGAAATGGCTGTTTGGTGACAGGTGTGCTTCACGGAGGTAACATAATCTGATCATTCGGATCCTGACCTTGTGACCTTGGTTCCTGTTTCAGGGGTGACCCCCTCTTGCCCCCCTGACAGAGAAATGAGAAGCCACCTGTCTGCCAAAGTGCCCCAAACAAGGAACCACAATGGAACAACAGTTGGAAAGTTGGTTGAAAAACCTTAATGGATAAAACATCACAACATTAAGATTTTCATCAATCTTCTTCTTCTTCTAGAACCAATCGTTCTTTTCGGCACATAGGGTCACAAATTGCACATCGATTACTTGCATCAAATGTACAGAATTTCAGAATTATTTCAAATTTGAGTCGTTTTTGTAAATATCTTGTGCAGTCGAAGAAAAAGTACTGATAATTTGAGACATTGCAGAAAAGGTAAATTGAGGATAACTTATTAAATAATTATTCAGGTTAGATTGGTGCATGAAAGGACAATGTAGATCAAATGTGGTAAATATGGAGGTAATCCAAAACAGTGTACATATATGAGTCAGATCGCGAAGTACCATACTATAGTATACCTTGGTTACTGTTAACCGCCCCCACTTCCCATTCCCCCCCACCCAACCCCAAACTTTAGCCTATTTCAGTCCAATGCAGGACTAGGATTTCTCTGAGATCACGTTGGAGGAAATGGGGGTTGTGGGGTTGGGGGAGGGTTATTTGGCATCCTCGTCACACTTGCTCAGTGCGGGTTGGCTAGAGTGTGAGAGTGAGCAGCTGTGAAATTGAAACCACACCAACCAGTAGAGAAAAACAAATAAGTGTTTAACCACATGACCAAACAGCCAGCTCATATTTTGTCACACTACTTTATTTATGGTAATTGGCTGTCTCATCAACTGCATGGATTTGACACCTAATATACATAAAACTTTCTTGCAACCCAGCCTGAAGTTGAGGTATGAAGTTCATTTGGTATATTATGTCATATCTCCATCACATTACTTTAACAAGAAAGAGCAATCAGATTCAGGACATGGTTATGTGATGTATTTTGTTATTTTGGATAAGGATTGTTTTTCTATCCAAGATGGCTGCCAAATGACGTGTGAGGTATGACGTCACTATTTTCACGAGATATGCAGCAATGGTGTGAAATGTTATTTGTAAAATTTCGCATCGATCGGGTAAGCGCTTTCAGAGAAACAAGTTTATAAACAAGTATAGATGCATTCAAAGTACACCGCCCCCATGCAAAATAATTAAATATCCTCCAGCGCGGCATTACCGGAGCGCCTTAGGCGCCCTGTGATACCGCCGTGCAGCTCATAGAGACTGTGTTGGGAGGGAGAGGTAGGCAATAATTGATTGATTAATTGTATAATTAAAATCGATGAATAATGATTGAAAAATATTTTCTTAATTGGCTAATAGCATACCTAAACCACCAGTGCTTCATCCGAAGCTGTAACTTTTTGAAAATTAATTAAATTAGTCATTAATCGAACAAATTAAATAATTTATTTATTAATCAATAAACGATTAATCAATTCATTGATTAATCAAAAATATCCTTTATAGCCACATCACTTGGTTATTGTCGTGTCCAAATAGCTTCCTAGCTCAAAAGGTGCCTGAGATATTGGCCAGATGAGAAAGAAAATAAATAAATGATTAATAATGGAAATAACTAAATAATAATCGTAAAACAATTAAATAATTAATCAATTGCCTAATAGAATACCTAAACCACCACCATTCCATCTGCATTAGTAACTTAATTTTTTTAAATTAACTAACTCATTAATCGAATAATTAAATAATTAACAGATTAATTGATTCATCAATAAATCAAAAATACAGTTTTTGCCAAAGTACTTGCTCACTATTGTGCTGAAATTTCAGCTTCCGAGCTCAAAGAATGGCTGAAATATCGCCCGGACAACCAAGAAAACAAACAAGAAAACAAACAACCATGAAACCGGAGTGAAAACTGAGTACTCCCTTTCAGCGCGTGTCATCACCGGGCCCCCTTCGGTGCCCGGCAATGGCGTCATGCAGTGCCTGGAGATGGTATCGGAAAGGAGCGGTGTACAATATTTTCCTTAAATCCAATAAGGCTGCCAAACCATGTGACCAATGACGTTTTTTGTCAACATTATATCGCCATGGGGAGTAGATCATGTGTGTTGAGTTTCGCATTGATCCAGTATCAAGTTAATTCTCACATCCAATCTTTGTGTAGATCACGCTCAATGCATTTCAAACTGATCGGATCAAGCATTCTACTTGTCTGATTATGACGTCATAATGAAGGCGGCGATGACGTAATCATTAATATATATTGTTCACCGTGGGGAGCACTTGACAATGAGTCCTGCTTCATTATTTTTCCATGGAGTGGTTTTGGAGATATAGAGGTGCAAGGTTTTTTGTTTTTCCAAGAGGCACACGAACTACGTAACCCATGACGTCATGATTATCATTAAAAATTATACAGGGGGAGGTGCTCCAATGGACCAACGGTTGCAGAGAAAAATATACTCGTGTTTTGCGTGGACAAACAAACTAACGGACCCAAATACAATACCCTCTCGTCTGGCGAGAGGGTAACAACCTTGTTTTTGGTTTCAAGTGGATATTTTTTGGTTGCTGTTGTTGTATATACACCACAATGGAACTTGGAACAGGCCGCCATTTCTCGAGGTGTGTGTGTGTGTGTGTAATTAAGCATAACATATAATTCTCCTTGCTAATTCCCCCCTTCTCCCCTCACCTTTCTGGCTCGTTCCACCTCCACCCCTCTCCCTCTCCCTTCCTCTCACCCCCACCTCCTTCCTGTCAGAGTGTATAGCAGCATTGCTCTGTCCCCTTCCTCTCTCTCCCCTCCCTCCTAGTTCCCCCCTTGCTCGGCCCTCCTCCTCTCTTTCTCCCCTTCTCTCCCCACTCCCCTTCTCCCCTCCTCCCTCTCCCAACTGTTTCCCCTCCCTCATCGCTTTCACCTCCCTCCTCAATCTCCCCTCCCTCTTCTCTCTCCCACCTCTTTCTCCCTCAACCACCTCTTGGTATTCCCATCACTGAAGCAACCAGTGGTACGAGTAGTATATCATGGCAGGGTGCGGTTAGTTGGAACATTTTTCAAGAAAATTCTTTTTACGTCATATCGTTTTGTTTGGAAAAACAAAAGATATTCCACTACCAATGTATATACTGGTTGTTGTACTCGTAGTCTCGTATATATATGCATATGCACCACAATTAGAACGTATGAAGAAGTGCTAACAATTGACAGTTGCATGTGTGTATCAAGCGTTCCAACTACCCCGACCATGGGGCCGTTGGAACATGATGTGGGGTAAGTTGGAACATTCATTATTCCATGGTTTTAGAGGCCTGACCGAAACATCAGTCATACAAATAATAATGATTAGTGTGGCCGAACTTTGGGTTGAGCCTTAAAACCACAGAATAAATAATGGTTCTCAGATAGATATGTTGATTACAATTGGTTTTGACACACTACTCTGGGTTGTAGGCAGACAGATCTACCGGGAGTACAAGCTTTTGCGAGCAACGCTTTGTACCACCACTTTTGTATGGGGCTGGCAGTTTCATTACAATGTCTTTGTGTTCATGACGACACTTTTCAACTGCGTCAGGGCCAGGGAATGAAAATCTAGGATGCTCGACCTTGGCCCTGGTATGGTTGCAGCATATGAGAAACTTCTATAGGGCAAAATATAGGATGTGGGGTTAGTTGGAACATGTTTCAACAAACCCCATGCTTTCTGTCCCAAACGAACCCCCAATGGCCATGTGACAATCTTATGTAGAGTACACAACACAGTGCTTTAGTTACAAGATATACTTCTCCTCGTACTGTGGATTAGTACCTGCATATATAATGCATAAAAGGTACTGACCTTCATCTAGCTATATCATCGAGAAAAATAACTTTTCCTCAAAGATAACTTAGAATTGCTAAAATTGTACTTACCTTTCTCTTCAGAACATCTCCTTTCCTTTTGTATTGAAAACAATATGGTGGAAGGGTGACGTCATTATCTACCAGGACATTGGCAGTACCATCTTGGCATCATCCTTGGGTTCTTTGAAAACTGCAATGTTCCAAATAACCCCACCGTGTGTGTGTGTGTGTGTGTGTGTGTGTGTGTGTGTGTGTGTGTGTGTGTGTGTGTGTGTGTGTGTGTGTGTGTGTGTGTGTGTGTGTGTGTGTTGGTTGTTATCTCCATTTGCGGGATTCAGGAGGTGGAACGGAGTCCTCCCAGGACCCAAAGTATCCTCCTCCTCTTCGGTAATGGATCAAGGTTCATGGACCAAACTGTAAAACTTTTTCAGAGTTTTGCTCCAACTTCTCTTTTCAGGATCGTCACCGAACCCCGGATTGCCTCCAGTTGTAGTTCATTTGTGGTAATATTCCCAGGGATGTTTTTAAAATTACAGTGAGATTCTTCTTCATCATTCCTGTTGCTCCAATGATCACTGGTACAATTTCTTCTTCAGCTTCCAAGATCTCTTGACCTCATTTTTGAGGTCCTGGCATTTGGTCATTTTCTTGATTTCTCCGTTGTTTAGGCCAAAATCGCTGGGTACTGATATCGCAATCATCAATGCTGTGTTTTCCTTTTTGTACCTAAGTACTATATCCAGTCGCGATGCTTTGTTTTCTATGTTCACGGTCAATGGGATAATCAGGTCGTACCTGAACATTACTTCCTTGGTTTCAGTGATTACTTTTGTTTTATAATTACATGAGTTTTCTGGAACTGGGATGTTAAGACTTTTGCAGATCTGCCGGTGCATTACTTTACATACCTTGTTGTGCCTTTGGGTGTACAGCTGCTCTGATATGAGTTTTTTTTACATCCTGAAAGGAGGTGGCTTGTATTTTTTTGTTTCTACCTTGTAGAAGCTACACCTGTGTGATTGACTCAGTCTCGCCATTTTCTTAAAGTCATTGGTGTAGTGTCCTTGGTCTTGAGCATTTATAATGATTCGTTCTCCGTCCAAGTTGAGCTGACCTCTTCTTAGTCATTCCAATGAGCCTTCTTTGTCTATTACCAATATGTCCAACTCTTTTTTTTTCTTTTTTTTTTCTATACCTTCCTGCTCTTTTATCGTTTTCCCAGTTGTCGGTGTGTATCTGTTGATATTTCGTTTCATATTTTTCTTTGTTCTTTTTAGCAATAGTAAAGAGGTGTACTTGTTTCAGTTTCTTGTGTGACATATTCCATTCGCACCTGTATTTGGAATGTTTTTGCTATGTGGGTTAGGGATACCTTCTCTGGTTTGTTGTCATCGTGCTTGCTTACAAATTGGATTTGGTAGTCTGTTGCACTTTTCACATATTCAGCCAATCTTACAGTTGGCATTCTGTGCGCTTGGTTAAGCTCCAACAGGCCACTACCTTTCTCGTCTCGGCAGGTACATTCTCAGGATGCATTGATTTTTGTAAAACATTTTGTGGATGGTGAGGAGTTTCCTTGTTTTGATATCCAGTTTATTGATTTCCGATTGTGGCCAGTTTATTACTCCATTATGGAATACTGGGATTGTGAATTGGTTCATGGCTTTGATTTTCTTTCTTGGTGAAAGGTATGTTTTCAGGATGAGCCTCGATATACACAGGTATTCTTTGGTAATTGTTTTGCACATTTGTCTGTGACACATTTGGTGGCCCTCTTATATTCCGCGAGTATTTGTAGATGCTTCATTGTCTTGCTCCTGTATTGTTGTATTGGTGTCACTTTTTATGTCGTCCATTTTTGTTGGTCTACTTTGTATCAATGTGCAGTCGGGACACTTATCCATGCCAAATTCCATTTTAATGTCGTCGGAGTACTGTTTCAATCATTTGAGTTGTTGTGCCAATTTTTCATTGTTTGGTGCAGAGTTTTAAATCATCCATGTAAAGTAGATGTACCACCATTTTGTCTCTCTTTAGATGTTATTTTATTTGATGTAAGGGTGTATCCATGCCCTTGCTCATTAATGAGGTTGCTGCTCAGTGAGTCCAGGGTCAGGCAAACCAGGAGGCTGTCTCCGTGGAAGATTCCTCCATGTATCTTCACTCCTGGTATTTTGATCTTTCCTTCCGAATGCTGTAATATCAATGTGGTATTCCAGAGCTCCATTGCTTTCTCTATGAGTTTGATTATTTGGCGGTTGATCTTGTACAATTGCATGGATTTTATCATCCACGAATGTGGGACACAATCAAAAGCTTTTTTTGAGTCCATCCAGGCTGTGGATAATTTTGTTGTTATTGTATTGCAATTTTCGAGTATGGCCTTGTTTAGTAGGTAGTCTATTGTCCCGTAGCATCCCCCTTTTACATCCCATCTGTTCTGCCTCTTGGCCTCCTTCCTGTGTTAGGTGATGGTGTATCATTTCTGTGATGATTCCCATCAGGAGTTTGTCCATTGTTGGCGACGGTGCACTTGTTGATTTCAAATATCCTACCTGCCAAAACACCAATCTAGCATTTTCTAGTCAAGTTGGCAATGGACCCTGGGCGACAACACAAATACAAGTACGATACCTTCACGTCAAGGGTTTTGGTCTTGCCTTGTTTAAAGGACGTACTCGGTGGTTTAACAATATATCTCAATAGGCAGGGCCATGGCAGCAAGCGGACTGGCGGGCAGCCAGACTTTCCCTTTGCTGTGGTTTCATCGCGGGACTTCAGAGCCTTCCGCGAAGCTGCACCCCCCTCTGGAAATGAAAGACAAAATGAAAAAATGAAACACCATGGACTAGTTTAATGCTGCGAACGAAAAAGCTGCAGGTCGTGCGTGTCTGCCGTGGACCGATGCAGGGTCGCTGGATATAAACCCTGCAGTGACTAATTGCACCTGGCATATGCTCAATTTAAACAACGGGAAACAAAAAGTCACATTAAGCCCCCAAAGCATTGCGAAAAATCAAAACAGTCTGGCATACGGACCGCAAATATGGCTGTTTCCTTGAATATTTGTGGACACACTGAATGTGGGACGTGTGGATGGAACGGAGGAGCATATTGCGCAACTATCGACGTGGTCAACCCTAACAGCATGGTCACCGGTTAGGGGGTGTACACAAAATGGTCACCGGTTAGGGGGTGCACACAAAATGGTCACCGATTAGGGGGTACACACAAAATGGTCACCGATTAGGGGGTGCACACAAAATGGTCACCGGTTAGGGGGTGCACACAAAATGGTCACCTGTTAGGGGGTGCACACAAAATGGTTACCGATTAGGGGGTGCACACAAAATGGTCACCGGTTAGGGGGTGCACACACAAAATGGTCACTGGTTAGGAGGTGCACACAAAATGGTCACAGATGAGGGGGTGCACACAAAATGGTCACCGGTTAGGGGGTGCACACAAAATGGTCACCGTTCAGGGGGTGCACACAAAATGGTCACCGCTTAAGGGGTGCAGACAAAATGGTCACCATTCAGGGGGTGCGCACAAAATGGGCACCGATTAGGGGGTGCACACAAAATGGTCACCGTTCAGGGGGTGCACACAAAATAGTCAAAGATTAAGGGGTGCACACAAAATGGTCATCGGTTCGGGGGTGCACACAAAATGGTCACCGCTTAAGGGGTGCACACAAAATGGGCACCGATTAGGGGGTGCACACAAAATGGTCACAGATTAGGGGGTGCACACAATATTGACAGTTATGTTCGTCTCCGAGGACTGTTTGTGCTCCACAATTTCCACACTCCTTTTCATTATCCCCAGAGAGAGCACACAAAATGACCACACAAAATGTTGGGTGCACACAAAATAGTCACAGATTAGGGGGTGCACACAAAATGGTCACAGATTAGGGGGTGCACACAAAATGGTCACCGATTAGGGGGTGCACACAAAATGGTTACCGGTTAGTGGGTGCTCACAAAATGGTCACCGATGAGGGGGTGCACACAAAATGGTCACCGTTCAGGTGGTGCCTATTAAATGGTCACCGTTCAGGTGGTGCGTACAAAATGGTCGTCGTTGAGGTGTTGCACACAAAATGGTTTGTATGCAGCACACGGCTGCGAGTACATCGTATAGCTGGGGACACAGCTCACTGCACATCGATTTCACTTGATCATCGAAAGTTTTTATCCAGCACAACAGGCATGCGATGAGATTATCAAATTGTCCGAAAATATATGAAAACTTATTAAGTTTGGAAAATTTTCAATGTAATCACACAATATAAACAAAATGGCAAACAATAAATGCAGCCATGCAATACACTTTCACGAACCGGCTGGGCAGGCTGGATATTCGACTGAAAGTGGCAATAATTTATTCAGATAATTCGCCTACTTTTTGCGAAATAAACCATGGGGAATTTTATTGTCTGCCTAAGACTAGTGCTCGTAGACCACCGACCAGTGTTTCAGGTCCATCCGAGGGAGATCAAATCCTGGGGCTAGTTATTAACGAAGCCTTATGGGACAGCAGCTGGGGCTATAGATCAAATAGAGGGTTGCAGCTGACTCTACATGAGGAAAGGTCATGTACATGTCCCCATCTGCTAATCCGAAAAGTATGACAGGGTATGAGCAAAAAGGTCTACGTCTATCAAAATGTCTTTCACTTTCACATTGCACATGGGCAAAAAATAAATAAAAAATTGGCTCATTATCCGCTTCCAATGACGGGGTCACCTGGTGGTTTGGCTCCAGAGGTCAATTTGAGTAGAATGTGAATCCAATGAGAATTGGAAACCCATTATCAGACATTTTGGAAATGAGCAAGAAGGTACTACCACTGAGCTACCATCAACCACTACAATTTTAATCAAAAACAAAATGATATTCTTGTGCTTCATTGACTTAGGAATTCAAATTAATTATTATGCATGTATATATATATATATATATACATGTCTAATATATAAAGCTCTTTTTAACCAATGACTGACTGATATTAATGTTCGGTGCCTTCCGGGTATCGTAGAAAGCAAATATTTGGCATGCCGACGGACATCGAAGCTGGTACACCGGGAAAATCACAGAACCATAGAAAAGCGTCCGTAAATGAAAATTTACGATAAAAAAACCGTAAATGCGTCCGTTAAAAAACATAAATAAATAAATAAATAATATCCTCAATCGATATCTAGCATTTTAAAAATGTAATTTAAACAACTGTAAACTGTGAAATAAAACCTCAACGAAACTTAATGTAAAAAACCGGAAATGTGTCTGTTTAATTTTTTTTTGATATCTAGCAATAGGTTGGTGATGCTTGCCTATACTCATAAATGTTCTATTTATTATGTACCTATGTACAAAGCACGGCATGTGTAAGCATACCTCACGAGAATGTGTATATATATTATATATATATATATATATTTATGTGTGTGTGTGTGTGTGTGTGTGTGTGTGTGTGTGTGTGTGTGTGTGTGTGTGTGTGTGTGTGTGTGTGTGTGTGTGTGTGTGTGTGTGTGTGTGTGTGTGTGTATATATATATTTATATATATATATATATATATATATATATACTTGATTCAATGAAATTAATTGGATTTGATTCGTTATGTCTTTAATCAATGTTCATGCTCACGAGAAGGAAAACATGGAAATTGCTCTGTCAAACTGGCGTAACTTTCAAGGCTGCCAAAAGTCATTCTTTCTGCCCGCATTGGACGGGGCGTGGAACGTGATACGTCGCTACATCTGTCAAAGGTCCAGCTAATTGAAGATCAAATAAAGACATGATATTGACTAATATATTGGCTTACCCGTTGTGTAATACATAAGTGACCCAAACTGAAGATTTTCGTTCTGATCACCAGGTAACACTAAACGACATTTGACATTCTGCCTCCCGTAATCGCACAAACGCTAGCAGCGCTCAATCGATTTTAATATAAATGTCACATCGCCTCGCAAGCTAATATCTTGAGTGTCGATCGATAATTTCCTTTGCGGTGCTTACGGAGCATAACATGATCACTCGCCATTAGCAAATCCTCACCTTTCAGCTCCCACGGAAATGAATGGAACCTGGAGCCTACCTGCGTGCAAATGGGATATTCTCAGGTGGCTTTTTCAATGGCAATTGTCACGAGATGCCACTTGGTATTGGTGTCATTTGAAGTAATGTCGTTCTCTTTTCATTGGTTTAAGTGATATTAACCGGCTTCAATTGCCGCCTACTCTAGAGCCGCACAACTTCAGTGGTCTTTAAAAATTGCTCAAATAGGTAAAAACTGCTGAAATAAGGGCAAACCTGCTCAAATAAGGTCAAAACTGCCGAAATAAGGGCAAAATTGCTCAAACAAGGTCAAAATTGCTCAAACAAGGTCAATATTGCTCAAAAAGGTCAATATTACTCAACCGAGGTCAAAATTGCTCAAACGAGGTCAATATTGCTCGAACAAGGTCAATATTGCTCGAACAAGATCAATATTGCTCAAACGAGGTCAATATTGCTCAAACGAGGTCAATATTGCTCGAACAAGGTCAATATTTCTCAAACGGGGCCAATATTGCTCAAACGAGGTCAATATTGCTCAAACGAGGTCAATATTGCTCAAACGAGATCAAAATTGCTCAACCGAGGTAAGAATTGCTCAAACGAGGTCAAAATTTCTCATAAGAGGTGAACATTGCTCAAATAAGGTCAAAAGTGCTCAAACAAGGTCAAAATTGCTCAATGTCAAAATTGCTCAAATAAGGTCAAAATTGCTCAAATAAGGTCAAAATTGCTCAAATGAGGTCAAAATTGCTCAAACAAGGTCAACATTGCAGGCTATATGACTTCATTTCAGGTCCAATCACGTTTTAAAAAAAAGTGATGCAAAATGTTTTCACCCAAAAAGTGTACATTATTTAATCAAATAAAGTTAGACGAACACACAACTGCATATCCTCAAAAATGGTCTTCCCGAGCGATCGAAATGACACCTGGAAAAATATGGTGTATGGGACGGTAGGTTCTCGGCCGCCCGGTTGGTCATTGGATATCCAGTGGAATCGGACTGCTTCACGCAACAAGGCGGCTTTCAAATTGGGACATTCTTCAACAGGGTCTCTACTGTACTTATCCCATTGAATCTTTGGCTCCGGCTAAATTCAAATTTGTATTTAGGTCAAGAGTAGGGTTGTGTTGTCACCACCTTTCCTGATTTGGAACCATGCACGTCTCACTCGCCGGTTCACTCCCTCTAAGAACTACTACTGTGTTACGTCCCCAATTATTCCCCCCTTATTATGAGGTCAGTCGGTGAAACTTTTTGGTCCAACTTTTTCATGACCCGACTGCCCATGTTTCTGATGCTCAACTGAAGTTGGCAGGCATTTGGATTTTTTTCAGGATGCTGGAGATAACTCGACTACTCTTCATGAAAGACACCTGTGTGCTCATTAACTTCCAGAAATGACCAGTGCTGGCAGACAGAATAGCTTAACATTCCCTTGATGGACGCCAGACAAATTGATGCATCACAGTCTATGCGAAATTCCAGGACGGCAGTTTATAGCCTGGTTGAGGGTCCAACCCAGGTTAGATGGCTAAAAGGTACCTCTAAGGTATATTAGAAGAAATTCCAAAAATCTGGAGTCTCTAAAAAAAGAGATCCAATCGTATTATTTCTGATGCCTGCAAACTCGGAAAGTCAATTTAATTTAAGTTTTCCATCACGTTGGACAAATAGGCCAGTCTTATTTTCTGCCTTGAAGATCATGAATCTTGAAAGAAAATTGCTCAATGTGGATTGAAAGGTGCAACGAGGGTTTGTCGACCAAAAAAAAGAAGAAGAAAAAGATCAGGGGGCCACCTGGAACAGCGAGGTTCAAAAGTTCAATGTGTGGCAGAAAACTCTCTTCGTCAGCCTGCACCAGCCCCAGGCAAGATGTCTGATGAGGCTGCTGCTATTTTAAAGTTTAATGGCCAATTTGGGATGATGAAACGGGCCACGCAGTGCTAGCCGGACGCCCGGACAAATTTGACGCCGGGACAACATCTCCTGGCCAATTGTTGCAGAACTGCAATTCGTAGCTGTCGAAACGTATCATGATTATGCGACCAGTGAGCGATCTACAGTTCTTGAGGAGCACCGACAAATATGGAGGACACCAGAAATGTCAAGAATATTCCTTCATTCAATAATAGTCATAAAATTATATTTATATGTGGAAATGTCGCAAAACACGGAAAGTTCTTTCTGCAGAACATCTGGGGGGCCACCATCTTGGGCTGTCTGCGGAACTTGTCAAAATAAGTGCAAAATGTACATTTTTGGTGATTGTGTGAATGCATGGAGCCAAAGGTGTCCAGGATTACATTAGCTCTGTCAAACAGAGTTCCGCAGACGTTTGCTTACCCAAGACTGGTGCGTCGCAGTGTGAGCCAGGCCGACACATCTTGTGCAAACAGGAACGCTCAGGCGCAGCAATGGAATTATAGTGATAACAAGCAAAATCTATTTTCATTTTAATTGTGATTACTCCACCGAGAGTAACCTCATTACTTTTAATCACCGCCGCAGCAATTTCCGGCCATTAACCGTGAAATGCTTATTTCCTTTAAGCCATAAGGCCCCCCTGCTAATGTAATGGCTTGCGCCATGGCTGCCGTGCGGACCTAAGAGGGGTCCGTGCAGTTGGCCTGATGGCCCCCAGGCCTCGTCATTACATTTATTTCCCTCTGTCAAATGCCTCCGCTGATGGCACGGAGCTCGCTCGGTGAATGCCAACAGCAGCTATTGAGGGGTACAGGGTGGCCACAAAATGGGCGATCGGTTTTGTCGAGAAAAAACAAATATATATGTATATACACAGTCGTGGCCAAAAATATTGGCACCATTGCACTTTTTTCACGTAACTCACAATTTTCTCGAAACATAAGTTGAAATTGACAAAGTATTTGGTCTCCACAATTCTTTATTTCACTGTTAATATCACAGAACCTTTGTTTTTGATTCAGAACTTAATATATCCTTTTAAATCAGAAAATAAAAAGAAATGGCATTGACAAAATTATTGACACCATGGACTTAATATTTGGTCGCACAGACTTTGGACAAAATAACTGCAGTCAAGCGCTTCCTATAGCCATGAATGAGCTTCCTCCACCTCTCTACTGGTAGTTTGGCTCACTATTCTTGTGGAAACTGCTCCAGTTATCCCAGATTTGAAGGATGCCTTCTCCCAACTGCTGTTTTCTGATCTCCCCACAGGTGTTCAATGGGATTTAGATCTGGACTCATTGCTGGCCACTTCAGAACAGTCCAGCATTTTCTCTTGAACCAATCCTTGGTGCTTTTTGAAGTGTTTTTGGGGTCATTGTCCTGTTGCAAGACCCATGACCTTCGACGGAGAGCCCGTTTTCTGACACTGAGTTAAATATTGCTTTCCAAAATAACTCGGGTTTTCTCCTGATTTAATGATGTCATGCACATATTCAATGCACCCAGTGCTAGAGGCAGCACAGCAACCTCAAAACATCGCTGAACCTCCTCCATGTTTAACTGTAGGGAAGGTGTTCTTATCTTTGAAGGCTTCATTTTGTTTTCTGTAAACATAGAGATGATGTGCTTCACCAAAAAGCTCTAATTTCGTCTCATCTGTCCACAGGACATTCTCCCAGAAGGATTTCGTTTGTTCAGGTGTGTTTTGGAAAACTCCAGTCGGGTTTTCTTATGGCTATGCATCGGCTCGGCTCGCTACACGTCGTACAGAGGAACGGGCTTGTTTTAGCTGAGGATAATGACTATACCTGAGTTGCTGTATTGTCATGATTTACATCAATCATATTACAAAAATTTATTTTTCACAAATTTATTTGCAGTGTTTGTGATATTACATTTTTATAAGCAATTTAAGTGGAAGATTTAGGTTGAAAAAAATAAATTCAAAAAGGAACCCTTCAGCACATGCACACAGGAGGAGTAGGTGCAGCCTGGAAGTTTGGGAGGATTTCACCTCACCACCACATAACTCAAAACACCTCACCACCAAGTAATGAAGAAAACCTTAGCACCACATGATTCAAAACACCTCACCACCACGTTATTAAAAACACTTCACTGCCACGGAAACAAAAGTTTGAAGGAGTAATTCAGTGACAACACAGACACTGCCCAGATATGTAGATATATAGATAGATGACCTGAGTTGCTGTTTTGTTATCGTTTACACCAATCATAATACAAACAAATATTTTGCACAAATGTATTTGTAATATACGTGATATTACATTTCATAAACAATTGAAGTTGAAGAATTAAGTTGAAGAAAAAAATTATATATGTAAAAAAAAAGTTCAAAAATTTCATTTTTTCTACAATTTTCAAAAACAATAACCTGAGGACATACAAACGGGAGAGGTAGGTACATACCAGAAGTTTGATACGGTTTCACAAAAGTTTGAGGGAGGATTTCAGTGACCACACAACACGACACACACTTCACAGAATGAATGAATGAATGATCGTTTTAAGACCATTTTTCCCCGCTAGAGCGGGGGTTAGCCTTGCGGGCATGACAATCATGGTTCCGTTTGAGGCAATGTTTTTATGGAAAACAGAGGGATATTTATCACAGATCTATATATATATATATATATATATATATATATATATATATATATATATACACACTAGTGGGGTCACCCGTGGGAATTCCACGGGCATGGACGTGTGTGACATTTGGACATCTTTATTTAGATGCTGCATATTAAATTTTACAAAATGGTTACTGGCAATATTCATCAGATCCAGAAATGGTGTAATGAACACAATTTATTTATTTCACATAATATGTGACCCCTCACCCCTCTCCACCTGACACTCTCCTCTCTCCACCCTCACTCCTCTCCAATCCCACTCCTCCTCACACTCCCCCTCACACTCCTCTCCAATACTTCCTCACACTCCTCTCCAATACTTCCTCACACTCCTCTCCAAACCCTAGCTCTTCGCTCTCCAACCCCTAGCTCCTCGCTCTCCAACCCCTAGCTGCTTTCTCTCCACCCCCTAGCTCCACGCTCTCCATCCCCTAGCTCCTCACTCTCCAACCCCTAGCTCCTCACCTTCCAACCCCTAGCTCCTCACCCTCCAACCCCTCGCTCCTCACTCTCCAACCCCTCGCTCCTCGCTCTCCAACCCCTAGCTCCTCACTCTCCAACCCCTTGCTCCTCGCTCTCCATCCCGTAGCTCCTCGCTCTCCAACCCCTCACTCCTCACTCTCCAACCCCTAGCTCCTCACTCTCCAACCCCTAGCTCCTCACTCTCCAACCCCTAGCTCCTCACTCTCCAACCCCTAGCTCCTCGCTCTCCAACCCCTAGCTCCTCGCTCTCCAACCCCTAGCTCCTCGCTCTCCAACCCGTCGCTCCTATCTAATGTCTCGCTCCTCTCCAACCCCTAGCCCTTCACTCTCCAACCCCTAGCTCCTCACTCTCCAACCCCTAGCTCCTCACTCTCCATCCCGTAGCTCCTCGCTCTCCAACCCCTCACTCCTCACTCTCCAACCCCTAGCTCCTCACTCTCCAACCCCTAGCTCCTCACTCTCCAACCCCTAGCTCCTCACTCTCCAACCCCTAGCTCCTCGCTCTCCAACCCCTAGCTCCTCACTCTCCAACCCGTCGCTCCTATCTAATGTCTCGCTCCTCTCCAACCCCTAGCCCTTCACTCTCCAACCCCTAGCTCCTCACTCTCCAACCCCTAGCTCCTCACTCTCCAACCCCTAGCTCCTCACTCTCCAACCCCTAGCTCCTCACTCTCCAACCCCTAGCTCCTCACTCTCCAACCCCTAGCTCCTCACTCTCCAACCCCTCGCTCCTCTCCAACCCTCCTCATCGTTGTTGCAGCAGCATCCTGTGCGAGTCTGTGATCACGTTCGTCGAGGGTCTCCTTCTCCCGTCTCGTTCTTTTTCTTGCTGCATCCTGTTCAAGTCTGCGTTCTTCATCGACCGTCTCATTCATTTTGGAAATCGAAGTTTCCACGCAACGCATGAATTGTCACGATCCTCAAGAGGAAGTGTCTCGTAATCATCAAATGACAAATGGCAAGTAAATTACATTGTGAAAATTAAAGATTTCAAATAAACCTATTTAAAGTGTATGCGCACGTATCTAATAAAAAAAAACGAAGAAATATCTCTCGGTAATTTCCTGAAACATATTTTACTTCTGGATAATAATGTTGAATGAAATAAGAACGAAGAAATATATGTCGTTTTTGTGACGACTGTCATCAAAAGTAAAAGTAATATATCTTAACGGAAAGGAAAAAGCGAATTTTTAATATATGTCGACATTTTCCCCGACTGTTATTTAAGGCGGTGTATTTTCGTGTATCATCGTAGCGCGAGTTTTAAAAATATATCTCTGCATTTTCCCGTGTGTGCGTGAATGTTCTCAATTATTTCTGACACCGAGTCTAAAACCATCGATAAAAATTCAATCAGATGGTGAATTCGAGATAAAATCGTGAGGGTGACTCAATGAATGGGCTTTATTTTACAGGCCTTTGAGAAATCATTTCGTTCTATAAACGGAAACTTTCATGGGATTTTCTTCCCGTTTTTTTTCAGCCGAGTCTAAAACTATGATAGCGACTGTTAAAAATGAAATGATATATCGAATTTGAGTTGAAATAAACCTGTGTGAGAGAGAAAGACAGCACGGGCCTAACTAAGCTATTCAAGTTAATAAAATGGTGGATATTTGTTTACATGAAGCCTCTCCAAGATTGGGTGGAGCTACTCTGGAAACTGAGTAAGCCACACCCCCGGACAGACGGACAGACAGACAGACAGACAGACAGACAGAATCACCTTCGCTTATTATAATATATATAATTATATATATATATATATATATTGTTGCGGTTTTGAGAATAAAGGATGATCCCCCTCGTAGGTAGACACACCACAACATGAAGCCTCGTGATAGTTCAGTTATTTCTTAGTGAATGTAAGGTAGTCTCCTTTCCTGTGTTAGTTTTGCATTGAGCAGGCCCGTGAGTAGGGCGGGTCTTTTGGCACTAGCATGCCACGTGGCAGGCCTGAACAAGTCCGGTGAGGCCGAAAGGAGGTGCTGCAGGAGGGAGTGGCCGGTAAGCGCGAGCCGCCAATCATGGCTCGAGGGGAGTGGCTAACCACGGCGATGAGAGGTGGGGTTTGGAACATTCGAGTAAAGCCGGGGCGGAGCCATAAAACCCTGCTCCGAGCCCCCCGCCTCAGAAAGAGTCAGTTCGAGTCACGAGTTCTCAGTGGAGATGAGTTGAGAGTTGCGCCTCAGTCAAGTTCAGCGTCTTAGCCCCTGTGAGAGTTGAGTTGAGTTAAGAGTCACGCAGCCCATGAGTTGAAGTTCCGTTCAGAATTGGAGTGTTGGATTTGATCACTGAAATAGCTGCGCGGTACACGAACTTGCCCCGTGCCCCGTGCCTCGTGCCCTGCGCTCTGCGCTGTATTAATCGCGCGCTTGAGAAGGCGACCCGTGCCGGGACACAGACGCGCGATATCCTCCTGCCTGCCTTCTCCTGCATATGTGCCATGACCGCCAGAGGGCTACACCACGAGCGAGCTGTCCCGGAGAGACCGGCGGCAAAGCGCGTTTGGCGCGCAAACATTCTTCCTCCATCTCCCCGTGTGCGTGAGTGGGCCCTGTGTCTGGGTATAAGTTAAATTGGTTAAGCTTCTGCTCTGTGTCCCCTTTCCTTCATCCTGATTATTGTACATTGTAAATAAATTGTGTTATTCCTCTTATTTGACCGTTACTGTCCCTTCAATTAATTGGCCTCGCGTGGTACGAATAGAACCGCTCAATCGGGTTCAATAAAAGGTAACGGCACAAGTCACGTGATACGCATACCACTCGGGCGTACTCGATTAAGCGTGGCTTGTGCGAGGCTCGGTCCCCGCTTTCGTGGCAGCGTGGGTTAAAGGTACGTGCGACGTTGACCCGATACCCTTTTTCAGGCTTGCTCCGGAAGTGGCGATTTGGCCTCGTGGACACGAAGACCCAGGGGTAAAAAGGGGTTTAATCCCCCCTTTGTAATGGGAACGGGCTTTGGGAGATCCGCAACAAATTGGTGTCTAGGCATGGGATATTTGGACCTAGAGTGCGCTTCACGCACTCAAAAATTACGAGTGGAACGAAATTTAGTTTTAAAAGCAAATTAAATTCGTACCATGGCTGGCCAAGACGGTCAAATGCTGGTGGGGGTAATAGATGAAGAGAAGGGATTAATGGCCCAGGACCAACAGGAGGAGTTGGTAGTGGAGGAAGCCGATGAGGGTGCGGCAGTAGAGGTAGAAAATGGCGGCGCCTCACACGTGGCGGTGGGAGCCGGGCCCGCTGTGTGGACCGGGCTCAACATTGAGTTATACCTGGCCCAAATAATGGCAAAAATGGACACCCAAAGGGATGACATGAAAGAAATGAGGGACGAAGCAAGGTGCAATATGGAGGGGTTGGAAAACAAAATGGGTGATGAAATGGGAAAAATGAGGGCAGCGTCCAAGAGGGACATAAAAAATATGGGGGAGGACATTGGACGCAGGTTGAGCGGGAAAGTAGCAGTGGTATGCGACGAGGTGACACGGTGTGG
The DNA here is from genome assembly GCF_964187855.1 of Myxine glutinosa. NCBI lineage: Eukaryota > Metazoa > Chordata > Myxini > Myxiniformes > Myxinidae > Myxine > Myxine glutinosa. The sequence continues at coordinate 196,877,651 of NC_136265.1, read as the reverse complement.
AGAACGCGTGGGGAGCGAGCTTGAGCGAAGGACAGCCAAATTGACGGGGGCTATGGGAGTAGCGACGCGAGAGGGTTTAGAGGAGCCGGCAATCATCGAAGAAAAAGAAATAATTGGGGCTGAAAAGACGGGAGGAGAGACAGAAGAGAAGGGGAGCGAATCACGGAGGGATGTTATGGAACATGTACAAAGTTCGTGTTTGCTGATGCTTGTTATGTTATGAAACGTGATGCCGTGCTTGCTGCTAACGAAATAAAAAGTTTGCAGGTGCTGGCGGAAAAGGAGGTCCCCGAGGTAAGAAAAAATGGTGCGAATGTGTTTGGCGCGAACGGGTTCTCGGCGCGCTTGGGAGAGAGGTGAGACCCGGGCGTTTGCGGTTGGGCCATTGTGCGGTGTACGAGTGAGGATGGCGCCATTTGCCAAGGGCCCATTGTGCGGTGTGAGAGGGAGTCCGTACCCGAGTGTGTGGAGAGCAAGTGAGTTACGGAGTTACGGAGTCCTGTCAGTGGCAGCAACTGACAAATGTGCCTGGATCCAGAAGGCTAGTCAACCAACGACTGGTTCAAGCAGGCTATCGTGCCAGGTGTCCCCTGAGAAAGCCACGCCTGACCAGACAACACAGCCAGCGCCGATTGCAGTGGGCCAGAGAGCACCGTCAATGGCAGCCAGGACACTGGAATCACATGACCTTCAGTGACGAGTCTAGATTTCTGGTCTATCGTCAAGATGGCCACGTCCGAGTGCGCAGACAAGTGCATGAAGCCCACAACGAAGATTGTATAGTGCCAAGAGTCCAAGCTGGAGGTGGTGGGGTGACCGTTTGGGCTGCTTTTCATGCAGGGGGCAAAACTGACCTGGTTGTTCTGAATGGAAACCTGAAGCAGTTCAAGTACAGGGTCATTCTGGAAGAAACATTGCTTCCATTTGCTCGTGCAGCCTTTCGAGGAAACTTTGTCTTCCAAGATGACAATGCACGGCCTCATCGTGCTCGCATGATCCAACACTTTCTTGCTGACCGTGGTGTAGAGCATATGGAGTGGCCTGCCATGTCCCCGGATATGAATCCGATAGAGAACTTGTGGGCAGAATTAACGCGTCAAATCGACAACGTGGACCAGCAGCCGACCTCTGTGCGTGAATTGCAGCAGACAATTGTCACTGCATGGCAAGCGATTCCTGTCCAAACCTTGGCAAATCTCGTGAACAGCATGCCTCGACGTGTACGTGCTCTCCTGAATGCTCGTGGGGGTTACCCGAAGTACTGAACTGTAATTTTAGTCAGTAATCCCAGTCATAATTTAGCTTTTGTTTTTGTTGAAATTTTTTTTGGCTAATGTGCAAAATAAAGAGATACTTCTGGAAAACGTACAGAAGTTTAACACAGTACTGTCTGTGAATTGAGTTCGATATCAGTTCACATCACTTTCAAGGATCAATTTATTTTCTTCGAAATGTCAAATGTGGTTTTTGTTTCTTTTAAAGGTCACATTAACAAAATCTAGAATAATTTCAACATAATTCCAATGAACTTTTGGTTCTAAGTCATCTTGAAAAGTAAGTTCACCCCCACAAAAAAATATATTCCATATTAAATGCCAAGTCTGTCTTTATATATATACACAAAGAATTAAGTTAAGCACCCCCCCCGTTTTTTTACAACCTCGCACGTTACAAGTTTGTTGTCGTCAAAACAGTGTAATATACCCATGATATTGCTATATTTTCTGGAGAAGTGATATTATGGTCACATAAAAACATAACAATCATGCCGTTTTCAATATTTTATTCTGAATAATTTAAGGTGAAATTTTTTGGGAATTTTAGGCATATTTTCACCTCAATTTAAGTATGGAGCTATAGGTCCATCACGGACAGTGTGGATGACGTTTATGTTTTCTAACGTACAGTCATTGTTCTGAGAAGACCTCTAGCGATCTTTGCGTCAATAACGTGTGTAGGACCCACGTGATCGGATCACTGACTCAACCCTACGTCACAGATGCGTGCACTCATCTGCATTTCATCAATGGATAATTGCTAATGTCATACCAATCATTATTTGATCTCACATACCTTAGAATATATGCCAATGTATACATATACACAAAGAATATATATTAGGGGGTGCTTACCTTAATTCGTTGTGTAGGGGTGCTTAACTTAATTCTTTGTGTATATATATATATATCCGGTTTTTTGACAAATGGGTGGATTGGATGTGATTCTGTGATTTATTGAGCACTCTACAGACTTGATCTTACAATGACCAATAACGCTTTTTAGGGGACTTTGAAAAGAAAAGCAACCTGACATCAACTTGAGGATGCTGTGAGAATTCACCTTTCGTGGAAGTCACACCTGCAGAGCTTCAGAATATGTCCTGAAGAACATGGAGTTATATAGAAGCTTATTTTCCCGCATGCATCGTGCAAAGATGGGTGTTAAACAATTATTGATTCACTCTGTATGCCTTTCAATCTATTTCTATGATCGTGGAACTACTTGATTTCAAATTCCATATTTTGAACACTGTAGAACACGAAACGGAACACAAATCTGTCGTTCAGCAATACATCAGCAAATTGTACTGAGTCCCATCCCGATCACGGTAAAGCAATTTCTTCAGTTGATCTGTCAGTGTGAAAGTCTGTCTTGCGCAGTGTGGCAGTCAAAGAAAATGGAAAATCATTCCAAACAGGAAACACACGATTTTTATGGAAGGCATGAAGGATACAAACAACAGACACGAAAAACTCATTTAACGTGTTAAATAAGGTGGTGTAAGAGACTGTGCATCAAGTGCTGCAAACCTCCGATTCAATGATTTTTTTCCATACAGTCTTCTAAACTTTTGTTTTATTTCGATTGTGTAATATATTTGAACATTGAAGAACACAAATCTCCTAGTTTGCATTTCCAAAACTTTCCGTTTGGTAGTACCACCCTTGGGCAAAATTGTATGCCATCCGACCAATCAAATTTGCCGCACACTCTGAGGGCGGAGTAACAGCGAGATTCGGACAAAATGGCGGCGCCTAGCAATATGCAATGGCAGAGCTAACTTTGTCCAAAATATGCTTTCAGGGACTTCAGAATGTTCTGATGAAGGACATTCTGTTTCTGGAATATTTTTAAACTCCATCAAAATCCAAAATACTTACACAATAGCTTCACGTAAAGAGCCGAAGTATCAAATTCATTCATTCTTCTTCACTCAGATTTTGGCCGATAAATTTGTTTGTAAAAGTACTTGGTCTCACCAGATTCCGTGATCTTCCTTCAAGGGCTCGTAGCTCGGATGTTTTTATTAATTAAGGAGAATTATAATTTGGAACTCCATCGTAATTTAAACTTATGGATTCACCTGCCAGTTGACATTCATGGACTCGAATATCTTCAGGATCGCAACAGCTGTTTCTCTCCCACATTCCCACCTCACAAAGCCTGGTGTTGGCTTAGCGGTTAGGATGCTGGCTTGGGATCCGAGGATCCTGGGTTCGAATCCTGGCCGATCGCTGAATTAACGCAAGGGGGGATTGACTCAGCCTGTCCTCCTCCTGAGGTCGGTTGGTGGCAGGAAGGGCATCCGGCATAAAACATTGCTCCAAAAAGGGGACCACGGTGACCAAACAAGGCCAACCCCCGCTCTGCGGGGGAAATTGGCCTCTAAAGGTCGTTCTTTATATTCCCACCTCACAAATTCACCTGCACTCTTACTTCCACCTCCTTCCGCTGTTTGGAATTCCCTTTTCTTTTCACTTCTATCTCGTGCATTTTCTGTGGTCTTTTTAAGCAGGGTATTCCTCAGCATCTGGTGTTGTGCCTCATCTCTGTTTGTGATACCTTACACATCACCACACTCATGTGGTATACTATTTAATTACATACTATTTAATTGCATACTATTTAATTACATACTATTTAATTACATACTATTTAATTACATACTATTTGTCTGACGAACACATTCTATAATGTGATCATACTGCAATTCCAGAAGTGTTTGTTTGACTTCTATGCACTCCTGAACTGCTGGATGGAATGAGTTGAAAACTGGTGGTTGCAGTCACAAGGTGCCCAGAAAGGATTTAGAAGGTTAAAAAAAAATTCATAACCCCCCAGGGTTCAGGGTTGGCAGAAGACCCCAATTTTCTCAATGGAAGTTTGAATGGCACAGCGCCACCCCTGGTGGGAAGAGGAATTACAAGTCAAAGGAAAATGCGGTGCCACAATCTGGAGGAAATGAATGGATGGGTTCTTCATTAGTGCTCATGATGGAGTATTCTTAACATATTGTTGCGGATCTCCGACGTCGGCTCTCCCCTTATCAAGGGGGGGTTAATCCCCTTGTCCTTTTATCTGGCTGACGCGAGTCCTGGAAGTTATAACGTCCTTCCCGGCACGGCGTTAGGTAGGGTTTGTTAGGCCTAGGGATTCGCTACTACCTAAGTACTAACGCCGACCGGAAACGAGGGAATAACTCCCGCTCAAATCACGGACATGGATGGAAAATGCCGAGCGGATAGCAATCCGCGATCCGTGCTGTTAACAATGTGACTAAACCCGATTGTAGCGGTTCCGAATCGTGCCACGCTTACCTAATTAGAGAAAAGACTGATGTGATCGGATAAGAGGAAACCAGGAAAATAGGAAGAACAGAGCAATTTATTAACAAATGTACAAAGAAGAAGAGGAAACGAAAGAATGTACAAGAAAGAAAGCAGAAGGAAAAGCACACAGGGCAGTCTTAATTACAGTCTTATCTTATTCCCTGGACAAACGGGCCCGCCTCACATACAAACACTCACACGGGGATTGCAGATGGTAGGTTGATGGTCACCAGCGCGTCTAGACTCCAGTCCGGCTCCGGTCCAGGCGATGGAAAACCCGGCAGGCAGCTCTTCGTATAGCGTAAAGCGAGCGGACACTTATAATGACGGGGGGGGGGGGGGCGGGGGGAGGCTGGTATACTGCGTACGTACTTTGTGCACTACTCGCGCCAAACGCCCCCTCTCCAATGTCCTGCTTTGGAATGCCAATGACAGCGAGCCCTCTGTAATCACGACAGTCCTCAGCGCTTTCCACAACGATCAGTCCTGGACGGTCCTCTGTGAGAGTCCTTTCACAAGCGCATATATTCTCGAGTCCTTTCACAAGCGCATATATTCTCGAGTCCTGTTAGCGCAAGCTTCCTCGATAAGTCCTGTGGTAATCAGCGCCAGCGAGCAAGTCTTCTACCAAGCGCGCTTCCTCATAGTCCTCTCTAATGAGCGCTCTTCTCATCAGTCCTGTGGTAATCAGCGCCAGCGAGTAAATCCTCCTACCAAGCGCGCTTCCTTATAGTCCTCTCTAATGATCGCTCTTCTCATCAGTCCTGTAAAAGGGCTTTGTGCACTGGCTTTTATAAGTGAAGCCAGCGAACGCTCCACGAGGCCCAACCACGCCCTGTCAGGCGATGTCACTCCAGCCCTGGTTGGCTGGTTATCGCTTACTGGCCCCGCCCTGACGGCTGGGTGACGTGGCCAGACCTCCTCCTTGGTGCTCCGCCCCCTTTTTCCGGGCTTCACCTCGTGGCTTATGGCGGCATTGAGCGAGCTCACGGTCAGTGAAGTTTGCTGCTGCTGGCCAAGGAGCGTACCAAATTGGGAGGGGCCATGGGGCACAGACTGGGGAGCGCGCTTAATGGCGTCACTTGGAGGGAGGCTGCAAAATGAACGAAAGGGCCTACTCTTATTTGATCGACGCAACGCAGATTCAACTTTTGGAAAATGGCCCTATCTAACACATACTAAGAAATAACTGATGTCCTATGGTGACCTATGTGTTGCTTGTGGCCTATCTATGGGGTGCTATCTTTAACCTTTAATGATGTCATATTTACAAGCAAGTGTGGGTTCTCAAAACTGCAACACTGCACCCCTCCTTTTGCCAGGCTCGTTTCGAGCTGATCCGAGACCTGGGGCAGGACTATCTTTTAACAATTAGTGTGACACTTAGGTGTGGTTACCCTCTACTTTTAACCTACTACCCTGAGTGCGACAGTTTTAACACTAGATATGTCCACCCTGCTGCGTTGTGTCCTACATAACTGACTCACGCCCACAATTAACCGAATTACGGAATGGTTTTCAAGCTAAACATTTAAGCCGGTGGGGAGCATTATTTACATTACACTACTAATTATTTACACTGCAACCCAGGACCTGTCTTTTGTGGGAAAAAGAAGACTTTTTGAAAAGAGGATATGCCATTGCAATGCACTGCACCGATACACCATACACCCATATGCACCAAATAAATGCACCATAATCAAAAAACATGCATGAAAAGCACCAGCACCAAAATGCACAAAAACATTTCAATAATTATTATAAAGATGACGTCTTGTGCTTCTCTGCTGGGCCGATGTATCTTGGCTGTATCTTCTTGCTTGATGTTCTTTAATTAAGAAAAAGGGCACAAACCGCGTCTGCTTTTTTATTTATGGCCAGCAGGGCCAACTCAGGTGGTCCGACTGCTCGGCATTGATGCCACTTAAAACAGTGGTCCGCAAGCCAGATACTGCTGGCAGCAATGGCCTGTCCCAGCAACGGTGCCAGGCCACAGAACGTGTGGTCCATATGGTGCAACAGTGCAGGCAGGCATGCAGGCAGCAAGGGTGCAGGCAGCAAAAGTGCGGCTGCCCTGCTCAGGGCACCTGCACACTCCCCTCGCACAAAAGACCATGGTCCATGAGTGGGGAAGGAAGACAAAGCAGAGGTTAGCGGGGGGCAAGGGCGCAAGGGTACACATCAAAACAAGGCAATGCGACATGAAGGGCGCGGGAGAGCGAGCTGAGAAAGCTCGTCCCTACTCGTACGTCACCCCCCATGTCAGCCTACACTACCCTTGCCCTTCCCCGTATTTACACATTTACAAATCCGTCTCTACGTTTTGTCTTTCCCATCCCCTCTAATTCCAAATTCGTTCCCAATCCCTCCCAAGAAGGAAGGGATGGAATATTACATACAATGTCTCACCCACGTCAAGATGCGTCTCACATTCCAAACATTTGCCAAAACCTGGTGTGGAGTCCTATCACCTCGGTGAGTGGATGTGGATGGTGCAAAGAGATTTTCTCCTAACTATACTCTAATTGACATTAACTCTTTAAACTACCCAGGTGTCTTGCCCTGACAATCCAATTGGCCACTTTACACGATGCGGTTCTAAAAACCAATTCCCATTGCCCATACTGTGGTGCTCTCCCAATGTGGGGTCTCACTCCCCCATTTTTTTCTATACTGTGCCCTCACACAATTTCGGGGCTGGGTCGTGTGGCTCTCCCAGCAGGTCTACTTACCTGCGCACCTCCGCCACTGAAAGTCGCCACCCGAGCTTGCCTAGCTCCTCACACCTACCTAACTGGGGAAGGCCCTCCCTGGCACTTACCCCCTCTATGCCCACCTTGGCATCGGGCAACCCAGGTCCTTCCCTTGGATCCTCGGGCCCCCAATGAACTCTACACAACATTACCTGGCTCCCAGAGCCTACCTGTGGCCTCACCTGGCCGACAGACTACCAGTGGCAGAGTGCTCATTTAACCATACGTACCAATTAAGCCACATGCCCAGCCATTCCACACACTTACGCACCCATCCAAGCAATACTCTGCAACTATCCGCCCCACAGATGTCAATATCCAACAAATTTTCCTACTCCCTCGACCTAACTTTAAACTACCCTCCCCGGGTATTCGTGAAGGAGTCCATTCTTCCCCCATCCACTCCTTCACACCATGCACTCCACGCCACTCATTCCACACTACTCACTCCACACCATTTATTCCATACCATTTATTCCAGACCATGTATTCACTTGCACCCTATGCAAGGCAATCACTCAATACACAATGACGCACATCCTCAATACTCCGCTCATACACTTTCACACGCACACACACATCCTTCCCGAGCATTGCCTTATTTGCTCACCAGCACCACAAGGACTTCCATTCACAATGCCTCATTTCCGCCTAAACCTCCAGCTCATACACACAGCACCATCTAGCTATCTATTCCCTTCTAATACTAGTGCTTCCTGTCATCCCTTATACTAAGCACTCCCTCATCATTATCATCCATCTAATCTCTCTACGTCCCCACTACTTGTATAATGTCACTACTTAACTCTCAAGTCTTCTAAAGTCATTTCTAGGTCCCTAGCCATTATCCTAACCTGCCCTGGCTAGTTTTCACCGCCAAACCCCATAATCCTATAGCTCATGTGCCCAAAGGATGTGAGGGATGGTAGAGCCACCATCCCTCTACATCGGGCATCTCCCACTATCACCCCCCAGTCCTCTCGCACTATGAGCCCCCGTCATGTGAGGTACTGGGTCCTGCCTCGGCATCCAAAGCCGAGGCGATCCATGAGGGCGCCTGCTCGCCGGTGTAGGGTGTTAACCGGTCGGTGTGGACGATCCGAGGGAGGGCTCGTGGCCCCATTTTGATCTTAACGACCACGTCACAGACTTGCGACAGGACGACCCCCGGGCCTTGCCAGGGAGAGGTGAGTTTGGGGCACCTACCCTTCCGCCTCCGGGGATTGAAGAACCAAATCTTCATCCCCGGAGCGTACTGACTCCCCTGGCTCCGGTGGTCGTACCTGCGCTTCATCTTGGCCCCCACCAGCTGGAACTGGCGGTGGGCGAAGGCATGGACCCTCTCCATGTCTTCCTCCAGGTGACGTGCATAGCCCTCCCTCGGCTGTATATCAGTGGTGTCTGGCATGGGACCGCATAGCAAGTCGGCAGGAGCCCGTAACTCCTGCCCATACATAAGCAACGCTGGACTGCATGCGGTGGCCCCGTGCTGGCTGGTTCGGTAGGCCATTAACAAATACGGGAGATGTTCATCCCAGTCATCCTGACGGGCCAATTGTTGGATCAAGGTTCGGTTGAACCGTTCCACCATCCCGTCAGATTGTGGTCTTAAGGGCGTTGTTCTTGTTTTTCGAATTGACAGGAGTCTGCACACATCTTTTAGCAATTGACTCTCAAAATTTCGGCCCTGGTCGGTGTGCAGATCCTCTGGAATCCCATGCCGACATACAAATCCTTCCACGAAGGCCTGTGCTACCACCCCGGCTTCTTGGTTGGGGAGGGCATAGGCCTCCGGCCACTTGGTGAAATAGTCCATTACAACGAGGATGTACTTGTACAACGAGGATGTACCTTGGCGGGTGCGGGGTAGTGGTCCTAGAATATCCATAGCCACCCGCTCAAGGGGCCCCCCACCTGGTGTAATTGAAAGGGGGCCCCCATCCTCCATGCTGGGCCCTTTTTGGCAGGACAGGCGTCGCATCTCCGACACCAGTCCTGTATGTCGCGCCCCATATTCACCCAATAAAACCTCCGGCAGACCCGAGATGTTGTCTTTGTCCTGCCCAAATGGCCGCCGGAGCGGGTACCATGCACCTGCTGTAATATGGTGTTCTTAAATTTATTTGGGACTATCACCAGCCAGGATGTTCTCTCGGGAACCTCCACCCACTTGCGATATAAGATGTTATCTTTCAATTCCAGGGTTTGCCACTGAGCCCAATATGCCTTTGTTGGCACCCCGAGGGGGGTGACCTCTTCCCCATTAGGTCTTTGTCCAAATCGAACCCATTTGTACACCGGTCCTAGGACGAGATCTTCCCGCTGGGCCATGCTCCAAGCCAAAGTTCCAAATTCTTCATCTGCGGTTAGTGGCAAAATTGGCCCTCTCACCCGGGTTGCATGGACTACGAGGGTAGGGGTGGAGTCTGCCAATTGTTCCCTCTCCTCGTGTCTCACACAAAATTTACAGTTTTCCCCCAAACAAGGACGCCGAGAGAGTGCATCGGCATTCCCATGGGCCTTCCCGTCCCTATGGGTCACACTGAAATCGTACTGCTGCAACCTTTCCAACCACCTTGCAATTTGGCCCTCAGGTTCTTTGAACCGGAGGAGCCATTGCAAGGAGGAATGGTCAGTCAGAAACAGAAATTTCCGCCCGTTCAAGTACGGGTGGAAATGGCTCATGGCAGCCAGAGTAGCCAATAGCTCTGTGCGAGTGACGCAATAATTTCGCTCGGGCCTACTCATGGCCCGACTATAATACGCGATCACTCTCTCCACGCCCTCCTGTGTCTGGGACAAAACTGCGCCCAATCCTTCCTGGCTTGCATCCGTGTCCAAGGTAAATGTCCCGTCACTAGTGGGGTACGCTAGAATGGGTGCGGATGTCAAACACCCCTTCAATGCTAGGAAGGCCTCTTGGCACTCCCTTGTCCAATTAAATCTCGTCCCCTTCTCCGTAAGCCAGTGAAGGGGCCGGGCCAACTCTGCAAATTTTGCCACAAAGCGCCGGTAGTAGGAGCAGAGTCCCAAAAATCCCCGCACCTCCTTGATGGTACGTGGTGCGGGCCACTCCTCTACCTCTGTAATTTTGCCTGGGTCTGTTTTTTACCCCCTCGCGACCGATAATGTGACCTAAATAGGCCACCTCTCTAGCAAACAAAGTGCATTTACTTGGACTCAACTTCAACCCTGCCTGTTTAAGGCACGCAAACACCTGGTCCAAATTAGCTATGGCTTGGGGGAATGTTTTAGCATGTACCAGGACGTCATCCAGGTACACCAGGCATGACTGCCATGGCATGCCGCCCAGTACATGCTCCATCAATCGTTCAAAGGTGGCGGGGGCGTTACACAAACCAAACGGCATCACAGTGAACTGATACAGCCCCTTACCTGTGGAAAATGCCGTTTTCTCCTTCCATGCCCTATCCATCTCCACCTGCCAATACCCACTCTTGAGGTCCAAGGTTGAGAACCAATTTGAGCCCACAACGGCATCGAGGGTGTCATCAATTTTTGGCAGGGGATATGAGTCTTTGAGTGTCACGTTGTTTAGCTGATGATAGTCCACGCAGAAACGCGTGGTCCCATCCTTCTTTTTGACCAGCACAACAGGTGACATCCAAGGACTTCCCGAGGGCTCGATGATACCTGCATCGAGCATTTTTTCTACCTGCTCGTCAGCTTCCTCCCTCTTGCTCCAAGGGAGCCGTCGGGCGGGCTGACGAATAGGCCGGGCCTCACCGGTGTGGATCTGATGTTTCACCAGGCCTGTACGTCCAATATCCTCGGAGGACAAGGAGAAGATATCCAAATGGGATTCAATTAATTTATGTAAGGCCTCCCTCTGGGTACCTCGCAACTCTATGCTACTACGATTTACCATCTCGCAAATGGGATCGGGCCAATTCCTACTACTTTTTGAAGGCTCCCTCTGGAGCCGGCTCGGCTGGACGTTCTCGTCCCTCACTGGCGCGACTTCGTTAACGGGGGTGCAGCCGGCTATATTCGTGTCCCTTACTATAGTGCGTGGTTCTGCACTAATATTAATTACTCTGATGGCCACCACCGGCCCGTCCGTTTTTACGAGGGTGTGGCCCACGATTAAACCCAGGATGGACTGCGCTGCCACCGGTTCGACCAGGCCGCAGGACTCCTGCCATGTTGGGCGAGCTAACCATTGGGCCGGCACTATGGCCTCAGCCCTCGGAGGGATGGTCACGGCCTCAGAAGCCTCCAGCTCCGTCCTCTCGGCCGTGCTCACCCCCTCCAATGGTAGCTCTTCTACTCCCACTTGCAGGGTCCCCCGGCACAAACCGATTTTACAACCGCTGGCAGTCAACAATTCCAACCCTATTAAGCATGGGTCGCACACCTCCGCCACCCAAACTTCTATCTCCCTCTTTACCGATCCCAACTTGAGGGTTACAAAACCACTCCCTACGATCGGGGCCGTTACCCCGGTAGCCAGCTGCAAACTATGATTTTCCAGACGCTGGATTTTATCCCAGCCGTCTGCACTCGAATTGAGGATCACAGGGCTGATGATCGTGGCACTTGCTCCTGTGTCCACTACGGCGTCTACCCCCACGCCGGCTATTTTGCACCGAATCGTTAAGCTACCTGCTCCAATTTGGCCACAATGAATGAATGACCTGTCGCGTCAATGAGGGCACTTCACCATCCCCTACTACCGAACACGGCCCTGTATGCTCGGCACCTATTTTCCCGGGCCCTGGCGGGGGTGGGGGGGGGGGAGGGTCTGGGGTCAACTAGTCCGACCCGTACGAGGTGGAGTTGATGGTCTCGGCTGCCAGGGTCCGTCCCGGCACGGAGCTTGACACTCCCATGCACGGTGACCCAGCCGCGCACAATTATAGCACCTCACCTGGTAAGGTGCTTGCCTCCGGATCTCCAAATTGCCCCCCCTGAAGGTCATAATTGGGGCATTTGTCCGTGGCCTACCGGGGGCCACCTCCGGAGCCGCCTGCCATGGTCCAGATCCCGCCAGGCGCTGGTCCACCAGCCTTCGGACCATGCTTTCCAGGTCAGGGCCCCTTTCAGGGGCGGGCCCCCTTGGGGGGCCGCCACCAGCCACGGGCCCTACCTGGCGCACCGCCACTGCGTGGCGCTCGCTTCCCCGGGCCAGGGGCCTCACTGCTTCCCAACGGGCCGCAGCGTCGGCCGCCTGGCTCAAAGTCCGCGGGCGCCACATGGCGAGCTGTTGCCGAAGCTCAGGGTCCGGGAAGGCCTGGATGTAATGGTCCAGCGCCAGGCTTTCCTGGAAGGCCGCCACCATGTCCGCGTGTGCAATCCCGACTGCGCGGCGAATGGCATAAACAAGCTCCCCGATGGTCTCCTGGGGCTTTCGTTTTCGCACCGCGAGCTGAGCTTTAACAAGCTCGCTCTGCTGTTCCATGCCGAATGGATTAATTAAGGCTGCGCGGAGTTCTGGCAAGGTGATAGCACCCGGGGGTAAGGCTGTCAGAACCTCCGCCGCCGCGCCGTGCAGTGCCCCCACGGGGTGTACTCCACCTTCGTCCGGATTCCGACCGTTTCCCCTACACACATGTTCAAACTGCGCCAGGTACGCCCTCAGATCACTCTTGCCGTCATACGGCACGAGTGGAACCTTATGGCTGCCCGAAGGCCGAACCCCATGCGTCGCTCCCTGCGGAAATAACGCGGGGCCGAACCGTTCGGGCCCCCACAGTACACTATTCCCGGGGGGCTCGCGTGCGTCCCCCGTCCCTCTAAAGACTACGCCTGTCGGTGTCGATGCTTGGGTCGCCTCGTCGCAACCCGCTGCCCACTCCATTCTCGCACACCCTGGCTCACCAACACCTCTCATACTCCCCATGGTCGGACATCCCTGCGCACACTCTCTCTCCACACACTCCGGACCAGTCGCACACCTTACCCTTGGCCTCTCACGAACGCCCCGGGTCTATACCAACCCCCAAGCTCGCTGAACCTTCCCTCACACCATATACATTTCCGATCATATCGCCACTCACCTCGGCGCTTCTTCCTCTTCTCTCCTCCTCCGCCTCCTGCAAACTCTTTATTTGGTTAGCAAGTACGTCATCACGATGTGAGCACAGACCTTGTACCAATTCCATCACCTCCTCCTTTATTTCATTCTTCGTCTCCCTTCGTCTCTTTTTAATTTCACTCACCCCCTCCAACTGTTGTTTCACCCCCTCTATTTCCCGGTGCGCCCCCACAATTTCTTCTTCTAAGGCCACCTTGGTCGTCTCTATATGCTTCCTAACTTCTCGTTCTGTCGCCCCCAACATCTCTACCACCTCGTCCATCCTCTTTGTCAGCCCCTCGTGTACCATCTTACATTCATTCTTTGTCGCTATTAATTCCTTCTTTATTTCCCTTTGTGCTGCTTTCAGCCCCCCTATCACGTCTGTGTTCTTACTCACTTGCTCCCCTAACTCCTTTTGTCCCACCGTCAGCTTCTCCACTTCCCGCGTCAACTCCTCTATAGCCCCCTGTAACCTAGCCGTACTCTTTCTCACCTCCTTCTCCACACGCTCCTCACCCCGCTTTACCTCATCGCGTACCCCGCGACCTCTTTGCTCACCCCATGCCTTATATCCTCCCCCATTCCTTCCATTTCGCTCTTAGATGCCACCCTCATTTGTGCCAATTCGTTATTTTTGGCGTCCAATTTGCTTTCCAGCCCGTTCTTTACCTCCTCTATCTGATCCCCCATTTCTTTTATTTCCCGGGCGGATTGATCCCCCATTTCCCTCAATTGGCCCCCCATCTTGTCTTCTAACCCCGTTAACCCGTTCTTCATTCCCTCCATTTGGTTCTCTTGGGTGGCCATCCTGTTTTCCAACCACGTTAACCCGTTCTTCATTTCCTCCAATTGGCCCCCAAATTTGCTTTCTAATCCCCCAATTTGGTTTTCCAATTGCTCTCCCATTTTATTTTCCAATTTATTGATGGATACCCCTTACCTCTTCCCTCATTTCCTTCATTTGGCCACCCATCTTGCTTTCTAATCCCCCCAATTTGCTTTCTAAACCCCCAATTTGATTGCCCAATTGCTCACTGGTACCCCTTGCTTCGTCCCTCATTTCCTGACTGATTCGCTCACTCCGAGCACTCATCCTATGCTCTGACTCTATTATACAAGCCCTGAATTGTGCCATAAGGACTTGCAGGTCCACAACCCCTACTTGCGCAGCGGGTGCGGCCCTCGCCGCCATGTGCGAAGCGCCGCCATTTTGTTCCTCTGCCACCCCTACTGCTGCATCCTCATTAATTTCCTCCTCCATCTCTCCCAATTGTCCCACCTCTTCCCGGGGGTCCAGGGTTAACCCTAACTCCTATTCATCTACCCCCACCGGCATCCGATCGCCTTGGCTATCCATGGCACGATTTAATTTAGATGTTTTAATAAAATTTCAGCCACTCATAATTTTGAGTGCATTAGGCACACTACGGGTCCAAATCCCACTCGCCGACACCAATTGTTGCGGATCTCCGACGTCGGCTCTCCCCTTATCAAGGGGGGTTTAATCCCCTCGTCCGTTTATCTGGCCGACGCGAATCCTGGAAGTTATAACATCCTTCCCGGCGCGGCGTTAGGTAGGGTTTGTTAGGCTTAGGGATTCGCTACTACCTAAGTACTAACGCCGACCGGAAACGAGGGAATAACTCCCACTCGAATCACGGACATGGATGGAAAATGCCGAGCGGATAGCAATCCGCGATCCGAGCTGTTAACAATGTGACTAAACCCGAATGTAGCGGTTCCAAATCGTGCCACGCTTAACCAATTAGAGAAAAGACTGATGCGATCGGATAAGAGGAAACCAGGAAAATAGGAAAAACAGAGCAATTTATTAACAAATGTACAAAGAAGAAGAGGAAACGAAAGAATGCACAAGAAAGAAAGAGGAAGGAAAAGCACACAGGGCAGTCTTAATTACAGTCTTATCTTATTCCCTGGACAAACGGGCCCGTCTCACATACAAACTCACACGGGGATTGCAGATGGTAGGTTGATGGTCACCAGCGCGTCCAGGCTCCAGTCCGACTCCGGTCCAGGCGATGCAAAACCCGACAGGCAGCTCTTCGTATAGCGTAACGCGAGCGGACACTTATAATGACGGGGGGAAGGCTGGTATACTGCGTACGTACTTTGTGCACTACTCGCGCCAAACGCCCCCTCTCCAATGTCCTGCTTTGGAATCCCAATGCCAGCGAGCTCTTTGTAATCACGACAGTCCTCAGGGCTTTCCACAACGATCAGTCCTGGACGGTCCTCTGTGAGAGTCCTTTCACAAGCGCATATATTCTCGAGTCCTTTCACAAGCGCATATATTCTCGAGTCCTTTCACAAGCGCATATATTCTCGAGTCCTGTTAGCGCAAGTTTCCCGGTAAGTCCTGTGGTAATCAGCGCCAGCGTGGAAGTCCTCCTACCAAGCGCGCTTCCTTATAGTCCTCTCTAGCGAGCGCTCTTCTCATCAGTTCTGTAAAAGGGCTTTGTGCGCTGGCTTTTATAAGTGAAGCCAGCGAACGCTCCGCGAGCCCCAACCATGCCCTGTCAGGCGATGTCACTCCAGCCCTGGTTGGCTGGTTATCGCTTACCGGCCCCGCCCTGACGGCTGGGTGACGTGGCCACACCTCCTCCTTGGTGCTCCGCCCCGTTTTTCCGGGCTTCACCTCGTGGCTTATGGCGGCGTTGAGCGAGCTCCCGGGCAGCGAAGGCTGCTGCTGCTGGCCAAGGAGCGTACCAAATTGGGAGGGGCCATGGGGCACAGACTGGGGAGCGCGCTTAATGGCGTCGCTTGGAGGGAGGCTGCAAAATGAACGAAAGGGCCTACTCTTATTTGATCGACGTAACGCAGATTCAACTATTGGAAAATGGCCTTATCTAACACATACTAAGAAATAACTGATGTCCTATGGTGACCTACGTGTTGCCTGTGGCCTATCCATGGGGTGCTATCTTTAACCTTTAATGATGTCATATTTACAAGCAAGTGTGGGTTCCCAAAACCGCAACGATGTAATGAAATGTTTTACATCGTTCAACTTGTACCCTGCTTCATTCTGTCGCTGTTCTTATCGACTTTAACTTGTTTTTTCTTGACCGTCGGTTTCGACAAGTTTAGTTTGAGTTACAAAGAGGACGTGGACGGGCTTTGCATTTTGAGATGTTTTCTCGTTTAAGGTTTATTTTCATATTCAATAACAATTTATTTTTTTTCATATTCAATTTTTTTTAATGAGGGTGGGTTAAGGTAACGTAAATGGCATTATTTTTCCCTCCACTGATCTATAATTTTGCGGTGTTGAAATATCAATAGATGTGCACTCGAGTCAGTGATTACAAACTACCTATTTATGAAATTATATTAGACGTCACAGGTTATACATAACACGTTTACCACGCATTCCCCCCACCTCTCAAACCTTCATAATCCAGACTATTAAACCTGAACACATCTCAAACCACAATACATTTCCAACGTCGCGTACGCTTGGTCATGATAAGAGGTACACTAAAACCTGAATTCATCTTGAGCATGTATCGTGCCAGCTGATGTATATTAATTCTCTCACAGAGACGAGAATAATCATGAAAATGTCATCTGCGTTCTGTCTTCATCATCGGCGGAGTCATTGGATTTTTTTTTCTTCTTTTGAACCTGACATCAGAGTTCTCAGTCATTCGACTTTGCCATGTTTGCCTGGGTACCTGTCGCCTTGCAATGTGAGGCCCTCAGCCCTACTTAGCCTTGCGGTGCTGGTTCATTTACTATCGGTACTGAAGCATATTCGTTTTATCTCCAGCCAGGTCCAAGACCTTGGGGCAATCCCTGTAAAAGGGTTCCAGTTTGCTCATTCCAGCCTGAGGGCATCTTAAGTTGAATGGAAACCTTAATTTTAGTCACTTCTGACAGAAGAGCCGAAAGCTCCCATCATCTGCATTTTTCCACCCTTACGAGCCGCCATGGCATAGAAAGCAGGTATTATGAAACTCACATGCTGCTGAAATGCAGTCATTCCGATCAGCTTCCTTTCGCAGCTGCATCAAATTTGTCTCGTGCCCTTACTGCCAAATAATATACTTCGAGGGTTTTCTATTTGCCAGTTCCTGACAGTGAGTTGTTTGAATCGCAGCATGAAAATGGTGGCAAGGCTTCGCAAAACTGCGTGCATACGTACGAGACTCGCATGTAGAGCTGCAGATCCTGGGAGTTGAGGCCTTCTTGTAATGTAATGTTTAGGCCTTCTTGTAGTGTTATCGGATAGCATGCAGATCTAAAGAGGCCTCGATCGAAGGTAATCATGAAGTTTTCGTGCAATACCTATACTGTATCATCTGCTTCCTCGTGGTCTGATATCAGAATATCCAGCTGGCCCTCAGTGTTCTTTGATCGCTGGACTTCTCCATTTTAGCTTTCCTTTTTTTTTTTTTTTCCTTCCTTTAATTTCAGAGATTGGAATTATCCTTGTCTATTCCAGAGAGACAACGTTTACCTTCCAGAAAGTTGCCTTTAGACATGTTGCAACTGGTGCCCATAAAAACGATTGTGTATATATATATTTTCCGCTCTGAAATAGATATATGATCCAACCACTCCTTAAAGACTGTCATCAATGGGTCTTGAATCTCTAAGAATGCAGGACATACCAAGGTGTCACCTATGTGTTATGTAAGCAAATATGGCTGAAGTTAGGATCCCTCTCTCGACCCCCAGCCCAATATACCCCATAAATTCCCCTTCATCCCTACCCATACACTTATCCTCCCAAAACCTTTTTCCCTCTCTCTCCATAACTGTCTCACTCCATACTCTATTTATATATTTTGATGATAGGAGAAAGAAAGTATGGTGGGGAGAGGGCAAGGAGTGAGAAGGGAAGTTTTTTTTAACCTTTTTTCCCTTTCCTCTTTTCCTTTTTTCCTCTTTAAATCTTTTCCTTTTTTTTTTTTAAACCTTTTCCTTTCCCTTTATCTCTCTTTCCTGTATATTGGTCAACAAATGAGTGAAATGTCTGAATAGACTAACTGATGTTCTCTTATTCTCATTTCCCTCTGGGGGACATCAGCATGCCAATGTTATGTCATGCAGGTTTCCATATCTTAGGATTCACCATGGACAGTTTTAAATTCCTTTGCGGGATGCTGCCGAAGCACTCCTCAACCATGGCTGGAATTTATAACCTATAAAATAAAATCTGTGTTCAAATTTTAACAGAAATCCTAATGCATTTGGCTCATGAGTGAAGATAAAAAAAATTTCTGTGCAACATCGAGGCTCATGGAAGACCAAGATGGCGGCAGGTAAAAAGGCAACGTCCTGCCAGCGGGGGGCAGTGGGGCCACAGTTGGACGCAATGATCAAGCGAATGAATGAAGAGGAAATGAAGCGATAGCGGATGGGAGGAAACACACTAACCCGCAAGTAAGAGGGTCGGGTAAGGTCCGGTTAATGGAGGTGGATTGATTGATTGATCTTTAAGGTCGAAAGATTTATCCGACATCACAGAAAATCTGATACATATTGACCTGTGATTTCAGAGATATGGCAGGCTCTTAAAATAAAACTTTTGTAGATATATTCGCAAAAAATATTATCATTAACCAAACATTCCCGCGGCTGATATCGATCCTTATTCATCAATGCATTTCGAACTTTGATGGAGATCTTTTTCCACGCATGGGTCGAGGCAATTTGGAGAAACTCGGGTTAAATCGCTCCATGGAGTTCTCTTATTCACTCATTTATGATAATGATCGAAAAAACAGATTCAATCGGGGTTTTGGAGTTGGTAAATCTTACTGAGGTCAAGGAACAAAGTTTGAAAGTGAATGAGGCAAACGAAGACAGAAGTGACCCCACCAATAACTACATAGACGTTGAAAAACAATCTAAAATGTTGCCATTTCTTGGATGACAATTTTCCTCATAACATTGATTTATATTTGATGGATGCATCCACCTACTGCAGTGGTTTGGAGGTTTAACCCTTTGATCAACACATGAAGTTGCTTGGCTGTTACACTTTTCAGGTCTGTCTATCCAAAGGATTATTCATAGGATTTCAAAAGGTGCATCACCTCCCAAGATGGCACTGAAAGGTTGTTTTTTTTTTTAACCATCTCTTCTCTGGTCTAGCTCCTTCTGAGCTTTCAGCCATCAGACCCTCCTCAAACTCTCACTCAAACTCCTGGGTCTCACTCTCAGCCATGATCTTTCTTGGGCAAACCACCTTTTTTTTGGGATACATAGTCGATGTTCGTGGAAGAGCTAGTACTAGTACACCAGAAGGACAGTTTTGCCAGACAGTTCTTTCAGAGAGGGATAGTAAGACTGTGAGATTTGTCAGGATTGCCAGACATATTCGAGTAAAGATAGGGGGAAACAAACAGCAGAGCCGATGGCCAACACAGGGGGAGGCAAACAACCAATAGGTGTGGAGAGGAATGAGGAAGCAGGGCAGGAGAAGATGCAAGGGTTGGACAAGATGGATACAGAAGGAAATTCTCAGCAGAGAAAACTGTAAATTTGGAAGGAGGACGGATTGGGGGTGGGGAGGGGGCTGAGGGTGCAGTTAACAAGGGTAGAAAAGATTATGATTTTGGATTGGAGACTATCTGAGATGGTGGTGAACAGCGGTCTTGAACACCTGGAGGCAAGAATGAGATTGAAGAGAATGTGGAAGTTGGTTTCACAGGTGGGAAAAAGAGGAACTAAGGAGTGAAGGTGAGCTTAAAGGGGGGTTGATGGTGGACCGTGTGTGCTCTGCAGAAAACTAGGGGGAGTGGTGGAGGGCAAAGCACAGAAACAGTGGAAGGTGCAGGGTGCAGGACTATAAAGGAGGCGGTAGAAGACAGAGAGACCACCGACCTGTCTACGATGGGTAAGTGATTGGCCCTTCGACTCAGTTTCATCGCAGGAGATTCCAATGATATTGAAAGCCTTGGTTTCCATGGCAACAAGCTGAGCAGTATGTGAGGCAGGGGACAGCAGTACTCCATCAAGCTGCAGATGAGAGTCTTGTAGGTGGATAAGTGTTCAGGTGTGCCAAGGAAGGACTTTATGCGATAGAGGATGCCCAGTCGGCATCTGGCTTTGGAGGCCAAACATGACTGATAGTGAGACCCAGGAATTTGAATGACTGATCTTCCTCAAGAGGATTGTGAAAGTGGATGGGGTGGGTTGTCAGATAGTACTATTGGAGAGGGATAGTAGGGCGTTAAGATTTGTTAGGATTGAAAGACATGTTCCACTTGTTTGATCAGCTTGTGATTTTGTCAAGCTCTGTAGAGAGGGAAGAGGCTGCAGCCTGCCTGTCTGAAGGATCTATAGGAACATTCCTTCATGGCCCAATGGAATTGGAATCAATCCAAGCTATATAAACACGATGTATTATATATGCGCATAAGAAATAGCAATGTTTTGGCGTCATTACAGAACCAGGGTTGTTATTTTTTTTTGAGGCATCAAGCAATCAAGCCAGCGTTCTGTGCCTATGCACTACCCGTCGCAATCTTCATCCTGATGAAGCAGCACTTACATGGAAGGAAGTAAGGAAGGAAGAAATCCTGCCTACCCTTTTGACCCGTCCATATTTAGAATCCCATTTTGACCCGTTCCCATTTTCCATTCCCTTATTGCAAATAATTAATCTGACATAATCCATAACTTTGCATGTATAATCCTGTTTTTTTTTTACTTTTGTGCACCCGTCATGATTTTATCATCGAGGCTTATTAAAAGCTGATATATTTGATTATTTGACTTATTTTACACAGTATATTGATTTGATTTGATTTCAAGCCAGGGACACCAGTAGTGATAATTTTGGATTCGAATTCTACTTTTTGTGTCGACTTTTGTTGCTCCCATGAACATCATTGTCTGTTATGTGTTCTTGTTCTTCCACGAGCCTTGATGATGAAAAAAAAATCCAGTATTCTTTTATTATGCATCTCTTCATTAATATTATTACATCTCAGCTCAATGGTCCGAAAATCCTGCTCTGCTGCTCTCTCACTCCCTCTCTCTGTTCTCCTCACCCTCTCTTTTGCTCAAGGTCATCTGCCATCTGCTAGGAAATCAGCCAACATCAACGCTTTGCACAAAAAGGTGCAAAAACCATATCCTTCCAACTACAGACTAATCAGCCTGCTCCCAATAATCAGCAAAGTCATGGAATCCATCATTGCTTCGGATGTCAAATCTTTCCTCTTCTCCAATGGCTTGATCTCTGATAATCAATTTCGAGTTAAACCAGGTCACTCTACTCTGGACGTGCTGCTTCTGCTGTGTCAACAATGGATGGAGGTCCTCAATGCCAAACAGGAAATTAGAGCTGTCTCCCCTGACATATCACGTGCCTTCGATATGGTCTGGCACCCCGCCCTGCTCACCAAACTCTCCTCCTTTGGTATCCATGGAAATCTCCACACTTGGCTCGTGGACTTCCTCTCTGGTCGCAGTCAATGTGTGGCCCCGAATGGAATTCGCTGATCTCCCCTTCCTGTTCAGGCTGGAGTTCCCCAAGGTAGTGTTCTGGGCCCTGTGCTTTTTCTGGTCTTCAGCAATGATCTCTCTGACTCTCTTGAAAATCCTCTCTATCTCTTTGCTGATGACTCCACTCTCTGCCGCTCCATTCCTCATCCCTCAGATCGGCAGTCTGCAGACTCCTCACTCTCTGCAGACCTGAAAAAAATCACAGCCTGGTCAAACAAGTGGAACATGTCTTTCCATCCTGACAAATCTCACACTCTTACGATGTCTCTCCGAAAAGACCGACTGGAAAACCCTCCCATCTACTTTCTCAACAATCCTCTAAAATATGTTCTGTCACTCAAGCTTCTGGGTCTCACTATCTGCCATGATCTTTCCTGGAAATACCACATTCCAAGCTGTCCTCCAAAGTCAGTCGCTGACTGGGCATCCTCCGTCGTGCGAAGTCCTTCCTTGGCACACCTGAGCTCCTCACCACTTACAAGGCTTTCATCCACAGCTCAATGGAATACTGTTCCCCCCTCTGGGCCGGTGCTCCTGCCTCACACCTAGCTCGGCTTCACGCTGTTGAAACCAAAGATTTCAGAATCATTGGAATCTCCCACGATGAAGCTGATTCTGAGGGCCTTTCTCTCGCTCTCCCTTAGCTCTTACATGAGCTTCGATTCTGTATACAAAAAAAAAAAACCTCGATTGTTTTTACCCCTGTTAATCCACCCCAAATCCACTTCTTTCAAATTCGGTTTTCTTTCCTGAACGTCCTTGTAGTGTCCATCTTTTTATCCCGTGGACCCGGCCCCAGCCATCTCCCTTCCACAGATCTCCCGATGTCCCTTTTCTCTAATGTTGTTGTGTTTCCCTCTCTCTGTCTCTCCTCCTCTTATTATATGTTTTATGTGTTTTTATGTTTATGTTTTTATGTATTGTATGCGTTAGCTCTTACACAAGCCTCGAATTTATGTACAGAAAAGAGAAAAAAAAGTGGTGCCACAATTGTGTAAGATCGTTGTCCATGTAGCAAATGTTATTCATCAGTGATACGGGTCCCATCGAAGTGTTTCTACGTTTGTCCGTACACTATACGTCATCTTCTTCTTTCACTGGCAAAGTATTGCGCTCCAAAAAACGTCTGTTTGCCGATTTGAACTCCAACTCCTGCCCTGTACCTTGACCCAATTATCTACAGTTAGAAAGGTACTCATCGATGTTGAAAAAAATGTTTTTATGGTTACGTATGTATTCCGTTTGAATGCACATGCAGATAAGTAGGGGAGACAGGGGAAGAGTGGGGGGAGGGGGGGGGGAGAAGGGGAGGGGAGATAGGAGGAGGGAGGGTGAGACGGTGAGATGGGAAGACGAGGGAGAGAGGGGGAAGATGGTGGAGGGAGAGGGGAGATGTGGGAGATGGCATAGAGAGAGGGGAGATGGGGGTAGAGAGAGGGAAGAAGGGAGAGAGAGGTGGGATGGAAGAGAAAGAGGGCGGATGGGGAGGCGGAGGAGGGACGAGGCAGAGAGAGGGCAAAGGGGGATCCTATGCTAGCTTTTCCCGTCACTTGGTATGGGTACTCTTCCTAGTTGGGTATGAGGAGAAAGGCAAAGGAATATGTAGCCAGAGGATGGGGGATGTGAAGGATGATCACACTGATCCAGTTATTGACCCTTCCTCACAATCTCCTCCTTCACTCTCCATGTCGGTCGTCTTACCTGTGTCCATCCACCTACCATCTCAACCCCCGTCTTGCGCAACTATCGTGGATGCCTCTTTGCGGTGATTGTACCCCCCCAACACAAGTATGGGGCCAAATCTTCCCCATTCTTTCCTGCTGCCCGGATATGTCAGGGCAGTGTGGTCACGGTCAGAGTGCCGATCGGTCTCCATGGACCAGCCCTTTCCCCATTGTCTCTCTCTCTGTCTCTCTCTCTCTCTCTCTCTCTCTCTGTCTCTCTCTCTCTCTCTCTGTCTCTCTTTTCTCTATCTCTGTCTCTCTCTCTCCCCATTTCTCTCTCCCCATCTCTCTCTCCCCATCTCTCTCTCCCCATCTCTCTCTCTCCACATCTCTCTCTCCACATCTCTCTCTCCCAATCTCTCTCTCCCCATCTCTCTCTCCCCATCTCTCTCTCCCCATCTCTCTCTCCCCATTTCTCTCTCCCCATCTCTCTCCCCATCTCTCTCTCTCCACATCTCTCTCTCCACATCTCTCTCTCCACATCTCTCCCTCCACATCTCTCTCTCCACATCTCTCGCTCTCCACATCTCTCTCTCTCCACATCTCGCACTCCATCTATCTTTCCCCCTCTCACTCCCCATCTCTCTCCCCATCTCTCTCTCTCCATCTCTCTCTCCACATCTCTCTCCCCATCTCTCTCTCCCCATCTCTCTCTCCCCATCTCTCTCTCCCCATCTCTCTCTCCCAATCTCTCTCTCCCCATTTCTCTCTCCCCATCTCTCTCCCCATCTCTCTCTCTCCACATCTCTCTCTCACCTTCTCTCTCTCATCTTCTCTCTTTCTCTCTCTCACACTATCTCTGTCGTGGCCCAGACTTTGTGAAGGCGGGGGTACACCATCCTGGATGTGGGGGGGATCTCTGGGTCGCTCCTGCTAGATTGATCGGCTGTCTCTGTACCGCGGGCTTGTTCAAGAGAAATGTCCGGGGCTATACAACAACAACAACAACTCAGATCTTCCATTTTTACCTCCTTATCTTCTCACCTTTTTTCCTCATCTGACCCTTTCCAAGGGTAGTATTTGGAGGCATGGTGCACATGTCCTTGAATTACGTCTTTGTTGAAAGTCATGACATAATTGCTAATTTTAAACATCAAATCTGAGCCTTTGTCTGCAAGAAAAATTTCTGAATGGTTTTGCTTACGCAGTCTCCATAATTTCACGACCCGAGCAGTTTTTGAACATAATAATGTCCTACCTATTTGTTCTTGTCAGATTCGCATTGTAATCGAAATCCAGCAAGCTTCCAATAACAAAAAAGCACAAAAATCTGCATTTACATATTAAAATTCACAAATCTTGTAGCTCAGCACTCCGGTAACAGATTTGTGCTTCATATAGTGAACAAAAATTTGAACAATAACTTATGATGCAAACCATCGAGTGCGTTACCGAGTGTGCCATTTGGAATGCGGGGCTTGCTTCCAGCATTTATCAATGCAATCTGCTGATGTTATTGAGCAATCCTAAAAAATAATCCAAACGATGCCTTAATGAGATTATAATGAGCATCAAAACAACATAATGCACAAATTATAAAAGCCTTGGGCACACATTATGCTGACGTACCCATTTGAATATATCTCTAACCGCTGTCATCTAAAATTATAAGAAGTCATAAAATTTCTCAGCCATTAAAAACATGCCAACATATTCGATGAGATCAGATGATACACATACTCCTGGATTCACATTTACATTATTTTTAAAATATTGTGGTGCTGTGCACACACAATTCGTTTGCCAAGAAGGTAGGCCACAACGCGTTGTACAAACTGAAACACTTTATTAACAGCTCGCACGTAAGCACTGGGCGGTGTCGACTTTCGAGCCCGCATATATGTCCCGAGGCCATGCCTTGCCCCCGGGCGTGGCCGGTCGGCCGAAAGGCGGGACATCAATCTCAGTTCCACCCTGCGCCTCGTGACGCCTTTGCTCCGGGCGTGGCCCGAGCTGCGCTTCCACGCCCGGACACTCGCGCCACCCACTGGTGCGCGGAATTATTGCCCACTGACATTGTGTCCGCCACACGCGCCCCCCCAGAATTCCCGCGCACCTGAAGGGTGAGCTTGCGGGGAAGCCGGATGACCCGGCCGGAACGCCCTCTGGCGATGCGTGCAGGGCTGGGGGGTAGCGGGGCTGGGGGGTGCCGGGGGGCGGCCCGCCGGGGGGGCGGCCTCGACGCGGAGACAGAGCTGCTTGCGGGGGGTGGTCCAGATCGAGGTGGGCCGGCCTGAGGCGGTCCACGGAGATTCGATCTGGAGTACCGCCGATGTCCATGGGGAAATGCTTGTCCCCGGTCTCCAGCACGCGGAAGGGCCCGTCGTACGGGGGCCGCAGCGGCGCCCGGTGGGCGTCGTGCCGGACAAAAACGTACTCCGCCGTGCGAAGCTCCGGGGCGACGTGGGAGGACGGGCAACCGTGGTGTGCCGTCGGCACCGGGGCAAACCTCCTGGCGGTCTCCTGCAGGGTGGAGCGCTGTTGCGCTGCGGACCAAGGGGCCGTGGAGTCGGGGATAAATTCGCCCGGTACCCGCAGTGGTTGTCCGAAGACCAGCTCTGCCGAGGATGTGCGCAGGTCGTCCTTGGACGCCGTCCTGAGGGCCAGCAGGACCCAGGGGAGCCTGTCGGCCCAGCTGCCGTCGCAGAGGCTGGCCCGGAGCGCGGCCTTCATTGAGCGATGGAAGCACTCGCACAGGCTGTTGGCCTGGCGGTGGTAGGCCGTGGTGCGGTGCAGCTTGACGCCGAGCCCTTGCGCCACTGCTCCCCAGAACTCCGAGGTGAACTGGGGGCCGCGGTCGGACGAGATGTCCGAGGGGGCGCCGAACCGGGCATCCCACATGGCGATGAACGCTTGCGCGACGTCAGCCGCAGCCGTCGCCGCCAATGGCACGTCCTCCGACCACCGGGTGGTGCGGTCCACCATGGTGAGGAGGTGGGTAAAATCCCGCGAGGGGGCAGAGGTCCCACCAAGTCGATGTGGATGTGGTCCAACCGACGTTCGGGCACCGTAAACGGGGCCAACAGGGCTTGGGTGTTGCGGTGGACTTTCGCGCGCTGGCATGCGAGGCACGTCCTGGCCCAGTCGCGGACGTTCCTTCTGAGGCAATGCCAGACGAACTTCGCCACGATGAGCTTCTGGGAGGCCTTCGTGCCCGGGTGGGACAGGCCGTGGATGGCGTCAAAAACCGGGCACTGCCAGCCAGCGGGCACGATTGGGCGAGGCCGGCCAAGGGAGACGTCGCACAAGAGGGCAGTTCCCGCGACGTCGAACGGCACCTCGGTGACGCGGAGGCCCGTGACAGTGGTCCGCAAGGCCTGGACGTCGGGGTCGGCGGTCTGGTCCACCGCCATCCGGGCATAGTCGATTCCGAGGTGGACCGCGTGTGCGACGGACCGGGAAAGTCAATCCGCCACCGGGTTGTCCTTACCCGTGACGTGACGGATGTCCTTCGTGTACTCGGACATGGCAGAGAGGTGACGTTGCTGCCGGGCCGACCATGGCTTGGCGACCTTGGCCATCACGAAAACAAGGGGCTTGTGATCGACGAAGGCTGTGAATGGGCGGCCCTCGAGAAGATGGCGGAAGTGTCGGACCGCCAGGTGGAGCCCGAGCAGCTCGCTGTCGAAGGTGCTGTACCGGCGTTCGTGCGGGCGGAGCTGCCGGCTAAAAAACGCCAACGGCTGCCAAGCACCACTCACCCACTGCTCATGCACCGCGCCCACCACGTAGTCCGACGCGTCGGTGGTGAGGGCGATTGGTGCATCGTGCGCCGGGTGCGCCAGCATGGTGGCATTGGCCAAGGCCAGCTTTGCGCCCGCAAACACCGCGGCCATCAGCTCCGTCCAGGCGATGTCACCTTTGCCCGGCTTCCCCCGGAGGGCCTCGTGCAGGGGGCGTAGGAGCTGGGCGACGCGGGGCACGAAGCGGTGGTAAAGATTCACCATGCCCAGGAATTCCTGGAGCTCCTTGATTGTGCGGGGGCGCGGGAAACTCCTGACCGCCTCCACCTTGGCCGGTAAAGGGATGGCCCCGTGCCTGGTGATGCGGTGCCCCGATAAGTCAATGGCGGTGACGCGGAAACGGCACTTCGCGGGGTTGATTATCAGGCCATGCTGGCCCAGGCGTTCGAAGAGCATGCGGAGATGGAGCAGGTGCTCCTCCCGGGACGCGCTCGCGACTAGGATGTCATTCAGGTAGACGTAGATGAAGGACAAGTCACGCAAGACGCTGTCCATGAGCCGCTGGAACGCCTGGGCCGCATTTTCAACCCAAAAGGCATCCGCAAGAACTCAAAGAGGCCGAAAGGTGTGATGACGGCCGTCTTCGGTACATCGTCCGGTTGTACGGGGACCTGGTGGTAGCCCCGGATGAGGTCCACCTTGGAGAAAATGGTCGTTTTCGCCAACCGGGCGGAAAAGTCCTGATTATGCGGGACCGGGTAGCGGTCGGGGTTGGTGGCGCCGTTGAGCCGGCGGTAGTCACCGCACGGCCGCCATCTGCCGCCGGGCTTGGGCACAATGTGCAGAGGAGACGCCCATGCGCTGTTGGAGCGCCGTACGATGCCCAGCCGCTCCAGCGTGGCGAACTCCGCTTTCGCCACGGCGAGCTTCGTGGGGTCGAGGCGGCGTGCCCGGGCGTAGACCGGTGGTCCGACGGTGGGGATATGGTGCTCCACCCCGTGTTTGACGGCCACCGCTGAGAAGGTGGGCCGCGTGAGTGCCGGGAAACTGGCGAGGAGGCGGGTAAACTCGTCCGCTGCCGGAAGCGTACAGACTAACTTCGCCGGGACGGAACCGCTCAATGAGCCACTCAGCGAACAAGCGAGCGAGCTGAAGGTTTCGGCCTGGGTGAGGCGTCGACGCTTAACGTGCACCAACAGCCCATTCCCACAATGGAAGTCCGCACCGAGCAGGGCCATTGGCACACTGGCGGTGACGAAAGACCATTTGAAGCGCTGCCGAGACGCAGCGAGAGGCAACGCTTCCCGAATGTGCGGATGGGTGTTCCATTGACAGCGAGCAAGGCAGGGCCCCGGCCCGCGGCTTGCTTGTCGGACGCGGAGGCAGGGAGGACGCTTACCTGCGCTCCCATGTCGCACAGAAAACGACGACCAGACGAGGTGTCTGTGATGAACAGGAGGCTGCCGGAATGGCCGACGCTCATGGCCGCAAGTGAGCGCCGGCCCGGTCGTTTCCCGACCCGTCAAAAGAACACGGCGGGCGGCACGCTCTAGTCTTGCGGCCGAACCTGGCATGATAGTAGCACCAGGTTTGCGGTGGTGGCTGCCGCGTCGGCCGTGCCGGCGGCGGTGGTGGTGGCGGCGGCGGTAGTGGGTGGGGCGTAGTAGCGGCCACGAGGGAATCAGGGGGCGCTGTAGCCTCCGCACCGGGATCCACTACGGCAGCACCGTACACCGACCGCGTGTCGCAGGCCGCGAAAGATTTGTCCGCCTCTCTGGCCAGGGCGCGGGGTTCCGTTAAGTTCGAACCGGCCAGTGTGAGCCGCACCTGCGCAGGTAGCTGGCGGAGGAAAAGCGCGCGGAAAAGGAAATCCGGGTGCTGGTCTCCAAGAAGGGACAACATAAAATCCATCTGAACGGACGGTCATGTGTCGCCGAGGGCGGGAAGGTCCAGGAAGCGGTCGGCGCGTTCGGGCTCCATGAGCCCGAACGTGGCGAGGAGAAGACGTTTGAGCGCCGCGTACTTGTGGGCGCCCGGCGGGCGCCGAAGGATGGACACGACGCGGGCGGCAGTGCCGGGCCCGAGGGCGGCGACCACGTGGTAGTACATGGTGTCGTCCGCCGTGATGCCCCGGAGCTGGAATTGAGCTTCGGCCTGCACAAACCAAACGTCGGCTTGCGCTTCCCAAAACTCCGGGAGTTTGACGGCGACAGCGTTGGTAGCCATGGCGCGTTCAGGGGTCAGCTACGGCTGAACCAGTCGGGGTCACCAGTGTGGTGCTGTGCACACACAATTCGTTTGCCAATAAGGTAGGCCACAACGCGTTGTACAAACTGAAACACTTTATTAACAGCTCGCACGTAAGCACTGGGCGGGCTCGACTTTCAAGCCCGCATATATGTCCCGAGGCTACGCCTTGCCCCCGGGCATGGTCGGTCGGCCGAAAGGCGGGGCATCAATCTCAGTTCCACCCTGCGCCTCATGACGCCTTTGCTCCGGGCGTGGCCCGAGCTGCGCTTCCACGCCCGGACACTCGCGCCGCCCACTGGTGCGCGGAATTATTGCCCACTGACATTGTGTCCGCCACAATATCTTATTAAGGAGATTACTCAGAGTAGTTAAAGAAAGGCAAATGCCAATGTTTTTGTTGTCACATCGCACACATAAATATATGTATATATACTAGTGTGGCTCGGCTCAGTATGCTCACCTCACATGTCGCTACAGTGGCACAGGGTTGTTTTAACTGAGGACAATGACCTCACGGAACTTGAGTTTCTGTGTTGTCATGATTTACACCAATCATGATACAAACATTTATTTTGGACCAATGTATTTGTAATATTGGTGATACTAGTATAAAAGCCTGTCAAACATGACGGATTGGAACAGTTTCTTCGACGGTGCTGCCCCGTGAGCATGCCAACGTCTGAAGCCACGGCCTCATGTCAGGTGTGCTTATATGTTTATTTATTAGACATCTTACGGATGTAAATGAACAATCGTTTTACTCTGCGTATGTTGCACATCACATATAGTGAGTTTCACCACCCTGCGCCCTGTATTTGTTGTTTTTTTTTTAACGCTTCTGTACACCGCCCTTGAGGCTCGGTTTCCAAGCCACCGTCTACACTTCCAATAGAAGGGACATAAATACTTTTTTTTATTGAAAATGATTTTTGAGTTTGTTTTATCCTCAAAAATTGACCGTAGTGAACACACATTTGTGTTAAAAGATTGGTCTATAAAACCTACCCTTGTGAAGGTGGACAGATATCTGTACAAACACACAAACTGATATTAGGTTTTGTATGGTAGATGGCTGTTGTTACGTGCTCCTCCCCAACCCACTGGTCACGGTGTACCTCCGAGCCCCGAGAGGAGTCACGGCAGAAAAATGTGTTATTCCGTATGTCAAAGATCAATGGTGAAGCCACACCAATTGTTACTCACAAACAAATATTGTATTAAGATCACACAAGAATAACAGTACAAAAATAATAGTAATCACAAGTACAATCAATATATCCTATGATGGTACCATCAGTTTCGTAATATATAACTCGCTGTGTTCCAAGTGAGTGAAACCAGAACATTCCCAATGTCTCTTTCCCGGCCTCAAACCCAAGTTGATTCCGATTTCAAGCCGAAGTCGATCCGCTCCAGCGATCGCCAGAACGATGTCCAATCGAGACCAGAATCCTGTGCGGATGGCAAGTACAGTCACACAGCCCAAAGCTGCACAAAGGCGCCCTCAAGGCGACTGGGAAATCACACCCTCGGGTATGGACTTTCACGGCTCACAGTCGGCGAACCGCAAATTAATCTTCAAAAGCCACGGTGTACACACACACACCAGATACGTCTGAAAGCAGTGAAATCGGCTGACGAAGCAAAGAAACCTTGCTCGACACGCGAAGCGCGCGAGTCAAAATGGCCGACGACCCGTTCGAGACGTAACGGCCCGACGATAATTCTCCTCGGAATCCATCGCCAAAAACCTGACACAGGTTGATCGGTCACAGCGATGACAACTCTGTCGCAGGGACCCCTTTCCCGGGAAACCCGAAAGTTCGCTAGTGACTCCCATTCGACAACGTTCGCTTCCGAACTCGGAGCAGCTCGGCTTTCTTGGCCGACTCACTCGCTCCGCCCTCTTTTTCTCCTCTTCCTCTTCGTCGTCCAGTTCCCGATCCGGTTTCCTGTTTCTTTTAACATTAACTTTTTTACCTTTTGAAAACAGTTCATGAACAATAAACCTTTTGAAAACAATAATAGTACATGGAATCAGAAATATTTACAGTGGATGAAAACCACCACAACGGAAGTGACGAATCCGTAACACTGTACACTGGTTATGAGATGGTATTAACACTTCAGTAGCTTTAGAACCTTTCCTTTAATATCTAATATGTAATATCTCTA
>NC_136265.1:196758432-196840932 GCF_964187855.1 Myxine glutinosa | reverse complement strand
CTCCCCGTTCTCTCATTAACTCCAGCTCCTTGAATTTGATTTCTTGCTGAAGCTCCATGTCACGTTCCTTTAATTCCCTTTCCGCTTTTCTCTCCTCTGCTTCTGCTTTCCTTTCCTCTGTTTTCATCCTTTCCTGGAGTTCTCGTTCCACTCTCCTTTCCTCTGCTTGTTTCTCTTCTCTCCTCTCTTCTGCTTTCCTTTCTTCTTCTGCTCTTTCCTTTTCTGCTTTCCTTTCTTCTTCTGCTCTTTCCTTTTCTGCTTTCCTTTCTTCTTCTGCTCTTTCCTTTTCTGCTTTCCTTTCTTCTTCTTTTAACCTTTCCTGGAGTTCTCTTTCCACTCTCCTTTCCTCTGCTTGCTTCTCTTCTCTCCTCTCTTCTGCTTTCCTTTCTTCTTCTGCTCTTTCCTTTTCTGCTTTCCTTTCTTCTTCTTTAATCCGTTCCTGGCTCCGTAACTGCAACTCCAGTTTCCGGAGCTCAACGTCTTCTGGTTCTTCGGGTAGCCACTCCCAGGCTAACTCGTCCCATTTTCCTAATCCCACCATAGATTGTATCACCGTGGCCTGCAACTCTGCCTTCCTCAAATTAGTTCGGACCTCCAAGTTAAAATGTTTGGCCAATTTCAAGAGGTCCGACTTTAGCAACGCTCGGAACTGTGC
Source organism: Myxine glutinosa (assembly GCF_964187855.1). Lineage (NCBI taxonomy): Eukaryota > Metazoa > Chordata > Myxini > Myxiniformes > Myxinidae > Myxine > Myxine glutinosa. Next base: position 196,840,277 of record NC_136265.1, on the reverse strand, counting down.
CTCACTCGGTGTTACCCCAAAGTTCTGTGCCACAAACGCCATGGTGCCTATCGTTAACACCTGTTAACCTTCACCCAAGATTTTACCCCAATTTCTCAAAAAAAAAAAAAAATATTACCAATTAATAATTAATTAATAAATTTTAATTAATAAAGATTATTATTTTATTATTTTATACAATTTTAAATCCCGGACGTAGACCCAATTGCGAAACCGCAAATCGTAATTTGGACGAGCCCCCAATTCTGTTACGTGGTCCTCCCGGTAACTACCTGGTCTGGGTGATCCCCCGGACCGTGGGAGGGACCCCGCCAGAAAGATATATGGTTTATTCGCTTTCGTAACGCAATCAATATGAATTCCGGTCAAGAAGAAACCCCACACCAAGGATCCGGAATAATCAATAATATATTCTTTGAGCAATCAACAACCATCAACAATGCACAGTCAATATTACAAAGGTATACTCATCTACACAAACTCTAAGATGGCCATCTTATATATTCCTCACGTGAGCCCCACTCCTGACTCCCTCCGTGGTCAATGTCTCCCACAATGTCTCTCGTCTCCGCACACGGGCGGTTGAACGAACCCCGGGCGGACGTGCTCCAACGTGCCGTCTCGTACCGGGGACAGCTGTTGCAGCGCACCTCCTTGCCAAGCAACGGGGCAAAACCAAACGCGGTTTGCAACGCGAGCGAGGCTCCACGTGCGACCCGTACGCGTCCTTGTAGACGGGGCAAAAACCAAACGCGGTTTGCAACGCGAGCGAGGCTCAACGTGCGACCCGTACGCGTCCTTGTAGACGGGGCCAAACCAAGAGCGGTTTGCAACGCGCGCGCGCGGCCCCACGTGCGACCGCTTGGTTCCGTGCACGAACTCACGGGGACTTGACGTGTCAAAAGGTAATTACGCGTCCAGGTAACTCCTCTCGCCAAACGGGTTTCGGAACGCCTCTTTGTTCCGCGCAGCGCAAGGTCGATTCCACCTTCTCGTCGTCGCGGGGCGAGGAAGAAGATTCACCGTCCTTTTTCTCTCCTCGTGTCTTTTTCCTCTTCCGTTTCCGGCCACTTCCGTTTCCGGCCACTGGTTCCGAAGGGCTCCTGACCCTCCAACCACAACAACTACACCACAACTTAATATACTACACACGGATAAGCAAAGACCTGAATGGTAATTCACATACATTCACATAAATATGTAACAATATAAATAAATAAATATATATAAAAATATATATAAATAAAAAAATAAATATATATATGTGTATATATATATATATATATATATATATATATATATATATATATATATATATATATATATATATATATATATCTAAAGCTAAAACAATATTTTAAACGTTATATATAGGTGTACAGCTAAAATGCAGTATATATGTCTGGTGTTGGCTTAATGGTCAAGGTGGCTGCCTTATGATCCTCGGGGCTTGAGTTTGAGCCCTTTTCGTGCCATTAAATAATACCAGCTAGGTTGATTCAAACTGTTGTCCTTATCGTTCCGAGGTCTGCAAAATGGGTACCACCTTACTGCAAACATGGGGCACTGCATCAGCGGCACAGCTGTGCTCCCAGCGATGACCCAACCAGCAGCCATGGGCTGCATATACAACTCTGTGGCAGGATAGCTTAGAGATAAGCACACTCTGTACTAAGCTGTCTAACCTGGGATCGAATCCCGACCCAGCTATAAACTGTCATGCCGGTGTTTCACAGGCGGGGTGATTCATCAATGTGTGTATCATCCCTCGGATGGACGCCAAACGTGGTCTCATCTGCAGGTATTAGGTGTTTTACGTTAAAAATCCCACGGTGTCCTTCGCAAAGTGTAGGCAAGTACTTTTAAGCTGTCCTGCCAGCCTGACAATAAATCATAGTTATATATACTGTTACGGATTCGTCACTTCCGTTGTGGTGGCTTTCATCCACTTGAGACATTTCTGATTCCATGTATTATTATTATTGTTGTTTGAGGGAAATAGCAATTATTATTGTCAAAAGGTAAAAGGAATGTTTTAAAATGAAACAGGACCCGGACGGCGATGAAGAGGCAGGAGAGGAGAAAAAAGGGCGGAACGAGTGAAGTCGGACAAGAAGCGAGTTGTTTCAAGGTCCGGGGCGAACGTTGTCGAACGAAAGTCGCTAGTGAACTTTCGGGGTTCCTGGGAAAGGAATTCCTGCGACAGAGTTGTTGTCGCTGTGACTGATCCACCTGCGTGTCAGGTTTGGCGTTGGATTCCGAGGAATCATCGTCGTGTCATTTCGACCCAAGTACGGGCCGTCGGCCATTTTGACTCGCGCAGGACTTGTGCTTCGCTCATGGTTTCGTTTCTTTTCGACAATTCTCACTGCATTCAGACGTCGATCTGAGGCGTGTGTGTGACGTGGCTTTTTTGAAGGCTAATTCGTCCATACCCGAGGGTGTGATCTCTCAGTCGCCTGTAGGGCGCCTTTGGATTTCCCAGTCGCCTTGAGGGTGCCTTTGTACAGCTTCGGCTGTGTGACTGCCCTTGCCATCCGCATGGGATTCTGGTCTCGATTGGACATCGTTCTAGCGATCGCTGGAGCGAATCAACTTCGTCTTGAAGCCGGGAATAAGAGACATTGGGGAATGTTCTTGTTACGCTCACTCGGAGCACAGTGAGTTAATTTATTCTAGCTGATGGTACCATCATAAGATATACATTGATTGTACTTTTGATTGCTATTATTGTACTGTTATTCTTGGGTGATTTTTAATACAATATTTGTTTGTTGGAAACAATTGGTGTGGTTTCACCATTGATTTTTGACACAGAATAACACATTTTTCTGCCGTGACTCCTCTCGGGGCTCGGAGGTACTCCGTGACCAGGGGGTCGGGGAAGAGCACGTAACAATACCTTAAAGCAATTCTGATTATGTCATCCGCTGCATACTGTTTGGAATTTTTTAAATAAAAGTTTCACTCCAAGTAAAGAGTATAAGAAAAAACAAAGCGCAAAGTCAGAAACAGTTTTCTGTCATCAAAGGCTCATAAAGGATCAAATTCACAATCTCAGGAGATATTGAACAATTGAAGATTATAATATGTTCATTTTAAATTCGGATTCAAATCTGGTATCATGCAACATGAGGAGGCAAGCGTTCAGATGGGAATACAAAATAAACAAGAAGGAGCAATCAGAGATTCGCCAGGATGTATTTTCAGTGGTTTTTAAGGCTTTTGTGGTAAAACAAATATGGCGGCCGAACCACGTGACAGATGACGTCATCATTTTTTTTTCTCCACCAATTTATGCCTACATGATGCTCAAGAAATTTCATAATAATAATACATTTATTTTGTATAGCGCTTTTCAAGAAACCCAAAGACGCTTTAACATGGTACATAAAACAAAGACAAAAGAGACAAAAATACATAATTAAAAAACCAAACAGAAAGGAAGGAGAATGAGAAGAGACGATCAGGGGTTGAATGCGGTGTTGAACAGGTGGGTCTTGAGTGGGTCTGGGTGGGTCTTGGTGGGTCTTCATCTTGATCGGATGAAGTTTTGTACTTGTCGAATTATGACGTCATAATGGAGGCACCTATGACATCATCATTAACATATTTTATACCCCATGGAGAGTTCTTTACAACGAGCCATGTCTCAATTTTTGCTATACAGTGCTTTCGGAGATATAAAGGTGCAAAGATATTCCGTTTTTCCAAGATGGCGGCCGAACCACGTGACCTATGACGTCATAATTATCATTTAAAATTGTACAGGTGGAGTTGCACCTATGGTGAAAATTTCCTGTCAATCGGACTAACGATTGCAGAGAAAATCATATTTATTCTGTGCAGACAGACAAACAGACAAACAGAAAGACAGACTCAAATGCAATACCCTCTCCTCAGGCGAGGGTAACTAGAATGGCCATGGGGAGAGCGCATACCCCCATCAGGCTGAGCAAATTACGTTATATATATCCGTGTGTGTGTTGTTTTTTCCCCCTCTCTCAATGTTTAAAAATGACTTAGAAAATTATCGTATTCGGATCTTCACCAAAATTGAATCAATTCTTCCTCGTCACACACCCAACCTGTCCACCAAATGTCGTCCGAATTAATCCATAACTTTTTGAGATACACAGACAGGGGTGAAAACATAACCCTCTATACACTTTCGGTGGCGGAGGTAACTAAAGGCCTCTTTCCAAATTGATGTATCAAATTTTTTAAATATAAAGACCTTTATTGGATTCTGGATAAATGTGTTTGTTAAGATGTATGAAGTTTCTCGTTTGTGTGTTTCATCACAGCTCATGGCTTCATACCAAAAATCATTTCATCTGCAAAAATGAAGACTTTTTAGAACCTCTCCCTCTCCTCCTTCCTTTCTTCAAGCATTCCCCTCACACTCTTCACTCCTTCCTTTCTTCAAGCATTCCCCTCACACTCTTCACTCCCTCCTTTCTTCAAGCATTCCCCTCACACTCTTCACTCCTTCCTTTCTTCAAGCATTCCCCTCACACTCTTCACTCCTTCCTTTCTTCAAGCATTCCCCTCACACTCTTCACTCCTTCCTTTCTTCGAGCATTCCCCTCACACTCTTCACTCCCTCCTTTCTTCAAGCATTCCCCTCACACTCTTCACTCCCTCCTTTCTTCAAGCATTCCCCTCACACTCTTCACTCCTTCCTTTCTTCAAGCATTCCCCTCACACTCTTCACTCCTTCCTTTCTTCAAGCATTCCCCTCACACTCTTCACTCCTTCCTTTCTTCAAGCATTCCCCTCACACTCTTCACTCCTTCCTTTCTTCAAGCATTCCCCTCACACTCTTCACTCCTTCCTTTCTTCAAGCATTCCCCTCACACTCTTCACTCCTTCCTTTCTTCAAGCATTCCCCTCACACTCTTCACTCCTTCCTTTCTTCAAGCATTCCCCTCACACTCTTCACTCCCTCCTTTCTTCAAGCATTCCCCTCACACTCTTCACTCCTTCCTTTCTTCAAGCATTCCCCTCACTCTTCACTCCTTCCTTTCTTCAAGCATTCCCCTCACACTCTTCACTTCTTCCTTTCTTCAAGCATTCCCTCACACTCTTCACTCCTTCCTTTCTTCAAGCATTCCCCTCACACTCTTCACTCCCTCCTTTCTTCAAGCATTCCCCTCACTCTTCACTCCTTCCTTTCTTCAAGCATTCCCTCACACTCTTCACTCCTTCCTTTCTTCAAGCATTCCTCACACTCTTCACTTCTTCCTTTCTTCAAGCATTCCCCTCACTCTTCACTCCTTCCTTTCTTCAAGCATTCCCCTCACTCTTCACTCCTTCCTTTCTTCAAGCATTCCCCTCACACTCTTCACTTCTTCCTTTCTTCAAGCATTCCCTCACACTCTTCACTCCTTCCTTTCTTCAAGCATTCCCCTCACACTCTTCACTTCTTCCTTTCTTCAAGCATTCCCCTCACTCTTCACTCCTTCCTTTCTTCAAGCATTCCCCTCACAATCTTCACTTCTTCCTTTCTTCAAGCATTCCCCTCACTCTTCACTCCTTCCTTTCTTCAAGCATTCCCCTCACACTCTTCACTTCTTCCTTTCTTCAAGCATTCCCTCACACTCTTCAATCCTTCCTTTCTTCAAGCATTCCCCTTACACTCTTCACTTCTTCCTTTCTTCAAGCATTCCTCACACTCTTCACTCCTTCCTTTCTTCAAGCATTCCCTCACACTCTTCACTCCTTCCTTTCTTCAAGCATTCCCCTCACACTCTTCACTCCTTCCTTTCTTCAAGCATTCCCCTTACACTCTTCACTCCTTCCTTTCTTCAAGCATTCCCCTCACACTCTTCACTCCTTCCTTTCTTCAAGCATTCCCCTCACACTCTTCACTCCTTCCTTTCTTCAAGCATTCCCCTCACACTCTTCACTCCTTCCTTTCTTCAAGCATTCCCCTCACACTCTTCACTCCTTCCTTTCTTCAAGCATTCCCATTACACTCTTCACTCCTTCCTTTCTTCAAGCATTCCCCTCACACTCTTCATTTCTTCCTTTCTTCAAGCATTCCCCTCACACTCTTCACTCCTTCCTTTCTTCAAGCATTCCCCTCACACTCTTCACTCCTTCCTTTCTTCAAGCATTCCCCTCACACTCTTCATTCCTTCCTTTCTTCAAGCATTCCCCTCACACTCTTCACTCCTTCCTTTCTTCAAGCATTCCCCTCACACTCTTCACTCCTTCCTTTCTTCAAGCATTCCCCTCACACTCTTCACTCCTTCCTTTCTTCAAGCATTCCCCTCACACTCTTCATTTCTTCCTTTCTTCAAGCATTCCCCTCACACTCTTCACTCCTTCCTTTCTTCAAGCATTCCCCTCACACTCTTCACTCCTTCCTTTCTTCAAGCATTCCCCTCACACTCTTCATTCCTTCCTTTCTTCAAGCATTCCCTCACACTCTTCACTCCTTCCTTTCTTCAAGCATTCCCCTCACACTCTTCACTCCTTCCTTTCTTCAAGCATTCCCCTCACACTCTTCATTCCTTCCTTTCTTCAAGCATTCCCTCACACTCTTCACTCCTTCCTTTCTTCAAGCATGCCTCTTACACTCTTCACTCCTTCCTTTCTTCAAGCATTCCCCTCACACTCTTCACTCCTTCCTTTCTTCAAGCATTCCCCTCACACTCTTCACTCCTTCCTTTCTTCAAGCATTCCCCTCACACTCTTCATTCCTTCCTTTCTTCAAGCATTCCCCTCACACTCTTCACTCCTTCCTTTCTTCAAGCATGCCTCTTACACTCTTCACTTCTTCCTTTCTTCAAGCATTCCCCTCACACTCTTCATTCCTTCCTTTCTTCAAGCATTCCCCTTACACTCTTCATTCCTTCCTTTCTTCAAGCATTCCCCTTACACTCTTCACTCCTTCCTTTCTTCAAGCATTCCCCTCACACTCTTCACTCCTTCCTTTCTTCAAGCATTCCCCTTACACTCTTCATTCCTTCCTTTCTTCAAGCATTCCCCTCACACTCTTCACTCCTTCCTTTCTTCAAGCATTCCCCTTACACTCTTCACTCCTTCCTTTCTTCAAGCATTCCCCTTACACTCTTCACTCCTTCCTTTCTTCAAGCATTCCCCTCACACTCTTCACTCCTTCCTTTCTTCAAGCATTCCCCTCACACTCTTCATTCCTTCCTTTCTTCAAGCATTCCCCTCACACTCTTCACTCCTTCCTTTCTTCAAGCATGCCTCTTACACTCTTCACTTCTTCCTTTCTTCAAGCATTCCCCTTACACTCTTCATTCCTTCCTTTCTTCAAGCATTCCCCTCACACTCTTCATTCCTTCCTTTCTTCAAGCATTCCCCTCACACTCTTCACTCCTTCCTTTCTTCAAGCATTCCCCTCACACTCTTCATTCCTTCCTTTCTTCAAGCATTCCCCTCACACTCTTCAATCCTTCCTTTCTTCAAGCATTCCCCTCACACTCTTCACTCCTTCCTTTCTTCAAGCATTCCCCTCACACTCTTCACTCCTTCCTTTCTTCAAGCATTCCCCTTACACTCTTCATTCCTTCCTTTCTTCAAGCATTGCCCTTACACTCTTCACTCCTTCCTTTCTTCAAGCATTCCCCTCACACTCTTCATTCCTTCCTTTCTTCAAGCATTCCCCTTACACTCTTCACTCCTTCCTTTCTTCAAGCATTCCCCTCACACTCTTCATTCCTTCCTTTCTTCAAGCATTCCCCTCACACTCTTCACTCCTTCCTTTCTTCAAGCATTCCCCTCACACTCTTCACTCCTTCCTTTCTTCAAGCATTCCCCTTACACTCTTCACTCCTTCCAACGTTTTTTCTTTATTCCCCTCCTCAGCTCTTCTTACCCTCTTTTCTCTTCACAATTTTCTTCCTCCAAACCTTCCTCTCACACACATAATGCCTTAAAGCTTCTTCTTTTTCCCCAAAATGGTATTCATCCCCCTTCGTGCTGCATGTAGAATCACATTTCACATGAACCGTACCAAGCAGCCAATGGTAACATGAGGAAGAGGAATAATAAGTGAAAAGTTCTGCATGGAATTTACCTTAATTTGAGGTCCAAGCTACAAACATGGCCGCCGCCAGCAGAGAGCGGACTCCGTCCGTGGCCGCGCTCGTCCTCACAGCTGCGAAAACAACAGTGACATGAAAGCACCGCACCAGGACGTATGTCCGCGATCCAACTACCAAATTGCCTGCAGCTGCACCCTGCCTGCCGGGATTCTGGAATTAAAATAATAAATTAAGTGTTGTTAACCTGTGCCCTTGAGCCTGCTCCATGCTTGCTCGGCCTGTGTATTATTTAACAGCAAAGCCCTCTCTGCGCAATATGGCCGCAATTGGTTGCCTATGTGAACCTATAGATCTTGGAAAAGGGCATCTCACCAAATTCAGGGATTTTGATCACATTCTATTTTTCGCCATTTTGTTCCCTTTCACCTCCACGGCAACCAGTGTGCAACCTGAGATGGGCATCGACTTGGCTCGAATTTGGTGAAGGTATCATTTTGAAGACTTCAATGTTAATCTAAGACATGGAAGATCCATCCTTTAAATACTAATAATACGAGGTCCCTTACCCAGGAACTTCGACGGAGGAGGAGGCCATCAGGCGTATCAAAGCCTGTGGTATTCTTAAGTAGGCCTGCCGTGTTGTACCTGGCTACCGTGCAATTAAATAAATAAGTGCAAAACAAAATGCCTTCCAGTACTCGAGTGCCAGGTTTTTAAATCAAATCTCAGTCAGGTACAGTTTTGCCGGGTCAGCAAGCCCCTTTAATTGGTTGCAAGCCTGCCAGACACTGTGCAAACGGCCGCTTGATGAGAGTGACTCTCAATACGTTGAGAGCGCTCTCTGAATCCGAGCAGACGAAGGGGGTTTCGGGGTGCGTCGTATCTCGGTTTGTTCAAAATGGACCCCGAAAATGCGTCGTCGTTCCTTCTTCGGACCTCGTACGAGCAGACGAAAGTGGCAAGAACGACCAAAATTAAATAAATAAAAAATGGAGGAGGTATGGAAACATTTCGGATTTTGATAACTGCTAACGTTTTGAGTTGGCATCTTAATTGTCCGCAATTCATGCCGTTTGTGTAAACATGGCGTCCGAGTGAGCCAGCTGGGGCTAGCAGGCCTATCGGAACAATTGTGTCGGTGAGAACAAAATCGCCGTGTTCTCTTTTTCTTTTAGCTCGATGGAACAGAAGAGAGAGAAAAAAAAGTAAACCATTATTTAATTACCACAGACGAACACGTGCGGATAATGAGATTATCGTATCAATGATAGGACGGTCAGCGTCTTTAACTAAGTTTTTTTTTGGAATCTTCAAAAAGTTCTCAAGGTTTGGACAGCTATGCGACTTATTTATCCTCATGATCTATGGGACCTTTTGTGATGATTTCTAAGAAATTGAATTGTCGTTTAAAAGTATTAGACCCCTGAAGGTACCACAATACCACATTGCTTGCCACTTAACCACCAATTGCAAGCCGCACTGCCATTTCTCGCACATCTGCTGGAAATCATCATCCATTATAACCTGGCTGTCCTTGGCACACCTGACCTCTTATCCATCTACAAGGCCTTCAGTCACAGCTTGGAGAACTTCCCTGCCCACTGGGGTCGCGCCGCTGCCTCACACCTTGCTCAGCTTGGTGCCGTGGAAACCAAGGTCTTCAAGATCATTGGAGTCCCCCACGTTGAAGCTGAGTCTATGGGCCTATCACTTTCTCATCGTGAACAGGTTGGTGGTCTCTCCATCTTCTCTGCCTCATTTATGGTTTTGTACCCTCTGTTCTCTCCATGCTTTGTCACCATAGGTATCTGCAGGGTGTGCGCAGTCCGCCGTCAACCCCTTCTGGTGAAACTACCTGAGTGCAGGATCACTGCTCACCAATACTCATTCGATCCTCTTTTTCCCTGCATGTGGAATCAAATTCCATGTTCTCTTCAATCGCATTCTTCCCTCCATATCTTCAATACAGCTGTTCACCACCATCCAGATCATCCCCCATCCAAATCCATGATCTTTTCTCTACCCCTGAGATCACCCCCATTCCCAAGCCCACCTCCTTCCAAATTTCTAGTTTGGCCTTCCTGATAATTTTCTTCTGTATCAATCTTTTCTACCCCATGCATCCTCCCCAACCCCACTTTCCCTTATTTGTCCAAATCTCCCTCTATTTTATCCTTCAACACTGGTGTTGGTGTCCACCTCCTCTCTCTACTGTTCCTTTTGTTGTTGCATCCTGATCCATTGAGTGTTGAGTATTCTCACTCTTCCATGAACCTTGACCACACATACAAAAAAATCTCGTGAACAATTTTAGAAGCAACTAGGTTAAAGTAGTGGCTTCTCAGCAGATCCAGCTACTGCTCCACTTCAGTGGAGATGAGGTTATTGGAAAGTTGGACATCCTGATTCCTTGGGCAGTTCCTATGGACAAATCCCTTTGCAAACATGTTTCTTGTAGCTCTATAATAGCTGACATGACACTTAGTGTAGTTTTTCAAAGTCATTGCACTGATGGAAAATCTAGAGCATATTTATGTGAGATGAGGACACTGACTTTCTTAACAACTGGTTCTTCATCCAAGATGAGTCTGGAGAGCATAACAAAGCTATGACCGAAAAACGTCCTGGTTCAATCTAATGGGTAAAGACATTGAGGTTATTTTAGAGACAAGTTCAAATGTTCTTCCAGATCCACTAGAAACTATGACATCAACATCCAATGTCCTCAACATTCACTGAACCTGGAAATGTTTCTGTAAAGAGGAGGAAGAGAAGTACAGAGGAGGATGAGGCAGAGGCCCTGGCCCTAAAATAATTGTGCCAGAGTGCTCATTGTTGACCAACTTCTTCGATATCTCCATTAGGTGATGCTCCTATGATGGTGGTGGAGGACAGCATCGCTGATTTCTAACCCTAGAGGCATCTACGTTGACCAGACAGTATTCCTGGAAAGAGCAACTTCAAGTTTGCGGACTGACCTGGAACACAGGTGCACCAGACTTGTGGTTCACTGCGTGCACTGAATCAGGAGGTCATTTCCTGTGTCATCTCTGGCCATTATAACCTGGCTGTCTGTTGAATAGGTAAGCTGGCATAACACTTCATCTTGTGATGCCATTTGTAACTTTAATGATGACAAATCCTCACTCATGTTTACGTCTGCATGATAGATGCCTCATTTTGTACTGAAATGTGTTTACCGTTCACCAACGAATGCTGGCAGACGAGATGCTAGTTTAATTTTAATCCAAGAGACGGCACACACATTGATGAACCACCCCACGTGTGAAACAGGTATGACCGTTTATAGCTGGGCCAAGATTCGAGCCCAGGCTAGAAAACCTGGAAGCGAGTGTGTGCACCACTATGTATGCATATAAATATATTGTTACGGATCCGGGTTTCGGGTTACACCACAATGGGACTTCTCAGGCTCCTCCTGAACTACCTGGTCCTGAAACCTCTGGCTGCGGATAACTCAGTGGTCAGGCGGGTTAAAAATCAACCACGAATGCCAATTAGATGACCAAATCTCCCAGGGGCCCCGTCTGATGCTGCTTACCTGGAGGTGACGTGGCCTACCTAACTGGGGGTCGTACCCTCCCACCCTACATATCTTATTTAATCTGGTGCAGGCGAGCAAACTGCCAAGCACATACCGGCTAATGTTGAGGAAGAACGTCTCTATACCGAAAGGTTTTCAGAGTCATAAGTGTATGCAGGACTCACTGCGTTGCCCTGATGAGCCCCAAAAGGGTGAAACCAGGTCGGTAACTGTGAGTTTTACATACACTTATGACAGTATCTGAACTAAGATCAAAATTCTGCTCTGCCGGAGGGTTCTCTTGAGAGCTTGACAGGCAGAGCGTATGTACATGGCAGTGACGTCATTACGTGCACTCATTGAAAGCTGGAGAACTGAAGATATATTTGTATATATATATATATATATATATATATATATATTGTTGCGGATATGAGGATTGCATTTTTTTTATTGTGTGTATTGTAGTGGTAAATTGTTGTGTAACCTTGGTTGAATATGGCCCCTCCTGCCTCCAGAGTTGTGTAAAGGTAAAAAGGGCGTCCCGGTAGTTATTCCATGAAACACCACATTGCAGGACCCGATAAAACCCTTGTTCAGTAGCTTATATCTTATTATGTGTTTTAGAGTAAGGCCTTGTCTTCCATTAGAATAATACTCCATTGCACCGAATCGATTAAGAATAGCTCCCCTTCAATACTTCCATTTCCCAGCCAAACTCTCCATCTGCGGGTAAAGCAGTTCACAAGCGTGGGGTGCACGCCCTCTCATTTCGCTGCTATAGTGAATATGTGCTCCGTGCTCTGTTTGAACAGGAGGGGCGGGGTCGCCCGGGAGAGGCAAGCCCAGGGCGCGCCACGAAGGGCGGGGCTGTTCAGCCCCATGCCCAAATAAGGAAACAAGCCCGTGGCTCGCCACGAGGGGCGTGCCGTCGGCGCCATGCCCAAATAAGGAGACAAGCCCGTGGGATTACCATACAAGGTCACGAAACAGAGCACGGGGGAGGAGGGCGGTACCGAAACCGAAGGGGGCGTGTCAGTCCCGCGCTGGAGAGAAGTGAGAGGAGGGAATACGAGCTGAGCTGCGTGGAGAGGTACACGACAAAGAAAGGGTCCAAGAGAAAGCAGAGGAACTTTTACGAACGAGTTGCAAAGAGATACGGCAGATGAGTCCAGCCCCGTTTCAACCAGCCGCGTGAAGCCCTGACGGGGCAGCGAGTGACCCTGCCGGCGTGCGCTGTAAAGCCGAATACCAGGAGCTGCCGGCGTGCGCTGTAAAGCGGAAGACAAGGAGCTGCCGGCTCCCCGCTTCCCGCCCGGAGTGGACCTGCTCGCTGTGCCCTGTGATCCCACCTGCTCATCCTTTCCAGCCATTCCTGCCTGCAAGTTCCCCATTTGCGTACGTGAGTTTGTTTTGTTCGTGCTGGCCTGGGTAGTAACTAAGTCTGTATAAGCTAGTAATTTTCACTGTGTCACCTGCGTTTTCATGTCCACTGTAAATACCCGTGACTGCTCTTTTTGCTTATGTGTGTAAATAATAATAAACCCCGTTACTCTTCTGTACGTCTTCTTCTTCTTCCTCTTTGCCTTCGTCGTCTTAGTCTTTTCCACATTGAGTATCTGTGGCGCGATACGGCCAACGTTTGGGTGAATCGGGTTTAGTTGGGGAACAACTGTTCGGTCGCGGAGCCTCCGCTCGGCAAATATAACATCCTTAACCGCGTACCGTAACAATATATATATAGGTATATAGGTAATATATATATATATATATATATATATATATATATATATATATATATATATATATATATATATATATATATAATCTATATATATAAAACACAGTTTGTGTGTGTGTGTGTGTGTGTGTGTGTGTGTGTGTGTGTGTGTGTGTGTGTGTGTAATGTTACTGATAGACTCCTAAACGGAGAGGCTTACGTGCTTGATATTTGACATAGACATGGCCATTGAGCGTGGGACGAACATGGCCGAACTCAAAATATTTGACGATCCATATTTTTTATTCATATTTACCTCAGCGCATTTCAGCGAAGTACCCGCTAATCTCAGCCGGTTCCAGAGCAGCTCGCTGATTCGCTCAGAGCGATCACGTGATGTTCCATTCCCGCCGCCAGACTGATTCGCTCAGAGCGATCACGTGATGTTCCATCCCGTCACACGTCACTTCACCTTTTATGCGATCGTGTTTTGTATCGATTTTGTGCGATATGAATTAAATGTCTTTGAAACAGCTGTAAAACGTCTTTCCACAACGCTTCCGTAACCGATTGGAGCAGTTTCTTGCCGCACAAAACGAGATCCGCGAAGCGGGTTGGTCGAGTCGTGCTGATCAAGATGGCGACACGGCGGCTTCACTTTTCACGGAGTATGAGCGTTCTATATATTTTCAATTCAGTGTGCCCGTGATTTGTGGCATAGACATGACCATTGGGCCTTCACGGTGTAAATTGTGCGAGGCTTTTGTCCGAGTGAGCTTGAGTCGAGAGAATGAATGTACGGGTTGGGAATGTACGGGTCTCCCTTCCCCCGCCCGGCAACGCCGGTACTGGAGGACGTCACAGGATCGGTGAGTCTCCAAAATCCGCTTCGTGCTGTTGCGAATATGCAGGACTATGTCCGATTGTTGTGCTGCTCTCCGACCATGAGAACTGCAACGTCATTGTTGACTGGCCATCCCCTTCCCTCCCCCTTCCCCCTCCATCCCCCCTTCCCCCTCCACCCTACCCCTCCCCTTCTCCCCTCCCCTTCCATTTTCCCCCTCCCCCTCCCTTTTCCCCCTCCCCCTCCCTTTTCCCCCTCCCCCTCCCTTTTCCCCCTCCCCCTCCCTTTTCCCCCTCCCCCTCCCTTTTCCCCCTCCCCCTCCCCCTCCCTTTTCCCCCTCCCCCTCCCTTTTCCCCCTCCCCCTCCCTTTTCCCCCTCCCCCTCCCTTTTCCCCCTCCCCCTCCCTTTTCCCCCTCCCCCTCCCCCTCCCTTTTCCCCCTCCCCCTCCCTTTTCCCCCTCCCTTTCCCCCTTCCCCTCCCTTTCCCCCTCCCCTCCCCCTTCCACCTCCCCCCTCTCTTCCCTCTCCACCCTACCCCCTCCACCCTACCCCTCCCCCTCCATTTTCCCCCTCCCCTCCCCCACCCTTCTCCCCTCCCCATTCCCCTCCCCTCCCCTCCCCTCCCCCACCCAGCAATGCCGGGTACTTCTGCCGGGTCCCCTAACAACTCTGTCTCTTTGCTGACTCCACTCTCTGCCGCTCCATTCCTCATCCCTCAGATCGGCAGTCTGCAGCCTCCTCACTCTCTGCAGACCTGGACAAAATTACAGACTGGTCAAACAAGTGGAACATGTCTTTCAATCCTGACAAATCTCACACTCTTACTATGTCGCTCCGAAAAGACCGACTGGACAACCCTCCCATCCACTCTCTGAACAATCCTCTCCAAGAAGTTCTTTCACTCAAGCTTTTGGGTCTCACTATCTGCCATGATCTTTCCTGGGAAAACCACATTTCCAAGCTGGCCTCCAAAGCCAGTCGCCGACTGGGCATCCTCTGTCGTGCGAAGTCCTTCCTTGGCACACCTGAGCCCCTCACCACATACAAGGTTTCCATCCGCAGCTCAATGGAATACTGTTCTCCCCTCTGGGCCGGTGCTCCTGCCTCACACCTAGTTCGGCTTCACGCTGTTGAAACCAAAGCTTTCAGAATCATTGGAATCTCCCGCAATGAAGCTAACTCCGAGGGCCTTTCACTCACTCACCACAGGCAGGTTGATGGTCTTTCTGTCTTCTACCGACTCCTCTCCGGCCTTGCTCGCTCAGCTCTCTCTGGGCTCTGTCTCCCAAATATTCCTGCAGGTCGCACAAGATCTGCCTGCAACCCTCTTATGGTTAAACTGCCAAAATCAAGACGCTCTGCTCACCTTCACTCCTTCATTCCTCTTTTCTCCCACCTCTCGAACAAACTCCCTCACTCTCTCCAATCCCACTCCTACCTCCAGGTCTTTAAAACAGCTGTTTACCACCATCTCTTATCTTCCCCCATCCAAAACCTTGATCTTTTCTACCCCCGCTAATTTCACCCCAGATCCACTTTTTTGAAATACCAACTTCTTTCCTGGAAGTCCTTGCAGTGTCCTTGTGTTGTATACTTCTCCCACCGCCCCCCCCCCTTCCCACACCTCCTCCCCCCAAGCCCTCTCCGTCCCACAGATCTCCCGGTGTCCCTGCTCTCAAATGTTGTGTTTGTGTGCTTCCCCTTCTCTCCCCATCTTGTGTACCGCTCCCCTTATTATATACTTTGTGTGTCTGTTTGATTTTTTTGTGTGATAAATGTTAGCTCTTTCACGAACCTCAATCCTATATACAAAAAAAATAAAAAATACATGGCATCCATCCTGATCCCCATGGAGTCCTCAATACATGCCATCCACCTGATGCCCATGGAGTGAGTCCTCAATACATAATACATGCCATCCTTCCTGATGCCCATGGAGTCCTCAATACATGCCATCCATCCTCCCCCCCCCCCCCCCCCCCCACACCCAATGGCAATGCTGGGACAATTTGGGACAAAGCATGAGATGTTGGAACACGCGAAGGAAAGGGCAATCATTTGTCATATTAATGATAATAACCAGCGCCATCACAAGAGAGTGTAGCCTCTCATATTGGCCAGACGTTAACAATTAGGCCTAATGTTGGTCCGACATGGATTGTGCCACGTGTTGTTCAAACATTGCAGCGGAATGCTGAGAAGGTGCTGTCATCTTCACTGTCGACGTCTACCGAAGCAGCAGCTTATTTTAAAAGGCGGAATTCCCGGGATGGAGCCCGAATAGCTGAACGGAATCAAACTCTGTCAAGAAAGGGCGAAAAATAAACATGGTAATAAAACATTATTAAAATAACTTCAAGGGATTTTGTGAACTAAATTAAAAACACGTAGAAAAATACGAGCTAATGTTTATGAAATGCTAGGGGGCACGCTTCTATTATGTCATATTGGGTAATTAAAGTAACATAATGAAAATTTTGGTGAAATCCTTCAAGCTTATTGTATTACCGAAGGATTAGGTTTCCATATATTGTCCTATTCTGCACTTTGTAAAACGAATTTTTATTTTCTGGAGATGGAGTAAGAGCTTCTGCCACAAGTCGTATCGATCAGATGATGTTGCGCATCTCATGAAATTGAGGATGCTCTCATGGAAAACCTTGAAATTGCACGAGCATCTACTGTTAGGATTCAATTCACTTTTGGTGGAAAATTTCCAAGAATCCAAAAATGGTGTTTCGAACCACAAGCTTAGCAATTAGAAGTTTAGTCTTTATTTTGCTTTTTCAAAATAAATAGTTCGACGTGGATTATGGAATTTCTTAATGAAGACGATGGGGCTGGAAAGCGGATTTGTAAAAGAAATTGTAGTTTGTAGAATACTGGTTTTGTTTTTTTGTTTTTCTTCCAGGATAATTTAATCCCTGGTGTTGGCTTAGTGGTTAGGGTGCCAGCTTAGGATACCAAGGATCCTGGGTTCGAATCACGGTTGATCGCTGAATTAACGCCAGGGGGGTTGACTCAGCCTGTCATCCTTCCGAGGTCGGCAAATTGAGTACCAGTTCACTGGTAATTCCCTGTTTATCGTAAAAACGCGACAAACAGGGTTGGCGGCAGGAAGGGCATCCGGCCGTAAAACATTGCTTCAAAAAGGGGACCAAAAAACAACAACAACCACGGTCCCCGAAAAGGCCAACCCCCGCTTTGCAGGGAAAAATGGCCTCTAAACGGTGGTTTCCAGGATAATTTATTGGATGTTAAGGTTAAACGTTTGTAACATTTTCGTCATTAACATGTTCATTAGTAACATTCGCTGCAACACGTTGTTGTCTAAATGAATTTTGTCTGCATCCTTTTATATCACCGAAGCCGATTAGCAATATAAATGATTATTGGAAAAATTGTCGCTTCATTTGTTCTGCTGATTTGCTGCTAAAGATCATTTCCCTGCTCAAAACTAGTATGGAACAATGAAAGCTTTCTGTCATATATATATGTATAATGATCTTTAGCTTGCTCCTGTTTGCTTGTCGCCATTTTTAACATAAACCCCTTGCAACAAAAAAACTAAAATATTCAAAGAAAAGAGAGAGCTTATAAGAAAAAAAACAAAATATTAAACAAAAAGAGATTAAAACAAAACTATGAGACACGTTCTTTCCGTCTGTACATGAAACATGGATTTAAGATCAGTAGTTTTTGTGAAAATACATTTTTGAAGTGTATACTTCATTTTGAATAACCCTGTATTCAAACAATCAGTCATTCAACAAATGGCATAGTGCTACGTGCTCCTCCCCGACCCCCTGGTCACGGTGTACCTCCGAGCCCCGAGAGGAGTCACGGCAGAAAAATGTGTTATTCTGTGTGTCAAAGATCAAGGGAGAAGCCACCCCAATTGTTACTCACAAACAAATATTGTATTAAGATCACACAAGAATAACAGTACAACAACAATAGTATTCAAAAGTACAATCAATATGTCCTATGATGGTACCATCAGTTTTGTAATATATAAGTCACTGTGCTCCAAGTGAGCGAAACAAGAACATTCCCCAATGTCTCTTATTCCCGGCTTCAAGACGAAGTTGTTTCACTCCAGCGATCGCTAGAACAATGTCCAATCGAGACCAGAATCCCGTGCGGATGGCCAGTACAGTCACACAGCTGAAGCTGTACAAAGGCGCCCTCAAGGCGACTGGGAAATCCAAAGGCGCACTACAGGCGACTGAGAGATCACACACTCGGGTATGGACGAATTAACCTTCAAAAAGCCACGTCACACACACGCCCCAGATCGACGTCTGAATGCGGTGAAAATGGTCAAAAAGAGACGAAACCGCGAGCGAAGCACAAGTCTTGCGCGAGTCAAAATGGCCGACGGCCCGGTCTCGTGGCGCAACAGCACGGCGATGATTCTCTCCTGAATCAATAGCAAAACCTGACACGCAGGTTAATCTGTCACAGAGCTAACCACTCTGTTGTAGGAATCCCTTCCATTGGAAACCCGAAAGTTCGCTAGTAACTGTTGTTCGCCAACGTTCGCTCCAGACCGCAAATAGCTCGGCTCCTTCTAGCTTCTTGTCCGACTCTCTTGCTCCGCCCTTTTTTCCATCTTCTTCCTCCTCGTCGTCCGGTTCCCGATCCGGTTTCCTGTTTCTTTTAACATTAACTTTTTTTACCTTTTGAAAACAGTTCATGGACAATAAACCTTTTGAAAACAATAATAGTACATGGAATCAGAAATATTTACAGTGGATGCAAACCACCACAACGGAAGTGATGATCCCGTAACACTTCCCCCCCCTCAAGAAAGAAAGTTTGAACATAGTGAAAATTTTCTTTGTGGGCAAAACTCTCCCAACAAACAAAAGTAAACTCACCCCCGAATCATCAATTCCCGTGAGCAATGATAAATCAATATTTCCCAAAAATAAAGCAACAAAACTTCAAACAACCTACAGAGATTTCCAAAGTTAGTTCACTCTGGACAAAGCATCAGCAACGACATTGTCCCTGCCCTTTACATTTTCAATTTCCAAGTTGAACTCCTGCAAAGCCAAACTCCATCTCATCAACCTCTGATTTTTACTTTTCATTTTTTGAATGAAGGTTAAGGGGTTGTGATCAAAAATCCAAAGTCAAGCAAATCTATAGCACTTTTTTAGGGAGGCTGATCTGAGAGCCAGGTTTCATGGTGGTTGAGTGGTGAGGCCTGGAAGTATTCACTACATGGACGCCTTTAGGAACGTGGAGTTCACAGTTAATCCGTGTAGGAAACTTGGCTCGGCTGCTCCGCAGCATTCAGTGCTTCAAACTCTTCCTAAATTTCATAATAGTCACGGTTGGAGCGCTTGTCGCTGTAGTCACGTGAATAGCGGTCTCCTTCTCGGCCACTACTCTGATAATTATCCCTTCGGGAGCTGCCGTAACTCTGGGAGCCTCCATAGTAATCTCGACTGCGGCCACCACCAAAACTACTACTCCCACCCCGGGAGCCATATCCACCCCTGAAACTACCTCCACGTTTTCCTCCTCTGTAGCCCCTTCGACGCCCATGGCCTGCCTTCTCTACTGTTATGGTCCGATCATCCAAATCCTTGCCATTCAAATCCTTTTCTGCATCTTTGGCATCCTTTGTGTTTTCAAACATGACAAAGCCAAAGCCTCTTGACTTTTGTGTCTCCCTGTCTTTTATCAGCCGCACTTCCAAGAGTGGTCCATATTTGCCAAAGACAGAGTCCAGAACATCTTCCCTTGTTTTGAAGTTCAGTCCACCTTCAAAGAGCTCGTCAACATTGCCTCCATCCCTGACTTGTGTGTGCTGACACTTAGTTTCAGGGTACTTGACAAGAAGTGTCTGTGCAAAGCGTGACGTCAGTACCTTCCTCTTCTCTTCAGAGCGCTTCCTACCCATAGCACGAGTCGCGGTACAGGATGGAAAGATACCCGGAATCTCCTGCTCTAACTGGGCAGTGTTATTTTCCATACTAGGCTTTTCAACAAACATCGGGTTACCAGAAACTTGACCACTGGCCAAATCATTCCCGATAACAAAAGCTATTCCCTCTACAGGTAGAGTGGCTTGTAACCCTACGGTGACCGGTCCTGACACCAAATCAGACTTCAAATGGATGACATGAAGTGGGGCTTTAACACAGCCACCAACCCCCTGTAAAAGAACACGAACACCAGTTGCTGTCTTCTCTGACAATGGCAAAATGCCCTCAAGCATCAAAGATTGATGTGCTCCTGTGTCCCTCAATACCCTAACAGGTCTCTGGTTAGTCAAGTCTTCATCCAGTGACACAAACCCCTCTGAAATAAAAGGTTTGTAACCCTCTTGAGCAAGGTCATTCTGTGATGCCGTAACTTTGGCATGGGAACCTTCACAAGGCACTGTCCTCCAAGGACGATTTCTCGCATTTGCCAATGCATTCGGAGTTGGACTAATCTGACTCCGCTCCTGATTTTTCCTTTCCAGGGCATAACATTGGGACATCAAGTGTCCAGATTTCTTGCAAAAAGCACAAGTAGGCCCGGAGGAAAAACTCGTGGTCTACCTCGAGCCCCCCGGAAGATAAGTCTGTCTTGGAACTGTAGACTTCTGATCCCTAAGAGTCGCGGTATCAGATCTGTCCTCAAAGTCATCTCTAGGCCGCCCCCATTAATCTTCGTTCTCCGCACCGGATGTACCATAACTCCCCTGGCGAACTCTAGGCGGGAAGTTAGGTGTGTGGAACCCCATCCTGTGTGTCAAGGCATAGTCATCTGCCACGGTTGCTGCCTCATACAACTCTGGTACCTTCTTTTCCTCCAGATGTACTTTAATGTCCTCATGGACACACTGTTTGAATTCCTCCACCAAGATCAATTGTCGCAACAGTTCGAAGTCTTTCCCAATCCCCTTCGAATCACACCACCGATCAAACATGGTTTCCTTCATTCTGGCAAACTCCACATGGGTCTCACTCTCCCTCTTCCTGGCATTCCAGAATTTTTGCCGGTAAGCTTCAGGGACCAATTCATAGGCTTTGAGAATGGCTTTCTTCACTTCCTCATAATCTATACATTTGTCAATCGGTGAAGCCGAAAATATATCTTGAGCTTTACCCACCAGAACACTTTGCACTAACATAGTCCAGGACCCCACAGGCCATTTTAGCATTTGAGCCACTTTCTCAAAGTGTAAAAAAAACTTGGCTACCTCCTTTTCATTGAAGGGGGGGAACCAGCCTCACATGCTTACCAACATCCCAGGTGTTCTGACTAGTTGTCGAACCAGCCGGCATGGATGCTACTTCTCCCCGTTCTCCCATTAATTTCCAGCTCCTTGAGTTTAACTTCCTTCTGATACTCCATGTTACGTTCCTAACGTTCCTTTAACTCCCTTTCGGCTCTCCTTTCCTCTGCTCTTTCCTTTTCTCTTCTTTCTTCGAGTTCCCTTTCAGTTCTCCTTTCCTCTGTTCTTCTCTCCTCAGCTTCTCGTTCCTGTTCTACTCTTTTTTCCTCGAGTTCTCATTCCTGTTCTACTCTTCTTTCCAAGAGTTCTCTTTCAGCTCTCCTTTCCTCTGCTCTTCTCTCCTCGGCATTCCATTCCAACTCTTTTAACCTTTCCTGGCTCTGCAGTTGCATCTCCATTTTCCGGAGCTCCACATCTTCTTTTTCCTCGGGTAACCCATCCAAGGCTACCTCTGTCCATGTTCCCTGTCCCACCAGAGATTCTACCACCAATGTCTGCATCTCTGCTTTCTTCATATGAGCTCGGACCTCCAAGTTAAAATGTTTTGGCCAATCTCAAGAGTTCCGATCTTTTTAACGCTAGGAATTGTGCCTCATTAGGGGACGCCACAAACTTTTCTGCGCCAAACACCATGGTGACTATTAGTTAGCACCTGTTAACCTTCACACAAAAATTTCCAAATTTTTTGAAAAATTTGGGAATGTTAGAAAAATTCCAAATTTGGGAATTCTGGGAATGTTAGGGAATTCTATCCCAGACGAATGTTATTAGGGAATTTAATCCCGGACGAAGACACAATTTCCATCCCCCGAGCCAATTGGACGAGCCCCCAATTTCTGTTACGTGCTCCTCCCAAACCCCTGGTCACGGTGTACCTCCGAGCCCCGAGAGGAGTCACGACAGAAAAATGTGTTATTCTGTGTGTCAAAGATCAAGGGAGAAGCCACCCCAATTGTTACTCACAAACAAATATTGTATTAAGATCACACAAGAATAACAGTGCAACAACAATAGTATTCAAAAGTACAATCAATATGTCCTATGATGGTACCATCAGTTTTGTAATATATAACTCACTGTGCTCCAAGTGAGTGAAACAAGAACATTCCCCAATGTCTCTTATTCCCGGCTTCAAGACGAAGTTGATTCGCTCCAGCGATCGCAAGAACGATGTCCAATCGAGACCAGAATCCCGTGCGGATGGCCAGTACAGTCACACAGCCGAAGCTGTACAAAGGCGCCCTCAAGGCGACTGGAAAATCCAAAGGCGCCCCTACAGGCGACTGAGAGATCACACCCTCGCGTATGGACGAATTAACCTTCAAAAAGCCACGTCACACACATGCCCCAGATCGACGTCTGAATGCGGTGCAAATGGTCAAAAAGAGACGAAACCGCAAGCGAAGCACAAGTCCTGCGCGAGTCAAAATGGCCGACGGCCCAGTCTCATGGCGCAACAGCACAGCGATGATTCTCTCCTGAATCGATAGCAAAACCTGACACGCAGGTTAATCTGTCACAGAGCTAACCACTCTGTTGTAGGAATCCCTTCCCTGGGAAACCCAAAAGTTCGCTAGTGACTGTTGTTCGCCAACGTTCACTCCAGACCGCAAATAGCTCGGCTCCTTCTAGCTTCTTGTCCGACTCTCTTGCTCCGCCCGTTTTTCCATCTTCCTCCTCCTCGTCGTCCGGTTTCCTATTTCTTTTAACATTAACTTTTTTACCTTTTGAAAACAGTTCATGGACAATAAACCTTTTGAAAACAATAATAGTACATGGAATCAGAAATATTTACAGTGGATGCAAACCACCACAACGGAAGTGACGAATCCGTAACAATAGCATGGAAATAACTGTTGTTGGAGATATTGTTACCCCAAGCAAAATTTGTTTTTAAGCATTATAATTAATGACAAGCATGTACCTGCAGATATTCCACGTCATGTAAGTTGCAACATGAAGTCTTCACCTTGCTCTGCCTCAACCCCAAATCCTCAACCCCCAAAGTCTCAACCTCCCTCTCCCAACTCTGTCCCTTCTCTGCTCACCTTCTCCCACCCCACTATCTGTCCTCCCCTCCCACTTTCTACCTGTTCTTAACAACGTTCATATTCCCATTTGTTATATAAAATGATAAAATTAAATAATGATGGAACAGTGCTCAATTCACAATCTCTCAAGATTCTGTCATCTCATGATATGTGATGGAGGGATTATAAAAGTTAAGCTACATTTTACAGATATAACCTTTTTGTTTTTTTGTACACAACATCGAGGCTCATGAAAGAGCCATCATTAATCACAAAAAAACTAACCGACACATAAAACATAAACCAACAGGAAGCCAGTTCGGGGCACGGCCGATGGGGCCGCAGTCAGCCACATCACCAGTACAACACCATGACAGGCAAACATTGTGCAAGGCAAGCAATAGCCACGCCCAGGAGGACCTTTGATTGACAAGGGGGAGGGGCGTACAAGAAGCGGGCCACACTGATTGGCCACCGACAATCGAGTGCGACCAATGACACCTCGGCCAATCAGTGAGGGAGGCGCAAACATTCGGCCAATCGGTGCGGAGGGCGAAAAAGACCTACCAACAAGCTGCGCACTGATTGGAGAGAAGGGCCGGTGACGTCAGACCACGGCAAATGATGAGGCCGTTTTGCGAACTTTACCCAACTCTTTTCGTTAAAAAAGTTTGTTCGACAGTTCATTTGTCAATAAAGTTTGTATCGTACACAATATTTACAAATTTGTTATCATTTAGCAGTCGATATCCAATGAAAACTTGGCATTTGGTGAAATCTACTTCAATTTGGTGAAATTTAGGCACCCGATTGGTGAAATTCGAAAAACCCGAGTGGCAACACTGCTTAACATGCCCCGCCCCCTCGTATTGTTGATATTTCACCAGATTTCGACCAATTTCGATTTCTTTCACCAGATCACCGGACTCGGACCGATTTCACCCAATTGCGTGAAATTTCACCAAGAGTGGCAGCGAAGCAGAGCATGTGTTACGACAAAAACTACTACCCCCATTTTCATTACGACCACCCCCTAAAAAAAACTCAAAATAATGATGAGATTAATTTGTAAAACGCAGAAGGCAGCCTGAATGATAACAAAGAGTGGAGATGCAACCGCTGACCACCAGGTGTTAACACACAGTCGCTCTTACAGCACCTCAGTTGCCCCGAACGGCGTATCGGAAGGCAACAAGCCTGCATCTCCTGTTTTATGTCTGCGATTATTATACAATTCAGAATAATGACGAGATCAATATTAAAACTCAGAAACCAGTCCGAATAATAATAATGAGTGGAGATGCAGCCTCGGACCATCTGCTGTGAACAACACCACTGGCACTGTTCTTACAGCACATCCGGTTGCCGCCAATATTGTGTTTGAATGCGCCAGGCCGGCATCTCATGTTGTGCATCTTTGATTATTATTCCAGGTATGGATCGATTTCTCTCAAAATAGTGAATATTGAGGCACGATGTTGTTGAGTTTATTATCAATGTTGCAAGTAAATTCGCATAGTGCATTATTGGGTTGTTATAAGTTAAGGCCTACAAACTCGGGGAACAATGGAAGCATTTAGTCAAACCATCTCTGTCAATCCATCATACCAAATGTGTTCTGGGGACAATGATGGCACAGTTACACCGTGATTGATTACGTTGTTTGGTTTGCGATGTTATTTGTTGGGATATTAGGATTAATGCAAGCATTCTGTGCATGATTAATTGAACGGTGAACAACACCACTGTTCTTACAGCACATCCGGTTGCCGCCAATATTGTGTTTGAATGCGCCAGGCCGGCATCTCATGTTGTGCATCTTTGGTTATTATTCCAGTAAAAGAATTTGGAATTGGAATGGCGACTCTGCTCTGATCCATGTACCTCATCACCCTGCACCATCACACCGGAATACTGTTATGGTGCAACATTTTGGCGAGCCAGGCAGGAGGAGTTTTTCATCAAGCACAAGAGCCTGAACCAACTCCTCTAGTGAATCGAACCTTTAAAAAAAAAAAAACCAATGGATGCAGAGCAAAAGCTGTTGTCCAAGATGAATCTCGAACAGCTGCAGGGGAGTGCCAGCACTGTGTTAAATGAGTTCGCCCAGGACCAGCTTATTGAGGCCTGTAGTTATTTGAAACGTTTTTCAGGGGAAGATGAGGCTTGGAGACAAAAGAACAGGCGCACTTTGATCAGAGCAGCAGAACGTGAGTTAGACGTTGTTGAAGAACAACAGGAATGGGTTGAGGCACAACAGTTTGTGCAGAACTTCCTAGCCTTTGTGGAGACACTCGGAGAAACACACCAGGAACATGGAGACACAGGGTCAGCACGCCATCAGTTTGAGCTCCTGAAAGCACAATGTTACGGGTTGCAGAAGTCCCAAGAAGAATCCAGAGAGGCATTGGAGGATGGTCTTAGATCCCTCAGCCTAAAACTGTCTTCAGATGTTTCCACGATCGCCAAACTTTCCTTCCTCATATGTATCCTTTGTTCAAGTGCTCTGCGCTTGTTCTTCCTCTCTCCCAGTTGCTTCTTTTTCTTCCGAAGCTCATTATCTTCTCGAGATACCTTCCTGTGTTTTCCAATGAGTTCATCAATTTGAGTATTCTTGGTAGTTACAGTAATACCCCGGCCTACGTCATTAATTGGTTCCATAAGCCGTGACGTAACTCGGTTTTTGACGTAAACCGGGCGTAATGTCTTAAAAATGCCTTAAAATGAAGACAAACACCGTAATTCGTAAAACTAGAGTAAATAACTGGAGGAGGCTGCGGCTTCGCCCTGAATCTTTGCCGCTCCCCGTCGGGAGTCCCTCCGTTGTTTTCTATCGGTCGGGTCTTCTCCTCGAATGGGGTGACCGGCACGGACGTGTCGACCGTGAGCTGGCTTGTGTGCCGAGTGGCTCCGCGGCCCGCTTCACCACGGCGTGCTTTACCCAACGTGTCCGAGCAGTTTCACCGGTTGTCGTGTCGTGTTGTCTGTGACGAACGAACGAGCTCAGGGTTCCGTGAACCCGGCCGCCCCGGGGATCGACGCTCCCTCCGAGTTGTAGGCGTGCCCCGTCTTTCCTCGAGCGGCCGAAGTTGCTTGCTTCTTTATTTTTGGACGATGTGATATACGCAGAAACGACGACGTACAGGCAGGCATTTGCAAATCCATGCACACGTGCACATGCACACGTCGATCAGTTCTTTACAAGGATATGCATCAAGGGTATCTACTTGGTATATGTACTACAAAAGTGCAGCCACACAGCTCAGGGTTCCTGCACACTCCCCTCAACAAAGGATATGGGTCCATGGGTGGGTAGGAAAGACAAAGCAGAGGTTAGCGGGGGAAAGGGCGAACGGGTACACGTCAAAACAAGGTAATGCAACATGAGGGGCACGGGAGAGCGAGCGGAGAAAGCTCGTCCCTAGCCGTTCGTCACCCCCCATGTCAACCTACACTACCCTTGCCCCTCCCCGTATTTACACTTTACAAATTCCGTCTCTACCGTCTTGTCTCTTCTATCCCCCTTTATGCCAAATTCGTTTCCAATCCCTCCCAAGAAGGAAGAGATGGAATAAACACAATGTCTCACCCACGTCATGATGCGTCTTTCATTCCAAATCATCTGCAAAACCTGGTGTGGAGTCCTGTCACCTTGGTGAGTGGATGTGGATGGTGTAAGAGATTTCATCCTAACTATCCTTCTAATTGACATTAACTCTTTAAACTACCCAGGGTCTTGCCCTGCCAATCAATTGGCCTCTTTACACTATGAGGTTCAAAAACCAATTCCCATTGACCCACCCTGTGGTGCCATACCAAATTTGGGGTCTCACTCCCCCCTTTTTTCTATCTGTGCCTTCGCACAATTTCGGGGCTGGGTCGTGTGGCTCTACCAGCAGGTCTTACTTACCTGCGCACCTCCGCCACTGATGTTGCCACCCAAGCTTGCCTAGCTCCTTCAACTACCCTAACTCGGGGAAGGCCCTCCTGGCTCTCTCACCCCTCTGATGCCCTCTCTGGCATTGGGCTACCCGGGTCCTCTCTTAGGATCCTCGGGCCCCACTGAACTCTACACTGAACGCTATCTGGCTCCCAGAGCCTACCTGCGGCCTCACCTGGCCGACAGACTACCAGTGGCGGAGTGCCCATTTAACCATACTCACTAATTAAGCCCACACGCCCAGCCATTCCACTCACTCATGCACCCCTCAAAGCAACAACTTGCTACTCCCTGCACCACAGATGTCAATTTCCAAACAATTTACCTGCTCCCTCTACCTAACTTTAAACTACCCTCCATGGGTATTCGTGAAGGGTTCCATCCTCCCCCATCCACTCCTTCGCACCATGCACTCCACACCACTCAATCCACACTACTCACTCCACACACCATTTATTCCCACACACCAAGTATTCTCTCCATTTATC
The DNA here is from genome assembly GCF_964187855.1 of Myxine glutinosa. Lineage (NCBI taxonomy): Eukaryota > Metazoa > Chordata > Myxini > Myxiniformes > Myxinidae > Myxine > Myxine glutinosa. The sequence goes on along the minus strand of NC_136265.1, from coordinate 196,812,445 downwards.
CACTTGCACCCCATGCAAGTCAATCACTCAACACCATTACACATGTCCTCAATACACCACTCATACACTTTATCTGGTCATCCCAGACCATTGCCTCATTTCACCAAGTTCAACGATAACCAGATTCTCACACACATAACCATTCTCGACCAATGCCTCATTTCACCAAGCCCAAGAGGCACCCACAATTACACACACACAGCATCATCTAACTAACTACTTCCCTCGAATACAAACGTAAACTGTACGTCCGAGCCGGCATCGTCATGTTTCGCCGTTGCCACGTTACGTTGATTGTTTTACACAGTAAAGGAACCTTTACACAGTAAAGGAATAATCACAAAAATACCAGTGAAAGGCAAAGCAAGCACGCGACCGCAGCACAGGACAAAATGCATATGGCATCGCCTTTGTTTTGAATGAGAACCAGCAGCTACGCGTACGTATACTGTATGTACATTTATATATATTTTTTAATGTGCTTTTTATTGTATTTTAAATTGTTTCGATCGTTAAAACATCAACGTTAAAACAACGATCAACGATCGTTAAAACGTTAAAACATCCAATTGTTTAAATTGTTTAATTTTTTTCACGTCCGTAGGAGTGACGTAAAGTCGCACATAATGACGTTCGTTGAACTGAAATTTACTCTAGAAGAGTGGCGTAAAGTCGGATTTGACGTAGGTCGAAATGGCGTAAAACGGGGTATGACTATTTGTGAGTTCAAGAGCTGTAACTGCTGTTGGAGCTGCTGACACTGCTCAACATCCAGGGCTTCTGTGAGTAGCTGTGGCTCCCTCAAGGCAGTGTTACTTGTAATTTTCTGGCCCGAGTATACAGACTTCTTAACCAATACCCTTGATTCTGGAGTGTGAAAGGTACTCAGTGAAAACGTCTTTATAACCTGCTCCACATTTTCCTTGGTGGTTTCTGTACCCAAAGGCACTTCATGCACCCGATACCTTTGGCAGAGGTAGCTCATAATTGCATCAGGAGCATCAAACAGCTCTCGAAGGAAGTAGCCAAAGCAGTATGGTCTTTTCTTTAGATCATCCAGTGAGTAGGGTGCCTTGAAAGAGTTAGGTGGCATACTTGGAGCCCTCACGGCATTGACTCGAAGGTGTTTCTCGTCGCGCATCAACTTCAAAAGTTGATGAAGCTTCAAAAGCTTCAAAAGCTGTCCCGCAAATATTCCTACAGGTCGCACAAGATCTGCCTGCAACCCTCTTATGGTTAAACTGCCAAAATCAAGACTCTCTGCTCACCTTCACTCCTTCATTCCTCTTTTCTCCCACCTCTGGAACAAACTCCCTCACTCTCTTCAATCCCACTCCACCCTCCAGGTCTTATCTTCCCCCATCCAAAACCTTGATCTTTTCTACCCCCACTAATTTCACCCCAATTCCACTTTTTTGAAATACCAACTTCTGTCCTGGAAGTCCTTGGTTTCCTTGTGTTTTATACTTCTCCCACCCCCCCCCCCCCCTTCCCACACCACCTCCTCCCAAGCCCTCTCCTTCCCACACATCTCCCTGCTCTCAAATGTTGTGTGCTCTCAAGTGTTTGTGTGCTTCCCCTTCTCTCCTCATCTTGTCTTCCGCTCCCTCTTTTTATATATTTTGTTTGTCTGGTTGATTTGTTTGTGAAGTAAATGTCAGCTCTTTCACGAGCCTCTATTCAGTATACAAAAAAAAAAAAAAAAAAAAATGACCACGTCGTTTTCTTTTTCAAACACAAAAGCCTTCAAATCTTTCATGGCAATGTGGTTTTCTATGTACTTTGCAAAAGGTTGGCTTTTCACATGTATCAACAGCATGACTGGCTCAAACACGAGCCCTTGAAAACGTTCCTTATTTTGCTTTAACCACAACACAGCTTCATGTGTGTCAGGGTATCTCAAACGAAGTTTTCCCAGCCTCATGTTCTCTTGGTTTTGCAAAGTCTGGATCTGTTGTTGTATACCCCTCCTTTCATCTTCAGCGTTTTAAAAATCATCTTCGTGTTGCCGCAGCTCAAGCTCAAGTCTCATCATTTTATCGCAGGTATGAGACAATTTAGCATCTGTGTCGCATAGCTCCAGCTGGACATCCTGATCCTCCTCCAAAGAAGTCATCTCCAATTCCAGCTGTTCTAGCAACTTCCGAAGTGACAGCTTCTTTCTTTCACAGTCACCAAACTCTGTTTTTTTTCAGATTTAAATTCTGTCTGGCCTCTTCAACCTCGTCATCCTTTTTGTACAATGAATCTTTTTTTAAATCTTACAGACATGTAAGAGTTTCTTTAAATTTATGTCCGTCTCCTCCATGTTTTGTCGACATTTTTCAGAATATGCTTTCAATTCTTCAACAAGCCGAATTTTTGCTTTCGCATCCTTTTTAAGTTTCTCCAATTCAGTGTTCTTTTCAGCAACTTGCTTTCTCAGCTTCTCAAACTTGACTCTATGAGCTTCATAATTCAACATATTAAAGCGCGGCGTTACGCGCGCTGCTTGTGAGCAAGGAGGAAGCGGACAAGCGGTAACATATAAACGTCTTTATTGTAAGAGCACACTGTAACGCTGAACTGCTCCGGGCTGGTCGCCCGGTGTATATCATGAGGCCACGCCTACCCCTCGGGCGTGGCCACCGCCCACTTGGTGCGTGCAATGATGTCACCACGCCAGTGGGCTTTTGTGTCCGCCACACGCGCCCCCCCAGAATTCCCGCGCACCTGGAGGGCCAGTTTGCGGGGCAGACGAATGACCCGGCCGAAGCGCCCCATGGCGATCGGCGGCGTCCGGGGTGCAGGGATGCCAGGTGGGATGCCCCTGGCTGCCCCTGGGATGGGTGCAGGACCGGGGGGCGGCGTGGCGGCGGGGCTGGGCGGTGCCGGGGGTCCGCCCGCAGGAGGGCGGCCCCGACGTGGGGGTCGGGCCACTGGTGGTGGATGGTCCACATCGAGGTGGGCCGGCTTGAGGTGGTCTACCGAAACGCGGTCAGGAGTACCGCCGATGTCCAGGGTGAAGTGCTTCGCCCCGGTCTCCAGCACGTGGAAAGGCCCGTCGTACGGGGGCCGCAGTGGTGTCCGATGGGCATCGTGGCGGACGAAGACGTACTCCGCCGTGCGAAGCTCCGGGGCGACGTGCGTCGGTGGGTGCCCGTGGCATGCCGTTGGCACCGGGGCGAACCTCTGGGCGGTCTCTTGCAGAGCGGAGCGCTGCTGTGCCGCGGACCATGGTGCCGTGGAGTCGGGGAGGAACTCGCCCGGCACCCGCAGCGGTTGCCCGAAGACCAACTCCGCCGCGGATGCGCGCAGGTCCTCCTTGGGCACCGTCCGGAGGCCCAGCAGGACCCAGGGGAGCCTGTCGACCCAGCCGCCGTCGCGGAGGGTGGCCCGGAGCGCGGCCTTCAATGAGCGGTGAAATCGCTCACACAGGCCGTTAGCCTGGGGGTGGTAGGCCGTGGTTCGGTGCAGCCGGACCCCGAGCCCCTGCGCAACCGCCCCCCAGAGCTCCGAGGTGAACTGGGGGCCGCGGTCGGATGAGATGTCTGAGGGGGCGCCGAACCGGGCGACCCAGGTGGCGATGAAAGCCTGCGCGACATCGGCCGCCGTTGTCGACGCCAAGGGCACGGCCTCCGGCCACCGGGTGGTGCGGTCCACCATGGTGAGGACGTAGGTGAAACCCCGCGAGGGGGGCAGAGGTCCCACCAGGTCCACGTGGACGTGGTCAAACCGGCGTTCCGGCACCGTGAACGGGGCCAACGGGGCCTGGGTGTGCCGGTGCACCTTGGCGCGCTGGCACGCGAGGCACGTCCTGGCCCAGCCGCGGACGGCCTTCCGGAGGCCATGCCAGACGAACTTGTCGGCGATCAGCCTTTGGGAGGCCCTCGCGCCCGGGTGGGACAGGCCGTGGATGGCGTCAAACACCTGGCGCTGCCAGCCCGCGGGCACGATGGGGCGAGGACGCCCGAGGGAGACGTCGCACAAGAGGGCCGCGCCCGTGCCGTCGAACGGCACCTCGGTGACGCGGAGGCCCGTGACGGCGGTCCGCAAGGCCTGGACGTCGGGGTCAGCGGCCTGGTCCGCTGCCATCCGGGCATAGTCGATGCCGAGGTGGACTGCGTGGGCGACGGCCCGGGAAAGGCAATCCGCCACCGGGTTGTCCTTCCCCGCGACGTGCTGGATGTCCGTCGTGTACTCGGACACGGCCGAGAGGTGACGCTGCTGCCGGGCCGACCACGGCTCGGTGACCTTGCCCATCGCGAAGATCAGCGGCTTGTGGTCGACGAAGGCAGTGAACGCCCGGCCCTCGAGCAGATGGCGGAAGTGCCTGACCGCCAAGTGAAGTCCGAGCAACTCGCGGTCGAAGGTACTGTAACGGCGTTCGGGCGGGCGAAGCTGCCGGCTAAAGAACGCCAGCGGTTGCCAAGCTCCACGCACCCATTGCTCGTGCACCGCGCCCACCGCGTAGTCCGAGGCATCGGTGGTGAGGGCGATCGGTGCATCGGGCGCCAGGTGCGCGAGCATGGTGGCGTTAGCCAAGGCGAGCTTCGCGCCCGTGAACGCCGTGTCCATCTGCTCGGTCCAGGTAACGTCGCCTTTGCCCGGCTTACCTCGGAGAGCTTCGTGCAGGGGGCGCAGGAGCTGGGCGATACGGGGCAGGAACCGATGGTAAAAGTTCACCATGCCCAGGAACTCCTGCAGCCCTCTGATCGTGCGGGGGCGCGGAAACCCCTTCACCGCCTCCACCTTGGCCGGCAGGGGGACGGCTCCGTGCCTGGTGACACGGTGCCCCAGAAAATCGATTGTGGCGGCGCCGAACCGGCACTTTGCGGGGTTCACAATCAGGCCATGCTGGCCCAGGCGTTCGAAGAGCGTGCGGAGGTGGCGTAGGTGCTCTTCGCGGGACGCGCTGGCGACGAGGATATCGTCCAGGTAGACGTAGACAAAATCCAAGTCGCGCAGGACGCTGTCCATCAGTCGCTGGAATGCCTGAGCCGCATTCTTCAGACCGAAGGGCATGCGCAGGAACTCGAACAGTCCGAATGGCGTGATGACCGCCGTCTTCGGGACGTCCTCCGGCCTGACGGGGACCTGATGGTAGCCGCGTATGAGGTCCACCTTCGAGAAGAAGGACCTGCCCGCCAAACGGGCGGAAAAGTCCTGAATGCGGGGGACGGGGTAGCGGTCGGGAGTCATGGCGTCATTGAGACGGCGATAGTCCCCGCACGGTCGCCACCCCCCGCCGGGCTTCGGCACGATGTGCAGCGGCGACGCCCAAGCGCTCTCTGAGCGCCGAACGATGCCGAGTCGCTCCAGGGCAGCGAACGCCGCTTTTGCCACCGCCAGCTTTGTCGGCTCGAGGCGGCGTGCCCGGGCGTAGACCGGTGGCCCGACGGTGGGGATGTGATGGGCCACCCCGTGCTTGACGGCCCCCGCCGAGAAGGTGGGCCGCGTGAGGGCCGGGAAGCCGGCGAGGAGGCGGGTGAATGCGTCCGCTGCCGGAAGCGTACAGACCAACGTGGCCGGAACCGGATCGTTCGGCAAGCCGCTTGGCAAGCCGCTCGTTGAGCTGGGCAATGCACAAGCGAGCGAGCTGAACGTCTCGGCCTGGATAAGCCATCTGCGCTTGACGTCGACCAGGAGCCCATTAGCGCACAGGAAGTCCGCGCCAAGCAGTGCCATGGGCACGTCGGCGGTGACGAACGTCCATCGGAAAACCTGCCCTCCAAACCGCAGAGAGAGGCAGCGTTTTCCGTACGTACGGATGGGCGTCCCGTTCGCGGCAAGCAGCGCGGGGCCCCCACCTGCGGCGTGCTTGTCTGACGTGCCGGCGGGAATGACACTCACCTGCGCTCCCGTGTCGCACAGGTAACGGCGCCCGGAGAAGGTGTCCGTTATGAACAGCAGGCTGCTCGAACGGCCGGCGCTCATCGCCACTATTGAGCGCCGGCCCGGGCGTTTCCCGACCCGTTGAAGGAGCACGGCGGATGACACCGCCGAGCTTCGTGGCCGAACTTGGCGTGGAACCAGCACCAGGTGGTGGAGCTGGAGGAGCGCAGCTGGCTCCGCCAGGCCGGTGGAGTTGGCGGGTTTCCCCGCGGTGGCGGTTTTCGCCGCGGCGGTGGGCGGGGCGTGGCGGCATTGACGAGGTGCGTATCAGCATGCTGCTGAACATCAGCGTGCTGTAGAAGCTGATGCTGTGGAACATGCTGCTGAACATCAGCGTCGAGGGCCGTGACGGCCACGCCGACGCTCGCCCGCGTGTCCGAAGCGGCGAAGTACCTGTCCGCCTCGGCTGCCAATGCTCGGGGTTCCGTTAGCTCTGTCCCGGCCAATGCGAGGCGAACCTGCGCTGGAAGTTGGCGCCGGAAAAGCGCCCGGAATAGCGAACCGGGGGCTTCGTCGCCCAACAGTGACAGCATATGGTCCATTCGGACCGACGGGCGCGTCTCACCGAGCTCGGGGAGATCCAGGAGGCGGTCGGCCCGTGCGTCGTCTGTGACGCCGAACGTGGCTAGGAGTAGTCGCTTGAGTGCCTCGTACTTGTGGCCGTCCGGTGGGTGGCGAAGGACGGACACAACTCGAGCGGCCGTGCCGGGCCCGAGGGAGGCGACGACATGGCAGTAGCGCAGGTCGTCGTTGGTGAGGCGCCGAAGCTGAAATTGAGCTTCGGCTTGAACGAACCAGACTTCGGCCTGGGCCTCCCAAAATTCGGGAAGTTTAATCGCCATTGCCTTGTCGTTGGCCATTGCAATGGCGTCGTGTTCGGAAGGATCGCTACGGCAGATCCAACGTCGAGGGTCACCAGTAAAGCGCGGCGTTACGCGCGCTGCTTGTGAGCAAGGAGGAAGCGGACAAGCGGTAACATATAAACGTCTTTATTGTAAGAGCACACTGTAACACTGAACTGCTCCGGGCTGGTCGCCCGGTGTATATCATGAGGCCACGCCTACCCCTCGGGCGTGGCCACCGCCCACTTGGTGCGTGGAATGATGTCACCACGCCAGTGGGCTTTTGTGTCCGCCACAATATGCTTTTTCTTTTCCAACAGAGTAATCTGATCAACATATTTTTTATACTCATTGTGTTGTTGCATTTCTTGTCGGTTTCTCTCATTTTGTCGCTGAAGTTTCAAAATGTGCTTTTCTTTTTCATCACATTTATTCTTCATCTCTTTATTGCTTTGCTGCAGAGATTTCAACTGCAAATGCAAATTATACATTTCAGTTGGTCCAACTGATTTTTCTGTTGCCCCCAAAATCTCGATCTTCGTCATTTTAGCAAATTCTTCAACCATTTCCTGTGGGAGAAATTGGCAGTGGTTTTCAACATGGATGTTCAAAGCCTCCACTTGCTCTTCCACCTGCTTTTGGCCAACCTGGATGCCATTTATTGCCCAAGTGGACATGTTGCTCGAAGCAACAATCTCTCGAATAATTGTCGCATTTTTTCTGGCTTTAAAAAGTTCGATTTCTACCACGCTTTTCTCTTTCCCTTGCTTCACAAAATGCCCAAGCTTATCAACTCGTCCCAGCAAAGAAGGAACACAACAACAACGTCCCAGTAACACACCAGGAACCTGGAGACACAGTGTCAGCACGCCATCAGTTTGAGCTCCTGAAAGCACAATGTTACGGGTTGCAGAAGTCCCAAGAAGAATCCAGAGAGGCATTGGAGGAAGGTCTTAGATCCCTCAGCCTAAAACTGGAAAGACGAGGCAGTTGCCCAACAGAAGTCCTCACACCGACACAAGGTAAACTCCCAGAAGTGACAATTCGACAAGAATTCAAAATTCAGGGACAAATTGGGGAAGGGGGTCAAAAGGGATAGGCTGTCTTACACAAACCTCATGCACCAGATTGAGGCAGGCCTCTGCAAGAGACATGGGGAATCAGAGATTGTTGATGCAGTAATAAAAGCAGTCAGCCCAGGACTGAGTTTGCAAAATATGTTGGAGATCAAGAATGACTTGACACGAGGGAAACTGAAGATCATTCTGAAGGGGTACTTCAAAGAGGAAAGCACAACTGATCTTTATCAGCGGATGGTGAACATATCACAGGGGGCCAGAGAGTCTGCATATAATTTCTTGTTTTGGGCCATTGAGCTCAAGGAGAAGTTGTTGCTGGCATCGAAAGAGAACGAAGCTGAAGAACAGTTTAAGCCTGAATTGATTCAAAAGAAATTTCTCAGATCCCTAAGCACAGGGATACTGAACGACAATTTGAAATTCCAGATAAAGCCATACCTAGACGACATGAACTCGACAGATGAACTACTAATTGAAAAGATGGGTGAAGCAGCTAGCTGGGGACAGGAGAGACAACATAAACTGAGAAATCACACCAACGTCAAAGCAGTAAAGCTGACAGAAATCCAGACCGAGGTGGATGACAAGACAGATGAAGACCTCCACGGTGCAAAGACTATCCCCAAGACAGCACATCAGATGGAAAAGCCTCAAGGTGCAACACACAACAAGGAAAAATCTGAGAAGAATCATTGGTTCAAAGCGTTCAGAATTCAGAGCGTTCAGAATCATTGGAATCTCCTGCGATGAAGCTAACTCCAAGGGCCTTTCACTCACTCACCGCAGGCAGGTTGGTGGTCTTTCCTTATTCTACCGACTCCTCTCTGGCCTTGCCCCCCCAGCTCTCTCTGGGCTCTGTCCCCCAAATATTCCTACAGGTCGCACAAGATCTGCCTGCAACCCTCTTATGGTTAAACTGCCAAAATCAAGACTTTCTGCTCACCTTCACTACTTCATTCCTCTCTTCTCCCACCTCTGGAACAAACTCCCTCACTCTCTTCAATCCCACTCCACCCTCCAGGTCTTTAAAACAGCTGTTCACCACCATCTCTTATCTTCCCCCATCCAAAACCTTGATCTTTTCTACCCCTGCTAATTTCGCCCCAGAGCCGCTTTTTTGGGGTGCCGGCTTCTGTCCTGGAAGTCCTTGGTGTCTTTGTGTTTTGTACCTCTCCCGCCCCCCCCCCCCCTTCCTGCGCCTCCTCCCCCCGGGTCCTCTCCCTCCTGCACATCTCCCTGCTCTCAAATGTTGTGTTTGTGTGCTTCCCCATCTCTCCCAATCTTGTCTTCCGCTCCCTCTTTTTATATATCTTGTTTGTCTGGTTGATTTGTTTGTGAAATAAATGTTAGCTCTTTCACGAGCATCGATTCAGTATACAAAAAAAAAAAAGAAAAAAAAAAGAGGGAAACAGAATTCGGACCAGAAAAAATGCAGGCAATAGTACAGGAGTTTAAAGTGGAAATGAAGGAGATCAGGGAGATGCTGATAGCCTCAATGGGAATGAACAGCCAGCCGGGAAGACGATGGCCTTCTGAGCGAGGGTGCCAAGTCTGTTGGGAAGCAGGAAGGGGAGAGATCTGTGACCACTCTTTCAGGTGTGGTCAAGGCGGGCATCTGTCCCGTGGGTGTCGGGCTCCCCGCCAGATCCCGGGAAACAGGCAGGGGCCACTCTAAAGGGGCGAACAGTGACCCAAGAGGCAAGGCCCCCACCACAGAAGAAGAGTGGAAAGCTTGGTAGTACAAGGGGAGAAGTCAATGGTGGCCAAAGAGACAGAGTAAGACAACCTGTGCCGATAAATCAGATAGGACTGGATGCATCATTCGAAAAAACAGCCCGGCTGAAAGATACAGGAGAACGAGGAGCTGTCGGTCTCAATGCCAAGCCAACTGCCAAGTTAGTGAGCCTCATCGGAAGGAGATGCCTTGCTCGCTGCACTCTGGATAATGTGAACACGACAGCTCTTTGGGACACAGGCACCCAAGCCAGCTTGTTGAATGAAGACTGGAGGAGAACAATCCTGTCACAGATACCGATGAGACCAGTGGAGGACTTGTTAGGACCTGGCACTGTTGTGGGTGTTGCTGCTTAAAGGTCAGAAAACTCCTTTCTGGGGTGGGTTGAAGTGGACTTCTAGCTCCACAGCACAGGAAGTCTAAAAATAAAAGCTGTGGATCCCAATGCTGGTGTCAAGTGATCCGAATGTAGCACAAGAACCCATAATTGGATACAATGTGATTGAAGAACTGCTAATTGGATCAGATAGGGCACCACCAAGGCAGATAGCAGTAGAAACAGTGAGACATGCCTTCTCCTTGGATGCCAGAACAGCAGAAACGTTCATCCAGCTCATACAGGTGAGGCCCTCCGAGGGCGATGGGTGGCAAGTGCGGACAGGTCGATTACCGATCAGCATCCCACCAGGTCAGATGTTCACCATTCAATGTCGTGCACATTCTGGGAAGCTGGAAGAAAAACAAACAATGCTATTTGCCCCAGCTGAGGGGCTGCAAGAGATGGAAGGGCTGGGAGTTGGAGAAATACTGGTGATGGTTCACCCAGGCAACAGTCCAAAGACAGCTATCCCTGTTGTGAACACTACAAAACACAGCATCACAGTGGTCAAATGCTCCATGTTAGGACACCTGCAACCAGTGAAAACCGTCTACCCAGCAGCTGTGCGGCCAGTTAAAATGACGGCAAGCTCGCCGACACCAGCCATGACACCTCATATAAATGGTGAGGACATGTCCGGTGTGCTACCAAATGCACCAAATGGCCAACAGTTCAGTGGGGAAGTGGCATGGGATCCACTAGTCAGCCTTGATGGTCTAACCACCGAGCAAGAGGTGACGGTGAAGAAGATGCTGCGAGAGGAGTGCTGTGCTTTTCCAGAAATAAGGAAGATGTTGGTTTCATTCCATCACTGAAAATGCACATCACCCTTAAAGATGCAACACCAGTCCAGCGGACGTACCTCTCAGTCCCAAAACCACTGCACAAGGAAGTGAAGGAGTACCTGCAGGATATGTTGAATTGCGGGTGGATAAAACAATCAAGGTCTCACTACTCCTCGCCCATTGCTAGTGTACGGAAGAAGGATGGGACCCTGTGTCTCTGCTGTGATTATAGGGAACTCAATCGTAAGTCCATTCCAGATCGCCATCCAATTCCACGGATTCAAGATATGTTAGACTGTCTGAGCGGAAGTTCATGGTTCTCTGTACTGGACCAGGGGAAGGCATACCACCAGGGGAGTGTGGATGAAGAAAGTAGGCCTCTCACTGCCTTCATCACCCCCTGGGGCCTATATGAGTGGGTTCGCATTCCCTTCGGCCTGAGTTCTGCTCCGGCTGAGTTCCAGCGTAACATGGAGGAGTGTCTAAGAGGTCTTCGGGACGACATCTGCCTACCATACTTAGATGATAATTTAGTCCACAGTAAAACCTTTGAGGACCATGTCCATCACATTCGAACGGTACTCCAGCGATACCAACAGCATGGGGTGAAGCTCTCCTCAAAAGAATGTGATATGTTCAGGCGGAGAGTGAGATTCCTGGGGAAGATGGTGTCAGAGGAGGGCTACACCATGGACCCGGCAGAAACTGCACCAGTTCAGACATTGAAAAACCGAAAGCCAGACACGGTTGGGGAGCTGAGGAAGGTCCTGGGTTTCCTCTCCTACTACAGGTCTTACATACAGTCACGTGAAAAAGTAAGTACACCCCATGTAAAAATTTGACTTTTTCAACATATTTCAACATACAGCTATTTGATCTTCATTTCAACAATATTGATAGATAAAGGTGATATAATATAACAAATATCATGAAACATTTACATTTTGTAGTCCATTGTATAATTTAAATAAACATAAATGGAAATTTCGCATGTGGAAAAAGTAAGTACACCCCTACATTTATCACGACTTCAAATACCTAAAATTAGAATCAGGTGCACCAGCTCAAGTGCAAATGATTAGAACATCGTTAGAGAGGATCTTGGAGGAACCTGTCTTATTTAAAGTTAAACCTCAGACATTTAGTTTGGTTTGCTCTTTGTTGTTGAAGTGTGCGGCGTCACCATGCCTAGATCAAAAGAGCCCTCTGAGGCCTTCAGAAAGAAGTTTATAGACGCCTACGAGTCTGGGAAGGGATTAAAAAAGATCTCCAAACAATTTGAAATCAATCATTCGACTGTCAGGAAAATCATCTACAAGTGGAGAAGATTCCAAACAACTGCCAACTTGTTCAGGCCAGGCCGCCCCAGCAAGTTCAGCCCGAGAGCAGACCGCAAGATGCTGAAAGAAGTCTCCAAGAACCCCAGAATGTCATCACGAGACCGACAGGTAGCTCTTGCCACTGTTGATGTCAAAGTGCACGAGTCTACCATTCGAAAGAGGCTGCACAAATTTGATCTACATGGGAGGTGTGCCAGGAGGAAACCTTTGCTGTCCAGAAAGAACATCAGGGCAAGTCTAAAGTTTGTCAATGAACACCTAGGCAAAGACCAGCACTTCTGGAACAATGTGCTCTGGACAGATGAGTCAAAGGTAGAGCTATTTGGCCACAGTACCAGAAGACATGTTTGGCGAAAACCAAAGACAGCATTTGACCACAAGAACCTGACACCAACTGTAAAGCATGGTGGTGGAAATATTATGGTTTGGGGCAGCTTTGCTGCATCAGGGCCTGGGCAGCTCACCATCATAGAATCCACTAAGAATTCTTCATTGTACCAGAGGGTGCTTGAGGATAATGTGAGACCATCTGTCGGAAAGTTGAAGCTCAACCGAAGGTGGACCTTGCAACACGACAATGACCCTAAACATACAAGTAAATCCACCAAGGAATGGCTGAAAAGAAAGAAATGGAGGGTTCTGGAATGGCCAAGTCAAAGCCCGGATCTAAATCCCATCGAGATGTTGTGGGGGGATTTGAAACGAGCTGTGCATGCAAGAAACCCCTCAAACATCACACAGCTGAAATAATTCTGCATGGAGGAGTGGGCAAAAATTTCTCCCAGTCGATGTCAGAGACTGGTAGACAGTTATAAGAAACGCCTACTTGAGGTTGTTTCTGCCAAAGGGGGCAATACCACCTATTAGAGCCAAGGGTGTACTTACTTTTTCCAGATGCGAAATTTGCATTTATGTTTCTTTAAATTATACAATGGACTACAAAATGTAAATGTTTCATGATATTTGTTATATTATATCACCTTTATCTATCAATATTGTTGAAATGAAGATCAAATAGCTGTATGTTGAAATATGTTGATAAAGTCAAAACTTTCCATGGGGTGTACTTACTTTTTCACGTGACTGTACAGAACTTTTCACGTATCGCAAAGCCATTGTATGATGTACTGTCAGCCCCTGACCTAAAGTTACAGTCAAAGACAGAAAGGAAGGGGGGGAAGGAATATAAAGACGCCAGAAAAACAGGATAGGTGCCCAGTAAATGTCCTATTGTCTGGAGTGAAGAACATCAACAGGCAGTGGAACAGATAAATCAGCCACCTCACCAGCCCACCTGTCTTAGGTTACCCTCGGTTTGATCAGTCATTTGTGCTGCACTGTGATGCATCACAGGAGGGCTTGGGAGCAGTGTTGTACCAACGTCAGGAGGGGAAACTGCAGGTCATAGCTTTTGGATCAAGAACTCTCACTCCGCCAGAAAGGAAGTACAACCTGCATTCATGGAAGTTAGAGTTCCTGGCATTAAAATGGGCGATATGTGAGCGCTTCAGGGACTACTTATACCATGCGCCCTCCTTCACTGTCTACACAGACAACAACCCACTCACATATGTACTCACAACAGCAAAGCTGAATGCCACTGGACAGAGATGGGTATGCTGAATTGGCGGACTTCAACTTTGATGTCAAGTACAGGCCAGGCCGAACGAACGCAGATGCGGATGGACTGTCTCGCATGCCTCTTGATTTCTGTAAGTTCATGGCTGGGTGTACAGAAGGAATGAGTCCAGAGGTGGCTGAAGCTGTCATTCAAGGGGTGTCCACCACACAGAAGGACTTCATGCCACATCTAAGTCCATTGGCCATCAATGCAATGGCCACAGAGATTCAACTTGACCAGCCTTTGACCTCATTACATCCCATTCCACTGAGTCACCTCCAGTCAGCTCAGAGAGAGGATCCTGTCATTGGCCCCGTGCTGAAGCTAAAAGACCAGGGTGAGCAACCAAGCAAGGCGATAGTAGAAAAGGAAAGCGCTGAGGTGAAGGCATTGCTGAGGGAGTGGTCAAAGCTGCAGGTAAATAGCAAAGGTTTCCTGTATCGCAAGACTGCAACAAGGACCCAACTCGTGTTGCCACGCTGCTACCATCCACTTGTATACAAGGAACTGCACAAAGATATGGGGCACCTGGGCTCGGAAAGAACGTTAGAACTTATCAGGGACCGATTTTACTGGCCAAGGATGCAGCAGGATGTGGAGAGATTTGTGACACAGGAATGCGAGTGCTTAATGAAGCAAAAACCAAGCCGGATCGCGCGAGCACCCATGCTGAATATAAAGACACATATCCCTTTGAATTGCTGTCCATCGACTTCCTGCACCTTGAAACGTGTAAAGGAGGGTATGAGTACATTCTCGTGGTGATGGACCATTTCACTCGATTTGCACAGGTGTATGCAACAACCAACAAGTCAGCAAGGACAGTTGCCGACAAGATATTCAGTGACTTTGTGCTGAAGTTTGGTTTTCCCACACGAATCCATCACGATATGGGATGAGAATGTGAAAATCAACTGATGGCCCAGTTGAAGCAACAAAGTGGGATTAAAGGCTCCCACACCACACCATACCACCCTCAAGGAAATGGACAGGTAGAGAGGTTTAACAGGACATTGCTGGCAATGCTGATGACTCTGACTGAAGAACAAAAACAAAATTGGAAGAACTCATTAGCAAGTGTGGTACATGCCTATAACTGCACCCACAATGAAGCAACAGGGTTCTCACCGTACTTCCTGCTCTATGGGAGGTCTCCCAGACTTCCGATAGATCTACTATTTGGATTTGACATTGAGGGGAAAGAGGGCTCTTATGCTGACTATGTTGAGAAGTGGAGGAACAGGATGAGAGATGCATATGAAACGCAAGCAAAACTGCAGCCAAGCAGGCCACTCGGGGAAAACTGTCACATGGCAAAAGAGTCTACGGTGTCGAGCTACAAACAGGTGGTCGGGTTTTGTTGAGGAATGTTGGTGAAAGGGGAGGTCCTGGGAAGATCCGATTCCTACTGGGAGGACCAGGTTTACGTTATTGTCGAAAGAAAGACGCCAGAGAGCCCAGTGTATGAGGTGAGACCTGAAAATGGGAGAGGCAGAGCCAGGACCCTCCACCGCAATCTTCTGTTGCCATGTGACTCCCTCCCTGTGGCAGAACTTCAGCAGAGACCGCACAGAGAGGAAACAGCACAGAGTGAGCGAGGACTGAGGAGAAGGTGGACACGCCGTCAAGGTTCCATTGTAGAAGGGGTTGAGCCAGTTGGTGAGTCAAGACGAAATCTTTGAGGACCAAGCCCAATGGGGCACAGTGGAGGGATTGGATATCTCGGATCTCAACCCTGACGCCATAGCATTTCAACCACAGAGGAGGGTACAACGACAGCCAAATCCATCTCCATCTCCGGTGGTCATGCAGAAAGAACTACTGGAAGACTGGGGCCTCAGTGAAGAGGCAGGGGGACATACCAGTGAAGGACCACAAGAGCTCCTGGAATCAGAGGAAGAAGTAGTACAAGAAGACACCTCCAATGGCAACTATTCCCGTCCAAAGAGACGGATTAAACCTCCACAAACATTGACCTATGAGTCACTGGGAAAACCATCTTTGGTGAGAAGGATAGTAAGCACCCAGGAATCCAGGATTCAGTTGGTTGATGGAGACATCTTTAACTGCCCCCCAACAGAGACTTGCATACTGCATTAGCAGAGATTGCTCCATGGGAGCAGGAATGCTTACACTCTTTGAAGAGAAGTGCTCCGGTATACAAGAGCTGTTCAGTCACACAAGGAAGACCGGAGATTGTGTGGTACTAAAAAAAGGGAAAAGATTTGTGTACTACCTCATCACAAAGGAGAGTGCTCACCAGAGATCAATGTGCACGGGCTTGAAGGAAAGCTTGGAGGTAATGAGAAACCACTGCATTGCTCATGGAATAACCAAGGTCTGCATGCCAAAGAATGGATGTGGGTTGGAGGACTTGAATTGGGAAACGTTGCTGAAGATTTTGGAGGAGGTCTTCCAAGAAACTGACACCAGTATCTCTGTCTACTCGTGGTAAAAACCTCGGGAGTATGTACGAGTGATGGAAGAACGAACAGTTGGTCGGGTGAAGTGAATGTCGGGACGACATTTCTTTTGAGGGGGAGAGTGTTACGAGAAAAACTACCCCCATTTTCATTACTACCACCCCATAAAAAAAACTCAAAATAATGATGAGATTAATATTAAAACGCAGAAGGCAGCCTGAATGATAGCAAAGAGTGGAGATGCAACCGCTGACCACCGGGTGTTAACAACACAGTTGCTCTTAGAGCACCTCAGTTGCCACGAACGGCGTATCGGAAGGCACCAACCCTGCATCTCCTGTTTTATATCTGCGATTATTATACAATTCAGAATAATGACGAGATTAATATTGAAACTCAGAAACCAGTCCGAATAATAATAATGAGTGGAGATGCAGCCTCGGACCATCTGCTGTGAACAACACCACTGTTCTTACAGCACATCCGGTTGCCGCGAATATTGTGTTTGAATGCGCCAGGCCGGCATCTCATGTTGTGCATCTTTGATTATTATTCCAGGTATGGATCGATTTCTCTCAAAATGGTGAATATTGAGGCACGATGTTGTTGAGTTTATTATCAATGTTGCAAGTAAATTCGCATAGTGCATTATTGGGTTGTTATAAGTTAAGGCCTACAAACTCGGGGAACAATGGAAGCATTTACTCAAACCATCTCTGTCAATCCATCATACCAAATGTGTTCTGGGGACAATGATGGTACAGTGATACCGTGATTGATTACGTTGTTTGGTTAGCGATGTTATTTGTTGGGATATTAGGATTAATGCAAGCATTCTGTGCATGATTAATTGAATGGTGAATAACCCCACTGTTCTTACAGCACATCCGGTTGCCGCGAATATTGTGTTTGAATGCGCCAGGCCGGCATCTCATGTTGTGCATCTTTGATTATTATTCCATTAAAAGAATTTGGAATTGGAATGGCGACTCTGCTCTGATCCATCTACCTCATCACCCTGCACCATCACACCGGAATACTGTTATAGTGCAACACATGCGTCGGAGGTGTACAGCCTGCATCATAGCTCAGGGAGAACACACACGATATTGAGAAATGCTGTCATTCTGTCCTTGACTGTTCGGAGTGTTGTGTCCATTCCTGTGTCATTTTGTTTTGACTGTATTCAGGTGCGTGGCTTTGTGTTGCTGTGCTGTGACCTTTGTTGCTCCACCCCTTGTGATGTTCATGCTTTTGTTTTTTTGTGATTGAGGCAACTTCTTGTTTATTGACATGTGTTTCGTAAAGATAGCTGAACTTTACCTCTGTGTTCAAATATTTTTCATTTTTGCGTGGAGGATTTCAATGAGTGTCCTTCTAAAGATTTGATGTTTCTTTTGATGTTGAATACATATATATATATATATGAGGTCATTCATAATGGAAACAATAATATACAACCAGAGCTACTCGGCCAAAGACCTTTATAATGGTATGGGTTTTACAATCGCAGATGGGGATGTTTGAGAGGAGAGAAAATCGTCGGAAAGCCAGACAGAAAAACAAACAAATAGAATAAGGCTTTCATTATATATTATTATTTTTCTGTTAATTTCCCCACAACATATGATTATTGGGAAATGAAAAGTGTAACATTGCACCTTAGAGATATTAAAACAACGAGGCCTTAGATTTGAATACGAGGTGTGATAATGATGGCGGTGATGCCAACATTATGCGTTCCCATGTTGCACACAAAACTTCCAATCAGGAAAAACCTTCTTCACAAAAATCCAGGCCTGACTATTGAATGAAGCACCAGGAATCGGAAACAGCAGCTATTATTATATCGATATACAGCAGTCATGTCTCCTCTAATCCGAGGCCTTTGTTATATTATTGTCCTTGCCACTGTCAAGTTTTCCTGGAATCGGAAGTCACATTGTCGATGCTGTCATGCCCTCGCCTTCTCTCCACGGACGTTAGGGCTTTCTAACAATGTTGTCATCCGTTGTTAATCATCCACATGCCTGTGTGCTTCTCTCGTTCACAGCAGAGGGCTCAATTTGTATGCCAACTAGTCTTTGGCTTCTCAATTGCATATCGCACATTCCCAGGCATGGCAGACACCAGCTGACTGCTATTTGTCACCTTGCCACTGGGGTGGCAAGGCCCAAGAGCTAAAGTAGGTTGAGTTGTAGAGCAGTCTGCATCATCATGGTCATTCCACTTTGGAACTATGACTCAATGCTCATTGTAGGAAAAGCTCATCACATGATCTTACCAAATTTCAACTGTCACATTGTTTGTATAGTTTATAGCCCAGGACACCAACAAGGCCAGGACCTCTTAGGCCATAGTTTTATTTTTGACCCACCAGTCCATCAGGCACCTGTCTTCATGCCTTTTCAACAGCAGAAAAGAAGGGGCATCCCTCATATCAAATAAAAAATATATTTTGACCCTGATTATAAGCAATGTCCGACTTGATGTCAAAGGTAAAAATAAAAACTAAAAGCACGAAGAATCCTTGTGGCATAAATCATGGTTTTGCGACAATGTTGCATATACTTAACATTATTCATTTGAAATTCCTGCGAAACAATCATATAGAGAGCCCCCGATGCGGATGTTTACGATACTGAACATGTAACCCGGCCATGACGAGCACGTGAGGTGGGGCAAAAGGGGAGTCGCATCATACACTGTTTAATATGCATATATGTGTGTGTGTGTGTGTATATATATATATACATACACATATACAGTCACGTGAAAAAGTAAGTACACCCCATGTAAAGTTTTGACTTTTTCAACATATTTCAACATACAGATATTTGATCTTCATTTCAACAACATTGATAGATAAAGGTGATATAATATAACAAATATCATGAAACATTTACATTTTGTAGTCCATTGTATAATTTAAATGAACATAAATGCAAATTTCGCATGTGGAAAAAGTAAGTACACCCCTACATTTATCACGACTTCAAAAACCTAAAATTAGAATCAGGTGCACCAGCTCAGGTGCAAATGATTAGAACATCGTTAGAGAGGATCTTGGAGGAACCTGTCTTATTTAAACCTCAGACATTTAGTTTGGTTTGCTCTCTGTTGTTGAAGTGTGCGGCATCACAATGCCTAGATCAAAAGAGCTCTCTGAGGTCTTCAGAAAGAAGGTTATAGATGCCTACGAGTCTGGGAAGGGATTTAAAAAGATCTCCAAACAATTTGAAATCAATCATTCGACTGTCCGGAAGATCATCTACAAGTGGAGAAGATTCCAAACAACTGCCAACTTGTTCAGGCCAGGCCGCC
Organism: Myxine glutinosa; assembly: GCF_964187855.1. Lineage (NCBI taxonomy): Eukaryota > Metazoa > Chordata > Myxini > Myxiniformes > Myxinidae > Myxine > Myxine glutinosa. The sequence goes on along the minus strand of NC_136265.1, from coordinate 196,793,043 downwards.
CCAGCAAGTTCAGCCTGAGAGCAGACCGCAAGATGCTGAAAGAAGTCTGTAAGAACCCCAGAATGGCATCACGGGACCTACAGGTAGCTCTTGCCACTGTTGATGTCAAAGTGCACGAGTCTACCATGAGAAAGAGGCTGCACAAATTTGATCTACATGGGAGGTGTGCCAGGAGGAAACCTTTGCTGTTCAGAAAGAACATCAGGGCAAGACTAAAGTTTGCCAATGAACACCTAGGCAAAGACCAGCACTTCTGGAACAATGTGCTCTGGACAGATGAATCAAAGGTAGAGCTATTTGGCCACAGTACCAGAAGACATGTTTGGCAAAAACCAAAGACAGCATTTGGCCACAAGAACCTGATACCAACTGTAAAGCATGGTGGTGGAAATATTACGGTTTGGCGCAGCTTTGTTGCATCAGGGCCTGGGCAGCTCACCATCATATAATCCACTATGAATTCTTCATTGTACCAGAGGGTGCTTGAGGATAATGTGAGGCCATTTGTCAGAAAGTTGAAGCTCAACCGAAGGTGGACCTTGCAGCATGACAATGACCCTAAACATACCAGTAAATCCACCAAGGAATGGCTGAAAAGAAAGAAATGGAGGTTCTGGAATGGCCAAGTCAAAGCCCGTATCGAAATCCCACCGAGATGTTGTGGGGGGATTTGAAATAAGCTGTGCATGCAAGAAACCCCTCAAACATCTCACAGCTGAAAGAATTCTGCATGGAGGAGTGGGCAAAAATTTCTCCCAGTTGATGTCAGAGACTGGTGGACAGTTTTAAGAAACGCCTACTTGAGGTTGTTTCAACCAAAGGGGGCAATACCACCTTTTAGAGCCAAGGGTGTACTTACTTTTTCCACATGCGAATTTGCATTTATATTTATTTAAATTATACAATGGACTACAAAATGTAAATGTTTCATGATATTTGTTATATTATATCACCTTTATCTATCAATATTGTTGAAATGAAGATCAAATAGCTGTATGTTGAAATATGTTGAAAAAGTCAAAACTTTCCACGGGGTGTACTTACTTTTTCACATGACTGTATATACAGACTTGGCATTTAATATGGAATATTTTTTTTGTGAGGGTGAACTTACTTTTCAAGATGACTTAGAACCAAAAGTTCATTGGAATTATGTTGAAATTATTCTAGATTTTGTTAATGTGTCCTTTAAAAGAAACAAATACCACATTTGACATTTCGAAGCAAATGAATTGATCCTTGAAAGTGATGAAAACTGATATCGAACTCAATTCACGGACAGTACTGTGTTAAACTTCTGTATGTTTTCCAGAAGTATCTCTTTATTTTGCACATTAGCCAAAAAATCTTTTAACAAAAACAAAAGTTAAATTACGACTGGGATTATGGACAGCAAAATGACAGTTCAGTACTTCGTGTAACCCCCACGAGCATTCAGGAGAGCAGGTACACGTTGAGGCATGCTGTTCACGAGATTTGCCAAGGTTTGGACAGGAATCGCTTGCCATGCAGTGACAATAGCCTGCTGTAATTCACGCACAGAGGTGGGCTGGTGGTCCAAGTTGTCGATTTGACGCGTTAATTCTGCCCACAAGTTCTCTATCGGATTCATATCCGGGGACATGGCAGGCCACTCCATATGCTCTACACCACGGTCAGCAAGAAAGTGTTGGATCATGCGAGCAGGATGAGGCCGTGCATTGTCATCTTGGAAGAAAAAGTTTCCTCGAAAGGCTGCACGAGCAAATGGAAGCAATGTTTCTTCCAGAATGGCCCTGTACTTGAACTGGTTCAGGTTTCCATTCAGAACAACCAGGTCAGTTTTGCCACCTGCATGAAAAGCAGCCCAAACGGTCACCCCACCACCTCCAGCTTGGACTCTTGGCACTATACAATCTTGATTGTAGGCTTCATGCACTTGTCTGCGCAATCGGACGCGGCCATCTTGACAATAGGCCAGAAATCTAGACTCGTCACTGAAGGTCGCGTGATTCCAGTGTCCTGGCTGCCATTGACGGTGCTCTCTGGCCCACTGCAATCGGCACTGGCGGTGTTGTCTGGTCAGGCATTGCTTTCTCAGGGGACGCTTGGCCTGATAGCCTGCTTGAACCAGTCGTTGGTTGACTAGCCTTCTGGATACAGGCACATTTGTCAGTTGCTGCCACTCAGCCCTAAGCCGATTAGCTGACTTGGTACGGCCATTGCGGACTAACCGGTGCAGCTGGCGATCATCCCTCCCTGTGGTTCTGCGGGGACGTCCTGGCCTCGGTATTGGAGTAGGGACACCCCTCTGAGCATTTCGTTTCAGGATCTTTGACACCTGACCTTGAGTGATGCCATACTGCCGAACAATAGCACGCTGTTTCATGCCGGAATTTCGTAAAGCCACCACTCCATGACAAACAGCATTGTCGAGTTGACGGACCATCTCCAGAGGAAGCGGCAATAACTTTTGTAGACGTGCAGCAGTTGTTTTCCACTAATACAGAACGCAAAAACCCTTATATACCCGATTGTGAAGCCAATCGGTAAATGTACCTGTCCGTACATTTTGTCACGCCACCTGTGATATAATCCTGTTATTGACTTCTTGCTGTGACAGACAATCAGTGACGTGGTTCTTTTAACAAAGAAATCACCGAAGCGTCAAAGAAACTCACCAGATTGATATACTGAGTTCAGAAAGTAAACCCAAGTCATGAAAAAAATATATATTCCATATTAAATGCCAAGTCTGTATATAGATATATATTGTTGCGGATCTCTGCGCCGGCCTTCCCCTTACCAAGGGGGGATTAGTCCCCTTGTCTTTTACTAGCCGACGGGACCCGGGCCCGATGACGTCCTTCCCGGACAGCGCTAGATAGGATTTTAGGAATAGGAATTCGCTATTACCTAAGTACTAACGCCGCCCAGAAACGAGGAAATAAGCCCCGCCCGAATCACGGGTGTTAGTGGAAACGCCGAGCGGTAGTGACCCGTGATCCGAGCCATTAGCAATGACTAAGCCCGATCCGAGCGGTTCTTAATCGTGCCACGCTTACCCAATGGAGGAAATGACTGAAACGGTCGAATTTGGGAAGAAAGAAATACCAGGATTTATTTACACTTTGCACAAGAAGAAGAAGAATACACAGTGCAGCCTTAAACAGTCTTAACTTATCCCTGGACAAACGGGCCCATCACACTCAGACACACTCACACAGGATTGCAGACGAACAGGTCGATGGTCCAGTGATGCGTCCAGGCAGCTCGCTCTCCGGTCGCCAACTCGCACCACGAAGCAGATGAAACAGACGGCAGCGGCCGGGAGCTCTCCACGTGTCGTTCTTGCGCACGGGATTATTATAGAGCGAATCGGTAGGGCTGGCTGTGGCGGTTATACTCGCGGCTCTGCCGCGTACGTAATAAACGAACAGTTCCAATAACCACGAACAATTCGCTCTTCAGTATCTCACTGTGTAGCTCAATGCGCTCCTTCAATACAATTCGCTCGCGATGCATGACTCCGTTCAGTCCTCGTATATCCCCTCATAAGCGCCTCTCCCTTCTCATCTGAGGTGAACTCGCCGAGTGCCTCTCCCTTCTCATCTCAACTGAGGTGGGGGCCTTGCGCCAAGGGTTGTATTGCCACGCCTTTGGAACCCTCTGGAACTCACCAGACGTTTCTGTACCACGCCCTCTCAAGCCATGCCGTCTCAGCCCTGGTTGGCTGGTGCCCTTACCGTCACCGCCTCTGACGTGCTGCTTGACGCGGCTACACCTCGACCCTCATGCTCCCCCCTCTTTTCAGGCCTACCTCGTGATTACCTGACTAGTTTGAGCGAGCAAAGGGCAGCTAACGCTGCTGGCGGCCAAAGCATAACAAACTTGAGGGATTCCAAATGGGGCGCGGGATCGAGTTTGCTCATGATGGAAATTGGAGGGTGGCCGCAAAATGAAAAGGACCTAAGCTTATTTCTTTACACACCACAGATGTTACGAGTGAAATGGCCTACTCTTACACATACTATGACATAACTAATTCTAATGGGCCTACGTGTTGCTTGTGGACTATCTATGGGGGGTAAAACCTTTAACCTTAATGATGTTATATGTACAATCTCAAAACCTCAACAATATATTATCTTCTATATATATATAAAAGAAAGTTTTTGTTTGTTTGTTTGTCTGCGCAAGCTAATCTCCTGAACGGTGAAAGATAGCAGGAAACCACAAATACAAAAACTGTCGGGACGTGCCCCGGGAAGGTTATAGGCTAGGTGACGAGGCCGGTCGAGGCCCACCACGGCCTGGCTGGGCCCATTTCACAATTAAAAGCTGAGGTGAATTATAGTAGTCAATCTTCTACGGCTGCGAGTAAAAGCTGAATTATAGTAGTAAATTGTTTCGCCTGGGTTGTGACGATTGTTTCGCCTCCTCACCCTTGGCCTCGTGCTCATCCCTTCGCTCCTGCTGGCATGGCTCTGCGGTACTCCGCCGCAAGGCTTCTCCTGCTTAAAACCCGCTCCACCCCATCATGCATCTCTGCAATCAAATCGAATGGACTCCTGCGTCGACCCAGGTACATTCACCGTGGCTCCGGTCGTAAGTTTGTTTATTTACAATCAGGTCACTCCATCCCCATCCTCTGGTCGGCTCAGCGCACTCCCACTCATCGTCCCAACACACCTGGTCACAACAACGCACAAAATCGCACCTCCTGTCTGCGAACCCTGGCCAAATCACCTGGATTCATACCCGCTGTACAAAACAACATCAAGCTCACCCTGTTCAATACCCGGTCCCTCAACAACAAATGCCTCATCCTGAACGACTACATCCTGGAAAATAAACTGGACTTTCTCTGTCTCACTGAGACCTGGCAACAACCACTGGACTACTACACGCTCAACCTCACCACACCCAATGGATATTCTTACATCAATAAACCACGCTCGGAGGGCCGAGGTGGTGGAATTGCCGTTATTCACCGAGAAGACATCAAGACCAACCTCATCTCCATCTCATCTGCTCCATCATTTGAACACCTGGCTTTTAAACTCTCTGGTCACACACAGTCAGTCATGGCTGTTGTCTACCGCCCTCCCAAACCACACCCATCATTCCTGTCTGACTTCTCCTACTTTCTGACCCAGCTATGTTCCCTCTCCCCCTCAATCCTCCTCCTTGGTGATTTCAATATCCACATGGACTCCAATGACTCCACGCTAACCACTGACTTCACTGATTTACTCACCTGCTTTAACCTCACTCAACATGTCAACTTTTCTACCCATAACCGTGGTCACATTTTGGACCTTGTCTGCTCTACTGGACTAATTTTGCACCATCTCTCTGGCTCCGACCTCACTCTCTCTGACCACCTAGCCATCACTCTGACCATCAACATCCCCACCCCAGCACCAAGGCATTATCGCACTATCAACTTCCGTAAGCTAAACGCTCTTTCACCTACCTCATTCTCATCGACCCTCTCTGAAAAAATGTCCACTTCTCCCTTCGTTGACCTCCACACCCCTTCTGACCTCACTGACTACTACAACCACACTCTCTCCTCCTGCCTTGACCAACTTGCGCCTATAAAAACCAAAACAGTTTCTTTCACCCATTCTGCTCCCGGGTTTACCCCTGAACTCCGCCTGATGAAAACTCGTGCTCGCCAACTTGAAAGACTCCGCAATAAAACAGGTCTCACAGTTCACTCCCAGGCCTACAAGGACCACATACAACACTATAAAGATGCCCTCTCCCGCGCCCGCTCCGCCTACTACTCTCAAATTATCCACTCTGGCTCCGGAAACCCAAAAGCACTCTTCTCTACAATAAACAAACTCCTCAGCCCCCTGAACACCACCACCCAGTCATTCACAATAGACAACTGCATCTCGTTCCTTTCATTCTTCCAACGCAAAATTGAAAACATCTACAACAGCTTGACCACCGCCGCACCCGCTCCCCCTCAAACCACCTGCTCCCCTTTATCCTGCCATCCCCTGTCTCAATTCTCCCCAGTCTCCCCTACTGACCTCTCTGAACTCCTCATCGGAATGAAAACTGCCACCTGCACTCTTGACCCCATCCCCTCCAGCTTTGTCAAGGCCTCCCTTCCTGCTCTCTCTCCACTTATCATTGCAACAATAAACTCCTCCCTGTCTACAGGCATCGTCCCACCATCCCTCAAAATTGCTGCTGTTACCCCCATTCTGAAAAAACCTGGACTAAACCCTGACACCCTAAATAACTTCAGACCCATCTCCAACCTACCCTTTCTGTCAAAGGTTTTGGAACGCGCTGTAGCCACTCAACTCAAACATCACCTCTGCCAATAACCTGTATGAAACATTCCAATCCGGATTCCGCTCCAACCACAGTACTGAAACTGCTCTCCTCAAAGTCACCAACGACCTTCTCCTCTCCTCTGACGCTGGCAACCTCAACATTCTCATCCTCCTCGACCTCAGCGCCGCCTTTGACACCATCGATCACACCATCCTCCTCACCCGACTTGAAACCACCTTTAACATTACCGGCACTGCCCTCTCTTGGATTAAATCATACCTCTCTGACAGACGTCAGTTCATCTCCATCAATAACTGCAAATCCCCCACTGCTCCCCTCCCCCAAGGTGTCCCCCAAGGTTCAGTTCTTGGCCCCCTCCTCTTCATCCTTTACCTGTCCGCCCTCGGTCACTTAATCCGCCGTCATGGTCTCCAATTCCACTGCTTCGCCGATGACATCCAGCTTTTCATCTACACCAAGTCCATCTCCACCGCAACCACTCTATCCTGACAAACTGCATCACTGAAATAAAATCCTGGCTTCAAATCAACTTCCTCAAACTTAACTGTGATAAATCTGAAATAATCATCATTGGCCCAAAAACGCTCACCAAGTCCACCCATAACTTTGCCCTCAACATCGACGGTTTCCCAGTATCCACCTTCCCTCACATCCGGAATCTTGGCATCATCTTTGACCAAACCCTCTCCTTCGACAAATACACGAAACAGATCACAAAGACAGCCTTCTTTCACCTGAAAAACATCGCCCGTCTCCGTCCATCCCTCTCCTCCGTGGCTGCAGAAACCCTCATCCACGCCTTCATCACTTCCCGTCTGGACTACTGCAATAGCCTCCTTTATGGTTCACCCTCAACAATCACCAATAAACTCCAATACATTCAGAACTCCGCTGCCCGTCTACTCACCCATTCCCGGACCCGTGACCACATCACCCCCGTCCTTTACAAGCTTCACTGGCTCCCCATCTCCCAGAGAATCCAGTACAAAATCCTCCTCTTGACCTACAAAGCCCTCCATAACCTGGCCCCATCCTACCTGGCTGACCACCTCTCCAGACACACTCCCACCTGCAACCTCCGCTCTGCTGGTACCAACCTCCTGACCCCCCCCCCCCCCATCCGGACCAAATTTAGATCCTGGGGGGACAGGGCCTTCTCCATCGCTGCTCCCACACTCTGGAACTCGCTACCTCACACCATCAGAGACTCCTCCTCACTCACCACATTCAAAACATCACTCAAGACCCACCTGTTCAACACTGCATTCAACATTTAACCCACAGCATCTAACCCCTGACTATCTCCTCTCCTTCTCCCTCCTTTGTGCTTTGAATATTTCCCTATTGATTCTTCTTTTTTTGCAATTGTTTTTATGTTTTGCTATGCATTATGTTTTGCACTCTGTCAAAGCGTCTTTGGGCTTCCTGAAAAGCGCTATATAAAATAAATGCATTATTATTATTATTATTAAATTCATTCAAAAATAACTTAAAATGTTTGGACGGGCCCCGGGAAGGTTATAGGCGACGTGGCGAGGCCGGTCGAGGCCACTCCGGCCGAGCTGGGCCTATTTCACAATTAAAAGCTGAGCTGAATTATAGTAGTCAATCTTCTACGGCCGCGAGTAAAATCTGAATTATAGTAGTAAATTTATTCAAAAAGAACCCGGGCAACGCCGGGTGCTTTCGGCTAGTATATATAGATGTATATATATATATATATATATCTATCTATATATATATATATATCTATCTATATATATCTATCTATATATATATATATATATATATATATATATATATATATATATATATATATATATATATATATATATATATATATATATATATATATATATATATATATATATATATTGTTACGGATCTCAGTCGTCGGCCTTTTCCCCTTACCAAGGGGGGGTTAGCCCCTTGTCTGTTACTGACCGACGTGAGTCCTGGAAATCCCAACGCTCCTTCCGGTCGGGAGCAGCCAGGGTAATTGGTCAATGAAAAGTACCAAAGACCTGAGTGCCACTCCTGACTGTGAAGTAGGGAAGAGACTCCCGCTCGAACGGGAGACTACCGCTGTTTCATGATATTTGTTATATTATATCACCTTTATCTATCAATATTGTTGAAATGACGATCAAATAGCTGTATGTTGAAATATGTTGAAAAAGTCAAAACTTTACATGGGGTGTACTTACTTTTTCATGTGACTGTATGTATATATATATATATATATATATATATATATATATATATATATATATATATATATATATATATATATATATATATATATATATATATATATATATATATATATATACATACATATATATATATATATATATATATATATACATACATATACATATATATATATATATATATATATATATATATATATATATATATATATATATATATATATATATATATATATATATATATATATATATATATAGTATATATATATATATATGTATGTATATATGTATGTATATATAAATATATATGTATATATATATATATATATATGTATGTGTGGCGGACACAAAAGCCCACTGGCATGGTGACATCATTCCACGCACCAAGTGGGCGGTGGCCACGCCTGAGGGGTAGGCGTGGCCTCATGATATACACCGGGCGACCAGCCCGGAACAATTCAGTGTTACAGTGTGCTCTTACAATAAAGACGTTTATATGTTACCGCTTGTCCGCTTCCTCCTTGCTCACAAGCAGCGCGCGTAACGCCGCGCGTTACTGGTGACCCCGACGTTGGATCTGCCGTAGCGATCCTTCCGAACACGACGCCATTGCAATGGCCAACGACAAGGCAATGGCGATTAAACTTCCCGAATTTTAGGAGGCCCAGGCCGAAGTCTGGTTCGTTCAAGCCGAAGCCAAATTTCAGCTTCGGCGCCTCACCAACGACGACCTGCGCTACTGCCATGTCGTCGCCTCCCTCGGGCCCGGCACGGCCGCTCGAGTTGTGTCCGTCCTTCGCCACCCACCGGACGGCCACAAGTACGAGGCACTCAAGCGGCTACTCCTAGCCACGTTCGGCCTTACGGACGACGCACGGGCCGACCGCCTCCTGGATCTCCCCGAGCTCGGTGAGACGTGACCGTCGGTCCGAATGGACCATATGCTGTCACTGTTGGGCGACGAAGCCCCCGGTTCGCTATTCCGGGCGCTTTTCCGGCGCCAACTTCCAGCGCAGGTTCGCCTCGCGTTGGCCGGGACCGAGCTAACGGAACCCCGAGCATTGGCAGCCGTGGCGGACAGGTACTTCGCCATTTCAGACACGCGGGCGAGCGTCGGCGTGGCCGTCACGGCCCTCGACGCTGATGTTCAGCAGCATGTTCCACAGCATCAGCTTCTACAGCACGCTGATGTTCAGCAGCACGCTGATGTTCAGCAGCACGCTGATGTTCAGCAGCACGCTGATGTTCAGCATCACGCTGATGTTCAGCAGCACGCTGATGTTCAGCAGCATGCTGATACGCACCTCGTGAACGCCGCCACGCCCCGCCCACCGCCGCGGCGAAAACCGCCACCGCGGGGAAACCCGCCAACTCCACCGGCCTGGCGGAGCCAGCCGCGCTCCTCCAGCTCCACCACCTGGTGCTGGTTCCACGCCAAGTTCGGCCACGAAGCTCGGCGGTGTCATCCGCCGTGCTCCTTCAACGGGTCGGTAAACGCCCGGGCCGGCGCTCAATAGTGGCGATGAGCGCCGGCCGTTCGAGCAGCCTGCTGTTCATAACGGACACCTTCTCCGGGCGCCGTTACCTGTGCGACACGGGAGCGCAGGTGAGTGTCATTCCCGCCGGCACGTCAGACAAGCACGCCGCGGGTGGGGGCCCCGCGCTGCTTGCCGCGAACGGGACGCCCATCCGTACGTACGGAAAACGCTGCCTCTCTCTGCGGTTTGGAGGGCAGGTTTTCCGATGGACGTTCGTCACCGCCGACGTGCCCATGGCACTGCTTGGCGCGGACTTCCTGTGCGCTAATGGGCTCCTGGTCGACGTCAAGCGCAGACGGCTGTTCCAGGCCGAGACGTTCAGCTCGCTCTGGCATGGCCTCCGGAAGGCCGTCCGCGGCTGGGCCAGGACGTGCCTCGCGTGCCAGCGCGCCAAGGTGCACCGGCACACCCAGGCCCCGTTGGCCCCGGTCACGGTGCCGGAACGCCGGTTTGACCACGTCCACGTGGACCTGGTGGGACCTCTGCCCCCCTCGCGGGGTTTCACCTACGTCCTCACCATGGTGGACCGCACCACCCGGTGGCCGGAGGCCGTGCCCTTGGCGTCGACAACGGCGGCCGATGTCGCGCAGGCTTTCATCGCCACCTGGGTCGCCCGGTTCGGCGCCCCCTCAGACATCTCATCCGACCGCGGCCCCCAGTTCACCTCGGAGCTCTGGGGGGCGGTTGCGCAGGGGCTCGGGGTCCGGCTGCACCGAACCACGGCCTACCACCCCCAGGCTAACGGCCTGTGTGAGCGATTTCACCGCTCATTGAAGGCCGCGCTCCGGGCCACCCTCCGCGACGGCGGCTGGGTCGACAGGCTCCCCTGGGTCCTGCTGGGCCTCCGGACGGCGCCCAAGGAGGACCTGCGCGCATCCGCGGCGGAGTTGGTCTTCGGGCAACCGCTGCGGGTGCCGGGCGAGTTCCTCCCCGACTCCACGGCACCATGGTCCGCGGCACAGCAGCGCTCCGCTCTGCAAGAGACCGCCCAGAGGTTCGCCCCGGTGCCAACGGCATGCCACGGGCACCCACCGACGCACGTCGCCCCGGAGCTTCGCACGGCGGAGTACGTCTTCGTCCGCCACGATGCCCATCGGACACCACTGCGGCCCCCGTACGACGGGCCTTTCCGCGTGCTGGAGACCGGGGCGAAGCACTTCACCCTGGACATCGGCGGTACTCCTGACCGCGTTTCGGTAGACCGCCTCAAGCTGGCCCACCTCGATGTGGACCATCCACCGCCAGTGGCCCGACCCCCACGTCGGGGCCGCCCTCCTGCGGGCGGACCCCCGGCACCGCCCAGCCCCGCCGCCACGCCGCCCCCCGGTCCTGCACCCATCCCAGGGGCATCCCACCTGGCATCCCTGCACCCCGGACGCCGCCGATCGCCAGGGGGCGCTTCGGCCGGGTCATTCCTCTGCCCCGCAAACTGGCCCTCCAGGTGCGCGGGAATTCTGGGGGGGCGCGTGTGGCGGACACAAAAGCCCACTGGCGTGGTGACATCATTCCACGCACCAAGTGGGCGGTGGCCACGCCTGAGGGGTAGGCGTGGCCTCATGATATACACCGGGCGACCAGCCCGGAACAATTCAGTGTTACAGTGTGCTCTTACAATAAAGACGTTTATATGTTACCGCTTGTCCGCTTCCTCCTTGCTCACAAGCAGCGCGCGTAACACCGCGCTTTAAACTCATGATTAAAGGAGAAATTACTTTGCATTTCATCTTATGAGTACACGACTTTAAAAGTGCTTTATAGCCAATACATATATATATGTATATATATATATATATATATGTATATATATATATATGTATATATATATATATATATATATATATATATATATATATATATATATATATATATATATATATATATATATATATATATATATATATTGTTGCGGTTTTGAGTTTGTACAGTTAGTATAATAAAGGTAAAAATTTCACCCTCATAGTTAGTCACACAAGCAACATGTAGCCTCGTGATAGTGTACTTATTTCTTAGTATTTGTGAGCTTAGTCCTTTTCCTATGTTAGTTCTGCGTTGAGTAGAGTCAGGAGAATAGGCCCTACTTCTACCGACTATACAGCCTCCCTAACATCATGCCCCTTTGCGCTGACTTTGGTTCATTTTGGGCGAATTAACACGAGGCAGGCCTAGGAGGTTCGGGGCGGAGCCGAATGAGGGGCGGCAGAGGAGCTGACGGTAAGTACGAGCCGCCAATCAGGGCTCAGAGGTGGCGGCAGCACTGCGTCACAGGGCGTGGTAAGAGGATTCGAGCAGGTTCGGGGGAGTATCTATATTAGCGTTGCACAAAGCCTCCGAGAGGACTGCCCAGGGAGGATTGAAGGACTTTGCCCCCTAGAGGACTGCTGCCCAGGGAGAACTCGCGCACACTAACCAACCCGGAGGAATTGTTGAGAGCGTCCAAGGACTGAGAGATACGCGGGTGAAGAAAGACGCGCATGAACCAGAATACGCACTATTATAAAGTGACGCTCGGTTGAGTTGGAGGCCGATCCGCATGAAGTGCATTAAGTCACGCGAGTGATAATGGCTGTGTAATCACCAGCCGCGCTGAGAGTCCCACATTTGCCGTTCCACCTCATCGGCTGCCTTTATTCAGGAGACACGCTACGAGGTTCCTTCCACCGCCTGCTGCCATCTTCGCGGGACGTGCTGGGACCGTGGAGAGCCGGACGGGGCCGTTCCTGGTCGACGCATCTGGCCGGGACATCAATCCATCTGCAATTCCCTGTGTGAGTGTGATGGGCCCGAGTCCGGGGGATAAGATAAGACTGACTAAGTGCTGCTCTGTGTCTCTGCATCCCGATCATTGTACATACGTGTGGGAATAATTAACCCTGTGTTCTTCCTTTTTCCATTCGATCGTTCCTGTGATTCCCTCATTGGTTAAGCATGGTACGAATAGAACCACTCGAATCGGGTTCCACTACCTAAACTGCATGGACCATGTGGTACTCAATCTGCTCGGCATACCCAAACCACACGTGGCTCGTGCGAGGCTTGCTTCCTCGCTTCTGTGGCGGCGCAGGGATTTAGGTACGAGCGAGACTTGGTCCCAAAACCCTACTTTGCATTTGCCCGGAAGGGGCGTTTCAAGTCTCGGTTCCGCCAAGCCCAGAAAGAACAAGGGGATTAATCCCCCCTTGGAAAGGGGAAGGAGGGCGGCGGAGAACCGTAACAATTGGTAGTCAGGAGTGGGGATTTGGAACCTGGGAGGGAGGGACAAAATTTTTAGGCAAAATTTTGGACACCAATTGTACATATTGGCCGTACAATTGGTGTCCGGGAGTGGGATTTCGAACCCTAACCAAATTCTTTTGGACGAATTGGCTCCGAATTACGAGCGACCGAAATTTAGTTATTAAGATCAAATTTTAAATTCGTACCATGGCTAGTCAAGGCGGTCGAATGCCGGTGGGGTAAATGAAGAGAAGGAATTAATGACCCAGGACCCACTGGAAGAATTGGTAGAAGAAGAAGGAAGAATTGATAAGGGGCCGGCAGTCGGGGTAGAAAATGGCGGCACCTCGCACGTGGCGGCTCGGGCCAAGCCCGCAGCGCCAGTAGATATGGGCATATTGATGGCGCAACTCAGGGCATGCTTCAGTGAATTAAATGAAAAAATGGACATCCAAGAGAAAAAAATGGACGCCCAAAGTGACAAATCCACCCGGGACATGGAAAAAATGGGTGGCCAATTGAAAGAAATGGGGGACAAATACATCCGGGGAATAAAATTAATGGGGGAGGACATCGGGCACAGGCTGGGCGAGGAGGTCGCATTGGGACACGACGAGGTGACGTGGTGTGAGGAACGCGTGGAGAGCGAGGTAGAGCACTCGGGACTCGGGGTGTAAAAGAGCCGACGGCCGCCGAATTGGACAGAAAAATTTCATGCGCGCCGGCGGTCGTCGAGGTAGAAAAAGAAATAATTGAAATAAAAGAAATGATTGGGGCCGAAGAAATGGCAGAGACAGAAATTAAATCGCGGGAGAAGGAGATGGGATGCACACAAATTTCGTATTTGCATCGTGATGACGTGCTTGTTAACCCCAATAAAAGTTTGTTGGTGTTGCCGGAGAAGAACGTCCCCAAGGTGAGATATAATGGCACGAATGTGTTTGGCGGGAAAACGGTTTTGGCACGCTTGGGGCATAGACGAAACCCGGGCGGTCGTGGAAGGTCCATTGTGCAGTGTGCGAGGGCGACTGGTACGCGTGTGCTAGAAAAGTGTGCACCGGAGCGCGAGTATGAGCGAGGAAAGTGTGTTACAGAGTGTGAGGGAGAATGCACACTGGAATGTGTGTGGGAAGAGTGTGTAACAGGAGAGTGTGTTACAGGAGAGTGTGCGAAGGAGTGCACACCAGAGCGTGTTATTGGGTGTGTACCAGGAGAGTGCACACCCGTGGGCGTTATGACAGACATAACAGTAAAGTGTGTAACGGAAGGGTGTGGAAGGTATGAGTGCGCCTAGGTGTGCAGGTGCGAGTACGGTGTGTGAGGGAGAATGCGCACCAGAGGACGTGGAAGGAGAGCGTGCTGTAACAGAATGCATGGAGTGTATGAGGGTGCCTCAGTGTGCGAGTGTGGAGTGGGTCGCGTGTGGTGAGAACGCGGCTCAAGCATCGACACCGACCGGGGTAGCGTTTAGCGCGACGGATAGCCGATGTGAGCCCTCGGTGAGTTGTGTGTGGCAGGGACCGGTGGGGGTCGATGCCACGGCCGTGTCACAAGGACCACCATGCACGATTCGCGCCGGCCCCCGCCCTGTATGGTTGGTGCCACGCCGTGGCGGCAAAGGCGAACGGCGAGGTTCAAGGGGAGGTAGGAGAGTTCGGAGCCGCGCCCCCTGGCGGGTGCGGTGCTCCAACCGTGGGTGGTTGGGCCATTGTGCGTGGGACCACGAGGCCCCACGCAGAGATGGGGCCCTGAACCTCGGCCCATCCATGCCTCCTCCCCTGGATTGAAAATGCCGGACAGACCCAACCTACAGTAGACCAACCACCCGCACGGATAGCTCGGCCTTTCGAGGTCGAGCCATGACTGTATTCCCACTTGGAGAGGCTCAAGTGTAGTGGACGAATGAGGAATGGTACCCTGCGTGGAGGAATGGTAGTTTTACCATTCCTCACCCCGGACCCATGAGCATTAGATTAGGGGGGGGGGGGGGTGGCAGTGATAGGCACATGGGGGTGCCAGCAAATGGTTACCTCCATGGGGCACTGAAGCTAGCCGAGGGAGGGCTAGGATAATTGTTAGGGAATTAGATGACGGTAGAGGACATGAGAATTAAGTAGGGACATCTGAACTATAGTGGGGACGTAGGTAGTTTAGATGGATGTTAATGACGAAGGGTGTGCTAGTTTAATGGGATGACGGGGAAGCACGAGTATTAGGGGAAAAGCAGTTTGTTAGATGATGCTGTGTGTGTGTGGAGTTGTGTATTGAGATAAAAGGAATTGTGTTGAAATGTATGGGAAAAGGTGTGTGAGAACAAAAGGTGTGCAAGGAGAAAGGTGTGCGAGATAAAAGATGTGTGAAATTATTGGTGTCTGAGAGTAAATTGTGTGGAATGCTTGGTGTGAAATAAAAGGTGTGGAATGCATGGTGCGAAGGAGTGAATGGGGGGAGATGGACCCATTCACGAATACCCGGGGTGGGTAGTTTAAAGTCAGGTAGAGGGCTCAGGTAAATTGTTTGGATATTGACACCTGTGGTGCAGGTAGTGGCAATGTAGTGCTTTGGAGGGTGCCGTGAGTCAGTGAAATGGCTGGGCATGTGGCTTAATTGGTGCGTATGTTTATTGGGGCACTCCGCCACTGGTAGTTTGTCGGCCAGGTGAGGCTGCAGGTAGGCTCTGGGAGCCAGTTAGGGTAGTTGTGAGTTGTTCAGCGGGGCCCGAGGATCCAAGGGAAGGACCCGGTTTGCCCAATCCCAAGGAGGGCATCAGAGGGGTAAAGAGCCAGGAGGGGCCTTCCCCAGTTAGGTAGTCGCAGGAGCAGGTAAGCTCGGGTGGCGACTTCAGTGGCGGAGGTGCGCAGGTAGTTGGACCTGCTGTGAGAGCCACACGACTGTGAGAGCCACACGACCCAGCCCCGAAATTGTGCAAGGGCATAGTATGAAAAATTGGGGAGTGAGACCCAAATTCGTAGGGCACCGCAGAGTGGTCAATGGGGATTCGGTTTTTAGAACCACATAGTTTAAAGATGGCCGATTGGCAGGTATGACCCCGGGTAGTTTAAAAGTAAATGTCAGTAGAGTAGTTAGGATGAGAGAAATTCCCTTCGTGCCATCCACATCCATTCACCAAGGAGGACGAAGCTCCACACCAGGACTCTTGGTAAACTGTTGAGTGAGTAAGACGCATCATGACGTAATGGGACATTGTGTTTGTTCCATTCCTTCCTTCCTGGGAGGGATTGGGAGACGAATTTAGCTTAGAGGGGGATATGGGAGACAAGACGTAGAGACGAATTTGTAAATACAGGGAAGGGCCAGGGTAGTGTAAGCCGACGTTGGGGGGTACGGACGGTTAGAGACGAGCTTGCTCTGCTCGCTCGCCCGCGCCCCTCATGTTGCATTGCCTTGTGTTGACGTGTACCCTTGCGCCATTTCCTCCGCTGACTCTCTGCTTGTCTTTCCTCGCCACCCATGGACCCATATTTTGTTGAGGGTAATGTGCAGGAACCATGAGCTGTGCGGCTGCACTTTGCTCCACCTGTGCAGCTGCACTCTGCTAGCTCATGCTGCACCAGCACCTATGGACCACACGTTCTGTGGCCTGGCACCTTTGCTGGAGCAGACAATTGCTGCAAACACTATTTTGTCCTGCGGACCACTGATTCTAAGTGGCGTAAAAGTCACGCAGATGGACCATGAGATTTTCCCTGCAATAAATTAAAAAACGGACACGGGTTGTGCACTTTTTATTATTCCGGTGTGCCAGGAAGGAAGATCTCAAGTTTAATTATGGCACACCGAAGACGAAGCAGGAAAACGCGAGATGCAGCAGCCCAGCAGCAGCCAAGCAGCAAATGTGCCATTTATTATTGACATATGACTGTGCATTTTTTATTTTGGTGCATGATTGTGCATTTTGGTGCATTTATTATGGTGCATTGGTGCAGTGCAGTGCATATTGTGTTTCTTTCTCTCCTCAAATTTCTTTCCCACAAAAAGAACAGGTCCTGGGTTGTAGAACTCTAAATAATTAATTAGTCTTGTAAATAACATGCTCCTCCACCGGCTTTATGTATAGTTTGAGAATTCTTTCCGTAATTCGGTAGCTGTGGGTGTGAATCTGTTAGTTAGTACACAACGCAGTAGGTGGGACATATTTAGTGTTGTAAAACTGTCGCATACAGGGTGTTAGATTAAATGTAGAGGGGAACCACACCTAAGTGTCACACGTAAGTTAAAAGTAGTCCTGACCCTTGCTCAAACCGGTCGTGCTGACTTGTGTGGGTTCGGCTCGGGGACGAGCCTGGCGAAGGAGGGGGGCAGTTTTGAGATTGTACATATGACATCATTAAAGGTTAAAGGTTTTTCCCCCCATAGTTAGTCCACAAGCAACACGTAGGCCCATTAGAATTAGTTATGTCATATATGTGTAAGAGTAGGCCATTTCCCCAGTGATATCTGTGTTGTGTAAAGAAATAAGCTGAGGCCCCTTTCATTTTGCGGCCACCCTCCAATTTCCATCATGGGCAAACTCGATCCCGCACCCCATTTGGCATCCCTCAAGTTTGTTACGCTTTGGCCGCCAGCAGCGTTAGTTGCAATTTGCTCGCTCAAACTAGTCGGGTAACCACGAGGTAGGCCTGAAAAGGAGGGAGGAGCGCCGAGGGTCGAGGTGTGGCCAAGTCAAGCAGCGCATCAGAGGCGGGTAACGGTAAGGGCACCAGCCAACCAGGGCTGAGAGGGCATGGCTTGAGAGGGCGTGGCAAGAAACGTCTGGTGAGTTCCAGAGGGTTCCAAGGGCGTGGCAATAAAAACCTTTGCACGAGGCCCCCACTTCAGTTGAGCTATGAGAAGGGAGAGGCGCTTACAAGAGGACTCGTTGGGTGAACGAATTGCGCTTTATGAGGAGGACTCGTGCGACAGGACTTAGATGAGAAGGGATGCGCAGTTCGGGAGTTGAGTTACAAGTTGGGAGAGACTGATCCGGAACACTCGTGTGAGAACTGCATTGAGAGGACCGGCGTGCACACGACAGTTCGAGGCATTCATTGAGAAGCGCGTATTGAACTGTCCGTTTATTATGTACGCAGCCCCGTGAGTGTAACCGCCAAAGCCCAGCCTACCATTCGCTCCGTAATAATCCCGTGCGTGCCAACGACACGTGGAGAGCTCCTGCCGTCTGGTTCATCTGCTTCGCGGTGCAAGTTGGGGACCGGAGAGCGAGCTGCCTGAACGCCATCCCTGGACCATCGACCTGTTCGTCTGCAACCCCGTGTGAGTGTGTCTGAGTGTGACGGGCCCGTTTGTCTTGGGATAAGTTAAGACTGTTTAAGGCTGCACTGTATATTCTTCTTCTTCTTATGGTGACAAAGTGCAAATAAATTGTGTTATTCCTTTCTTCCAATTCGACCGTTTCCGTGATTTCCATCATTGGGTAAGCGTGGCACGATTACGAACCGCTTGGATCGGGTTTAGTCATTGCTAACGGCTCGGGTCACGGGTTCGCTATCGCTCGGCGTTTCCACCAACACCCGTGATTCGGGCGGGGCTTATTTCCTCGTTTCTGGGCGGCGTTAGTACTTAGGTAAGAGCGAATTCCTATTCCTAATACCCTATCTAACGCTGTCCGGGAAGGACGTCATCGGTCCCGGGTCCCGTCGGCTAGTCAAAGACAAGGGGACTAATCCCCCTTGGTAAGGGGAAAGGCCGGCGCTGAGATCCACAACAATATATATATATATTATGTATATATATATAATTATATATATATATATATATAATATATATATATATATACACATACATATATGGTATCTGTACTCTGGTTCTCCAACCTAATGAGCGAACATCATGACGTCACGCCATGCATGTCCACATTGCCTGAAAAGCTCCAGAGGAACCATCTAGCAGTGCGTCATTATGGATTATAAATTCAGACACTGTCACAAGTGCATGCAAAACTCACAGTTACCGACCTGGTTTCGCCCTTGTTGGGGCTTCATCAGGGCAACGCAGTGAGCCTTCCATACACTTGTAACTCTGTGAACCTTTCGGTTTTTATTCAGTCAGTATGCGACCTTCATATCATCAGTGGAGAACCACCAGCAATGCGGACATGCATTGTGCTGACGTCATGATGTTCGCTCATTAGGTTGGAGAACCAGATTACAGATACCATTATTAGTAACTCCCAACTGCATCCAGGTCGACTCCATATGATGAGTGGATACCAGAGATAACGTTACCGTGTGGCAGGCGGTGCTTATCGCTCCCAGCAAGGTGCAGCAGCAGCTGTATGGGACACCTTGCTGGCGGTTCTCCACTGATGATATGAAGGTCGCATAGTGACTGATATATATATATATATATATATATATATATATATATATATATATATTATATATATATATATATATACAGTGGAACCTTGACTTACGAGTGCACCAACTTACGAGTTTTCCGAGATACGAGCCGTCGCTCGGGGCGGTTTATTGCTTTGAGATGCGAGCCGAGATCTGAGTTACGAGTCTTACGCTACCCGCCACCAGGTGGGTTCGGTCACGTGGTTATCTTGCCGTGCAAGTATCTCTGCCGTATATCGCTGCTGCTTTGTTTTCGCATTTTGGTTATTTTGGAAAATTTCTTAGTTTTAACCATGGGTCCTAAGAAATTGAGTGCAAGGGAAGAGAGGATGATGTGCTTGGATATAAAACACGCAATCGTCGAAAAACATGAGCGAGGTGTGCGTGTTGTCGACTTGGTGAGGCGGATGTGAAGGCAGCTGAAGATTTTATTATAACTTTTGCCGAACTGATAGAAGCCGAACGATACATCCCCCAGCAAATCTTCAACTGTGACGAGACAGGCTCTTCTGGAAAAAAGATGCCGAGGAGGACGTATATAACGGCAGAGGAGAAGTGCATGCCAGGCCACAACTTGTTCAGAGTGCCGGCGATAGCTCGCCTTCTCTTTGTGGAAAACACGGTGAGATCCTTAACATCCAACAACTAATGGGATGCAAACGGGGCGCCCAGTTTAGCGGTACACACATTGATGAATCACCCTGCCTGTGATTCACCCATGACAGGTTATAGCTGGGTCGGGATTCAAACCCAGGCTCAAGTGTGCGTACCTCCAGTCCAGGCCATCCTGCCAACTTGTATGCTGCATACAGGTGAAATATAAAGCGCGAGATATTTTTATATATACTGTATATTTAAAAAAAAATTGGTGTGGTTTTTGGCGGGCTGGAACGGATTAATAGCATTTCAATGCATTTTAATGGGGAAATTTAATTTGAGAAACGAGCAAATTGAGTTACGAGCTCGGTCACAGAACGAATTAAACTCGTAAGTCAAGGTTCCACTGTATATATATATATATACATATACATATATATATATTGTAACGATTTTGAGAAGTGTGTAACGAATTTGAGAAGTGTAACGGTTTTTGAGAAGTGTAACAATTTTGGAGGAAGTGTAACGAATGTGGAAACGTTACAATGTGAACGTTACAAAAGTATGGTAACATCCTCGTAATGTAAATAATGGTCGCAGCCGTCCTCCTAGTTAATTCCATGAAACTTACACGCAGGTCACGATATATCTTTTAAATAGTGTATTTCCTTATTCCATGTAGGCTAAATATGTGTTTCCCACTAGATTGACTTTGCATTGTATCAAACAAAATAAGCGTAGGCCCTTCCAATTTCCCCAAACATCTCCGCTCTCCAAAGTTCCTTTCAAAAGGGGAGTTGTTTTCAATCCGCAGGCCGCCATTGCCCATGTGCTTTGAGTCGGAGAAGAAAGGCGTGTCTCCACCTCGTCATAAGAGGGAAGGAGTGAACCAGCCCTAACAGCCAATCAGCACCGCAGTGAGAGATCCGGTAGGCGTGCCCTCGGAGCCGGCGGCTTGATTTCGCCCGAGGTGATAAAAGCGACTGTAAGGGACTGCTTTAAGAGATGACCTGGGAGATGAGCAAAGAGGCTGCACCAAGAGGAGCGGTGAGATGCGAAACGCTCCAAGCAAAAGAGGAGAGGTACTCGGCAAGGAAACCAGCTTTGGAGAGACGCGCTGAAAGGAGGGAGACGGCTCCACCACAAGAAGAGGAGCAGGTGTGCCGAACCAGCGCGTGACGTCTACCGCAGCGGATACGCGACGGAGGGTTTTCCCGCCAAAACCGCGAGGAATTGCGAGCTGCTGCCTCCCGACTTTGCCTCCCTCTCAAGCAATCCACCTCAAGCCCGACCTGCCTGCATTATCCCCTGTGTAAGTGTGAACGTCCTGTCCTGCTCGTTGTCTTGGGGTTAAGTAAAAATGAATAGTGTAAGTTAACAATTCGCTGTGTTACTGCTTCTTCCATCCATTGCTTGTGTGTGTATAATAAATCTGTTCTTCCTCCGTATTCTTCTTCTTCTTCTTTTTCATTCTCTTTCGGTCGCTTTAGAGGTTTCCCGATTGAATATCTGTGGGGCGATCTGGTCAACGTCGGGTGGAATCGGGGTTCTAATCGGGGAGTAACTGTTCGGACGCGGTTAAATACACCACCGCTCGGTCAATATAACATCTAAAGCCGCGTCTGTAACAATATATATACATATACATATATATATATATATACATATATATATATATATATAATATATATATATATATATATTATATATATATATATATATATATATATATATATAATATACATATACATATATATATATATATATTATATATATGTATAATTATATATATGTATATTATATATGTATATATATATATATGTATATATATATATGTATATATATATATATGTATATATATATATGTATATATATATATGTATATATATATATATATGTATATATATATATATGTATATATATATATATATACTGTATATATATATTTCCTCGTTTCTATATATATATATATATATGTATATATATATATATATATGTATATATATATATTGTTGCGGAGATGAGGACTGTATATTTTTTGATTGTGTGCTGTACTATTATTATTATTGTTTATTCTGCGCCCCCCCTACCTCCGGAGCTGTGTAAAGGTGAAAGGGCATCCCATAATTAGTCCACAAGCATACACATCAGCCAAGTAATAGAATACCCCTATTGATAGTTATCTCTTATTCTGTGTTTTAGGGTAAGGCTGTGTCTCCCATTAATTGAAGTACTCCATTGCACCAGTGAAAGAGAATAGATCCCCTTTCATTCCCATCCCCAAAATCCCCATTTCCTTCACATCCCCTTTCGTCATTGCTGAGCCCTCGATTCTCAATTACCTCCCCTCCAATAACCGCCATTGACCACGAGGCTCGAGTCGGGGAAGAAAGGCGTGTCTCCACCTCGTCATAGAGGGGAAGCGGGGCGTGCCCGCCCGTCGTCATCCAGGGCGGAGCCCGAGGGTCGCAGCGACCAACCAGGGCCGAGGTGAGCACCCCGATGGGCGTGTCCAAAACGCCGGCGGCTTAATCGCTGGAGGCGCTATAAAAGGCGCGGACGGAAGTGAGTCGTGAGTTGGTCTGAGTTGGTTGAGAGTCGGTTGCCAGAGAGAGTTGGTCACAAAGAGTTGGTCGTCAAGAGAGAGTCATGAAGAGTCAGTCAGTGGAGTCGGTGGTCAGTTGGTTGCGGTGAGGAGTCGGTGGTGGCGGTCAGTGGTTGCGTTGGTTGCGGTGAGGAGTCGAGGAGGGAGGAGATCAGAAGACAGGAAGGCCTTGAGTTGGACTAAGCAAGAGAGGAAGTTGTTGGACTGGGTGGGACTAAGGAAGGAGAGAGAACCCGTCACACCAATCCACCAAGCTCCGCGTTGGCTCCACCAAGCGTTCACCTCCACCAAGGCTCCACCAAGCTCCGCGTTGGCTCCACCAAGCGTTCACCTCCACCAAAGCTCCACCAAGCTCTGCGTTGGCTCCACCAAGCGTTCACCTCCAGCCATCCACCTCCTGCCATTCCTGTCATTCCCCGCGTGAGTCTGTCTTTTGTTTGTTCTGTCCTGGGTTAATTAAGACTGTAGGTAAGCTAGTATTTTCACTGTCACCTGCGTCTTATGTGCTTGTAAATAAACGTGACTGCTTTCTTTTTGCTTATGTGTGTAAATAGTAAATAAATTTAGTAGTATTTCCAACCTTTTTGTCTTCGTTTTCCTCTTTGCATTGCGTCGTTTTCGTCTTTTCCCTCATTGACTAGCTGCGGTGCGATCCGGCCAACGTTTGGGTGGAATCGGGTGAGTCGGGGATCCTGTAACGGTCGCGGTCATACACCACCGCTCGGTCATCATAACATCTAAACCGCGATCAGTAACAATTGGTTGTCAGGAGTTGGATTCGGACCTGGGACTAAATTTGTTAGGCCCAAATTTTGGAACACCAATTGTGTTATTAAGTAACAATTGGTGTCTGGGCGTGAGATTCGGGGCCCGAACCAAATTTTTAAAACATCTAGAAAAAAAATTTGGTCAAAATTTGGAGCAGACAAAATTTGTTTTGTTTTAAAGCAAAACCCGAATTTTGAAATCGCGCCATGGCTGGTCAAGGCGACGGGATGCCGGTGGGAGAGATAGACGGGGTAGAATCGACCCAGGACCTCGGGGAAATGTATGTGGAGGAAAGGGTGGAGGAGAGTAAAGAAGGTGTGGTTGAGGGGGTATCAGGTGCACAAAATGGCGCTCTCGCGCACGTGGTTACAGCGGCACCAAATTTAGCCACGCCCATGGTCGCGGCAGCCGAGCCAGAGATGCCAGAGTACGTGCGAGTCTTTGTGATTGAAATGATGGCAAAAATGAGGGCTCAGACTGAGCAAATTGAAGCAAGAACGAAAGAAATGAGGGCCGATAGGGAGAAAAGGGAGCAGAGGGACAGAGACCGCAAGTTGGGCGAAAGGGTCCCACGGGTGCACGACGAGGTAAAGCGGGTCGAAAAGCGCTGGTTGAGCGAAGCGGAGGAAAGCACGGGTACAATGACAGGGGTAGAAATCGCGACACGGGGTTTGGAAAAGCCGGCGACCGATGAGGTAGAGGGAATTTTATTAAAGCCAACGGTCGTCGAGGTGAGTAAAGAAAAAGCGGAAGTGGGCATTGAAATTGAAGAGATGACGGAGGTAGCCCGGGAATTGCAGGGAGAAATGGAAAATGTGCAAAGTCCCTGCTCACATCACGATGCTGTGCTTAACCCGAATGGAAGTTTGCAGGTTTTGGTGCAGGGAGGAAGAAGAACCCTGAAGGTGAGACGTGCTGTTGTGTATTGTGCGGGGAGATTTTGTAAGAGGATGTTTAGCGACAAAAGAATTTTCGCGCGCTTGGGATCGAGGAGGCATCCGGGCGTTGGTGAAGGGTCCCGTGTGAGTGGAAATGGCACGCGTGTGAGGAAAAAGTGTGCGTCGGCGAGTGGGTGTGTTATAAAGTGTGAGTGTGAAACCGAGTGCGAGCGAGAATGCACGTCGGGGTGTACGGAGTGTGACACGAATAGTGAGTTGGTGATGGCGCAGGTGCGAGAGGGCACATCGGAGCGCGAGTGTGAAACCGAGTGCGAGCGAGAATGCACGTCGGGGTGTACGAAGTGTGACACGGAGAGTAAGGTGGTGGTGGAACGTGTGCGAGGAAGCACACCTGAGTTGGTCATGGCGCGAGTGTGGGAGAGCCCATCCGAGCGCGTTAGTGGGTGTATGCAAGAGTGCACGCCCATGGTGAGTGTTACGGAGGACGTAACGGAGGAGAGGTGTGGACCAAAGTGTGCGCGAGAGGTGTGGTGTGTAACAGGGAGAGCGTTGGTGGAAGGTACGGACGGCGTTGGAACGCCAGGTTTTGTGAGGGTGAAAGGGGTAGCGTATGCATGTAAGCATGCAGGTGAAGCATCGACGGTAACCGGGTTAGTGGTTAGAGCGACGGATAGCCGATGCGAGCACTCGGTGCGAGGAGCCCTTTGTTGGATGCAGGGCCCGGCGCGGATTGAAGCTGCGTCGCTTCTCTTCGAAGCGTCGTTGCCGATTCGGGCTTGGCCCCGCCCCGCACGGTCGAGTCCGGGCCTTGTCGGGCCAGGCGACCGGTCCGGTTCAAGGGCGAGTGGGAGGAAGCGGAACGGTGCCCCCTCGGGGGGACGGGGTTCCGACCGGGGGAGATTGAGCCATCGGGCCCGGGACCGCAAGGTGCCGCGCCGAGATGGTGCGTGGAATCTCGGCCCAACCAAACCACCTCCCTTGAACCGAAAGCCGGACGGATTCAACCTGCAGGTGACCAAACCACCCGAATTCATTGCTCGGCTTTACGAACCGAGTTTAATGATGTCACGACGCACCGAGGCTAGGATATAGTGGACTGTGATGATGGTGATAGTGATAGTGATAGTGATTTGATACGAAATTTATAATAGTGGGTAGAATTGGCAGTAAATGGAAAATTTTTGATTTGTGGAATTTGGATGTGCAAAATTGATAGTGGGACCTCCCCGATGTGGAGGGATGGCAAATCCACCATCCCTCACAGTAAGGTGGGGCAAATGCGCAATAGCTTATGGGGTTGATGGCAGTGAAAACTAGCCCGGGTGGGTTAGGATATTGATAGGGATCTAGCGAAGATGACATTAGGTAACGTTAAGATTAGTTAGTGACTGATACCTGTAGTGGGGACGCAGGTAGATTAGCGTGGATGATAATGACATGGGAGCGCAATAGTTTAAAGGGACGACTGGGAAGCGCAAGTTTCAGAGGGGAGTAGTTAGCTGAGATGATGCCGTGTGTGAGGATTGAACAGGTGTGATTGCACAGGTGTGCAACTGAACAGGTGTGTGGAGCAGTGTATGAGTGAGTAATGGTGAAGTGTGTTGTGTTGACCAAATGGTCCAGGAAGAGGAGGAGGGTGCAGGTGGCACCAGGTATGATTGCACAGGTGTGCAACGACAGGTGAATGGAGGACAGGTGTATGGAATAAATGGTATGGAGTATTGGAATGGATGGTCGTGGAGTGAGTATGGTGGAAATTGTGGAGTGGAGTGGATGGTGCGAAGGTGTGAATGGGGGAAGAGTGGACCCCCATCACGGATACCCGGGGCGGGTAGAGTAAGTGTTAGGTAGAGGGTATAGGTAAATTGTGGTTGGATATTGGCATCTGTGGTGCGGGTGAAAGAATGGTCTTTGGATGGGTGCATTAGTGTTGTGGAAATGGCTGGGCGTGTAGCCTGTTAGTGTGTGTAGTTGGTTTGGGCACTCCACCACTGTGAGGATGTCGGCCAGGTGAGGCCGCAGGTGGGCTCTGGGAGCCGGTAGTAGTTGTTGTGGATGGGGCCCGAGGATCCGGAGGACGGACCCGGGTAGCCCAGTGCCAGAGGGCACCAGTGGGGTGACAGAGCCAGGAGAGGGCCTTCCCCAGTTAGTTAGGTTATAGTGGGGTTCCCACCATGAACAAATTTTCATTTTCACTTCAAGTTTTTGAAAAAGTTTAGTTTTTGGTACCAGGTCGAAGCTTAGGGTCTAAGTAACAATTTTGGTCCGAGTGGACAAAGATCACATGGAGTCTTCATACATTCCCGCCATTTTCCAAGATGGCCGCCATCAAAATCTAATACTGACTATCTCGGAAACTAATCAACCTAGAAACATGAATTTGGTGTCTATACCTAGGTTTTCATGGTCAAGGAATCAAATAAAACCATTTCTGACTACATCAGAGTATTTATTTGTCCCGAAATGGTAAAATTCAAGATGGCCGCCACCAAAATCCTATATCGGCTATACTTCCAAAACCACTAAACCTTCAGTCATGCTGTTGGTGTCCATGCCTAGAATTTTATGGCCAGGGAAGCAAACAGTTATGTCTCTAAATCAGTAGGTGTATCTCTGTTCCCCAAAAGTAGAAAAATAACCATGGCAATTAGGATCTCACATTTATCCTTTGTGATCATGGAATCAGCTTAGGTTGTTTGCTGGAATATCTGTGCAGTACACGAACTCATTAGCACATTTTCTAGTCGCATTATATATCTGTTGATATATCAGTATGTATCCAAATATCTAAATACAATAGCCATTGTGTTATATAAGTCAGCACACATGAATACATTTTGTATATTTGGAAATCGGTTTGGATAATTCATATGTATGTGCAACTGCTTCTGCTGAATCCCTACTTGTCAGATTTTTGTGTTATGTTATGTCCATGTATACTTGATTATGCTTGGTTATTATATACTTACATGTATTTTCTTTTCGTTCCAGGCTAGTGTGATGGCTGAGACAACGAACTGTGAGTTGTGTGTCCTCTGCCAAGAAAAAACAAACGAAGAACTTGTCTGTCCTCTTGACAACCCAGTTGGTGTACGTAGGGCG
The DNA here is from genome assembly GCF_964187855.1 of Myxine glutinosa. Lineage (NCBI taxonomy): Eukaryota > Metazoa > Chordata > Myxini > Myxiniformes > Myxinidae > Myxine > Myxine glutinosa. The sequence continues at coordinate 196,765,443 of NC_136265.1, read as the reverse complement.
GAGGCATACAAAGATATTATCAGCCTTGTAAATCAATTCCGAGATGTTGATGCTGCACCTCACCCAAACTTGGAACTTCCAGATGAAGGATCTATGCAAGCAAATCGAGCATCCTGGCACAAAACATGTCGTCAGTTGTACAAGGCATCAGCACTTGACCGGGCAAAAACACGTTCTTCCAAAGGCTTGCCACCTCTACGAAAACGACCAAGAAGATCTAGCACAGAAACTAATCGAAATTTATGTCTCTTCTGTAATGAAGAAACGAGTAAAGATGACCATTCATTCCAAAAAGTTTCCCTCACCGAGAACATCCATGACAAAGCAGTTTCATTGGGAGAGGATCGCATTGTAGCACGGCTTGCAGAAGGAGATCTGGTAGCTATTGAAGCTAACTATCATCGATATTGCTACACTAAATTCAACCATCGGCATTATGAAATGCTAATCAGTACAAAACAAGGTCAAGTCACCCAAGACACTGAAATCACAGTAGAAAATGAGCTACTACAATTCGTCAGTGAAGAAATTGCTGGAGGACGTAGAATCTTTGCTCTCCAAGATTTGACAGATATGATGACGGAAAGGTTGGGACAGCATGAGATTCGTAAGACAGTGAACTGCACACGCCTGAAAGAGAGAGTACTTGAACACTTCCCACATCTGACAGAAGAAAAAGGGATCCGAAATCGAGTATTCCTTGTTTGCTCAGAGACAGCTCGAAAAATCATCTCCAGCGCGAGCCAGACACCAGAGGAAGAATCACGTACCTTACTGTTGGCAGCATCAATTCTACGTAAAGCAGTTTTGGATCATGATACTGCTTTCAATTTCAAGGGGTCATTTCCTGAAGGTTGTGAGGAATCTGCTGTTCCAACAAAGCTGAAATATTTCTTTCGTCAACTGCTTACTGGTCCTAAATCATCTCCTATGCAAGACAATTCCAGGACAGTTCTCTCCATGAGTCAACTAACCATGTTGAACATCACTTCTCTTCCTGCAAACTGGAGATGTGAGCCTCCTCTTGCAGTGTTTTTGGCCTTAAAACTGCATTCCCAAACAAGGAGCAAGAAACTGGTACAACTGCTACATCAGTATTGCCTTAGCGTGTCATATAAGAGAGTGCTTACCATTGAAGTTGGATATGCACAAGCTACTGCTGAAAGAGCACATGCCAACGCTGATATAGTCTGTCCTAGCAACCTTCGTCAGCAGATTTTTACGGTTGCAGCCCTTGACAATCTAGATCACAATCCTACGTCCAGAACAGCCACATCCTCATTTCATGGAACAGGTATCTCCATGTTTCAGTTTCCTTCAGTAGAAAACCCAGGGCTGGACCAAGAACCTATAGAAATCGACTTCCATCGACGAGCATCAAGCACCAAGGGACCAATGCTGCCTCCTCTGTACACGTTTGTTCCACCTATGAGCCGGAATCTTGTCACCCAACCTCCTGTGAAAGACGTGCAGCCACAGTCCATGGCGTCATTTGACAAGGAGGAACACCATGAAAAGGCCTGGATGAAAATGGTGCAGGAAAATATGCAAATGGAATTTGAAAGTGAAACTGTTCCTCCAATTATGTGGTCGGCATATCATGCTTCTCGATCGGATGCTGTGGGATCAACAGAGAAATGTATTGAAGCCATGCTACCACTATTCCGTGATAAAGCAGCTACACCAAAAATGATTCGACATGGAATGGACCTGGTCAAGAAAACAACCGAGTTCCTCAACCCACAGCAAATCCCAATCATGGCAGTGGACCAGCCACTCTTTGATATTGCCAAGAAAATGCAATGGACCTTTCCTGAACTCTTTGGAGAAGATACGTTTCTGGTGATGTTGGGAGGGCTCCACATCGAAATGGCTTTGTGGGCGACTATGGGAGATTTCCTACGAGGGTCTGGATGGCCTGAAGCCTTTGCAGAGGCTGGCATTGCCTTGACAGTAGCTGCAGCGACATCTTACTTGAGAGCAAATGATCCAATGAGAACACGGTATGCTCACCAGATTACTGTTGTGGTGCTCGATAGTCTACTGAAACGAGCCTATGAGGACGGCGGAAGTGAAATGACCTTCGACGACTGGGTCTCTGTAGCTTGCAAAGAGAAACCAACAGTGCAGTTCTGGTTACTCATTCACAAGTACGAACAGCTCATCTTCATGTTTATTAGATCACACAGAGAGCGAAAGTTCAAACTTATGGTGGCTACTCTGCAAAACCCAAGAATCCAGCATGAGTTGAAAAGAGCAGCGAGAGTGGATATTGTATGGGATCAGTATCGCACAATGTCAATCAAAGCGACCACAAGAGAAAAGCGAGGAACAGGCACACGACAGCGAGTATCTGGTTCTGCCAAAGTGCCTGGAAACTGGCAAAACTTTTTGGCTAATGCCGAAAATAAAAAAGAGCTCTTCTCATTCCTGTCAACAAGCATTGTGCAAACACCATTCCAAGATGGCAAACAGGTTTATATCACTTCTGGTGACCAAGTCCTCAATGCAGGGAATGGACCGCCCATGGGACGATGTAATCATGAGGAGGCAGACACTCGTGTCCTGGTACATCTTCTTCATGCCCTCCAATATTCATCACTGGGAATGGTCTATACTGGCGACACAGACGTTGTCGTAATACTTCTGTGTAACTTCCACCACATCAAGGCGGTGAATCCGGAGTCAGATATCTGGATTTCTTTCAAAGCAGGAAAGACAGTCAAAATGATCTCCCTCAACAACATTGCCTCAAGTTTGGGTGTGACAACGTGCAAAGCCTTGGCTCTCTTTCATGCATTCACTGGATCAGACAGCACGTCAGCTTTCAAATTCAAGGGCAAGCGATACTGCTTCAAGCGGAAAGATGAGGTTCCACCCCTCTTGAGTGAGTTTGCGACAATTGCTAGCACCCCGTTTCTTACATCGCCAGAGTTGAGGGAAGTGGTGAGTCACTTTGTTTGCAAAATGTACTCCAACGAACCTATCACTGATGACACCAACGTTGACCTTGTTCGAATGAGGGTTTTCTGTCACAGGACTAGGGATGTGGAAAGAATACCCCCTACAAGTGATGCGCTGGACCAACATCTCAAAAGGAGTGTCTTCCAGGCGAGCATCTGGACTACAGCGCACGAGCCACTGGCACTAGTCCCAAGCCCAAGCAATCATGGATGGATGGAAAAAGATGGCCAACTGGTTCCCATCTGGACCACGTTGCCCCTTGCCAGGGATGTGTTTGATCTAGACGTAAAATGCGCGTGCACAAAACCTTGCTCGTCATGCAAGTGCAAAAAAGCTGACTTGAAGTGCTCACGTTTATGCAAGTGCACATGTCCCAACTAAATGACCATGATGGTTGTGAGAATGAGTAATGATTTTTTAGTTGCACTTACCTAATCAATCAAATATCACTAAGAACAATGAAAATAGAATGTTCGGTTTATATTCATGGTATTTTATAGAATTTACGTTCGTATGTGCTTAATTGTTAACATGCATAATTCTGCTAAATTCTGCTATAACGTTTGTTGTGTAATTTACCATTTCGGGACAAATAAATACTCTGATGTAGTCAGAAATGGTTTTATTGGATTCCTTGACCATGAAAACCTAGGTATAGACACCAAATTCATGTTTCTAGGTTGATTAGTTTCCGAGATATTGTCAGTATTAGATTTTGATGGCGGCCATCTTGGAAAATGGCGGGAATGTATGAAGACTCCATGTGATCTTTGTCCACTCGGACCAAAATTCTTACTTAGACCCTAAGCTTCAAAATGGTACCAAAAATCAAACTTTTTCAAAAACTTGAAGTGACTGATGCCCCAGGCCCCCCCCTATTAGGGTGAGGAGCTAGGTAAGCTCGGGTGGCAACTGCAGTGGTGGAGGTGTGCAGGTGGGTAGACCTGCTGGGAGAGCTACACGTCGCAGCCCAGAAATTGTGCGAGGGCACCAGGAGATGAATCGGGGGAGTGAGACCCAAAATTGAGAAGCACCACAGTTTGGTCAATGGGAATTGGTTTTTAGAACCCATAGTGTAAGTTGGCCAATGGATTGGCAGGGAGAGACCCCGGGTAGTGTAAAGTGTGTTAATGTCATTTAGAAAGTAGTTAGGATGAAGTCTCCTCGCACCATCCGCATCCACTCACCTGAGGTGACAGGTACTCCACACCATGCCATGTTTAATTATTTTTGATGCAGATGTTTGGAATGTGAGACGCATCATGACGTGGGTGTGACATTGTGCTTGATGTTCCATCTCTTCCTCCTTCTGAGGATTGATGATGAATTTGGTGATGGCAAATTTTGAAGTAGAGGGATTGTGGTGACGAATTTGGTATAGAGGAAATATGGGGAAGACATGACGGTAGCGACGCATTGGTAATGTGTAGATTTTTGTACATATGGGGTAAGGGCAAGGGTAGTGTAGGTGACAGGGGGGTGACGTATGGTAGGGACGAGCTTTCTCATTTCACTCTCCGTACGCATTTCGCCTTGCATTGCCTTATTGATGTGTACCCTTGTGACCTTACCCCTCGCTCATTTGTCTTTCCCCTTTTGTCTCCCACATGACCTGTGCGCCATTGGGTGCCGAGGGGAGCGTGCGTGAGTCCTCCATTGTGCGCCCGAAATTCCCAGAACCAGCTGTCTGCATCGATGCACCACATTATGGACCACATGCCTGTGGCCGAGCTCCACTTATGGACCCCATGGGTTGGGGCATGGCCCCTCTGCTGGAACCGGCCATGAGGGCCCGAAATCTTGATGGCGGACCTTGGCCACAGGGCACCGATGCCCCACAGGTGAACCACACTAGTCGGCCCTGTGGGCCATAAATAAAATAAATAAAAAGGACACATTGGGTGCATTTTTCAGTTCAAATAGGCCGCCAGTAAGAACATGAAGGAAAAGACAACAACTGGAAGAAATAATAATAACCAGCAGAGGGAGCCGAAGAGCAAGAGATCACCTGCAGGGTTAGGGGTTGTTTGGTTATTTTTATTCATGAACAGTGATGACTGTGCACCGATTGGTGCTTGGGTGCGTTTTTGGGTGCTTTCATGGTGCATCGATGCAGAGCAGACTGTCTCCCCCCCAGAAAGAACAATTACAGGTCCTGGGTTAGTTTTGTAAATAAAAATAGCGTCATTGTAAATAATGCTTCCCACCGTCAGTGTATAGTTTGAAGACCATTCCGCAATTCGGTTAACTGTGGGCGTAAGTCTGTTAGGCAGGGTGCAATGGAGCAGCGGGACACATTTATTTATGTTTTAAAACTGTCGCACTCAGGGTCAGGTTAAAAGTAGAGGGAACTACACCGACGTGTCACACTAAAAGTAAAAGTTGTAGGCCTGGGACGTGCCTAAGAGGAGGAGGGTGCAGTGTTGCGGAGATGAGGACTGTATATTTTTTGATTGTGTGCTGTACTATTATTATTATTGTTTATTCTGCGCCCCCCTACCTCCGGAGCTGTGTAAAGGTGAAAGGGCATCCCATAATTAGTCCACAAGCATACACATCAGCCAAGTAATAGAATACCCCTGTTGATAGTTATCTCTTATTCTGTGTTTTAGGGTAAGGCTGTGTCTCCCATTAATTGAAGTACTCCATTGCACCAGTGAAAGAGAATAGATCCCCTTTCATTCCCATCCCCAAAATCCCCATTTCCTTCACATCCCCTTTCGTCATTGCTAAGCCCTCGATTCTCAATTACCTCCCCTCCAATAACCGCCATTGACCACGAGGCTCGAGTCGGGGAAGAAAGGCGTGTCTCCACCTCGTCATAGAGGGGAAGAGGGGCGTGCCCGCCCGTCGTCATCCAGGGCGGAGCCCGAGGGTCGCGCGACCAACCAGGGCCGAGGTGAGCACCCCGATGGGCGTGTCCAAAACGCCGACGGCTTAATCGCTGGAGGCGCTATAAAAGGCGCGGACGGAAGTGAGTCGTGAGTTGGTCTGAGTTGGTTGAGAGTCGGTTGCCAGAGAGAGTTGGTCACAAAGAGTTGGTCACAAAGAGTTGGTCGTCAAGAGAGAGTCGTGAAGAGTCAGTCAGTGGAGTCGGTGGTCAGTTGGTTGCGGTGAGGAGTCGGTGGTGGCGGTCAGTGGTTGCGTTGGTTGCGGTGAGGAGTCGAGGAGGGAGGAGATCAGAAGACAGGAAGGCCTTGAGTTGGACTAAGCAAGAGAGGAAGTTGTTGGACTGGGTGGGACTAAGGAAGGAGAGAGAACCCGTCACACCAATCCACCAAGCTCCGCGTTGGCTCCACCAAGCGTTCACCTCCACCAAGCTCCGCGTTGGCTCCACCAAGCGTTCACCTCCACCAAAGCTCCACCAAGCTCCGCGTTGGCTCCACCAAGCGTTCACCTCCAGCCAACCACCTCCTGCCATTCCTGTCATTCCCCGTGTGAGTCTGTCTTTTGTTACCTTCGCAAAAGCGGAAGGTTATGTTTTGATCGCTGTGTATTTATTTGTATGTCTGTGTGTGTGTATGTTAATCGCATAACTCAAAAAGTATTCAACCGAATTGCATGAAATTTGGTGGGATGATTGGTTATTATACGGGACACATTTGATTAGATTTTGGGAAACAGATTTGCTCAAATTCTGACTATTTTTAACTCGATCGTATTTCACTCAAAGTTATGAGCGACTGAAGAAGAAGATGTCCATCCAGGACGTCATCACTATAACGCGATCTCCCGCGATCATTTCAACCTCAAAAAAAATTATAATTGCAGATTTGTCAAGAGATGAGGCATATTAACAAACGAATGAAACAGATTTGCTCAAATTCTGACTATTTTTAACTCGATCGTATTTCACTCAAAGTTATGAGCGACTGAAGAAGAGGATGTCCATCCAAGACGTCATCACTATTAACGCGATCTCCCGCAATCATTTCAACCTCAAATGAAATTCAAATTGCAGATTTGTCAATCGGGGAGGCATATTAACAGACGAATGAAACAGATTTGCTCAAATTCTGATTTTTAAAAATCGATCGCATTTCACAT
>NC_136265.1:196569099-196758232 GCF_964187855.1 Myxine glutinosa | reverse complement strand
ATATATATATTATATAATATATATATATATTATATATATATATATATATATATATATATATATATATATATATATATATATATATATATATATATATATATATATATATATATATATATATATATATATATATATATATATATATATATATATATATATATATATATATATATATATATATATATATATATATATATATATATATATATATATATATATATATATATATATATATATATATATATATATATATATATATATATATATATATATATATATATATATATATATATATATATATATATATATATATATATATATATATATATATATATATATATATATATATATATATATATATATATATATATATATATATATATATATATATATATATATATATATATATATATATATATATATATATATATATATATATATATATATATATATATATATATATATATATATATATATATATATATATATATATATATATATATATATATATATATATATATATATATATATATATATATATATATATATATATATATATATATATATATATATATATATATATATATATATATATATATATATATATATATATATATATATATATATATATATATATATATATATATATATATATATATATATATATATATATATATATATATATATATATATATATATATATATATATATATATATATATATATATATATATATATATATATATATATATATAATATATATATATATATATATATATATATATATATATATATATATATATATATATATATATATATATATATATATATATATATATATATATATATATATATATATATATATATATATTATATATATATATATATATATATATATATATAATATATATATATATATATATATATAATATATATATATATATATATATATATATACAGTGGATACCTTGACTTACGAGTGCACCAACTTACGAGTTTTCCGAGATACGAGCCGTCGCGAGTTCGATTTGCTTTGAGATGCGAGCCGAGATCTGAGTTACGAGCTTACGCTACCCGCCACCAGGTGGGTTCCGGTCACGTGGTTATCTTGCCGTGCAAGTATCTCTGCCGTATATCGCTGCTGCTTTGTTTTCGCATTTTGGTTATTTTGGAAAATTTCTTAGTTTTAACCATGGGTCCTAAGAAATTGAGTGCCAAGGGAAGAGAGGATGATGTGCTTGGATATAAAACACGCAATCGTCGAAAAACATGAGCGAGGTGTGCGTGTTGTCGACTTGGTGAGGCGGATGTGAAGGCAGCTGAAGATTTTATTATAACTTTTGCCGAACTGATAGAAGCCGAACGATACATCCCCCAGCAAATCTTCAACTGTGACGAGACAGGGCTCTTCTGGAAAAAGATGCCGAGGAGGACGTATATAACGGCAGAGGAGAAGTGCATGCCAGGCCACAACTTGTTCAGAGTGCCGGCGATAGCTCGCCTTCTCTTTGTGGAAAACACGGTGAGATCCTTAACATCCAACAACTAATGGGACGCAAACGGGGCGCCCAGTTTAGCGGTACACACATTGATGAATCACCCTGCCTGTGATTCACCCATGACAGGTTATAGCTGGGTCGGGATTCAAACCCAGGCTGGACAGTTTAGAGTCAAGTGTGCGTACCTCCAGTCCAGGCCATCCTGCCAACTTGTATGCTGCATACAGGTGAAATATAAAGCGCGAGATATTTTTATATATACTGTATATTAAAAAAAAAATTGGTGTGGTTTTTGGCGGGCTGGAACGGATTAATAGCATTTCAATGCATTTTAATGGGGAAATTTAATTTGAGAAACGAGCAAATTGAGTTACGAGCTCGGTCACAGAACGAATTAAACTCGTAAGTCAAGGTTCCACTGTATATATATATATATACATATACATATATATATATTGTAACGATTTTGAGAAGTGTGTAACGAATTTGAGAAGTGTAACGGTTTTTGAGAAGTGTAACAATTTTGGAGGAAGTGTAACGAATGTGGAAACGTTACAATGTGAACGTTACAAAAGTATGGTAACATCCTCGTAATGTAAATAATGGTCGCAGCCGTCCTCCTAGTTAATTCCATGAAACTTACACGCAGGTCACGATATATCTTTTAAATAGTGTATTTCCTTATTCCATGTAGGCTAAATATGTGTTTCCCACTAGATTGACTTTGCATTGTATCAAACAAAATAAGCGTAGGCCCTTCCAATTTCCCCAAACATCTCCGCTCTCCAAAGTTCCTTTCAAAAGGGGAGTTGTTTTCAATCCCGCAGGCCGCCATTGCCCATGTGCTTTGAGTCGGAGAAGAAAGGCGTGTCTCCACCTCGTCATAAGAGGGAAGGAGTGAACCAGCCCTAACAGCCAATCAGCACCGCAGTGAGAGATCCGGTAGGCGTGCCCTCGGAGCCGGCGGCTTGATTTCGCCCGAGGTGATAAAAGCGACTAAGGGACTGCTTTAAGAGATGACCTGGGAGATGAGCAAAGAGGCTGCACCAAGAGGAGCGGTGAGATGCGAAACGCTCCAAGCAAAAGAGGAGAGGTACTCGGCAAGGAAACCAGCTTTGGAGAGATGCGCTGAAAGGAGGGAGACGGCTCCACCACAAGAAGAGGAGCAGGTGTGCCGAACCAGCGCGTGACGTCTACCGCAGCGGATACGCGACGGAGGGTTTTCCCGCCAAAACCGCGAGGAATTGCGAGCTGCTGCCTCCCGACTTTGCCTCCCTCTCAAGCAATCCACCTCAAGCCCTACCTGCCTGCATTATCCCCTGTGTAAGTGTGAACGTCCTGTCCTGCTCGTTGTCTTGGGGTTAAGTAAAAATGAATAGTGTAAGTTAACAATTCGCTGTGTTACTGCTTCTTCCATCCATTGCTTGTGTGTGTATAATAAATCTGTTCTTCCTCCGTCTTCTTCTTCTTCTTCTTTTTCATTCTCTTTCGGTCGCTTTAGAGGTTTCCCGATTGAATATCTGTGGGGCGATCTGGTCAACGTCGGGTGGAATCGGGTTCTAATCGGGGAGTAACTGTTCGGACGCGGTTAAATACACCACCGCTCGGTCAATATAACATCTAAAGCCGCGTCTGTAACAATATATATACATATACATATATATATATATACATACATATATATATATATATATATATATATATATATATATATATATATATATATATATATATACATATATATATATATATATATATATATATACATATACATACATATATATATACATATATATATATATATATATATATATATATACGTATATATATATATATATATATATATATATATATATATATATATATATATATATATATATATATATATATATATATATATACATATATATATAAATATATATATATATATATATATATATATATATATACATATACATATACATATATATATATATATATATATATATATATATATTGTTGCGAATATGGAATTTGGCCTCCATATCCGCTTGTAAATATTCCCCTATTTCCCCAATACTCCCCAACTATCCCCAATCCCCCATTCCCTAGTCCCATTGTCTGTAAACAACACTCTGTAGAACCGACCTTCCCCTTTTTCCCCCATTAAATGTCGTGCCCAGGTCCACCGCATCACACGTAGACAACTTTCGGACATCTTGCTAGTTATTCTTAGTCTATGTCAGTTAAGGACTCGTTTCCATTAATTCTGACTCTTCGTTGCACCAGAATGTGATTATATGGCACCAGTAGTGAGTTTAGGACCTTCCCATACCTCCTCCCATCTTCTTCCCCAAACAACAACAACAACAACAACAACAACAACAACTACAACAACAGAGGGGCGCGGCGCGGCGAGGGGGGGAGTGTGCATCCTCACACCGGCTCGGTTAGCCGCCATGACCAGGCGCTCCACGGGGTTACCACGAAGGGGCTGGCTGTCAGCTCCTCGTCAAGGGCGGAGCCGGTAACCCCCCCGCACGCACCCAATGAGAAGCGACGTGCCGATTCCATCTGGGGCGGAGCTAACGAGCCGAGGGCGTGTCACTCCCCGCCGGATATACGCGGCGACTGACCGGATGTGACGTGAGATGCGCCCCGAGCTTGAAGAGGAAGAACCAGTCGTGACCTCCGAGCGCTGTGACCTCCCTGCATCTACTGGACCGTACTGTACCCTGTCCTTGAGCCAAGAGTGCACCTTGAGCCATCGATACCCGCTTTCCTTGCCATCAATCCCCGTGTGAGTCAGCCTTGTCCCGTTTATCTGTCGTCTGTTGGGGTTAATATAAGTGTGTCTAAGTGCCTGTCTTTCTATGATGTCCCTCTTGTAGTTGTAATCTAACCTTCCGCCTTAATATAATCTCCTCCGGAGGTCTTGAGAACCGTATCCCTGTTGTCGTGTCATTTTAATCCCAGCCGTGTGTCTTTTCCTTCATTGACCTAGCGTAGCGCGACTAGTCAACGTTCGAGCATAATCGGGTAAACTGTGCAGACGTGGTCATACCAAACCGCTCGGTAAACTAACATCCACCACCGCGTCTGTAACAATTGGTGTCGAGGAGTGGAATTCGAACCCGGGACTAAATTTATTAGGCCCAAATTTGTAGTAGAATCGATTCGGAGCGCGTTTCCCGCGCGAAATTATAACGGCGAAATTTGATTTTGTTATACGGAAAAAAAACCCGAATTTTGAAAGTCGCGCTATGGCAGACCAAGACAGCTGGGGTCCGGTAGGGGAGAGTGAGGCAGGGTCGGTCCAGGACCAAATTGAGGGACGCGAGGAGAGCGAAGCAGTGAGGGCGGCAGGGTCGCAAAATAGCGTTGTCACGCACGAGGTGGCCACGGCGTCCACGCCCGCGACCGTGGCAGCGCCCCTGGTGGATCCGAACCTTTTTATGTTGCAAATGAGGGCCCTTATGGAACAAATGGGTGAGCAATTGGGAGACCAAATTAGAGGTTTGAAAAGCAGTATGGGACAAATGGGGAACCGGATGGAGGCTCAGAATGAGCAAATGAGGGTTGATAGTGAGCGATTAGAGGGCCAAATGGGGGTAATGAGGGACGAAGCGAGGGGTACTGGTGAGGGATTAGACAATAATTTTAGGGGATTAGACAATAATTTTAAGGGATTAGACGAGAAATTTGGGAAATTAGACAATAGATTAGGGGAAATACAGGAGGGGTTAATGGGGGTAGAAAATAGAATGGCTGCCCAGGAGAATCAGATAGAGGGAGTGAAAAATGGGTTAGAGGGGTTAGAAAACAGTATGGAAGGCAAATTGAGGGACATGAGGGACCAAGCGGAAAGGGAAGTTAAACAAATGGGGCAGCAGATAGAGGGGGTCAGAATGGGGGTAGAAACCAAACTGGATGCTCATATGGAGGAAATGGAGCAGATGAGGGTGGCATCTGGGCAGGAGATGCAAGTGATGGGAGAGGAGATCAGAAGAGGAGTGAGTGAGGAGGTCGGAGGAGTGCGCGAGGAGGTGAGGCACTGTAAGGAGCACATGGAGAAGGAGGTGAGAAAGGGGACTGTAAAGTTACAAGGGGGCATAGAGGACCTGACGCAGGAGGTGGAGCAGCTGACGGGGGGACAGACGGAGTTAGTGGAGCAGGTTCAAAGGAACACTGCGGTATTAGGAGGTTTAAAAGCGACACAGAAAGAACTAAAAGATGACTTGGTAGCGACGAAGAGGGAATGTCAGATGGTACGTGAGGGACTGACAACGAGGCTGGACGAGGTGATAGAGGTAATGGAGACGAAGGACCGGCAGGTGAGGACGCACATGGAAACGGTCAAGGTAGCCTTGGAGGACGAGCTTGAGGAGACGTACCGGGGAATAAAAGAGGTGAAGCAGAAATTAGAAGAAGTGGAAGAAGGGGTGAGCGAAATTAAGAAGCGACGGAGAGGGGATAAGAAAGAGATAAAAGAGGAGATAAAAGAATTGGTCCAAAGTCTGTGTTTGGATCGTGATGATGTGCTCATTAACCGGATGAGGGATTCGCAGGTGATGGAGGAGAAGCGAAGAGGAAGAGGACCCGGTGTAAGTGGTGACCAATATGGTCGTGCGTATGATGCGCCAGGGGATTTAAGAAGCTGGGGGGTCGAGATGGACCCGGGTGTTCGTGAGAGGCCATTGGTGAAGTGTGCGACAGGTCTGGTGTGCGAAAGAGGAGGTGTGCAAGAAAGTCCGACTCTGGTGTGTGTGAGGAAAAAGTGCGTGCCAAGGAGTGAGGGTGCTGGCGAGAGTGAGTCGGTCGTAGCGCGTGTGCGAGGGGGCACATGGAAGCGCGGGGTGGTAAGTGTTACAGAGGGTGTGACGGGAGAGTGTGCGCGAGAAAGGTGTGTGACGGACAGGTGCATGGGGAAAGAGTGCGCTGTCAAAAGTAAGGAAGAATGCACACCTGTGGTGAGTGTTACAGAGGGTGTAACGGGAGAGTGTGCGCGAGAAAGGTGTGTAACGGACAGGTGCATGGGGAAAGAGTGCGCTGTCAAGAGTAAGGGTGAGTGCGTTGTCAAGAATGGTGGTGAGAGTAGTGAGAGTGACAAGGAGCGTGAGTTGGTTGTGACAGGTGAGCGAGGATACACACCTGGAATGGTAGAGCGTGAGTGGGAATGCACGCTGGAGTTGGTGGTGAGGCACGTGGTTGGGTGTGCGAATGAGAGCACACCTGTGATTGTCACAGAGGAGGTGACCGAGGAGGGGGTGCGAAGAGGTGTGTTGGTGAGGTGTGCTACCAACGAATGTGTGCCAAAGTGTTCGGTGGTCAGGTGTGTGACCAAGGCTGTGAGTGGAATGGGTGTACCTGGGTGTGTAAGGAAAGGTAGCATGGGAACGGCTGGATGTGTGAGCAAGGAACGGACTGCGGGGTGTAAGAATCCAGGTGAAGCATCGACGGTAACCAGGTTAGAGGTTAGGTCGACTTTTAGCCGAAGCGGGCCCTCGGTGCGTGCTGGGCCTCGCTTTGAACGGCCGCGTCCGTGCTCCACTAGGCGGAGCGGGCAGCCCGATAGAAAGGGTCGTCATGGCGACCACTTTTTGTTGAGGCAGTCCGGCAGGTCGAGATCGGGACATTGGATGGCTCCACGCCGAGGGGGTGCGTGGGATCTCGGCCCGGGTAAGCCCCCGTCTCTGCACCGAGTGCCGGACGCATCCAGCCGCTGGCACAGAACAACCAGCATTCATGGCTTGGCTTTACGAAGCCGGGCTTTGGACAGGAATTGGCGCACCGAGAGGTATTAGTGAGTAGACGGGTGATGAGGATAGTGTTTTGGCCCCAAAATTAGAGAAAAACAAAATTTGATGATTGGCAAAGGATTGGCAGAGTGATGATTGGTAATGGTACAGTGATTGGCAGATGATTGGCAAATTTTTAATTTGTTGAAATTTGATGTGCAAAATTGGTAGTGAGCGATGGGCCCGGTGGGTAAGGGTGGCATCCTTGCCACCCTTCCCATAGGGGGGCAAATGCGCACGAGATTATGGGGTGTATGGCAGTGAAAACTAGCCCGGGTGGGTTAGGTTATATTGTGTGTAGGGATCTAGCGAAGATGACATTAGGTGACGTTAAGGTTAGTTAGTGACTGATACCTGTAGTGGGGACGCAGGTAGTTTAGTGTGGATGATAATGACGTGGGAGCGCAATAGTTTAAAGGGACGACTGGGAAGCGCAAGTTTCAGAAGGGAGTAGTTAGCTGAGATGATGCCGTGTGTGTGAGAATTGAACAGGTGTGGTTGCACAGGTGTGCAACTGGACAGGTGTGTGGAGCAGTGTGTGAGTAGTGAGTGTTGTGGATCAGCGCGAATGCGCTTGGGGAGAGAAGGGTGCAGGTGGCACCAGGTGTGAGAGCACAGGTGTGCAAGTACAGGTGTGTGGAGAGAGTTGGAGTAAGTGGTACGGAGTGGTGTGCATGGTGCGAAGGTGTGGATGGGGGAAGAGTGGACCCCTTTCACGAGTACCCGGGGCGGGTAGTGTAAGTGTTAGGTAGAGAGTATAGGTAAATTGTGGTTGGATATTGGCATTTGTGGTGCGGTTGCAGAATGGTGTTGTGAATGGGTGCATTAGTGTTGTGGAAATGGCTGGGCGTGTAGCCTGTTAGTGTGTGTAGTTGGTTGGGCACTCCACCACTGTGAGGATGTCGGCCAGGTGAGGCCGCAGGTGGGCTCTGGGAGCCGGTAGTTGTGAGTGGGTGCCTGAGGATCCCGGGTGTGGATCGGGCAGCCCAGTGCCAGAGAGGGCACCGAGTGGGGAGAGCGCCAGAGGGCCTTCCCCAGGTAGTTAGGTTAGGGTAAGGAGCTAGGTAAGCTCGGGTGGCAACTGCAGTGGTGGAGGTGTGCAGGTGGGTAGACCCACTGGGAGAGGTACACGCCACAGCCCAGAAATTGTGCGAGGGCACCGGGAGATGAATCGGGGGAGTGAGACCCCAAATTGAAAAGCACCACAGTTTGGCCAATGGGAATTGGTTTTTAGAACCCATAGTGTAAGAGGGCCAATGGTTTGGCCGGAGAAAGACCCCGGGTAGTGTAAAGTTGTTAAAGTCATTTAGGAAATAGTTAGGATTGATGAACCTGTCGCACCATACGCAGCCACTTACCTGTGGTGATGATGATGACTCCACACCTGTGTTTTCTTTGTTTTGTTGCAGGAAATGAGATTGTGAGGATTTGTGAGACGCATCACGACGTGGATGAGACATTGGGGTGATTCCATCTCTCCCTCCCTAGGAGGGACTGATGATGAATTGGTAATGGCAAATTGTGATGTTCAGTTGGAGATGGCAAATTTTGATGAGAGTTGAAAATGGCAAATTTGATTGGTTAGGAGGGAGAGAAGACGAATTTGGTTTATGGGAGGAACGGGGAAGACAGTAGGGACGTTTGTTGATTGGTAAAGTAGATGTTTATGGGTAGTGTTGTGTTTTGTGGATACAGTAAGGGGTAAGGGAGGGGCCATGTAGGTTACCTGGTGGGGTGGGGGGGCGTACGGTAGGAACGTACCTGTCTCACCTGGTTCCCATGTGCCCCCAGTGTGCATTACCTTACATTGCGTGCACTTTTGCGCCCTTACCACCTTACTCACTTGTCTTCTTCTTTTGTCTCCCACCTCCGAGGATCTGGCTTTGGGGCAGAGAGAGAGGAGAGAGAGGTGCTGGCTCCGCAGTTGTGGGCCTGCACTTTCGCTGCTTGCTGCTTGGATCGATACACCATATGGACCGCAATGTTTGTGGCCACCCACAATGGACCGCAGTTCTTTTGCGGCCAAGCACCACCCATGGATGGACCTATGGGTCAACGTGGCACCTATGCCATACAAGGTGAACCACTAACAGTTGGCCCCCTGACGGCCACAATAAAGAAATGGACGCGGTTGGCGCCTTTCTTTATTTTTTTTAAGGAGGCAAGAACACCAAGTGCACCACACGAAGGCAAGACCAGCGGCAGAACATCGGCCGGCTGCGACACCACCGGTGATTTCTAGACACTTTATTGGTGCACCGGATGGTGCTGACTGTGTTAGGGGGTGGTGCTTTTCGTGCTGGAAAAGGGTGCTCTGCACGTTATTAAAGGCCGTAGTTAATTAAGACTGTAGGTAAGCTAGTATTTTCACTGTCACCTGCGTCTTATGTGCTTGTAAATAAACGTGACTGCTTTCTTTTTGCTTATGTGTGTAAATAGTAAATAAATTTAGTAGTATTTCCAACCTTTTTGTCTTCGTTTTCCTCTTTGCATTGCGTCGTTTTCGTCTTTTCCCTCATTGACTAGCTGCGGTGCGATCCGGCCAACGTTTGGGTGGAATCGGGTGAGTCGGGGATCCTGTAACGGTCGCGGTCATACACCACCGCTCGGTCATCATAACATCTAAACCGCGATCAGTAACAATTGGTTGTCAGGAGTTGGATTCGGACCTGGGACTAAATTTGTTAGGCCCAAATTTTGGAACACCAATTGTGTTATTAAGTAACAATTGGTGTCTGGGCGTGAGATTTGGGGCCCGAACCAAATTTTTAAAACATCTAGAAAAAAAATTTGGTCAAAATTTTGAGCAGACGAAATTTGTTTTGTTTTAAAGCAAAACCCGAATTTTGAAATCGCGCCATGGCTGGTCAAGGCGACGGGATGCCGGTGGGAGAGATAGACGGGGTAGAATCGACCCAGGACCTCGGGGAAATGTATGTGGAGGAAAGGGTGGAGGAGAGTAAAGAAGGTGTGGTTGAGGGGGTATCAGGTGCACAAAATGGCGCTCTCGCGCACGTGGTTACAGCGGCACCAAATTTAGCCACGCCCATGGTCGCGGCAGCCGAGCCAGAGATGCCAGAGTACGTGCGAGTCTTTGTGATTGAAATGATGGCAAAAATGAGGGCTCAGACTGAGCAAATTGAAGCAAGAACGAAAGAAATGAGGGCCGATAGGGAGAAAAGGGAGCAGAGGGACAGAGACCGCAAGTTGGGCGAAAGGGTCCCACGGGTGCACGACGAGGTAAAGCGGGTCGAAAACCGCTGGTTGAGCGAAGCGGAGGAAAGCACGGGTACAATGACAGGGGTAGAAATCGCGACACGGGGTTTGGAAAAGCCGGCGACCGATGAGGTAGAGGGAATTTTATTAAAGCCAACGGTCGTCGAGGTGAGTAAAGAAAAAGCGGAAGTGGGCATTGAAATTGAAGAGATGACGGAGGTAGCCCGGGAATTGCAGGGAGAAATGGAAAATGTGCAAAGTCCCTGCTCACATCACGATGCTGTGCTTAACCCGAATGGAAGTTTGCAGGTTTTGGTGCAGGGAGGAAGAAGAACCCCGAAGGTGAGACGTGCTGTTGTGTATTGTGCGGGGAGATTTTGTAAGAGGATGTTTAGCGACAAAAGAATTTTCGCGCGCTTGGGATCGAGGAGGCATCCGGGCGTTGGTGAAGGGTCCCGTGTGAGTGGAAATGGCACGCGTGTGAGGAAAAAGTGTGCGTCGGCGAGTGGGTGTGTTATAAAGTGTGAGTGTGAAACCGAGTGCGAGCGAGAATGCACGTCGGGGTGTACGGAGTGTGACACGAATAGTGAGTTGGTGATGGCGCAGGTGCGAGAGGGCACATCGGAGCGCGAATGTGAAACCGAGTGCGAGCGAGAATGCACGTTGGGGTGTACGAAGTGTGACACGGAGAGTAAGGTGGTGGTGGAACGTGTGCGAGGAAGCACACCTGAGTTGGTCATGGCGCGAGTGTGGGAGAGCCCATCCGAGCGCGTTAGTGGGTGTATGCAAGAGTGCACGCCCATGGTGAGTGTTACGGAGGACGTAACGGAGGAGAGGTGTGGACCAAAGTGTGCGCGAGAGGTGTGGTGTGTAACAGGGAGAGCGTTGGTGGAAGGTACGGACGGCGTTGGAACGCCAGGTTTTGTGAGGGTGAAAGGGGTAGCGTATGCATGTAAGCATGCAGGTGAAGCATCGACGGTAACCGGGTTAGTGGTTAGAGCGACGGATAGCCGATGCGAGCACTCGGTGCGAGGAGCCCTTTGTTGGATGCAGGGCCCGGCGCGGATTGAAGCTGCGTCGCTTCTCTTCGAAGCGTCGTTGCCGATTCGGGCTTGGCCCCGCCCCGCACGGTCGAGTCCGGGCCTTGTCGGGCCAGGCGACCGGTCCGGTTCAAGGGCGAGTGGGAGGAAGCGGAACGGTGCCCCCTCGGGGGGACGGGGTTCCGACCGGGGGTGATTGAGCCATCGGGCCCGGGACCGCAAGGTGCCGCGCCGAGATGGTGCGTGGAATCTCGGCCCAACCAAACCACCTCCCTTGAACCGAAAGCCGGACGGATTCAACCTGCAGGTGACCAAACCACCCGAATTCATTGCTCGGCTTTACGAACCGAGTTTAATGATGTCACGACGCACCGAGGCTAGGATATAGTGGACTGTGATGATGGTGATAGTGATAGTGATAGTGATTTGATACGAAATTTATAATAGTGGGTAGAATTGGCAGTAAATGGAAAATTTTTGATTTGTGGAATTTGGATGTGCAAAATTGATAGTGGGACCTCCCCGATGTGGAGGGATGGCAAATCCACCATCCCTCACAGTAAGGTGGGGCAAATGCGCAATAGCTTATGGGGTTGATGGCAGTGAAAACTAGCCCGGGTGGGTTAGGATATTGATAGGGATCTAGCGAAGATGACATTAGGTAACGTTAAGATTAGTTAGTGACTGATACCTGTAGTGGGGACGCAGGTAGATTAGCGTGGATGATAATGACATGGGAGCGCAATAGTTTAAAGGGACGACTGGGAAGCGCAAGTTTCAGAGGGGAGTAGTTAGCTGAGATGATGCCGTGTGTGAGGATTGAACAGGTGTGATTGCACAGGTGTGCAACTGAACAGGTGTGTGGAGCAGTGTATGAGTGAGTAATGGTGAGGTGTGTTGTGTTGACCAAATGGTCCAGGAAGAGGAGGAGGGTGCAGGTGGCACCAGGTATGATTGCACAGGTGTGCAACGACAGGTGAATGGAGGACAGGTGTATGGAATAAATGGTATGGAGTATTGGAATGGATGGTCGTGGAGTGAGTATGGTGGAAATTGTGGAGTGGAGTGGATGGTGCGAAGGTGTGAATGGGGGAAGAGTGGACCCCCATCACGGATACCCGGGGCGGGTAGAGTAAGTGTTAGGTAGAGGGTATAGGTAAATTGTGGTTGGATATTGGCATCTGTGGTGCGGGTGAAAGAATGGTCTTTGGATGGGTGCATTAGTGTTGTGGAAATGGCTGGGCGTGTAGCCTGTTAGTGTGTGTAGTTGGTTTGGGCACTCCACCACTGTGAGGATGTCGGCCAAGTGAGGCCGCAGGTGGGCTCTGGGAGCCGGTAGTAGTTGTTGTGGATGGGGCCCGAGGATCCGGAGGACGGACCCGGGTAGCCCAGTGCCAGAGGGCACCAGTGGGGTGACAGAGCCAGGAGAGGGCCTTCCCCAGTTAGTTAGGTTAGGGTGAGGAGCTAGGTAAGCTCGGGTGGCAACTGCAGTGGTGGAGGTGTGCAGGTGGGTAGACCTGCTGGGAGAGCTACACGTCGCAGCCCAGAAATTGTGCGAGGGCACCAGGAGATGAATCGGGGGAGTGAGACCCAAAATTGAGAAGCACCACAGTTTGGTCAATGGGAATTGGTTTTTAGAACCCATAGTGTAAGTTGGCCAATGGATTGGCAGGGAGAGACCCCGGGTAGTGTAAAGTGTGTTAATGTCATTTAGAAAGTAGTTAGGATGAAGTCTCCTCGCACCATCCGCATCCACTCACCTGAGGTGACAGGTACTCCACACCATGCCATGTTTAATTATTTTTGATGCAGATGTTTGGAATGTGAGACGCATCATGACGTGGGTGTGACATTGTGCTTGATGTTCCATCTCTTCCTCCTTCTGAGGATTGATGATGAATTTGGTGATGGCAAATTTTGAAGTAGAGGGATTGTGGTGACGAATTTGGTATAGAGGAAATATGGGGAAGACATGACGGTAGCGACGCATTGGTAATGTGTAGATTTTTGTACATATGGGGTAAGGGCAAGGGTAGTGTAGGTGACAGGGGGGTGACGTATGGTAGGGACGAGCTTTCTCATTTCACTCTCCGTACGCATTTCGCCTTGCATTGCCTTATTGATGTGTACCCTTGTGACCTTACCCCTCGCTCATTTGTCTTTCCCCTTTTGTCTCCCACATGACCTGTGCGCCATTGGGTGCCGAGGGGAGCGTGCGTGAGTCCTCCATTGTGCGCCCGAAATTCCCAGAACCAGCTGTCTGCATCGATGCACCACATTATGGACCACATGCCTGTGGCCGAGCTCCACTTATGGACCCCATGGGTTGGGGCATGGCCCCTCTGCTGGAACCGGCCATGAGGGCCCGAAATCTTGATGGCGGACCTTGGCCACAGGGCACCGATGCCCCACAGGTGAACCACACTAGTCGGCCCTGTGGGCCATAAATAAAATAAATAAAAAGGACACATTGGGTGCATTTTTCAGTTCAAATAGGCCGCCAGTAAGAACATGAAGGAAAAGACAACAACTGGAAGAAATAATAATAACCAGCAGAGGGAGCCGAAGAGCAAGAGATCACCTGCAGGGTTAGGGGTTGTTTGGTTATTTTTATTCATGAACAGTGATGACTGTGCACCGATTGGTGCTTGGGTGCGTTTTTGGGTGCTTTCATGGTGCATCGATGCAGAGCAGACTGTCTCCCCCCCAGAAAGAACAATTACAGGTCCTGGGTTAGTTTTGTAAATAAAAATAGCGTCATTGTAAATAATGCTTCCCACCGTCAGTGTATAGTTTGAAGACCATTCCGCAATTCGGTTAACTGTGGGCGTAAGTCTGTTAGGCAGGGTGCAATGGAGCAGCGGGACACATTTATTTATGTTTTAAAACTGTCGCACTCAGGGTCAGGTTAAAAGTAGAGGGAACTACACCGACGTGTCACACTAAAAGTAAAAGTTGTAGGCCTGGGACGTGCCTAAGAGGAGGAGGGTGCAGTGTTGCGGAGATGAGGACTGTATATTTTTTGATTGTGTGCTGTACTATTATTATTATTGTTTATTCTGCGCCCCCCTACCTCCGGAGCTGTGTAAAGGTGAAAGGGCATCCCATAATTAGTCCACAAGCATACACATCAGCCAAGTAATAGAATACCCCTGTTGATAGTTATCTCTTATTCTGTGTTTTAGGGTAAGGCTGTGTCTCCCATTAATTGAAGTACTCCATTGCACCAGTGAAAGAGAATAGATCCCCTTTCATTCCCATCCCCAAAATCCCCATTTCCTTCACATCCCCTTTCGTCATTGCTAAGCCCTCGATTCTCAATTACCTCCCCTCCAATAACCGCCATTGACCACGAGGCTCGAGTCGGGGAAGAAAGGCGTGTCTCCACCTCGTCATAGAGGGGAAGAGGGGCGTGCCCGCCCGTCGTCATCCAGGGCGGAGCCCGAGGGTCGCGCGACCAACCAGGGCCGAGGTGAGCACCCCGATGGGCGTGTCCAAAACGCCGACGGCTTAATCGCTGGAGGCGCTATAAAAGGCGCGGACGGAAGTGAGTCGTGAGTTGGTCTGAGTTGGTTGAGAGTCGGTTGCCAGAGAGAGTTGGTCACAAAGAGTTGGTCACAAAGAGTTGGTCGTCAAGAGAGAGTCGTGAAGAGTCAGTCAGTGGAGTCGGTGGTCAGTTGGTTGCGGTGAGGAGTCGGTGGTGGCGGTCAGTGGTTGCGTTGGTTGCGGTGAGGAGTCGAGGAGGGAGGAGATCAGAAGACAGGAAGGCCTTGAGTTGGACTAAGCAAGAGAGGAAGTTGTTGGACTGGGTGGGACTAAGGAAGGAGAGAGAACCCGTCACACCAATCCACCAAGCTCCGCGTTGGCTCCACCAAGCGTTCACCTCCACCAAGCTCCGCGTTGGCTCCACCAAGCGTTCACCTCCACCAAAGCTCCACCAAGCTCCGCGTTGGCTCCACCAAGCGTTCACCTCCAGCCAACCACCTCCTGCCATTCCTGTCATTCCCCGTGTGAGTCTGTCTTTTGTTACCTTCGCAAAAGCGGAAGGTTATGTTTTGATCGCTGTGTATTTATTTGTATGTCTGTGTGTGTGTATGTTAATCGCATAACTCAAAAAGTATTCAACCGAATTGCATGAAATTTGGTGGGATGATTGGTTATTATACGGGACACATTTGATTAGATTTTGGGAAACAGATTTGCTCAAATTCTGACTATTTTTAACTCGATCGTATTTCACTCAAAGTTATGAGCGACTGAAGAAGAAGATGTCCATCCAGGACGTCATCACTATAACGCGATCTCCCGCGATCATTTCAACCTCAAAAAAAATTATAATTGCAGATTTGTCAAGAGATGAGGCATATTAACAAACGAATGAAACAGATTTGCTCAAATTCTGACTATTTTTAACTCGATCGTATTTCACTCAAAGTTATGAGCGACTGAAGAAGAGGATGTCCATCCAAGACGTCATCACTATAACGCGATCTCCCGCAATCATTTCAACCTCAAATGAAATTCAAATTGCAGATTTGTCAATCGGGGAGGCATATTAACAGACGAATGAAACAGATTTGCTCAAATTCTGATTTTTAAAAATCGATCGCATTTCACATAAAGTTTCACATCGCATACACTCCCATGCCAAGTACAGAACAGTAGCTGCAGCGAAGGTATGCGCTCTACCGAGTGCCCGGATTCTAGTTTGTTCTGTCCTGGGTTAATTAAGACTGTAGGTAAGCTAGTATTTTCACTGTGTCACCTGCGTCTTATGTGCTTGTAAATAAACGTGACTGCTTTCTTTTTGCTTATGTGTGTAAATAGTAAATAAATTTAGTAGTATTTCCAACCTTTTTGTCTTCGTTTTCCTCTTTGCATTGCGTCGTTTTCGTCTTTTCCCTCATTGACTAGCTGCGGTGCGATCCGGCCAACGTTTGGGTGGAATCGGGTGAGTCGGGGATCCTGTAACGGTCGCGGTCATACACCACCGCTCGGTCATCATAACATCTAAACCGCGATCAGTAACAATATATATACTGTATATATATATTTCCTCGTTTCTATATATATATATATATATATGTATGTATATATATATACTAGCAGAAGTACCTGGCATTGCCGGGCGGGGGAGGAGGAGGGGAGGGGAACGGGGGGGGGGGTGGGTAGAGGAGGGGAGGGGAACAGGGGGGAGGGGGGAGGGGAACAGGGGAGGGAGGGGGAAGGGGGGAGGGGAACAGGGGGGAGGGGAGGGGAAGGAGGGAGGGTGAGGGGAGGATGCGGGGGGTGCCTGGGGGAAGAAGGGCCCCTCCCCCCTTCCCCTTCCCCTCCCCCCTTCCCCTTCCCCTCCCCCCTCCCCTCCCCCCCTCCCCTCCCCCCCTCCCCCTTCCCCTCCCCCCTTCACCTCCCCCTCCCCTCCCCCCCTTCCCCAAACCCCCCTCCCCCTCCCCCCTTCCCCCTCCCCCCTTCCCCCTCACACCCCCTCCCCCCTCCCCTCCTCCCTCCCCCCCTCCCCTCCTCCCTCCCCCCCTCCCCTCCTCCTCCCCCTTAACACCAGGGGGGTTGACTCAGCCTGTCATCCTACCGAGGTCGGCAAATTGAGTACCAGTTCACTGGTAATTCCCTGTGTGCCGCAAGAGGCGCCTAACAGGGTTGGCGGCACGAACCCGGAAGTCAGAACTCATTGTCAAATAAATGTAGCATGTATGTTTCACTCTCTGTCACATGCCGTTGGTCCCATGTCAATCGGATGAAGTTGAAAAATTAACATTACGAAGTTTCTCTGGGACGTACTGATTCCGAATAATGAAGTTGAAAAATTAACGTTCCGAAATATGCTAATTACGCCAACAGAAGCGCTGGCGCTGTGAAGCGCTAGAGGGAGCGCTGTGCTCCCTCCCTTTGATTCCCTCCCTCTTCTGCTAGCGCTTCTGCGCTAATACGCTAATTTTAAAACCCGAAGTTTTTTTAAAAGTTAAGGTGTGCTGTCGTTGCTCTGAGACGTACTGATTCCGAATATGCCTTTGGTTTTTCTCTGCGATGAGTAGTTCTCGAGTTATAAGAGGACAAACAAACAAACATACTTTACTGCTTTATATATATAGAAGTTGGTACGATTCGGCCAAGGAATCCCAGAGATAATTGCAATTAAGTGAGCCGTGACGTCACGGAACGCGCCGCCGGTAATATATTATAATTTATGGTAATCTATGCAGCACGAGTTGGTCATCACGGAAAACAAGGCGCCTTTGCCGGCGCAAAACGGCTCTCCCAGGGTCAAACTCGGTAGCGTTGTGAGCGCACGGTTCAGCCCTTCAAGAAAAAGTTTATTTTGTAAAAATCGAACCACGCGTTAAAAAGATATGACTGGTTTTGTTCGCCGGCACGTCGGCGCTCGAATCGGCTCACGATAAAATCCAACACGTCCTTTGTCGGGGTCGTCTGAACCAACCACGGGGCCTAGAAGGCTGGGACTGGTCTCAAAAGTTAGGTCTCGATCATATCTCGTAATGCTGGAAGCTGCACGTCTCTGTGATAATCTTGTGGACCATGACAAGAGATCGTGCGAGTCACTCGCAACGGCTTCAAGCACTTCCGCATTCGACCATTTCATGAACGCCATACGCCCCGCCCATCAAAGTGCGTACGTATTAAACAAACATACAGTGGCCCATGTGTCGCCATTTGCGCATGCGCCAAAGTCTTTGCAGGAACATGAAGCATCGGAACAGCGCATTTGCGCATGCGCAAGAGTGAGAACCGCCTGTGCACCATTACGCTAACAGAAGCGCTGGCGCTGCGAAGCGCTAGAGGGAGCGCTGCGCTCCCTCCCTTCGATTCCCTCCCTCTTCTGCTAGCGCTTCTGCGCTAATACGCTAATTTTAAAACCCGAATTTTTTTTTAAAATTTAAGGTGTGCTGTAGTTGCTCTGAAACGTACTGATTCCGAATATGCCTTTGGTTTTTCTCTGCGATGAGTAGTTCTCGAGTTATAAGAGGACAAACAAACAAACATACTTTACTGCTTTATATATATACATATATATATATATATATATATATATTGTTACGGGTCGCGGACAAGACGTTACTTTGGGCCGAGTGGATGGTCAACCGCGACCGTTACAGGATCCCCGATTGGCCCGACTCCCCCAACGTTGACCAATCGCGCCACAGGTATTCAATCGGGAAACGTCTAAAGCGACCGAAAGAGAAGGAAGAGAGAAGAAGACAGAGTACGGAGGAATAACAGGATTTATTATACCCACAAGCAAAAAGAAGGAGCGATCAAAGTTATTTACAAGCAATGGATGGGAGAAGCAGTCACACAGTGAATCGTTAGCTTATCTATGCAGTTTACTTAACCCCAGGACAACGATTAAGACAGATGACGTTCACACTTACACGGGGAAATTGCAGGCAGGAATGGCAGAGGTGGGTTGCTGGAGAGGGAGGCAGGGTCAGGTCCCTGCAACCGGCAGGGCTGGAGGTAGCAGCTCCCAATTCTTCGCGTTTTTGGCGGGAAAACCCTCGGTCGCGTCACGCGCTGGCTCGATCACACCTGCTCCTCTCCTTCTGGTGGAGCCGTCTCCCTCCTCTCAGCGCGTCTCTCCAAAGCTTGTTTCATCTCCAAGTACCTCTCCTTTTTGGTTTGGAGCGTCTCTCAACTCTCATCTCACAGCTCACAGCTCATCTCTCCTCTCATCTCATCTGCCGAAGCAGTCCCTCCCAGTCGCTTTTATTACTCGGGTCGGAATCAAGCCGCCGGCTGCGAGGGCACGCCTACCGGGTCGCTCACCGCGGTGCTGGTTGGCTGTTAGGGCTGTCCGATTCCCCCTTTGATCATGACGACGTGCCACGCCCGTGAGTTGGCGGCTCCTACCCCCCTCTTCTCCGAGATTAGCACATGGGCAATGGCGGCTTGCGGGATTGAACACCACTCACACCGCTTTTGAAAGGAACTTTGGAGAGCGGAGATGATTGGGGAAATTGAAAGGGGCCTACGCTTATTTCGTTTGATACAATGCAGAGTCAATCTAGTGGGAAACACATATTTAGCCTACATAGAATAAGGAAATAAGCTATTTAAAAAGATATATCGTGGCCTGTGTGTAAGTTTCATGGAATTAACTAGGGGGACGTCCTTCGACCTTATTTACTCTACGAGGGTCAGTTAAAACACAACAAAACCATACTTTTCACATTCGTTACACTGCACCCTCCTTTCTTCAGGCCCGTACTCAGGCCTACAAAACTTTAACTTAGTTTGACACGTAGGTGTAATTCCCTCTACAATTAACCTGACCCTGAGTGTGACAATCTTAAAACACAAATAAATATGTCCCCCTGCTGCATTGCACCCTGTCTAACAGACTCAAGCCCACAGCTAACCGAATTACGGAATTGTTCTCAAACTATACATTTACGGTGGGGAGCATTATTTACAGTGGCGTTATTTCTTATTTACAACGCAACCCAGGACCTGTGTTTTTTTTCTTTTTAGGGAACAAGAAAAAGAAATTCCTGTTGGGAGGGAGGAGACAGCACGCATTGCATCGATGCACCAGTACCAATACCACCAAAGCACCCAAAAGCACCACAAAGCACCAAAAGCACCACTCGGTGCACAGTCACCACTGTTCATAATAAACACAACAAAACAACTGGTGGTGGTCTTCTCTTTTTCTGCTGGGCCGATGTTCTTCCCAACGTCTTCTGGCTTCATGCGGCCTACTTGGAAATAATAAAAAGCACAACTTGTGTTCATTTTTATTTAGGGCCTCAGGGGCCAACTAAGGGTGGTCCACCTGTTTGGCATAGGTGCCACCTTACCGAGGTCCGCAAGCAAGATTCCCTGGCCACTATGGCCGGTCTCCAACAGAGGTGCCCTGCCCCAGAACCTGGGGTCCATCAAGTGGTACTTGGCCGCAGAACAGCGGCCCATAAAGTGGTACATCAACGCAATGCATGCTGGTTCTGAGAATCTCATGCGCACAATGGCCACCTCACGCACGCTCCCCTCGGCGCCCAATGGCGCACAGGTCCTCAAGTGGGAGACAAAAGGGGGGAAGACAAATGAGCGAGGGGTAAGGTCACAAGGGTACACGTCAATAAAGGCAATGCAGGGTGAAGTGCGTACGGAGAGCGAAGTGAGAAAAACTCGTCCTTATTGTACGTCACCCCCCCTGTCACCTACACTACCCTTGCCCTCACCCCATATTTACAACAATTTACACCTTTACAAATTCGTCACTACGTCTTGTCTTCCCCATTTTTCCCTTCTACACCAAATTTGTCTCCAATCCCCCTATCCAAAATTTGCCATCACCCAATTCGTCATCAACCCTCATAAGGAGGAAGAGATGGAACATCAAGCACAATGTCACACCCACGTCATGATGCGTCTCACATTCCAAACATTTGCACTGTAAAATAACAAAACATGGCATGGTGTGGAGTTACCTCATCTCAGGTGAGTGGATGCAGATGGTGCGAGGAGACTCCAATCCTAACTATCCTCTAAATGACATTAACACACTTTACACTACCCGGGGTCTTGCCCTGCCAATCCATTGGCCACTTACACTATGGGTTCTAATAACCAATTCCCATTGACCAACTGTGGTGCTTCTCAATTTGGGGTCTCACTCCCCCGATTCATCTCCCGGTGCCCTTGCACAATTTCTGGGCTGGGGCGTGTAGCTTTCCCAGCAGGTCTACCCACCTGCACACCTCCACCACTGTAGTTGCCACCCGAGCTTACCTAGCTCCTCACCTTAACCTAACTAACTGGGGAAGGCCCCTCCTGGCTCTGTCACCCCTTGGTGCCCTCTGGCACTGGGCTACCCGGGTCCGTCCTCCGGATCCTCGGGCCCCATCCACAACTACCGGCTCCCAGAGCCCACCTGCGGCCTCACCTGGCCGACATCCTCACAGTGGTGGAGTGCCCAAACCAACTACACACACTAACAGGCTACACGCCCAGCCATTTCCACAACACTAATGCACCCATCCAAATACCATTCTTTCACCTCACACCCCAGATGCCAATATCCAACCACAATTTACCTATACCCTCTACCTAACACTTACACTACCCGCCCCGGGTATTCGTGATGGGGGTCCACTCTTCCCCCATTCACACCTTCGCACCATCCACTCCACTCCATTGTTTCCACCATACTCACTCCACGACCATCCATTCCAATACTCCAGATATTCCACACTACCATTTATTCCACATAGCCACATACACCTGTTCCTCATACCTGTTGTTGCACAACGGTGCAATCACACCTGGTGCCACCTGCACCCTCCTTTCTTCCTGGACCATTTGGTCATCACAATACACATCACCATCACTCACTCATACACTGCTCCATACACCTGTTCAGTTGCACACCTGTGCAATCACACCTGTTCCTTATACACTTCCAATCCTCAAACACACGGCATCATCTCAGCTAACTACTCCCCTCTGAAACTTGCGCTTCCCAGTCGTCCCTTTAAACTATTGCGCTCCCTCGTCATTATCATCCACTCTAATCTACCTGCGTCCCCACTACAGGTATCCTTGTCACTAACTAACCTTAACGTTACCTAATGTCATCTTCTAGGTCCCTACACACGATATCCTAACCCACCCGGGCTAGTTTTCACTGCCATACACCCCATAAACCTAGTGCTCCTTTGCCCCCCCCCCCCTGTGAGGGATGACAGAGTTGCCATCCCACCACATCGGGGAGGTTCCACTACCAATTTTGCACATCAAATTTCAACAAATCAAAAATTTGCCAATCACTACCCATCATCTGCCAATCATTACTGCCAATCCTTTGCCAATCATCAAATTTTGTTTTTCTAATTTCGGGGCCAAAACACTATCCTCGTCATTACAGTCTACTTACTAATGCCTCTCGGTGCGCTAATTCACGTCTACAGCCCGGCTTCGTACAGCCGAGCAATGAACGCGGGTTCTTTGGTGCCGGCGTCTGGATGCGTCCGGCACTCGGTGCAGGGACGGGGGCTTACCCGTGCCGCCATCCCACACACCACCTCGGCGCGGAGCCATCCAATTGCCCGATCTCGACCTGCCGGAACGTCTCAACAAAAGGTGGTCGCCATGACGACCCTTCCGATCGGGCTGCCCGTTCCGCCTAGTGGAGCACGGACGCGGCCGTTCCAAGCGAGGCCCAGCGTGGATCGCGTACGGCGGTCCTTTCGAACCCGCCGTGGCTCGGATCCCCGCTGGTTCTCGCGGCACGCGAAGCTGCCCGGCGCGCACCGAGGGCCCGACTCGGCTATAAGTCGCTCTAACCGCTAACCCGGTTACCGTCGATGCCTCACCTGCATGCTTACACGCATACGCTACCCCTTTCTTGCTCATACATCCAGCCGTTTCCCTGCTCTTGGTCATTGCACCTTCTCTTACACACCCAGGTACACTCATTCCACTCACAGACTTGGTCACACACCTGACCACCGAACACCTTTGCACACACTCGTCGCTCGCACACCTCACCAACACACCTCTTCGCGCCCCCTCCTCGGTCACCTCCTCTGTGACAATCACAGGTGTGCTCTCACTCGCACACCCAACCACGTGTCTCACGACCAACTCAAGTGTGCATTCCCACACACGCTCTACCATTCCAGGTGTGCATCCTTCCATGCCAGGTGTACATCCTCGCTCACCTGTCACAACTAACTCACGCTCCGTGCCACTCTCACTACTCTCACCTCCACTCTCGGTCGCGCACTCACCCTTACTCTCGACAGCGCACTCTTTCCTCATGCACCTGTCCGTTACACACCTTTCTCGCACATCCTCTTGCGCACACTCTTTCGTTACTTCCTCCGTAACACTTACCACACCGCGCTTCCATGTACCCCCTCGCACACGCGCTTCGACCAACTCACTCTTGACGGCACACTCTCTCCTTGGCGTGCACTTTTTCCTCACACACCCCATGGTCGGACATTCTTGCACACCTCGTTTTTCGCACACCAGACCTGTCGCACACTTCACCAACGGCCTCTCACGAACACCCGGGTCCACAACAACCCCCAAGCCGACTGAAGCTCCCCTCACATCATGTACATTTCCGATTATATCGCCACTCACCTTGGCACCTCGTCTCCGCACCTCCTTTGCCACCTGCAAACGCTTTATTTGGTTAGTGAGCATCACATTATGAGTTGAGCACCGACCTTGTACCAATTCCATCACCTCCTCCCGTATTTCTCTCTTAGTTTCTGTCCGTCTCTTCTTAATTTCACTCACCTCTTCTTCCACTTCCTCTAATTTTTGCTTCACCTCTTTTATTTCCCGTTGCGTCTCCTCAAGTTCGTCCTCTAAGGCTACCGTGACCGTCTCTATGTGCATCCTCACCTGCCGGTCCTTTGTCTCCATTTCCTCTGTCACCTCGTCCAACCTCATTGTCAGTCCCTCACGTACCATCTGACATTGCCTCTGTGTCGCTATCAAGTCATTTTTAATTTCTTTTTGTGTCGCCTTTAACCCTCCTAGTACTGTAGGGTTCCTTTGAACCTGCTCCACTAACTCCGTCTGTCCCTCCGTCAGCTGTTCCACCTCCTCCGTCAGTTCCTCTATGCCCCCTTGTAACCTAGCCATTCCATTTCTCACCTCTTTCTCTATACGCTTTTCGCCTCGCTTTACCTCCTCGCGTACCCCTGAGACCTCCTCACTTACACCTCGTCGTATCTCCTCTTTCATCTCCTCCCTCTCTTTTGTAGATGCTACCCTCATCTGTCCTAATTCATCCCTCTGAGCATCCAATTTACTTTCTAACCCGATTTTCACTTCCTCTATCTGGTTCCCCATCTGTTCGATTTCCCGGGCGGATTGCTCCCCTATCTCCCGCAATTTGTCTTCCATCCTATTTTCTAACCCCATTAACCCATTTTTCACCCCCTCTAACTGATTCTCCTGGGCAGCCATTCTATTTTCTAACCCCATTAACCCATTTTTCACCCCCTCTAACTGATTCTCCTGGGCAGCCATTCTATTTTCCACCCCCGTTAACCCCTTCTTTACCTCTTTTATCCCGTTGTCTAACCCCTCAAATTTAGCTTCTAGCCGTTCCCCCATTTTGCCCCCCATTTCGCCCCCCAATCGCTCACTATCAGCCCTTGCTTCGTCCCTCATTGCCTTCATTTGCTCATTTTGAGCGTCCATCCGGTTCCCCATTTGTCCCATTTGGCCTTCCAATCGCTCACTATTTTTGTCCATAAGGGCCTTCATTTTCATCATAAAAAGATTCAAATCCACCGGTGGCGCTGCTACGGTCGCGGGCGCGGCAAAATTTGGTGCCGCTACACCCACGTGCGCGAGGACGCCATTTTGTGCGTCTGATACTCCCTCAACCACATTGCCAATGTTCTCCTCTACTTCGTCCCTCTGATCCTGGGCCACTCCCAACCCCTCCTCTAGCTCACCCACCGGCATCCGATCGCCTTGACCAGCCATGGCGCGATTTCAAAATTCGGGTTTTTTGTAAAACAACACAAATTTCGGCAGCTCGTAATTTTGACCAAATTTTTTCTACACGTTTTTAAAAAATTTGGTTCGGGCCTCGTATCCCACTCCTAGACACCAATTGTTACGGGTCGCGGACAAGATGTTACTTTGGGCCGAGCGGATGGTCAACCGCGACCGTTACAGGATCCCCGATTGGCCCGACTCCCCCAACGTTGACCAATCGCGCCACAGGTATTCAATCGGGAAACCTCTAAAGCGACCGAAAGAGAAGGAAGAGAGAAGAAGACAGAGTACGGAGGAATAACAGGATTTATTATACACACAAGCAAAAAGAAGGAGCGATCAAAGTTATTTACAAGCAATGGATGGAAGAAGCAGTCACACAGTGAATCGTTAGCTTATCTATGCAGTTTACTTAACCCCAGGACAACGATTAAGACAGACGACGTTCACACTTACACGGGGGAAATTGCAGGCAGGAATGGCGGAGGTGGGTTGCTGGAGAGGGAGGCAGGGTCAGGTCCCTGCAACCGGCAGGGCTGGAGGTAGCAGCTCCCAATTCTTCGCGTTTTTGGCGGGAAAACCCTCGGTCGCGTCGACGCTGCTGATGCTGTGGACGTCACGCGCTGGCTCGGTCACACCTGCTCCTCTCCTTCTGGTGGAGCCGTCTCCCTCCTCTCAGCGCGTCTCTCCAAAGCTTGTTTGATCTCCAAGTACCTCTCCTTTTTGGTTTGGAGCGTCTCATCTCACAGCTCACAGCTCATCTCACAGCTCATCTCTCCTCTCATCTCATCTGCCGAAGCAGTCCCTCCCAGTCGCTTTTATTACTCGGGTCGGAATCAAGCCGCCGGCTGCGAGGGCACGCCTACCGGGTCGCTCACCGCGGTGCTGGTTGGCTGTTAGGGCTGTCCGATTCCCCCTTTGATCATGACGACGTGCCACGCCCGTGAGTTGGCGGCTCCTACCCCCCTCTTCTCCGAGATTAGCACATGGGCAATGGCGGCTTGCGGGATTGAACACCACTCGCACCGCTTTTGAAAGGAACTTTGGAGAGCGGAGATGATTGGGGAAATTGAAAGGGGCCTACGCTTATTTCGTTTGATACAATGCAGAGTCAATCTAGTGGGAAACACATATTTAGCCTACATAGAATAAGGAAATAAGCTATTTAAAAAGATATATCGTGGCCTGTGTGTAAGTTTCATGTAATTAACTAGGGGGACGTCCTTCGACCTTATTTACTCTACGAGGGTCAGTTAAAACACAACAAAACCATACTTTTCACATTCGTTACAATATATATATATATATATATATATATATATATGTATGTATGTATGTATGTATGTATGTATAATTGTATATATATATATATATATATATATATATATATATATATATATATATATATATATATATATATATATATATATATATATATATATATATATATACATATATATATATATATATGTAATTTATTTTTTCTAGAAATCTTCAAGTTTATGTTTTTCAGGGCTTCTTGATACATTTTGCTTTCATTTCTTGCCTCCACGGCCCCAAAAAAACAGCGATGGCCGCTTCCAACGTCACACTACAAAAGTTGTCTGGGACAATCAAGCAGTCCATCAGAGACGCAACCAGCCATGAAGTGCCTCCCTGATCCACAGACCACAGGGTGAAAATCCGTGCTCTCCTCGCATCAACATGTCTCCATACCTCACTGAGCAGCTTTCCTATCCATTCATGGCATCCTCCTCGCTCTTCAAACCCTCACTCCCGACATCCGGAGCTTCAAGCAGTATGCCAGAGATGTGATCAGCCGCGAAACGCCATTTCAACAAAATGTTGGCCTCAAAAAATGTGATCCTCCCAGCGGCTCACACCTCCTTCTCCTAGTGAGGATGCCTGTCTCGTCCACATGGCTGTTCCCATTCCCAGTGCACTCCCCTAACATCTCCCTCTATTTGCCGCTAAAAACGAGGTCTCAAAACCACCATCAACTGACTTGAGTGAGTGAAGCGGTGAGAGAGACTGTGAGATGAGGCCCTCATTGTCTCAGTGTGTGTGTGTGTGTGTGTCATGACCTAAAGCTCTTCACACCAAATGACACACATACTGGCAGGGTACCCATTACTGATGGGTTCGTAGATATCTCACCTACCATGAGTAATTTATTTTGAGTGTATATTGGTAGAAACAGTGTTCAATCCCTGGTGTTGGGCTAGCGGCTAGGGTGCCGGCTTAGGATCCTAGGATCCTGGGTTCGAATCTCGGTCGATCGCCGAATTAATGCCAGGGGGGTTGACTCAGCCTGTCATCCTTCCGAGGTCGGCTAATTGAGTACCAGTTCACTGGTAATTCCCTGTTTGTCGTTGAAGGCGGCAAAAAGGGTTGGCGTCAGGAAGGGCATCCGGCCGTAAAACATTGCTTCAAAAAGGGGACCAAAAAACAACAACTACCACGGTCCCCGAAAAGGCCAACCCCTGCTTTGCGGGGAAAAATGGCCTCTAAACGGTGGTTTATTGGTAGAAACAGGAATTCACTGTAAATATTCAGTGAGCAGATATCGCAATGGGTGTAGCTGGTAACCTCCACAACCTCAACAACCTCAACAACCTCATTACCATTCTATCAGCTAAGATTTCCAATCCATGCTTGTTGTACCTCAGAAGTACTGCTCGGGAGAGAGGATGATATTATATTATGAAAGCACAGCTGGGAAACGGGTTTAGGCACATTTTGAACCTACCGTCTGACCGAAGATCACAGAAGTTCTTTCCATGCCAATTGACCACCTCCTGGCTTCTCTCCTTCTCCACCGCACTACTTCAGTCTCTCTCTCTCTCTCTCTCTCTCTCTCTCTCTCTCTCTCTCTCTCTCTCTCTCTCTCTCTCTCTCGGCAATTTCCATTCGGTATTTCTCACAGAATTTCATTCAGATTTCCCATTCGATGATCCATAGATCAGTAGTTTCAGTTTCACTTTTTAGCATCAGTTTCCTTTTGGGATATCAGTTTCGATTTGTCATTGCAACCTGTGATGCGACACGAATGGTGCTCGAAAAGGTTGTCAAAACCGATTTTTGGGGAATTGTTTTCCATTTTCTAAGGGAATTAAACTGGCTTAAGAGTCTTAAAAGGTCGAAAAGGCTTTACAGTTCTCATGGGTCCAAGGGATTTCAGGGGTATAAAGGATCTCAAGTGTATTGAGGGTCTAAAGTTTTTTATAAGGGTCATAAAGGTGTGTATAGTATTTAAACGGTCTTATAAGGGTCTTGGGGTCAAAAGGGTGCAAAGGTCTAAGGGGATCACTTATACTTTAGTAAAATATCAAAAAGATCGTTGTTTAAAGCAGTAGTAAAGTCATCAACTCGGGAGTGCAACACGACAATAATGGGCCAAATGACCAACCCGCTGACTGTTTAAACCCCCTATTTATGTGCATCGTGGTCATAAATCTGACCCTAGAAAGTTTTGTCGTGATTAACCTTTGGAGCTCGAAGCAGTAAGGACACAAACAAACAAACAAACAACCAAATATTTTGGGTTTTTTATATAGGGCGGCCATAATATCTTGCCAATCACACACGTGGCATAACGGGTCACCTTTCCAACCACCGTCGAATGTATATAAACACTAGATTCAGGTATCTCTTTGTGTGCTGCTGCTTGTTGACAAAGTTGGAAGTTCATGTGAGATGTGCAAGAGGGTGGAGGTCGGAGGGTGGAGGCCATGATGTATGAGGGCTATAGAGGGAGAGGGGAGGGGGGGGGGGGGATAGGGAAGCAAGGAATGAATAAATAAAGAGGAGGCAAACTTGGACCTCTGCACGCTCGGTTTACCACGGGACATGTCACTGCTGATTCTGGAAGACAGAAATATCCAGCTTCCAAAATGAGATCAGAGAACCCTGTCGACATTTTAGGATACACTCATTCGTGCAGTCAAAAGAATGATACTCTTGCTGTATGAGGAAGGAGGTTGATAGAAGGACTCAAGGCATTTTTAAATACGCATTTCTAATTTGAAAACACTTTCTATAATCATAATTTATGTCACTTTAATTGAGCTAAAATATTTTTTTTTAATCCATTTTATGTTTCTCATACTGCTGAATTGTTGTTCAGCATTGAACGTCTGAAATGAATGTGAATGATCTGGAATGTGCATATATGACAGCTTATTGTTCCTTTCCAAACTTTCAGAATAAAGTTTCAAATCCTACTACTAACAAAAGTTTTTTTTTAAACTACTAACTCGATGGCAGGTATGAATATTACTAACCATATTTGGAATATTACTAACCATATTTGGAATATTACTAACCATATTTGGGATATTACTAACCATATTTGGAATATTACTAACCATATTTGGAATATTACTAACCATATTTGGAATATTACTAACCATATTTGGGATATTACTAACCATATTTGGAATATTACTAACCATATTTGGAATATTACTAACCATATTTGGAATATTACTAACCATATTTGGAATATTACTAACCATATTTGGAATATTACTAACCATATTTGGAATATTACTAACAATATTTGGAATATTACTAACCATATTTGGAATATTACTAACCATATTTGGAATATTACTAACCATATTTGGAATATTACTAACCATATTTGGGATATTACTAACCATATTTGGGATATTACTAACCATATTTGGAATATTACTAACCATATTTGGAATATTACTAACCATATTTGGAATATTACTAACCATATTTGGAATATTACTAACCATATTTGGAATATTACTAACCATATTTGGAATATTACTAACCATATTTGGAATATTACTAACCATATTTGGAATATTACTAACCATATTTGGAATATTACTAACAATATTTGGAATATTACTAACCATATTTGGAATATTACTAACCATATTTGGAATATTACTAACCTTATTTGGAATATTACTAACCATATTTGGAATATTACTAACCATATTTGGAATATTACTAACCATATTTGGAATATTACTAACAATATTTGGAATATTACTAACCATATTTGGAATATTACTAACCATATTTGGAATATTACTAACCATATTTGGGATATTACTAACCATATTTGGAATATTACTAACCATATTTGGAATATTACTAACCATATTTGGAATATTACTAACAATACTTGGAATATTACTAACCATATTTGGAATATTACTAACCATATTTGGAATATTACTAACCATATTTGGGATATTACTAACCATATTTGGGATATTACTAACCATATTTGGGAATCACGAGTTGCTTTTTAACTTTTGGAATTCTCAAGAAAGATGTTATTTTCTGACTAGGAGGGTTCAATTGTGTTAGTTGCTCCATTGTGGCCGAACAATTGTGCCGGTTGCCCTTGGTAACAATGAAACAGGGCGTTTCACATGTAACTTGCAAATCAATTGGTCATAGGTTGTAGTGCAGAAGCTGCTGCCCAGACAGCAACTTCACTCTGAGATAGCAAGTGGTGTATCCTGGTGTTCGGGAACCTCCAAGAAGACCAGATCATTTGATACTCGACGTCAACCAACTTGGGCCAGTAGACGGGACGCCTCGTTTAACTTCCGTCCGTGGGACGGTACACACGCTGATGCCTCGTCCTGCATGTGAAACACCAGGGCGGCAGTTTATAACTGGCCTGAGATTCCACCTAGGATAGACAGCTCAGAGGCAAGCGTGCCTGCTGTCCTGTAAGCCCTGTATTAATCAAGAGGGAGACGGATGGATTAAACTCAAATATTTGATTTGCGTCCTCCATGCAGACTCTTTCGGGGAGAGACTGCTCCGGAATAGTAATGGCTTTTCCAGCTCATCTTAACCTCACCGCTCTGGTCCAGATAAAATTTCCTTTTCTTGCACAATATTTGTTT
This sequence comes from Myxine glutinosa, assembly GCF_964187855.1. Taxonomy (NCBI): domain Eukaryota; kingdom Metazoa; phylum Chordata; class Myxini; order Myxiniformes; family Myxinidae; genus Myxine; species Myxine glutinosa. The sequence goes on along the minus strand of NC_136265.1, from coordinate 196,727,286 downwards.
GTCCTCATGAGTCTGAAAGAATGAAACCTCTCTTGAACTAAAGATGTGTATCACATTGCTGATGTGTTCATCATAAGGATAACGATGGTATTCATGGGGGTGAATACTACTATTACTATGACTACTACTACTACTACTGCTACTACTACTACTACCACTACAAATAATACTAATACCACTTCTACTACTAGTACTACTACTACCACTAATACTAACAATACAACTACTACTACTACCACCACTACTAACAATACAACTACTACTACTACTACTACCACCACTACGACTAATACTAATACCACTACTACTACAAGTACTACTACTACTAATACTAACAATACAACTACTACTACTACCACCACTACTAACAATGCAACTACTACTACTACCACCACTACTAACAATACAACTACTACTACTACTACTACCACTACGACTAATACTAATACCACTACTACTACAAGTACTACTACTACCACTAATACTAACAATACAACTACTACTACTACCGCTACTACTAACAATACAACTACTACTACTACTACCACCACTACAACTAATACTACTACTACTGCTACTACTACTATTACCGCTACTGCTAACAATACTACTACTACTACTACTACCACTACGACTAATACTACTACTACTACTACTACTACTACTGCTACTACTACCACTACTACTACTACTACTACTACTACCACTACTACTGCTACTACTACCACTACTACTAACAATACAACAACTACTACTATTACCACTATGACTAATACTAATACCACTACTACTACAATTACTACCACTACTACTACTACTACTACTACTACCACTACAAATAATACTAATACCACTTCTACTACTAGTACTACTACTACCACTAATACTAACAATACAACTTAACTACTACTACTACCACCACTACTAACAATACAACTACTACTACTACTACGACTACTACCACCACTACGACTAATACTAATACCACTACTACTACAAGTACTACTACTACCACTAATACTAACAATACAACTACTACTACCACCACTACTAACAATACAACTACTACTACTACTACTACTACTACCACTACGACTAATACTAATACCACTACTACAAGTACTACTACTACCACTAATACTAACAATACAACTACTACTACTACCGCTACTACTAACAATACAACTACTACTACTACTACTAACACCACTACAACTAATACTACTACTACTGCCACTACTACTATTACCGCTACTGCTAACAATACTACTACTACTACTACTACTACTACCACTACGACTAATACTACTACTACTACTACTACTGCTACTACCACTACTACGACTACTACCACTACTACTACTACTACTACTACCACTACTACTGCTACTACTACCACTACTACTAACAATACAACAACAACTACTACTATTACCACTATCACTAATACTAATACCACTACTACTACAATTACTACCACTACTACTACTAACAATACAACTACTACTACTACTACTACTACTACGACTAATACTACTACTACTACCACTAATACTAACAATACAACTACTTCTACTACTACTGCCACCACCACTACGACTAATACTAATACCACTACGACTAATACTAATACCACTACTACCACTACGACTAATACTAATACCACTACTACTACTAGTACTACTACTACCACTAAAACTAACAATACAAGTACTACTACTACCACTACCACTAACAATACAACTACTACTACTACCACTACGACTAATGCTAATACCACCACTAGTACTACTACTACTACCACTAATACTAACAATACAACTACTACTACTACCACTACGACTAATACTAATACCACCACTACTACTACTAGTACTACTACCACTACTACTAACAATACTACTACTACCACAACTAATACTAATACCACTACTATTGCTACTACTACTATTACCACTACTACTAACAATACAACTACTAATACTACTGCTGCTACTAATATTAATAATACTAGTACTGCTACTACTACTATCATTACTACTACTACCACTACTACCATTGCTATGACGACCACTACCACCACTACCACTACTACTACTACTTGTGCTACTAATACTAATACTACAACTACTACTACTACTTTTTTTTAAGCTCTGAGCGGCCTAGCCAAACCTCTGAGCTGGTTTGGCTGGGCTGAACGTTCAAATCACGTTATGGTGTGCCATTAATACATTTTTAATGGGGCTGTGATTACAATACAGCTCAAGCATATAACATTGGTGTGAAGGACCCGTCAATGAAGGGTGGAGGGCTCGTAGATATTGATCCACAGGAAAGAATATTTTGAACCCCATTTCATACTTCGTCATAGTTTGTTCATGATGCTCCCGATGGACTGTAATCCAACTCCTCTGGGTAAAAGCGATCACACTCCACATGCCACCTGGTCGAACCCGAGCCAGGTAGCATCAGCTGCTGCATGCTGTCACACACGGACTCGTACTTTAATAAGCCATGCCCTTTCCAAGCCAAGGCCGAGATGTGTTTGTGTGTGCACGCACATCCATGTGCGTGTCTTACGAGCATGCAGCATTCCAAATCCTTTTCATCATCAAACGTCCACCATTTCCAGTAGCTGGACCAGTCACGAGACTTGCAGCAATCAAAACTCCAAGAAGCCACAAAAAGGAACTATAAGGCTAATTTCATTATAGGAAAAGTTTTAAATTACTTTTTGACACAGTGCAGTGCTGAGATGGCGGTTTCACTGCCTTGTGATGTGATAAGGATTTTATCTTATTTAGTTGGCCTGCAATATACAGATATAATGGTGTGATTTCATCAAAGCATGCTTAGTGGATTTCAAATTCGGTTTTATTCCACTGTCACTGCATATTTCCATCTCAATTACCGACGTTGCCTCTCTCTCTCTCTCCCAGCTGCCCGAAGAAGGCAGTTGAAATGGTGCTAAAGAGTCAAATTCACCTCTAAAGTCAATAATGTGGAGAAAGACCATGAGTGCAGACCCTCCTGCCGATGCACAATGTACGCCCTCTCGCATCCTAACATTAGTGGTGAAAATGAATAACCGCGCATATTAGATGAACATTATTATTGCACCAATTTCTCTTTGTGATCTCTTTAAATATGTTATAATTTAGAAATTGTTTTATCCGATAAAGATGCATAAATCCCCCAAACACAATAAATATGTTTGATAATTGCATCTCTGCCTTGTTTTTCCCCTTAGGCATTCATCTAGTCCTACAAATAAGTAAATAATTCGCAATGTAAGCTCAGCGTCAAAGAGTTAGGGTAGGGAAGAACACTCCACTGTACATGAGAAGTGTGTGAGTTTGGAGTCTTGCGGACAGCTGCAGCTCCTCTCACAACATTGCTTGCATCCCCTCTCATCGCTTCGTAAACGAGGGATCGTATGGGGCAGCGGAGGGACAGCGGAGCTCATTTGGCTCTCTTGGACGTGTTGTGCCAGTCAGGGCAACTCGTCCTTGCCCCCAAAGGACTCTTTCGGTTGCTGTTGCGTAGTGTGTCTGGTGTTCGGAGTAGCTAATTCGCAACATGTAGAATGTATGTAAGGGCTTGGTTGGGAGCAGCATCAATAAGATATCCTTATGGACCACAGGAAGAGCTGTGCACAGGATTATACGAGAAATACTTAAATCCACCTGTGTAGTGGAAAACAGGTTAGAGAGCTCGATTTGCTAATAAAGGGGTAAATGTGTAATGCGGCAAAATATATCAACGACTGAAGCTTTTTCTTTTCTACATAGTAATTTTATAATAATTACAACCTTTAATTGAAATTTATTTATTTATTTATTTTGGGTTTTTTTGTATACAAGATCGAGGTTCGTGTTGGAGCTAACATTGATCACAAAAAGACAAACTGACACATAAAATATAAAACATGATAAAGGGAGCGGGAGAACAAGATGGAAAGCAGGAACATCGGGAGATCCGTGGGAGGTAGAGTGCTTGGGAGGAGGAGGCATGGGAGGGGGGGGGGGGGAGGTAAAAAAAAACACATGGACACAGCTAGGACTTCCAGGAAAGAAGTCGGTATTTCAGAAAAGTGGATCTGGGGTGAATTAATGGGGATAGAAAAGATAAAGGTTTTGGATGGGGGAAGATAAGAGATGGTGGTGAACAGCTGTTTTGAAGTTTTTAGATCCACCCAAATTATAATGTTCTTCCTCATATACACCATATGAATCTACGTCTCAGTCCGTCAAAGTTGTGGTTTTGTGTGATTAACATTGTGTGAGCAATTTTTAGCTAAAAGTTTGTTGTGTTTGTGCAGGGAGTCTACGTGGAAGATTGGCAGTGGTGAAGGTGGTGTGGGCTTCGGAATGGTAAAGGTGTAGTGAGTGCAGGAAATGGTGAGGGGATGGTGAATGCAGGTAGTGATTTGGGTGGATTGATTGTAGGCAGGAGTGAGGGTGGGCTGACTGCAGACAGTGGTGAGGATGAAGTGAGTGCAGGTCGTCTTGAGGGTTTGGTGAGTGCAGGTAGTGTTGAGGGTTGGGTGAGTGCAGGTAGTGTTGAGGGTTGGGTGAGTGCAGGTAGTGTTGAGGGTTGGGTGAGTGTAGGTAGTGTTGAAGGTTTGGTGAGTGCAGGTAGTTTTGGTGAGTGCAGGTAGTTTTGGTGAATGCAGATAGTGTTGAGAGTTAGGTGAGTGCAGGTAGTGTTGAGTGTTGGGTGATTGCAGGTGGTGATGAGAATTGGGTGAGTGCAGGTAGTGTTTACATTTGAGCGAATGCAGGTAATGTTGAGGGTTGGGTGAGTGCAGACAGTGGTGAGGATGGGGTGAGTGCAGGTGGTCTTGAGGGTTTGGTGAGTGCAGGTAATGTTGAGGGTTGGGTGAGTGCAGGTAGTTTTGAGGGTTTGGTGAGTGCAGGTAGTGTTGAGAGTTGGCTGACTGCAGAGGGTGGTGAGGATGGGGTGAGTGCAGGTAGTGTTGAGGGTTGGCTGACTGCAGAGGGTGGTGTGGATGGGGTGAGTGCAGGTAGTGTTGAGGGTTGGCTGACTGCAGACAGTGGTGAGGATGGGGTGAGTGCAGGTACTGCTGAGGGTTTGGTGAGTGCAGGTAGTGTTGAGGGTTTGGTGAGTGCAGGTAATGTTGAGGGTTTGGTGAGTGCAGGTAGTGTTGAGGGTTTGGTGAGTGCAGGTAGTGTTGAAGGTTTGGTGAGTGCAGGTAGTATTTGTGAATGCAGGTAGTGTTGAAGGTTTGGTGAGTGAAGGTAGTGTTTGTGAATGCAGGTAGTGTTGAAGGTTTGGTGAGTGCAGGCAGTAATGAGGGTGAGGCAAGGCCAGGCCGGATGCACACGTTCTTCCATTAACCCCTTCCTGGAAATCTTCCAAAATCCAGGATAACCACCTCAACTCTTTTGTTCCTCCCTTCCTCCACTTATGGAGAAGCCATTTTCCCATGGTCGCCATATTCTTGTCCTCTCCAATTCTGTCCCATGATCTTTATTATCCCCATTAACCTTTCCTAACTCAACCATATTATTTGATAGTTTCGGTGTTTCATCACCGTCTCCTTTTATGCTTCTCCTATATGTTCATCCCCTTGATTTTTGTTCCATTGCTCTTCCATGAGCCTCGCTTCTGTAAAGCAACAAGTAGAAAAAGTTTTAATTAAAACAAAAGCCGCGTCGATGTTACACAATGCCTAGATGCAGCTGTGCCTATAACGTCGATGTTACAGGCACAGGACATTCCTATTGATTCGATTACTTGATGTTATTTTTGTGCAAAGTGAAAATATATCTCAGCAATTTCCCGTGTGTGGCGACGAATTTTTAATATATCTCGGCATTTTCCCGTCTGTTATTTCGGGCGGTGTATGACTGACCATGCCGCGATTTAAACAATATATATATATATCTCGGCATTTTCCCGTCTGTTATTTCGGGCGGTGTATGACTGACCATGCCGCGATTAAAAAAAAAAATATCTCAATGGACTTGAAGTTACAGGCCTTTGAGAATTCATTTCGTTCTATAAAGGGCAACTTTCATCGGATTTTATTCCCGGTTTTTTTCAACCGAGTCTAAAACTATGTTAGCGACTGTGAAAAATGAAATGATATATCGAATTTGATTTGAAATAAAACTGTGTGAGAGAGGAAGACACCACGGGCCTACAAAACAGGCCTCAAAGCTATGCGAGTTAATAAAATGGTGGATATTTGTTTATATGAAGCCTCTCCCACAATGGGTGGAGCTATGGTTCCCAGAATGGGTGGAGCTTTGAGGTTTTGTCTTCTCTGCAAGAACAAGAAGAACAACAACAACAACAACAGCAGAGGGCACTCTATTAGCAGCGTCTGCGACGCGGCTAAAAATGGATTTGGGCAAAAGATTGGCAGATGATATTTAACCTGAACTAGTGTAAGGTGCTGGGGATGGGCACGACTAATAGAAAGAGAGACTATATTGCAATGGGGGCAGTCTTGGGGAGCATGTGATGCAGAAGGATGTGGGGGGTAAGTGTAACCAGGAATCTATAGGTGAAGCTACTGGGGTATTACGATGTATTCATGGAGGGTAAACTATGAATCAAAAGAGGTAGTGTTAACTCTACACACAAGTTTAGTGAGGTCTCACCTTGAATGTTGTACCTAGTTTTCATCGCCACATCTGAGTAACAACATGGCTGCCATAGAGAGGGTTTAGCATAGAGCAACTTGATTGATTCCAGGCCGAGCTTATCGAAGCTATGAGGAGTGGTTGAAGGAGTAGGACTTTATATATCGGAAAGGAGGTGATAATGAGTGGATCTGATAGGGATGATTAAAATAATGAAGGGTAGCGACAAAATAAATAATTAAGGATTTTCAGCAGAAGGGCCACAGCCTGAAGGGTAAATAAGAGGATAGTTAGGATGGTAGTAAGGTTGGGGGTTCTAACTCAAGAGTAGTTATCGCATCGAATAGTTGTAGCGGCAGCAGAAATAGTAGATTGGTAAAATAGGAATTTGAATATTCCTCGTCTTTTCTTCTTGGTCTTCAGCCAGAGCCCCGTGGCCTCCGCAATCAGATTAGACCCAATCAGTATGAAAGGAAAATGACAAAAAGCTCTCTTCAAGATAAAAAGGCTGAATGTGCCTATTAGTCAATGATGTTGAAGAGGCAGTATCAATTACAGATAACTAACTAGAAAGCCTCTGAAAATGCAAACCCCGTCGGTGCCTGTTTGTATTCCGATGTCTTCTTCTTCTGTAAGCTAAAAATAAGGAAAACAGTTTAAAAAAGAAAATACAAAATGAAAATTGATGATTTCATGCAGCCTTGAACTTTGACCTTTAGATCTAAAAACACAATCGACTCCGACCTTTTGATTGGTGAACTAATTCAGTGACCTGATATTCAAATTTATAAGTTTCAGGTCAATCGGGTGAGAATTGGTGATTTTACGCAACCTTGGCCTTTGACCTTTTGATCGAAAAAAAAAATCTAGCTTTTGATTGGTGAACCAATTCAGTGACCCAATATGCAAATTCTTAAAATTTCAGGTCAAAGGGATGAGAATCTATGATTTTATGTGATGCTGACCTTTGACCTTTTGACAAAATTATTAATTTGCTTTCTCCGTATTATCATAATAAGGCTTTGGTGACGTTTTGATGACAAAAGTCAAATGGTAAATTAAAATTTCAGATCAATTGGATGAAAATTGATGTTTTATGTGACGCTGACCTTTGACTTTTTGACAAAATTATTATTTCGCATTCTCTGTATCAGCATAATAAAGCTTTGGTGAAAATTTGATGACAAAACTCAAATGGTAAAAAAAGTTGTGGACCGGACACACGCACACATACACACATATATACACACACACACACACACACACACACACACACACACACACATACACACGCACACACACACACATATACACACACACACACACACACACATATATATACACACACACACACACATATATATATATATACACACAGACACGCACACACACACACACACACATATACACACGCACACACACACACACACATATATATATATATATATATACACACACACACACACACATATACACACACACACACACACAGACAGACAGACAGACACAGACATACACACACACACACACACACATACACACACATATACGCATACACACACACACATATATATATATATACATACACACAGACACGCACACACACACACACACACACATATACACACGCACACACATATATACACACACACACACACATGCTCGATTACCTCCGCCACCAAGTGTGGATGGTCTGTCCGTTTGTGAACAACATATCTCAAAAGGTTGTGGACGGATCTGGACGAAATTTGGCAGAGATGTTGCGTATTTCACAAGGACGGAATGATTAGATTTTGGTGAAGATCCGGATTCGGATCCGGCTTGTAGAATTAAAGTGATTCTTCACCATTGGCAAATGGGGCCAAAAACGATACATAGCAGGATATCTCAAAAAGTTACGGACGGATTTGGACGAAACTTTTTGGAAAGGTTGTGTGTGTGACAAGGAAGGATCGATTCGATTTTGGTGAAGATCCGGATCCGGATCCGGCTGGAATATTTTTTAAAGTGATTTTTCACTATTGAGTGATATGGCCAACCAGGTGGAGGTATGCTCTCCACTGAGTGGCGTTCTAGTTGGGTGATGCAAATAAGGCCACAATTATAACTTTTGCCACTAATTGTTGAACTCGATCGTACCGAATACAGAAAAACTGTGACGTAATGATCAAATCAGGACTTCGTTCGGTCATTTTGTTTGTAATATTCACATAATAGTCGAACGAGGCTCATAAGAACACGCGAAGGTCCGCAGGTGGTGGCACCAGGTGTTTTTCAAAGTGGGAAACGGAACCAATCCCAACGCACAGCGTCTGTCCGTCCACACATCTCCAGCAGAACACTTCCGGGTTTACAGAAACAAGGTTCTCTCATCCGCCTTTCCTTTCCTTTCCTTTCTCCCGCGAAACGACTCCCAAGTAGCCGTCGATTCCCGGAACGGAGCGATATTTCAGGAAGGACGTGTTTCCTGGAGGTCACACGATCACACATCACGTGACTACGAGCTCAGCTCGGGCTTCGTGACTGTATTTTCCGAGCTGGAGATAAGAGCTGGAAAACTCATTTCATTATGGACTCCAGAGATATAATTCATGACGATTCCTTATTAAATAAAGACGGTTTTAGTGTTTTATTTCTGAGGATGTTCTGACAACCATTCGGGAAATGGAATTGTCATTGTGATTTAGAAGCTCCGGACATGTCCCCGGTGAATCTTTTCTCTTAATCCGCAGCACCTGCACGTGGTTCTTCTTCTTCACGATTGTCATCCTTTTCTTGTTTATTCTCGTCTCATCTGTCCAAGGCTGATGAGGCGTCAGTCACTCTGACATTTGGCCGTGATTATACGATTCAGAGGGCGTTGCCCTCCTGGCGGTGCCCACCTCCTCTGCAGGTGACACTTTTAATTACTCATGTCATCACAGTGTCCAGCTGCAAGGTGAGATCCTTTCTCTGCAAGGTGAGGATGTGTGACGACGTGGATCAACACGACACTCCGACAATGGACAGAGAGATCATTGCAAAGTTTGTGGAATTTCACATTTTAGTGAACTTTCTTTTTAGTAATGTCCTGGATGTGTGTGTGTGTGTGTGTGTGTGTGTGTGTTTGTGTGTGTGTCTTCTTTGAATATCAACTGTGGATTTTGCCAACAGTCCAGGAAAGTATTCAAACCAAGTTGTGTGTGTGTGTGTGTGTGTGTGTGTGTGTGTGTGTGTGTGTGTGTGTGTGTGTGTGTACACATTCCTCTCCAGGGATTATACATCTATCCTGCAATGAATAACGCCAATGTTTCCATATTATGTCCTACTATTCATGGCCCCGAGGTTGGTGCTGTCTTTCGCCCACATTAGTCCCCATTATTTGGGGCTGTTTTTCCCCATTAGTTGGTTACTTGGCCAGTCCCCATTAGTTGGTGCTGTTTTTCGCCCACGTTAGTCTGGTGACCATCTCTTCTAACACCATTAATATCACCTACAGCAGAACACCAATCGGGGATGCCTCTTCGCCATGGTTGTACCCCCGTCTCCCACCAATACAAGTCACGTGGTCATGGTCAGAGTGCCCATTGGTCCACATAGTTTGGCCCTTTCCCATTCTCTCTCTCTCTCTCTCTCTGGGTCGTTCCTGGGAAGTCTTTGTGCCGCGGCCTTGTTCAAGAGAACTGTCCGGGGCTATACAACAACTACAGCAGATTTTGGGCGTTAAGTAAAGACAGGAATATGAAATTTGAAAGAATGACGAGTCTTTCTTCATGAAATTTTGAATTTGGCAGCCATTTTATTAACCAGTTGCCAAAAAAAAAAAAAAAAACCTGTTAAACTATTTATTTATTTTATATTAAAAAGTCTCTTGTCCAAATGGATTGGTGCAAACTCCCTCTCTCTGTGCAAACTATTTATTTATTTTCTGTTTAAAAGTCTCTTGCTTTGTTCATCGTTCAACCTTCAAATTCCTCATCGGAACAACCAGTGGTCATTGAACTATTTTACTGACCAATAGGGTAAAACTGGGCAATTTGAGGGTAAAACTGGGCAATTTGAGGGTAAAACTGGGCAATTTGAAGGTAAAACTGGGCAATTTGAGGGTAAAACTGGGCAATTTAAGGGTAAAACTGGGCAATTTGAGGGTAAAACTGGGCAATCTAAGGGTAAAACTGGGCAATTTAAGGGTAAAACTGGGCAATTTGAGGGTAAAACTGGGCAATTTAAGGGTAAAACTGGGCAATTTAAGGGTAAAACTGGACAATTTGTGGGTAAAACTGGACAATTTGTGGGTAAAACGGGGCAATTTAAGGGTAAAACTGGGCAATTTGTGGGTAAAACTGGGCAATTTAAGGGCAAAACTGGGCAATTTAAGGGGAAAACTGAGCAATTTAAGGGTAAAACTGGGCAATTTAAGGGTAAAACTGGGCAATTTAAGGGTAGAACTGGGCAATTTAAGGGTAAAACTGGGCAATTTAAGGGTAAAACTGGGCAATTTATGGGTAAAACGGGGAAATTTGTGGGTAAAACTGGGCAATTTAAGGGTAAAACTGGGCAATTTAAGGGTAAAACTGGGCAATTTAAGGGTAAAACTGGGCAATTTAAGGGTAAAACTGGGCAATTTAAGGGTAAAACGGCAATTTAAGGGTAAAACTGGGCAATTTAAGGGTAGAACTGGGCGATTTAAGGGTAAAACTGGGCAATTTAAGGGTAAAACGGGGCAATTTAAGGGTAAAACGGGGCAATTTAAGGGTAAAACTGGGCAATTTAAGGGTAAAACTGGGCAATTTAAGGGTAAAACTGGGCAATTTAAGGGTTAAACTGGGCAATTTAAGGGTAAAACGGGGCAATTTAAGGGTAAAACTGGGCAATTTAAGGGTTAAACTGGGCAATTTAAGGGTAAAACTGGGCAATTTAAGGGTAAAACTGGGCAATTTAAGGGTAAACTGGGCAATTTAAGGGTAAAACTGGGCAATTTAAGGGTAAAACTGGGCAATTTAAGGGTAAAACTGGGCAATTTAAGGGTAAAACTGGGCAATTTAAGGGTAAAACTGGGCAATTTAAGGTCCATGATATATATATATATTTTTTTGTATACAACATCGAGGCTCGTGAAAGAGCTAAATCAATGATGATCAGAATAGGCCTGTTATTTGTGTTTTTATTTATTTCTTTGTTACGAATTCTTCGCTGTACTCTTCACAGAGCGTTGGTGATGCAGAAGTAGTTTCTTGGCAGGGGTTATACTAGGTGGTTTGCCATTGCCTTCCCAGCATTGTTTATCCATCTATCCTTTTAAATGCTGAACACAAAGCAAGGAAGCAGCATGTACCATTTACAAAAAGTCTTTGGCATGACTCCCAGTGGACACTCTAATAATATAAACAAAACAATGTACACAAAATCAAACCTCAAAGAAAATTATCACCACGTGACACCAGCATCTATGTCCCCCCTGCTCTGCCATCACCTGTCGGCACATCCACCTGTCCACAGGGCTAAACCGCAGCAGTCTGCTGAGACTTGATTGCAAATGGCATGAAAATCCGGGCAGTGGCTTCGTTTGTGGGAATTCCTGGGCCAATGACTGGACATGCATCGCGACCGGCTGAAGAGCACATGACCTTGGCCTTGTACAACAAGCCCAGACAGACAGCTGCATATTTCGCCCCACGTTTCGTTCTAAAGGGGTTGCCTGGAATTTTCTAAACTGGTATCATAGGTCACGTGGTCGGATTTCACTTTCTTTTCCTGTCCAACAATTCCAGATGCCCTTGTGAAGGTCCAAACTGTTACAGGGCAGTGCTACAGCAACCCTGGTGTTCCAAATTGCTACCGAGGTATTATATCCGGATAGAATGAGCTTTAACGGTCTACAAATAAAATAGGATTGTCCCATAGTACAGGAGGCCTGGTCACGTGTACACCGAACACTGCTTCCCATACAAAATGCTTATATAGGCCGACAGGATGTCCCAGAGGTTGTGTACCTGTATATGAGCCGGAGGAGTTGGGTGTTGTGTGTGATTTGATATACTCTACATCACAAATCCAACCTCTCCTCATACAGGTTATGACATTGCCGCAAAGGACCGATATGGGCACGAAAGATGGATGCCACAAAATGGCGCCGCTTGGCTCTTCCCAATTAATTCTCACCTGGTAGAGTTTGTAAGTTTCCCAGGTATGAATTTGCCATCTTGGGCACACAGTCAAGAAACGTTTTCCGGTATGGTCGGTGGGTCCAAACATGCTGGAAGGTGAACTTTGTTTCCCCTTTTGTGGGTCACGTGACCAGGAATGTGAGCACGGGTTCAATCCCTCAAGACCAAAAGCTACCACAGACAGCATCGGGATGAGCCCTGGGTAATCATGCATCACGTGATCAGCCTCGCTACTGTGTGTGACCTCAGATAAGCGAACAGGATTGGTCAGAGCAGGGCCGTTTACTATTGGTCAGAGGAGGGCCGTTTGTTATTGGTCAGAGCAAGGCCGTTTGCTATTGGTCAGAGCAGGGCCGTTTACTATTGGTCAGAGGAGGGCCGTTTGTTATTGGTCAGAGCAAGGCCGTTTGCTATTGGTCAGAGCAGGGCCGTTTACTATTGGTCAGAGCAGGGCCGTTTGCTATTGGTCAGAGCAGGTTGTAGCTGTGCCTCTGAGAAATTGTAAGCTGCTTTACTCCCCCCTGAACCCCTACTCCCTGCATTAACCCCCGTCTGCCCGTTTCTGAGCAAGACATCTCAAAAAGTTTGGATGGATTCTGACGAAATTTGGCGGAGAGGTAGCGTATGTAACAAGGCCGAAATGATTCGATTTTGATGAAGATTCAGGTCCGGCTCATAGAATTTTTAAAATGATGCTTCACAATTGGGAGACAGGGCCAAAACGACATATATTAGGATATCTCAAAAAGTTAGACTGATTTGGACGAAACTTGTTGGACAGGTTGGGTGTCTGCCAAGGACAAATACGTTCGATTTTGGTGAAGATCTGAATATGGATTCGGATACGAGATTTATTTAAGTGATTCTTCACCATTGGGAGATAGGGCCAAAAACTGTATTTAGCAGGATATCTCAAAAAGTTGTGGACGGATTTGGACGAAACTTGTTGGACAGGTTGGGTGTCTGCCATGGACAAATAGATTCGATTTTGGTGAAGATCTGAGTATGGATTCGGATATGAGAATTATTAAATTTTTTAAGTGATTCTTCAACATTGAGTGATCAGGCTAAAACCAACATATAGCAGGACATCTCAAAAAGTTATGGACGAGTTATGACTAAACTTGGTGGAAGAGTCGGTTTGGTGAAAAGAACAAGTCGATTGGATTTTGGTTCAGGTGCGAATCCAGATCCGGCCTATCATTGGGATACAAAACATAACCTGTTCAGCCTGGCGGAGGTGTGTGTTCCACCGAGTGCTGTTCTAGTTTAAGGGTTGTGATCATCACAGCAGGCAATGTTATTTTTCCAGTTTAAATATGAGTGCTCACATGTACAATTTAAAAATGATGCATTTCCTGCATCAATAATACAGCATCGTTTTCAGAAACGGCCAAAACAATTTGCAGACTCATAATCCCCTTCCAGTATTCTTTAAATATACAAACCCAAGTGATAAATCGATATTCAAACCGAGGCAGGAAATTAGGAACAGCCGAGTGAACTATCTGAAAATGGAAGAAATGAAGTCAATGGTTTGAATCCGGCGATTATTAATCAAGTCCAGGGATATATATTTTCATAATAACAGGAACATTTATGTGTGATTAATTAAACAATTTGGTAAATTATGCAGGGATAAATCATGCAAGGCTGTTAAATCGATTTGCTGTTTGTGCCTCCTCTGGTGGAAACAATCAATCAACTTTTGATTTGCTTAACCCGAGCAAGAACTATTAAATGTTATTACAAAAACTCTTCACTGGGATTTAGATCAAAGAATAGCAAGAAAATGAACAAATAACTTCACACTGCGTCCTTACCCAATTTATTTCATCAAACTATTCACGACTTCCAAATTTTAACAACTGCAAAACGGAACAGCTTTTTAAACTTTTTAATCTTACAACTCTTAGATCGGTTTTTACTGAAAAATAAACAATTAAAATATACTCTGCCAATCCATAACAAGACTCTTATGACTGACGCTTCAGCTAACGCTTCAGACGTTAACCCATCGTCAGTGGTGATTCATCTTCATCCATTCTTTTTATTTTTCAGGATATGTAATTCTTTTCCTTCGGGTGGGGAATTTTTTTGGGCCCAGGTCTTTCAGGAACTGGCTGGCCAGGCCCTGCCATTCAATTGTAATGAATTTATAATTTGTTCAGGATGCCGGTGATAACTTGCCTACTCTACACAAAAGACACCCGGGATCATTATAGCAGGGTCAGAATTCAAACCCAGGCTAAGCAGCTTAGAAACAGGTGTGCATGCATCTAATCTCTCGCACATCGCTCTGCGATATAAAACTAATGCAAAGTATTTATACTACATGACCAAAAGTATGTGGACACCCGAACATCGAACATCTCATTCCAAAATCATGGGCATTAAGATAGAGTCCGCCCCCCTTTGCTGATATAACAGCCTCCACTCTTCTGGGAAGGCTTTCCACTAGATGTTGGAACATTACTGCGGGGATTTGCTTCCATTCAGTCACAGCAGCATTAGTGAGGTCGGACACTGATGTTTGGCGATTAGGCCTGGCTCGCAGTCGGCGTTCCAATTCATCCCAAAGGTGTTCGATGGGGTTGAGGTCAGGGCTCTGTGCAGGCCAGTCAAGTTCTACCACACCGATCTCGACCAACCATTTATGTATGGACCTCGCTTGTGCACGAGGACATTGTCATGCTGAAACCTGAAAGGGTCTTCCCCAAACTGTTGCTAGAAGTTGGAAGCACACAATCGTCTAGAATGTCATTGTATGCTGTAGCGTTAAGATTTCCCTTCACTGGAACTAAGGGACCTAGCCCAATCCATGAAAAACAGCCGCAGACCAATATTCCTCCTCCACCAAACTTTACAGTTGGCATTATGCATTCGGGCAGGTAGCGTTTTCCTGGCATCCACCAAACCCAGATTCATCCGTCAGACTGCCAGATGGTGAAGCGTGATTCATCACTCCAGATAACTCGTTTCCACTGCTCCAAAGTCCAATGGCGGCGAGCTTTACACCACTCCAGCCGAGGCTTGGCATTGTGCATGGTGATCTTAGGCTTGTGTGCAGATGCTCGGCCATGGAAACCCATTTCATGAAGCTCCAGATGAACAGTTGTTGCGCTGACGTTGCCTCCAGAGGCAGTTTAGAACTCGGTAGTGAGTGTTGCAACCGAGGACAGACTATTTTTACACGCTAGGTGCTTCAGCACTCGGTGGTCCCGTTCTGTGAGCTTGTTTGGCCCTCTACTTTGCGGCTGAGCTATTGTTGCTCCTAGACGTTTCCACTTCACAATAACAGCACTTACAGTTGACTGGTGCAGCTCTAGCAGGGCAGAAATTTGATGAACTAACTTGTTGGAAAGGTGGCATCCGATGACGGTGTCACGTTGAAAGTCACTGAGCTATTCAGTACGGCCTATTTTACTGCCAATGTTTGTCTATGGAGATTGCATGGCTGTGTGCTTGATTATATATACCGGCCAGCAATAGGTGTGGCTGAAACAGCCGAATCCACTAATTAGAAGGGTGTCCGCATACTTTTGGCCATGTAGTATATATATATATATATACATATATATATATACATTCCTTAGCCACTCCAGTGTAGCTTTTGGGTGGTAGCTTTGGTTGTGTGTTTTGGGTCGTTGTCATGCTGAAAGGTGAACTTCCATCCCAATTTTAGATTTCTTACACAGGGCAGCAGGTTTTCCTCTAGGATTTTTCTCTGTTTTGCTCCATCCATTTTCCCTTTTATCCAGACAGGTGCCCCAGTCCCTGCTGATCCCCATAACATGATGCTGCCACCACCAGGCTTCACAGTAGGGATGGTGTTCTTTGGGTGATGTTCTGTGTTGGGATTGCGCCAAACATAACCTTTTGCATTTCGGCCAAAAAATTTCATCTTGGTTTCATCAGACCACATGGCTTCAGAATCTCCGGAGTGGTTTTTTGCATAATATCTCAAACTGGACTAAAGGTGGGTTTTTTTGAGTAATGGCTTCCTTCTTGCCACCCTGCCGTACAGGCCAGACTTGTGGAGTTCTTGGGATATTGTTTTCACATACATACAGTGACCTGTCTTTACCATAAAGCCCTGTAGCTCTTTCAAAGTTGCCATTGGCCTCTTGGTGGCCTCTCTGATCAGTCTCCTCCTTCCTTGTTCATCCAGTTTGGCTGCCTACGAGTGCCTACGAGTCTGGGAAGGGATTTAAAAGGATCTCCAAACAATTTGAAATCAATCATTCGACTGTCCTGAAGACCATCTACAAGTGGAGAAGATTCCAAACAACTGCCAACTGGTTCAGGCCAGGCCGCCCCAGAAAGTTCAGCCCAAGAGCAGACCGCAAGATGCTGAAAGAAGTCTCTATGAACCCCAGAATGTCATCACAGGATCTACAGGTAGCTCTTGCCACTGTTGATGTCAAAGTGCACGAGTCTACCATTAGAAAGAGGCTGCACAAATTTGATCTACATGGGAGGTGTGCCAGGAGGAAACCTTTGCTGTCCAGAAAGAACATCAGGGCAAGACTAAAGTTTGCCAATGAACACCTTGGCAAAGACCAGCACTTCTGGAACAATGTGCTCTGGACAGATGAGTCAAAGGTAGAGCTATTTGGCCACAGTACCATTAGACATGTTTGGTGAAAACCAAAGACAGCGTTTGACCACAAGAACCTGATACCAACTGTAAAGCATGGTGGTGGAAATATTATGGTTTGGGGCAGCTTTGTGGCATCAGGGCCTGGGCAGCTCACCATCATAGAATCCACTATGAATTCTTCATTGTACAAGAGGGTGCTTGAGGATAATGTGGGGCCATCTGTCGGAAAGTTGAAGCTCAACCGAAGGTGGACCTTGCAACATGACAATGACCCTAAACATACCAGTAAATTCACCAAGGAATGGCTGAAAATAAAGAAATGGAGGGTTCTGGAATGGCCAAGTCAAAGCCCGGATCTAAATCCCATCGAGATGTTGTGGGGGGATTTGAAACGAGCTGTGCATGCAAGAAACCCCTCAAACATCACACAGCTGAAAGAATTCTGCATGGAGGAGTGGGCAAAAATTTCTCCCAGTCGATGACAGAGACTGGTAGACAGTTATAAGAAACGCCTACTTGAGGTTGTTTCTGCCAAAGGGGGCAATACCACCTATTAGAGCCAAGGGTGTACTTACTTTTTCCACATGCGAAATTTGCATTTATGTTTATTTAAATTATACAATGGACTACAAAATGTAAATGTTTCATGATATTTGTTATATTATATCACCTTTATCTATCAATATTGTTGAAATGAAGATCAAATAGCTGTATGTTGACATATGTTGGAAAAGTCAAAACTTTACATGGGGTGGACTTACTTTTTTATTTTTTACGTGACTGTATATGTACAGTGCATATCAAAAAAAAGGTAATCCGAATTCAAGGGGTTAAAATGCAAAGGTTATTTATTTTGACAATTTACTTGTGGTTTACTAATTAAGAGGAGATCCTCAGCTTTTCATTGATACCTTCCATGCATCATTGCTGTCACACATGACCGAGTACATGGTCATTGAAAATGACAAGTTCAAATCGCATTTTTACAAGTTTGGCTAGTCGATGCAAATCAGGATAATTGGTGCAAAATGAACGTCAAATGTGAACTTTTCTCAGGAATGATTGGCCTTTATGCAACCACACCTTCAACATGTCCACCTCCCCTTTCAACACAAAGCTCACAGCGGCGGAGCATTCCCTGAACTGCTCGTCTCACCATAGCATCCACTTCATGTCGAATACGGCCCTGTAATTCGTCAAGATCACGGGGAGGAGTTACGAACACCTTGTTCTTTAAATGTCCCCAAAGGAAATAATCACATGGTGTGAGGTCAGGTGATCTTGGCCGCCATTCCACTGCATGGTTGAGGGCGATGACTCGGTCTCCAAAGAGTTCCCTCAGTCGATCTCGGGCAGTGCTAAGCCTATGTGCTCGGGCGCCGTTTTGGGCCCACCAGAGATATCTGAAGACACCACGAACCTGTCGCTCAAAGTTCTCCTCCAGCTGCGGTAAAACGTCATCATTGATCATCTGCAGATACCTGTTACCATTGACATTCCTTTGAAAGAAAAATGGTCCGAACACCTGACCACTTCCACAAAGTCCCAAAAAAACACTCCACCCTTTTTCGATTCATGTTGGTGTCAAAATTAAATTCTGGGGGTTGTCCTGTCGGTGCATATTCAAGAACATTATGGGTATTGACCTTGCCGTCCATGGCGAAAGCAGCTACGTCGCCGATAACGAGACACCGCAGGAAATTGACATCTGCTTCGCAGCGTGCTATCAACCATCCGGCAAGCACCAGCCTCCTGGCAAAAACCCCTGGAGTAAGTTGATGCTGGATGTGAATCCAATATGGATGTTGGTGGAGGTCCAGTCTTGTGATTCGGTTGAATGTTGCCGAAGGCAATCCCGTCCCGTTTCATCTTGCGCTGGTATCCCTAGGATGCTCCAAAACTTGCTGCCTTACTGCTGCAATGTTCATTTCCGATCGCCCAGTGCGCCTCCTACCAGAAATCCCCTTGTTGCGGTTGAGGCTAGTGCCACGCTCTTGGTATTTTCTAACATTCGCCCAGATGGTTTTGGCTGCTGGAGGCGCCCGTTTTGGGAAATGTTCCCTGAACGCATCAAGAGTTCGCTGCAAACTTTCAGTTTGGTGAAAGGTTGTAACCACGAAGGTCCGCTGTTCAGTCGTAAGTTGAACCATCTTTTCAATGACTCAGACTGTCTCTAAACCCATACACTGCAGGCCCATCTTAAATACCCATATTAAACAAAGGATGACGCAACCGACGAATACCAGACCAGCTTTACAATTTTACATAATCAACTTGGCAGTCGACAAGTAATGCGTCCATTTCAAACTGTTTTGCATTGATAAGCCAAACTTGTAAAAATGCGATTTGAACTTGTCATTTTCAATGAACATGTACTCGGTCATGTGTGACAGCAATGGTGCATGAAAGACATCAATGGAAAGCTGAGGATCTCCTCATAATTGGTAAACCACATGTAAATTGTCAAACTAAATAACCTTTGCATATTGTCCCCTTGAATTCGGATAACCTTTTTTTTTGATACGCACTGTATATATATATATATATACAGACTTGGCATTTAATATGGAATTATTTTTTTTTCTTGACTTGGGTTTACTTTCTTAACTCAGTATATCAATCTGGTGAGTTTCTTTTACACTTTGGTGATTTATTTGTTAAAAGAACCATGTCACTGATTGTCTGTCGCAGCAAGAAGTCAACAACAGGATTATATCACAGGTGGCATGGCAAAATGTACGGACAGGTGCATTTGATGATTGGCTTCACAGTCGGGTATACAATGGTTGTTGCGTTCTGTATTAGTGGAAAACAACTGCAGCACGTCTCCAAAAGTTATTGCCCCTTCCTCTGGAGATGGTCCGTCAACTCGACAATGCTGTTTGTCATGGAGTGGTGGCTTTATGAAATTCCGGCATGAAACAGCGTGCTATTGCTCGGCAGTATGGCATCACTCAAGGTCAGGTGTCAAAGAACCTGAAAAGAAATGCCCAGAGGGGTGTCCCTACTCCAATACCGAGGCCAGGACGTCCCCAAAGAACCACAAGGAGGGATGATCGCCAGCTGCACCGGTTAGTCCGCAAAGGCCGTACCAAGTCAGCTAATCGGCTTAGGGCTGAGTGGCAGCAACTGACAAATGTGCCTGTATCCAGAAGGCTAGTCAACCAACGACTAGTTCAAGCAGGCTATCGTGCCAGGCGTCCCCTGAGAAAGCCACGCCTGACCAGACAACACCGCCAGCGTCGATTGCAGTGGGCCAGAGAGCACCGTCAATAGCAGCCAGGACACTGAAATCACGTGATTTTCAGTGACGAGTCTAGATTTCTGGTCTATCGTCAAGATGGCCACGTCCGAGTGCGCAGACAAGTGCATGAAGCCTACAACAAAGATTGTATAGTGCCAAGAGTCCAAGCTGGAGGTGGTGGGGTGACCGTTTGGGCTGCTTTTCATGCAGGGGGCAAAACTAACCTGGTTGTACTGAATGGAAACCTGAACGAGTTCAAGTACAGGGCCATTCTGGAAGAAACATTGCTTCCATTTGCTCGTGCAGCCTTTCGAAGAAACTTTGTCTTCCAAGATGACAATGCACGGCCTCATCGTGCTCGCATGATCCAACACTTTCTTGCTGACCGTGGTGTAGAGCATATGGAGTGGCCTGCCATGTCCCCGGATATGAATCCGAAAGAGAACTTGTGGGCAGAATTAACACCTCAAATCGACCACTTGGACCAACAGTCGACGTCTGTGCGTGAATTGCAGCAGGCTATTGTCACTGCATGGCAAGCGATTCCTGTCCAAACCTTGGCAAATCTCGTGAACAGCATGCCTCAATGTGTCCGTGCTCTCCTGAATGCTCGTGGAGGTTACACGAAGTACTGAACTGTAATTTTACTGTCCGTAATCCCAGTCGTAATTTAACTTTTGTTTTCGTTGAAGAAAAATTTGGCTAATGTGCAAAATAAAGAGATACTTCTGGAAAACGTACAGAAGTTTAACACAGTACTGTCCATGAATTGAGGTCTATATCAGTTTACATCACATTCAAGGATCAATTCATTTGTTTCGAAATGTCAAATGTGGTTTTTGTTTCTTTTAAAGGTCACATTAACAAAATCTACAATAATTTCAACATCATTCCAATGAACGTTTGGTTCTAAGACATCTTGAAAAGCAAGTTCACCCCCACAAAAAAAAAATTCCATATTAAATGCCAAGTCTGTATATATATATATATATATATATATATATATATATATATATATATAATTCCCAAACACACCTGGTCACAAGGGTGCCTCACTGACCGGGTCCTCAGTCGAAGTCCTCAGCATCATCCCGTTCCGGCCCTTCAACCTCGATACGGTCAGCGAAGGTGGGCCAGCAGGGGCACATACACACACACCAAAAAAAACAAAAACAACGGACCACCTACCCTTACAACATGCACCACTCAAACAAAAACACAGTCATGCAAAACTACACCCACTCCTGCAACACACACACACACACACACACACACACACCATTCACAGATCTCCATATCTCTTCTGCGCTCAGTCACTACCCCTTTAGACTGAAATGAACCACCACCCACAACCTCAACCTACACCATTTGACGTGCTTCCATAAACTTCCTCCATATCCAAAATGAGCCTTTCAAGGCAACCTGGGCCACTCTGTGACACATCCTCCTTCTTTCTGTCCCACACACTCCAAGCCGAGCAAGAAATGCAGAAAAGGAATTGCCAATATACCCTGTACACCCCACCTCAAATGGCTGACAAGAAACTCGCCAACCCTTCTCCCGGCACTCTGCCTCCAGCTCACTATACTTTCCTCACTTCCTCTTGTGCACCTCCTCTATGTTCTCTTCCCAAGGTACAGACAATTCTCCTAAGATGACCTGTCTTGTTGCACCTGACCAAATGACAATGTCAGGCCGCAACCTTGTCACAACCTTGCCACTTGGCCCTCTTTGACAAACCACACCTCTCCCCTATCAGTCTCCTTCTCCAATCTTCTCTCACTCGATCTCAGCACCTCTTGTTGCACCATCTGCACTACCACCGCCAGTACCTGATCATGTCACCACCTGTATTGTCCTGCTGCCAATGGTACTGAGGATGCACTCAGTGCATGCTGCACCGTTCCCAAACCTCCACACAAAGAACATCTCTCCTCCTGCAACAGCCTCCACAACCTCAAGTTTACTGGTGACGGAAGCATATCACACGTTGCCCGCAATAGGAATCTCAACAATATTGGCTCCATCCTCCAAATCTCTTGCCACTTCAATGTCCTCACCCACACACCTTCCCACTTAGTCCAAGCACGTGCTGTGCCTGTCCGACTGCTTTCACATATCTCCCCTCCTCCTCCTTTCTTCTCACCTCCCTCTCAACCATCTTCCTCCTCTCTTTCACACATGCCTTTCCCCATCGCTCATGCTTCATCCACCCAAAGCCATGCTTCCCATGCTGTACCATCCCCATGACCTCCTCCGGCAATGTTCGTCAAACAGCGTGGCACTCCCAACCACCTTATCACAAACCCACTCACCACAACCTCCATCCTCTCCACATGCCCAATCGCAATATCATACATCATCAATGGCCACAATACTCGTGGCATCATGTCATTCCTAGAAAATTTTGAACGCCCATCGAATTTCCTGATTTCACAGCACGATAAATGTGCAGATCATTTCACATTAAAAGACTTTATGACGTAATGATGGACAGGTTGTCACACATTAGAAATGATTTGCACATTAAAAAAAATTTTTTTTACATATTTATTGTGGTCATGAACGGTAGATGAATATTTAACGGTAGATGAATATTTAACGCAGTTTGAAGGGAAATTCATCTTGCACTCTAATCCTTTTTTACAGCCATTACCCACACTTACACTGGTGAAGTCATTATATTATTGGTTATCTATAAATGTCTGAACATGAAGTTCAAAGCAAATATTGTACTATAAATGTAATTGAAAATGATTTCGATTACTGATGTTAATACACTCCATTTGGGTTTCCTTTTCTTTAGTTGTTAATTTCGGATATTTATTGAATACAAATATTGTGAAATATCAAATTATATTACAATTCAGACTCCAAACAATTGGGATGTAAAATAGACCCAAAGGTCCAGTTGCTTTGCTGTCCCTCTCCATGTTTTAATATGTTCAACGTGGTCGGAAAGGAAAGTACAAATGAACCATCAGTTTTGTTCGAATGATGGTGTAAAAGGTTGGTTTTGACCCTGAGTAAACCCATTTAATACATGACCTGCGGATGGATGTGTATGTATGTGGTGGTGCTTCGAGTGCAGCCTGTGGCTGGCTGCTGGCTGCATCATTTTCTGGGGGCGTGGCTGTGCTGCTGATGCAATGCTTCCCTTCCCCCCACCCACCATTACCAATCCGTTGGTACTCATTTTGCCAATCTTGGAAGGATGACAGGCTGAGTCAACCCACCTGATGTTAATTCACCGGAATAACAGGGGCTCAAACTCAGGACCCTAAGATCTCAAGCCTGCCACCTTAACCCTAAAGCCACACCAGGCTAGATGAAGAAAGTATTTGGATTATTCCACTGATATTCATGCTTTAGGCCCCATATGACCTCCACTTTATATATACACACATGACACATTCATATGTATGTTTGTTTTTTTTGTATACAAGATCGAGTCTCGTCTAAGAGCTGACATTAATGACAAAAAAAAGGGTAGGGTTAGGGTAGGGTTTGACACATAACACATAATAAAGGGAGCGGGAGACAAGATGGGGAGTGAGGGGGAAGCACACAAGTACAACATTTGAGAGCAGGGACATCGGGAGATCTGTGGGAGGGAGAGGGCTTGGGGGGGAGGAGGCATGGGAAGGGAGTGGGGGATGGGAGAGGTAGAAAACACATGGACACAGCTAGGACTACCAGGAAAGAAGTCGGAATTTCAGAAAAGTGGATCTGGGGTGAATTAACGGGGGTAGAAAATATCAAGGTTTAGGATGGGGGAAGATAAGAGATGGTGGTGAACAGCTGTTTTAAAGACCTGGAGGGAGGAGTGGGATTGAAGAGAGTGAGGGAGTTTGTTACAGAGGCGGGAGAAAAGAGGAATGAAAGAGTGAAGGTGAGCAGAGAGTCCTGATTTTGGCAGTTTAACCATAAGAGGGTTGCTCGCAGATCATGTGCGACCTGTAGGAGTATTTGGGTGTCAGAGCACAGATAGAGCTGGGGGAGCAAGGCCGGAGAGGAGTCGGTAGAAGACAGAAAGACCACCAACCTGCCTGTGGTGAGTGAGTGAAAGGCCCTCAGAGTTAGCTTCATCACGGGAGATTCATCGCGGTGTGAGGCAGGAGCACCAGCCCAGAGGGGAGAGCAGTATTCCATTGAGTTGCGGATGAAAGCCTTGTATGTGGTGAGGAGCTCAGGTGTGCCAAGGAAGGACTTCGCACGATGGAGGAAGCCCAGTCGGTGACTGGCTTTGGAGGCCAGCTTGGAAATGTTTTTTTCCCAGGAAAGATCATGGCAGATAGTGAGACCCAAGAGCTTGAGTGACAGAACTTCTTGGAGAGGATTGTTGAGAAAGTGGATGGAAGGGTTGTCCAGTCGGTCTTTTCGGAGAGACATAGTAAGAGTGTGAGATTTGTTAGGATTGAAAGACATGTTCCACTTGTTTGACCAGTCTGTGATTTTGTCCAGGTCTGCAGAGAGTGAGGAGGCTACAGACTGCCGATCTGAGGGATGAGGAATGGAGCGGCAGAGAGTGGAGTCATCAGCAAAGAGACAGAGAGGATTTTCCAGAGAGTCTGAGAGATCATTGATGAAGACCAAAAAAAGCACAGGGCCCAGAACACTACCTTGGGGAACTCCAGCCTGAACAGGAAGGGGAGATGAGAGAAATCCATTCAGGGCCACACGTTGACTACGACCAGAGAGGAAGTCCGCAAGCCATGCGTGGAGATTTTCATGGATACCATAGGAGGAGAGTTTGGTGAGCAGAGCTGGGTGCCAGACCGTATCGAAGGCATGTGATATGTCAAGGGAGACTGCTCTAATTTCCTGTTTGACATTGAGGAGCTCCATTGTTGACGGATTTAATCATAAGATACCATGTTGTACTTCATAAACATTCTTCTCTATTCGCTATAATTTGCCGCAGGCCTTGTCACGTTCATCTTCCACATCCTCGGAAGTCAGCTGACTTTACCTTCGTCAAACATCCTTGCTGCTTATATTGCATATGATGTGAGCAAAAGTCACTTCTGCTTTGCTGCAAAGCTCAGCGTTGGATACTTTGGTTTGAACCTCTGCGTAAAATGAGTGAAATTAAACATTTTGAAAAAATTGAATCATTCTCACTCAGATTTCAACATCACTGTAATGCACATCATCAGGTGGCACGACACAATGCACATTTACACACAGACAATTAGGGTCTTCCCCCACCCTGAAATCCATCCCCTGGATATGCTATACCAACAGACCCCATCCTTTGGGTACCCTTAGACGACATCCAAAATTTGTTTGGATTTGGTTCAGTAGTTTTTAAGTTTTTGAAGCATATATACATGTACAATTCCACTTTTATAGTATATTTACATCATGATGAAGGTAATTAATTTAGGATCACGTATTTACACAATTAGGTTGCTGACAATCACTTGAGAATGGAAATTCCATGGAATTTACGTGGGACATATTTTCATGGGAGTTTGAATGGGTACCTGAAGGTAGTTTGGATAATTGTTCTCATGAGACGTATCTTGCTGCTACCGAGATCGAGAGTAGAGTGGAAATAAAGGTAGGAAAGCAGGTTATGAGAAGGTAGGAGTACGTGAAGTTGGTCAAGGGATAGAGGAATAAAAAAGATAATAATAAGGTGTAAGGTAAGTCCTAATAAGGGTAATAAAGTGCATGGTGTAAGAATAGTAAGGTGGATAGAGGAAAGGAAAGAAAGAGTGTTTACTCTTCAAACATTTTGTTGAAGTAATGAAGAAATAATATGTAATGATGTAAGAATGCCCTCTTGCTTCAAATAAACGGAAGAAAGGGGGAGGAGGGGACAGAGTGTTCGGGTAGAGAACGAGGAGGGGCAGAGAGTTAGCAGAGAGAGGCTGCGGACATGGAGTTTGGAGGGGATTGAAGCCTTGGGGTTGGGAGTGGGGCGCGGGGATTGAGGACCTGGAGTTTGGGGGATATGTGTGCGTGTGTGTGTATATATATATGTATGTATATTGTATATGTGTATATATTTGTGTGTGTGTGTGTGTATGTATGTATATTTGTGTGTATATTTATGTGTGTGTGTGTTTGTGTGTGTGTATATGAGTGTGTGTGTGTGTGTGTGTATATGTGTGTGTGTGTATATGTGAGTGTGTGTGTATATGTGAGTGTGTGTGTGTTTGTGTGTGTGTGTGTGTGTGTGTGTGTGTGTGTGTGTGTGTGTGTGTGTGTGTGTGTGTGTGTGTGTGTGTCTGTGTGTGTGTGTGTGTGTGTGTGTGTGTGTGTGTGTGTGTGTGTGTATATATGTGTGTGTGTGTGTATATGTGTGTGTGTATGTGTGTGTGTATGTGTGTGTGTGAGTGTGTGTATATATATATATGTATGTATATGTGTATATATTTGTGTGTGTGTGTGTGTGTGTGTGATTATGTATATGTGTGTGTATATTTTGTGTATGTGTGTGTATATATATATGTATGTATATGTGTATATATTTGTGTGTGTGGGGTGTGTGTGTGTGTGTGTGTGTGTGTGTGTGTGTGTGTGTGTGTGTGTGTGTGTGTGTGTGTGTGTGTACGTACAATATGGCTTTTGAAAACAAACCCAAACACAAAGACACGTTTGGCTCCACCGGCGTGTCGGGAAGTTTGCACCAGACAGGTCAAAGCGCGGATTAACCTCGCGAAGATGTTCCGTAAGTCATGGATTAGCTCTTGCGTGTTTCTGTACACCAAAGAGAAGGTCACAGATTTCCCAGCGGGATGGTCCTTAGGCAACCGCAGAGTCAACTAATCAACACACAATTTCCCCCAAACTCTCACCATATTGTATTCTGGTTGTGTCCCAAATCCGAGTGCTAAAGATACACCTTGCATGCAGGTGCACACGTGCAATCGGCTTTTTAACGGTGGACCTTTCCACCGACGCCATCTTGCATCGTATTCACGGCGCTTGGAGTTTGAACCTCATCTCCTGGATCATGGAAGAGCGAGAAAAATTATATATATTCCCCGGGAAAAGGAGGCAGAATGCGATTTAACTGTGAGAATGTTTCACTCTGTGCTCCACTTCGAACCCCAACGTTACTTGTCACGTGGTCCTCTTGCTGGGCACGTTTTCGTCATGTGCCTCATACGAAAGAAGAAGAAGAAGAAGACCATCAGTAAGCTTCGCATGAAACTTCTGTACATTTCTGGAACAAATAGAAGTGTGAGGGAGTGGAGTCTGGTGATTGGTCAGGATGGAGGAGTTCAAGGTGAAATGACTGCAACCTGGACTGTGTTTGTGTGTGTGTGAATGTTGTCCGGAGACATCAAGTCAGGCTCTCTTCCGGTCACCTTTCACCATTCTGAGCTTCAATTTGCCTGAAATTGTATTATTATCCAATGTTTCTGCAAGGATGGAGCGCATGATCCAGTTTCAATGTCCGATTCATTCATTCATTCATTCATCAAAATATTGTGGACTGACTCAAGTTTTTGTTGTGGTGGCCTCCTTTGTGTGGCCTGACCTTGATAATTCCATAGTGTTCTTCTTCTTCTTTGTTTCCAGCACAAGGTTGGGAGCAGCATCATTGGCTGGGGGTTGTTGTGTTACATGGCTGCCGACCCAGGGATCAACGTTGGTCCTCCATCACCTGAAGTGTGAATAGCCATCTTGAAATTCTGGAGGGAGGAACGAGGCAGCCAAAGAAGCTTTCATGTTAGTCCTTGGGTGAAAATGCTTCTTCTAGAAAATGATCATGAATGCAAGATAAATTTGCTATATATTCATTTGTAATCTGATTTTTGAAAGTTCCAAGCGATAATTGTGTATTTCCAGGTCGGTATTCAATGGTAGCGCCATTGCTGGTGTCAAATGCAGAACATTGCTTTTTTTTTTTCTTTTTTTTTTTGTATACAAGATCGAGGCTCGTGTAAGAGCTAACATCGATCACAAAAAAACAAACGGACACATAAAACATCATAAAGGGAGCGGGAGACAAGACGGGGAGAGAGAGGGAAGCACACAAGTACAACAGTGGAGAACAGGGTAATCGGGAGATCTGTGGGAGGGAGAGGGCTTGGGGGGAGAAGGCACGGGAAGGGGGCAGGGGGTGGGAGAGGTATAAAACACATGGACACTGCTAGGACTTCCAGGAAAGAAGTCGGAATTTTACAAAAGTGGATGGGGGAAGCCAAGAGATGGTGGCAACATTGTTTGAGGATGGGCTGTGAGAAGCAACTCATTTGGTTATTTTTGGATCTTTGCCCTGAAGGTCTTTGTAACATTTTGGCTATGACTTTTCAGTGTTCTTGTGACTATAGGGCAATAGCTGATGACGTCATTCATGACATTTCTTGTTAAGGAAAAAAAAAAAAAAATTGGTTATTTAAGACGCTTCCTTAAGGTCTGCACACAACTTCGGCTTCAGTTTTGTTAAAACTCCATTCTCCATCATGAGTCCTTCATTATACAATTCGCACTTTCAAAATGAGTAATCTGCCCCAGAATGCTTGGTACGCATGCGCAGAAACCCCGAGTAGCGAAGCTCATCAGGACGGTCTGGACATATCTCATGCCCTGCCAGATAAAGTGGGAAATAGGGATGTGCCTCTACACAAGGAAGTTGATATCTTGCCGTCCGTACTGCAAAAACTCCTGATGACGTGGGCTCCGTGAAAGGCCAAAGGTTCGTAGACGGGCAAGTTCTAACCAAAACCGTTCCTTCAAACACTGACCAGAAGGTCATATCTGGGGCTTGTTGATGCAACGGATAACTTTTAAATTATGACATTTACTATCAATCATGTTTGGGAGGATGATGGGGGAGATTGGGGGTGGGAGCTGTGAGTGCGGTTATAAATATATATTTTTGTTTGGTCCCGGGGCCAAAAGAGAAATTATACTAGATTTTTGCATCTATTGGTGAAAGAAGAAGCGTCCGTTTGTGTGTACTTCTGTGTGTGTATGTGTGTTATATCAACGGCTGCCGCCACCTAATTTTATTAACAGGAAATGATACGAACCCACCTCTCATCTACGGATATTTCTCGTATTCCTATATTCCCGTGAGTCTAATTTTCATTTAAGAACAGAAAGAATGTGGTGAACCATTTTGAAATTATCACTCTTTCGTCTAAATGCTGAAAATTATGTTTAAAAGACGATTTGATTGACAGATTTCATGCTAGCAACGGCAGGTTCAAAGTTCCCGGCGAGCCAAACGAGTCAGTGTAAACACATACAGCGCATGGAAAGGCCTCGTTAGTCGATACGTCATTTAAAAAGTCGAGTGTTGTAGAATTGCACCATAATTCAAACTGTTCTTTAGTTGACTCATTCCTCCCTCCAGGGATAATTCTTCCGCCTCAAAGGGTTTTATAGAACTTCATCTTCATACAATCATGAATTTTAGAGTTAAAGACCAGAAAGATGGACAAACCAAGGCACCCCGAATTTTGCTCTGAAGAAGGGCTGGGGCTGGAAACGTGAATATCATCAGGATGGGACAGGAAAAAGGAACAGTAGAAAGAGAGGGGCAAACACACCAACAGCAGGGTTGAGGGCCAACTTAGCGGGAGACTTGGAGAATTAAAAGATGTGTGGAAGAATGCGGGTTAGGGGAGAATAAGATGGATACAGACGAAAACACTCGGGAAGGAAAAACTGGGAATTTGGAAAGAGGTTAGGGTTAGGGGAGAGTTCACGAGGGTAAAAAAAGATCATGGTTTTGGATGGGGGATGATATGAGATGGTGGTGAACAGTTTTCTTTAAAACCTGGAGGGAAGAATGAGATTGAAGAGAATGTGGAAGTTGGTTCCACTAGCAGAAAAAAGAGGAACGAATGAGTGGAATGTTGTATTTTAGGGAGTGATACAGCCATGTTTGCCTCTTTCTTGCCAAATTTTATTGGCAAGGGGATATTATCTCCCGGACAATTTCTGCAAGGACACGAGGTCTTTCTAAAGTTTCACAAGAAACAGGAGAAGACAGTGCTCACCGTGTTATTCTTCTCCTTATCCTCCCATCTCAACCGTGGTCTACCTCGTTTCCTCCTACCTTGTTCCCTCGACATATTCGCTCTCTTTGCCATTCTCTCTTCCTCCATCCACAACAAGTGTCCAGCCCACTTCTGCTGGCTTTTACCAAACATCCCTGACAAGCTCATCTGCACACCTAGTGCAGGTTTAAGAGAAGGTTTTTGGATTGGATCCGTTACTGATAAGATACGTAGATCTCCATCAGAATGACTTTTTCCCATGTGGAAGGTTTCCATCACCGGCTGGATCTCTTTAATGCTGGAAAATGAGGGAATCTAATGAAATTTACCGCCGGTAGGTAGATAGATAAACAGTTAGATATAGCCGTGTCGTATTGAACTAAGGAGAGCTTTGTTGAGGAAGTGTGAACAGTGAAAGATACGGAGAATCCCCTTAGGTGAATGCTGAATCTGTGTTCCTATTCTGTGTGGGAGGCCCAGTCTGTGTTCGACTCTAAACACAAATCCAGGTACGTCCAGGAATCCAGGAATGAGTGTGCTGCTCTTTTGAGAAACTTTAAGCAAGTTCTTCCTTTGTTAGAATGGGCTGGTGGACGTGACAATCCAGATTTAAAGGTGAGGTCT
Source organism: Myxine glutinosa (assembly GCF_964187855.1). Taxonomy (NCBI): domain Eukaryota; kingdom Metazoa; phylum Chordata; class Myxini; order Myxiniformes; family Myxinidae; genus Myxine; species Myxine glutinosa. The sequence goes on along the minus strand of NC_136265.1, from coordinate 196,696,084 downwards.
CGAAGGAAGGTTTTTTTGTATCAAAGTTTCTTCATTCTGTTTGGGTGATTCAGTTGCGTTACCTGATTTATGGCTAGCCAATGTCCGAGTTTAAATGTGCTCTTAGTTTAAATTTTTACGTCTGGACAAGTCCGTGAATTTCAGTAAAATACTTTAACGGATATATATAATCGACCTTCTCCCCATCGCTAAAGATTGTAATACCGAGAGCAGCCGCAAGGAGTCGCTACAATCCTAATGAACGAAACCGAATCCAAGTGAACTTGTCCATGGTGGATGAATCGGGACGTGACGTCAAATCGAAATGTCAGAATTCTTTTCCTCCATAACTTGTACAGACATCGCCTGTAGGACACCTGAAACCATCGGTTTACCTTTCCGTGAAATACACTGATAACAGACATGCCGATGAGTAGTCAAATGGTCCATCACGCTCAGAAGAGATGGGAATAACACTAAACAGGTGAAGCCAAAATGGTTTCAAGAAGACAGAATGTTTACAGGTGAGACAGTTCATGCGTGACTTGAACCCTTATCTCATGGTGTGAAGACAATGGTCTTGCATCCCGCATTCATTCATACACCTGCAATTGCAAGCTGCCATGTGGCCAAGTTCTTATCAGGCCATACACACAGTGATCGGGTACTATGCTCCAAGTAATCATCATTTTTGTTCGGAACCCGAAAAAAACAAAAACTAGAGAGCAGCAAATTTGATTGGTCGTGACTACGTAATGTTTTGTCTAAGTACTGCTAAACGAAAGGGTTTTGAATGTGTCAATAAGGACATTTGTGTTCTACAGTGTTCAAGTAGATCATTTGATTGAAATAAAATAAAGATGCATTTTAAAGGTTGTAGAAAAAAAAAATCCGGAAGTTCACCGCTGTTGATGCACCATCTTTTGCACCTCCCCATCTAACACGTTACATTATTTATTGTGCCTATTGTTTGTGGCCTTTATGACATCCTTAAAAACAGGAAGTTTCCTGTTTGGAATGATTTTTTATTTTGTTTAACTGTCAGGCAGATGGACGGACAGACTGAACCAATTAGGTTACTCCTCTGTGTGTGTGTGTGTATGTATATGTCTGTGTATATTTGTGTGTGTGTGTGTGTGTGTGTATGTGTGTGTATATTTGTCTGTGTGTGTATGTATGTATGTATGTATATGTGTGTATATTTTGTGTGTGTGTGTGTGTGTGTGTGTGTGTGTGTGTATTTTTGTGTGTATGTATGTATGTATATGTGTGTGTATATTTGTGTGTGTATGTATGTATGTATATGTGTGTGTATATTTTGTGTGTGTGTGTGTGTGTGTGAGTATGTATGTGTGTGTTTGTGTATGTGTGTGTATGTTTGTGTGTGTGTGTGTGTGTGTGTGTGTGTGTGTGTGTGTGTGTGTGTATGTGTGTGTATATTTGTATGTGTATGTATGTATGTATACGTGTGTGTATATTTTGTGTGTGTGTGTGGGTGTGGGTGTATTTGTGTGTATGTATGCATACGTGTGTGTATATTTTGTGTGTGTGTGTGTATATTTTGTGTGTGTGTGTGTGAATGTATATGTGTGTGTATATTTGTGTGTGTGTGTGTGTATGTATGTATGTATATGTGTGTGTATATTTTGTGTGCGTGTGTGTGTGTGTATGTGTGTGTATATTTGTGTGTGTGTGTGTGTATGTGTGTGTGTATGTATATGTGTGTGTATATTTGTGTGTGTGTGTATGTATGTATATGTGTGTGTATATTTTGTGTGCGTATGTGTGTGTGTGTGTGTATGTGTGTGTATATTTGTGTGTTTGTGTGTGTATGTATGTATATGTGTGTGTATATTTTGTGTGTGTATGTGTGTATATTTTGTGTGTGTGTGTGTGTATGTGTATGTATGTATGTATATGTGTGTGTATATTTTGTGTGTGTGTGTGTATGTGTGTATATTTGTGTGTGTGTATATTTGTGTATATTTGTGTGTGTGTATGTATGTATATATTTTGTGTGCGTGTGTGTGTGTGTGTGTACGTATCAAAATAGAACGTTCCATTGAAAATAAGTATGTTGTTTGCCTAAAATATGATGCAAATAGTCGAAGAAACCCATGACGTAGCTAAATGATGTTGTGAGCGCTTCGACAGTCAGGATGAACAATTCCATGATCACAACCTTCCCTTCTCCCTCTGCTGCAGTTTCAGGAAGGACGAAATATTGAAACAATCCCCCTTTTCGTCATTGGGGAACACAAGACTACCAGAAGGAATCCGGGATGGAAGCATCAATGGGAAAACAAATAACATTCCATGCCAGGCCAATGAGAGGCTGCAACATGGCGTCATATTAACAGCGATCTTCAACAGGCGAGAGTCTGTGATCTTTAATTGGTGAGCGGTGCACTCACCCAAAGGTGTGCTTCGAGCGCACCGTGCAGCGAGTGCAGACTTGTCATGTGCTCCCAGGTGATCTCACAACGCTCGTTTATCGCCCTCTGAGACTCGAGACTGCCTTCTAATTGTTACCTGTCTTCCTTCTCCTCCACCTCGCCCTACCCCGCAGACCCATCTGCATGCCTCTTACGGAACATCCAAGTAAGACTAATTTTCTCTAATTAGACACCTGTATCTGGCACCAAAGCTCGTTTCGATCTGTCGTATGAAATCTCAAGTTATTTTGTGATATTTAGCGTCTCGGTACGTATTCATACCGGTACTCTGATGCCGTTTGGAAGGCATATCTGCATCTAGTTACAATGTGTGTATCATGGCAATGAGACTGAAAAGTAATATTTGTTTAATTATTTAATGCACAGGTATCTAGTATGGTGTTGTGAAATTTTGGTGGAGTGAGTTAGATTCAGTAGGGAGAGCTGGTAGGATTGCCCAGAGGTACACACACTCGACTCTAACCTGTCTATCCTGGGTTTGAATCACGACCCGGATATAAACTGCCATCCTGGTGGCTCATCAATGTGTGTGCTGTCCCTCAGGTGAACCTTAAACCAGAGTCCTATCTGTTGTCATTAGTTGATGGACGTTAACGATTCCACGGTGTCATTCGTGAAGAGTTGGCCATCTACCGCAGGAACCATGGACAAAATCCAAATTCCTGCCATAACTACTGCTGGGAAGGCAATAGCAAACCACCCAACAACATGTCCGATTACGTCATAATTTACATTCTTCAATATAATTGTGTATATCCTGCTCAATAAATTTCAAACTGATCGGAGTAAGCGTTGTACTTGTCGAATTATGACGTCATAATGAAGGAACCTATGACGTCATCGTTAACGGCACTTAATCCCCATGCAGAGTTCTTTACAATGCGCCACCTTTAATATTTTTTCCATCCAGCAGTTTGAGATATAGACGTCCAACGTTTTTCATTTCATTCATTCATTTCAATGTGGAACCTGTGCCACGTGACCTATGATGTCATAATTATCACTAAAAAATTCTACATGAGTAGACGCACACTATGGTGAAAACTGTGCCAATCAGACCAATGGATGCTGTGGAATCTCTCCGCACCTCCACCCTTCCACGCCCTCCCCCCTCCAGATGTCTGTCTCGCCCCTCCCCCACCCGGCCCTGGATGGAAACAGGTGTTCGGTTGGCCTAAAATGTCTTCCATACAGTGTCCTCCATAAGTATTGGAACAGTGAAGTCAAATTTGTTGTTATTTCTATATACTCAATAAATTTGGATTTGAGATCAAAAGAAGAAGATGAGGCAAGAGTACAGAAGGTCAGGTTTTATTTCTTGGTATTTCTATGTGTACATGTTTTACCATTGTAAATAATAACACTTTTTATGTTCAGTCCCCCCATTTTACGTAGGCAGAACTATTGGGACATATTAGCCTCTTGGTATCTTCCTTTGGGATGTTTGTCCAGGCCTTCACTGCAGCTATTTTCAGTTGTTGTTTGTTTTGGGGGTTTCTGACTTTAGTCTCCTCTTCGTTTAGAGAAATGCATGCTCCATTGGATTTAAATCAGGACATTGACTTGGACAGCCTCAAACCTTTTTCCCCTGATGAACTCCTTGGTTGCGTTGGCAGTGTGTTTTGGGTCATTGTCTTTCTGCATGGTGAAGCAATGCCCAATGGGTTTGGAGGCGTTTTCGTGTACATAGGCAGACAAAATGTTTCTGTACACTTCCGAATTCATTCTGCTGCTGCCATCATTGTTTACATCATCAAGAAAGATGAGTGAGCCAATCCAGAGGAAGCCATGCAAGCCCAAGCCATGATACTACCCCCACCATGCTTCACAGATGAGGGAGTATGCTTTGGGTCATCTGCATTTCCTGCCTTTCTCCACACTTTCACCTTATCATCACTTTGGTAAAGGTTTATATTGGTCTCATCTGTCCATAAAACTTTTTTTCCAGAACTCTACTTGCTCACCTCCATACTTCTTGACAAATTCTAATCGGGCCTTTCTATTTTTGGTGATGATGAGAGGTTTGCATCTTGCGGTAAAGTCTTTGTAATTCTGCTGTCGAAGTCTTCCCACGAAAGGTAGATTGTGATACTTTCACCTCTGTACTCTGGAGGTTGTTGATGATGTCACTGACGTAAAATATCAGCGATCAGTGTAAAATACCTGCCCATGGTCCATTCCAATACCAAACCTGTTGGGGATGTGGGTAACTGTGCCATTCTCCTTGACTCGGAACTTGACGCGATACTGCCAAGCCTAGGCCATATATCCAAACCATTCTGGATAAACCGTGGTGGGGTCTTACCATCGACATATCGCGCCAACCAAAACTTGTCATCATAGTCTGACACTCTCATAGAGGCGGACTGTCATGACCGCCTCATGGTCAGAGAGGGCCTCAAACACCCAATCAGCTAGAGTTCCAGTTGACCGAGGAGTTGTCCACCATACCCAGAACTCGGCAAGCCTTTCAAAGAACTGGAAGGACATGTCAAACCTTCCTTCTGGTACATAGCCTCTACCCTTGCCAAGACTTTCAGACTACCTCCCAGTGGTGCACCATGGTTACAGTGCTCGTAAGGGCACGGAAACCTAATAGTATCCATGGAAAACCCCACACATGGCTTGCAGACTTCCTATTTGGTCGCAGTCAACGTGTGGCCCTGAATGGAATTCTCTAATCTCCCCTTCCTGTTCAGGCTGGAGTTCCTCAAGGCAGTGTTCTGGGCCCTGTGCTATTTCTGGTCTTCATTATTTATCTCTCCGACTCTCTGGAAAATCCTCTCTATCTCTTTGCAGATGACTCCACTCTCTGCCGCACCATACCGCAACCCTCAGATCGGCAGTCAGCAGCCTGCAGCAGCCACACTCTCTGCAGACCTGGATAACATCACAAACTGGTCAAACAAGTGGAACATGTCTTTCAATCCTCAATCCTGACAAATCTGACACTCTGACTTTGTCTCTCCAAAAAGACCATCTGGACAACCCTCCCATCTACTTTCTGAACAATCCTCTTGAAGAAGGTCTGTCATTCAAGCGTTTGGGTCTCACTATCTGCCATGATCTTTCCTGGGAAAACCACATTTCCAAGCTTGCCTCCAAAGCCAGTTGCCGACTGGGCATCCGCCGTCGTGCAAAGACCTTTCGGAGCACTTCTGAGCTCCTCACCACATACAAGGCTTTCATCCGCAGCTTGTTGGAATACTGCTCTCCCCTCTGGGCTGGTGCTCCTGCCTCACACCTAGCTCGGCTTCACGCGGACGAAACAAAGTATTCAGAATCATTGGAATCTCCCGCGATGAAGCTGATTCTGAGGGCCTTTCTTTCTCTCATCGCAAGCAGGTCTTTCTGTCTTCTACCGACTCCTATACAGCCTAGCTCCCCCTGATATGTCTGTGCTCTGCCCCCAAATATTCCTGCAGGACGCACACGATCTGCCAGCAACCCTCTTCTGGTGAAACTGCCAAAATCAAGACTCACCGCTCACCTTCACTCTTTCATTCCTCCTTCTTCCCACCTCTGGAACAAACTCCCACACTGTCTTCAATCCCACTCCTCCCTCCAGGTCTTTAAAACAGCTGTTCACCACCATCTCTTATCTTCCCCCATCCAAAACCTTGATCTTTTCTACCCCTGTCAAAACACCCCAAATCCACTGCTTTGAATCCCCAACTTCTTTCCTGAAATTCCTCGTCGTGTTCATTTGCTTTATGCCGTGTATCCCTCCCTCCTCCCCCAGCCCTCCCCCTTCCACAGATCTTTCTACGTCCCTGTTCTCTATTGTAGTTGTGCTTGTGTGGTTCCCTCTCTCTCCCCCTCTTGTCTCCCGCTCCCTTCATTGCATGTTTTATGTGTCTGTGCATGTTTTCATGTTCAATGTGTTAGCTCTTATACGAGCCTCGATTCTGTATACAAAAAATAAAAAATATAAATAAAGGGCACTGGTTAAATGGCTGGAGGATCTCAGAGTAGGTTGGTACCCTAGGGGTGTAGTGGGCATGGACCCCACTGTGAAGACTTGCTGTGACACTCACCAATTCAACCTGGGTAGGTGGAGCTCTTTAGCTTTGGTTGACAATCCACATAGGAGAAGGAAACTCTGTCTTGCAGGGTATGTCTCTTCAGACAGAGGCTATGTCCACAGCTGATTTTGTGGTGGCATCAGGAAGGGCATCCAACCACAAAAACATGCCTCAAATATGCCTTTCGGCGAAGCGGGCATTCGGTGAATCACGGCTTACACATGGAAGATAGATGGGAACAGAGACGACGATTTTCAAGCATGGACGATGAAAACGATGATGATTATTATGTCAAATTTAACCACAATTTGATTATATACCTTGGATATTCATTATGTCCAAGCTAGAGATTATATTAACTCTGTTTTGTAATCATTTTTGTCACATGATCTTTACCCTGTGTCTATCTATGTATCTGTGTGTTGATTAACCTTGTTTTTTATAGTTTCTGTCACCTCTTTACTCCGTAACTATCTGTGTATCTGCGTTTTGTTGTCAAGGGCCATACTCTTCTTATCTCCACTCCATGTAAATGAAGTGCGTCTGTATGTAAGCGTATCCCGCTAACTCACATATAAATTAATTAATGATCGTTATTTTACTATATACGGACATTTACCGATGTACGAGTATTTTCCATGATATACATGGATGTTGGAATTTATTGGGTGACTTGTTGGCTTTGCACATTCCCGAAGAAACACGAAAAGCTATCGTAATGGTGCTTGGTGTCAGTCAGTAAGTGAGTCCGCACCGGTTCTCAGATCTACTGTGATCTACATATCCTGTGTGGCTCCGCATTGTTAAATATTCAGTCTTGTTACCCTAGCCAGAGGGGAGGGTGTTTCATTTGACTCCATTTGTTTGTTACTTGGCAAAAAAAAATTTTTTTTTGACCAGTATGTTGATCACTCCGGTTTGTGTGTTTGTTTGTCTGTCCGCTCACTTATACTTGCGTACAGGTCACAATTTTAAACCGATCTCCACGAAACTTCACCAAATGGTAGAGTTCGTGGTCCGACAAAATCCTATATATTATTGAGGTCAAAAGGTCAAAATGTCAACATAGGCCAAAGGTCAACCACTTTTATCAGATTTCTAAAATCCTCAATATTCAACGGATTGACTTGAAATTTGAATATGATTTTCATATAAGCTAACTGTATTCAACCACCAACTATTTTTGAGATCAGCATAGGCCAAAAGGTCAACATAGGCCAAAGGTCAACAATTTCAAATATCTAAAATCCTCAATTTTCACCCGATTGACTTGAAATCTGAATAGGATTTGCATATCAGCTTAGTGAAACCAACCACCAACTATTTTTGAGGTCAACATAGGCCAAAAGGTCAACATAGGCCAATTTTCTAAAATTGTCAATTTTCATCTGTTTAAGTTAAACTTTGAAGACGATTTGCATATCAGGTCACTGAATTCAACCACTAATTATTTGTGAGATCAAAAGGATGCTCTACTGAGTACAATTCTACTTTGTTCTCTTTTGCCAAGTGTCACTCTGAGTGATTTTTCATCTGTTTGTCTGTTTGTTTCTCTGCACAGAATAAATATGATTTTCTCTGCAACAGTGGGTCCGATTGATAGGAAATTTTCACCATAGGTGCACCTCCTCCTGGATATTTTTTTAAAATGATAATTATGACGTCATATGTCACATGGTAGGGCGCCATCTTGGAAAAAACCAAAAAATTTGCACCTCTATATCTACGAAAGCGCTGCATAGAAAAAATGGAGACATGGCTCATTGTAAAGAACTCTCAATGGAGATTAACCGATGTTAATGATGATGTCATAGGTCCCTCTATTATGACGTCATAATTAGACAAGTACAAACCTTCATCCAATCAAGGTGAAATTTCTTCAGCTTCATCTATGGATGAATTGGTGGAGAAAAAAAATTATGACGTCATCGGTCACGTGGTTTGGCTGCAATATTTGTTTTAACACAAAAGCCTTAAAAACCACTATAAACACGTGCGAGCGAGGGTCTGCAATCTCCGATTGCTCTTTTTTGTTGATTTTGTTTTTCTTCCGAAATTGATCCGTCAATGAAAAATTGTTGAGATCAAGACATTGCACAATAAATATTTTTATTACATCTTTCCTTGCACTCCCACTCCCTCCATTATTGTTTCACCATTACGTCCCGAAGGTTCTAGCTGAATTAGCTAAAGCTTTCTGGTTTTTTTTTTTTTTATTCTATACACCCTAGCTGAATGTTAAGATTTGCTAATCTAAGTTATGGAGGAGGGGGTAGGGGCAGCTCTCTAGTCAGAAATTATTACATTGTAAATAATTTATAACATATCGGCGATGTGCTGAATAAAGCCATTCGCACTTGTCCTGAAATTACGAGGCCGTTAATAATTGATCATTACATCATTTTATTATTAAGCTCAGAAATGTTTACACGTTGTGAATTAAATTTCAAAATGGCGTCATTCTTCACGTTCAGCTTTGTTTGTTTTTAGTTATCCACAATATGTATTGTTCTACTCTGTTTTAAATCACAATGGGTGGGTTTTTATTGTTGTGCGAGATTGAAATTACAACAAAGCAGAAAATGTACATTTGCAGTGATGTCACTATTCATTTTTGGCCTGCTTTGCCAAAAACAAGCAGCAATGCATTCATTCTTCCCAACGCGTTCATTCATTCCGGACTCTACTGCTGTCACAAAACGCACAATTATTCACAAAGGAAAAAAAATACTATGGCATTTGCATGTAATTGTTGCTTCGGTGGTGAAGAATAGCCTGTTGGAAATTGCGACGCACAACAACAAAATGGTGAACGCGGTGCTGGGTCATTTGTTTTAAAAATGAAGAGAAAAACTTTTTTGTGCTTTCTTTAATGAAAGCATTAGTCATGAGCGGATGGTGTTTGATCATCTTAAAATTTCATTTCTTAGTTTAGAGGGTTTCTTTTGGGTGAATAAAAAATACAAGTATTTTCTCTCTCCATCTCTCTGTTCCTCTCTCTCCCCATATCTCTCTCTTTCTCCCTATTTCTCTCTCTCCCCATAACTCTCCCCATCTCTCTGTTCCTCTCTCTCCCCATATCTCTCTCTTTCTCCCTATTTCTCTCTCTCCCCATAACTCTCCCCATCTCTCTCTTCCTCTCTCTCCCCATCACTCTCTCCTGATCTCTCTCTTCCCATCTCTCTGTTCCTCTCTCTCCCCATATAACTCTCCCCATCTCTCTCTTCCTCTCTCTCTCCATCTCTCTCTTTCTTCCTATTTCTCTCTCTCCCCATCTCTCTGTTCCTCTCTCTCCCCAAATAACTCTCCCGATCTCTCTCTTTCTCCCTATTTCTCTCTCTCTCTCCCCATATCTCTCTCCATCTCCCTCTTCCTCTCTCCCCCCATAACTCTCCCCATAACTCTCCCCATCTCTCTCTTCCTCTCTCTCCCCATATCTCTCTCCATCTCTCTCTTTCTCCCCATATCTCTCTCCACCTCTCTGTTCCCATCTCTCTCTCCCTCTCTCTCCCCATCACTCTCTCCCTCTCTCTCCCCATATCTCTCTCTTTCTCCATATTTCTCTCTCCATTTCTCTGTTCCCATCTCTCTCGCCCTCTCTCTCGCCCTCTCTCTCCCCATCTCTCTCCGTCTCTCACTCCCCATCTCTCCCCATCTCTCTCTCTCCACATCTCGCACTCCATCTATCTCTCCCCAACTCTTTCTCTTGCTCTCGCTCTCTCTCCGTCTCTCTCTCTCCATTTCTCTTTCTCCGTCTCTCTCTCTCCATCTCTCTTTCTCCGTCTCTCTTTCTCCGTCTCTCTTTCTCCGTCTCTCTTTCTCCGTCTCTCTTTCCCGTCTCTCTCTTCCCATCTGTCTCTCTCTTCCCATCTCTCTCCCTTCCCATCTCTCCCCATACCTCTCTCTCCATCTCTCTCTCTCCATCTCTCTCTCTCCATCTCTCTCTCTCCATCTCTCTATCTCCATCTCTCTCTTTCTCCATATTTCTCTCTCTTCCCATCTCTCCCCATCACTCTCTCCCCATATCTCTCTCTCCATCTCTCTCTTTCTCCATATTTCTCTCTCTCCCCCATATCTCTCTCCATCTCTCTGTTCCCATCTCTCTCTCTCCATCACTGTCTCCCTCTCTCTCCCCATCACTCTCTTCCCATGTCTCTCTCTCCCTCTCTTTCTCCATATTTCTCTCTCATCTCTCTGTTCCCATCTCTCTCGCCCTCTCTGTCTTCCCATCTCTCTCTCTTCCCATCTCTCTCTCTTACCATCTCTCTCTCTCTCTCTCTTCCCATCGCTCTCCGTCTCTCTCCCCATCTCTCTCTCCACATCTCTCCCTCCATCTCTATCTCTCTCTCTCTTCCCATCTCTATCTCTCTCTCTCTCTCCCCCCATCTCTCTCCGTCTCTCTCCCCATCTCTCTCTCCATATCTCTCCCTCCATCTCTATCTCTCTCTCTCTCTTCTTGGGGAGAGCTCAATCAGATAGTCCAGAGCAAGAGGGCCAAGGGAAGTGAGAGAGTCCAGGGCGAAGGTGGCGAAAAATGGTAAGCGGTCGAGGGAGGGGAATCATGAGGCAGCAAAGGGAAAAGGGGTCCGGGCAGGAAGGAGGCCAAAACGAGGAGACCAAAATTCTGGCGAGCGAGTCGTTTTGTCACTTGCGGTGTGACATCAGCGCTCTCTCCACCAATGGCCGTGTCACTTTGGTCTCACGCCATAGGTCGCTCGCCTATCAGTTCTGCTGCTTCCTTCCACCTTCCTTACACCTTCCTTCCACCAATCAGTGGCCAGCTGGTGATGTGGCTGGCTGCGGCCCCATCGGCGATGCCCCAATCTGGCTTCTTGCCTGTTCCTCCTGTAAGTCTTATTGTGAGGGGGGGTGGGGGGGGGGGGATTAATTAATGTATGCAGCTAAGGGCCTAGCTAAGTGTCTATGGTATGGTGCCAAAAGGGACAACGGGATAGCGACAGGGGGGATGACATACAAGGGAATTTTACCCATAATCCCTGAACTCATTAGCATGCCTCGCCCCCTCGTAACAGGGACAAATATCCAACTTATCCGACATCTGGGCTACAGGTCCCTGACTTACTGTACATCGAGATGGTTCTTCTATCACGATCATCGGAGCACATACCTATGCAGATCTACCTGGATCTAGATATTCCCCCCTACCCCAAAATCATAACAATATATATATACAGTATATATATGTATATACATATACACACACACACACACAAGCACACACATCGGAGTGATCAACATACTTGTTGATCAAACTAACAAACAAACAGACAGGGGTGAAAACCTATAACCTCCATCCATCTTCTTCAAGCCTGGTGTTGGCTTAGCAGTTAGGGTGCCGGCTTGGGATCTGAGGATCCTGGGTTCGAATCCCGGTACATCGCTGAATGAATGCCAGGGGGGTTGACTCAGCCTGTACCATCCTTTCGAGGACAGCAAATTTAGTACCAGTTCCCTGGTCATTCCCCACGTGTCGCAAGAGGTGACTAACAGGGTTGGTGGCAGGAAGAGCATCCGGCCATAAAACATTGCTTCAAAAAGGGGACCACGGTGCCCGAAAAAGTCCGGCCATAAAACATTGCTTCAAAAAGGGGACCACGGTGCCCGAAAAAGGCCAACCCCTGCTCTGCGGGGAAAAATGGCCACTGAAGGCGGTTCCTCCATCCATCTTCAGTGGTGGAGGTAATAATCCTTAGCATGGTCTATCCGCCATTTTACTAACCTTGATAGTCTCAACATACCTTCAGCCTCCCATTTTACTAACCTTGATAGTCTCAACATACCTTCAGCCTCATTCCCCTTATATCATCCAAACTACCCTGTCGGAAAAGGAGGGAAGGCGCATGATATTGTTGGTGGAAGATAGAGGAGGGGGACAGTAAAGCATGAAGAGTAGGGGAAGAAAAATGGGGTCAAAACAGATTCCATAACGTTTGCCTACGTAATATGTGGATTTCCGGTGGAAACACTCAATTAATCAGACTTACATGACTACGTAATATGTGGATTTCCGGTGGAAACACTCAATTAATCAGACTTACGTGACTACGTAATATGTGGATTTCCGGTGGAAACACTCAATGAATCAGACTTACGTGACTACGTAATATGTGGATTTCCGGTGGAAACACTCAATTAATCAGACTTACGTGAGTCTTTTTCGAGAAGTCAACGACTGAACACTTATTGAGGTATACTTTGAGGTGACCTGGACGAGATCCATTCATTGTAGTGTTCAATCTCACAGGAGCGCGGCCACCACGGTGCCATGCACGTGAGTTCCTGGAAGCAGACTCGGATAGACCAAGCGGAGGATGTTACCATTCGCAATGGCCATCCCCAAGATGGATGCTAACCTGGTTAAAAGATTACGGTATTTACATCACGGCTTTAGTAAATCAGGTGGCTTCCGTGGCCGCAATGCAAATGCTGCTGTTGTTAAACGGTATATGCATACATACAACCACCATTACTGCAACAATTTATTGGTCTTCGCACTCTCGGCTGCTGAAATGATTGTCCAAATATAACATATCTATGATTGGCTGTAAGCCACATAAAGCGTATGGTAATTCAAGCCATTATTCACTTGCACCTTTGGCATTTTCTAACCATAAAACCTTTGCTTGCTGACATTAAGGGCTTCTTACACTTTGTTAAATAAATTGCTGTCTGGCATGTAGCCATGAACCACCCCACGATGGGGACTTGGGAACAATAAAAGGAGGAATACAATTATTTTGATTGGTCATGTGCCAGGTCTTCTGCTCTAATCAGTTATCCAGCTGTAAACATCATTTTGATTACATTTTATACGCGCACCAGGGAGATGGCCCCCGTGAGTTCATTAAAAATGTAAAACTGCATCACTGGTGTCACGTGACTGGTCACGTCATGACGTGATGTGCAATTTCATCCCAGAATTCCTTCTCTGGGCACCAGAGAGATGGCCTCCGTGAGTTCATTAAAAATGTAAAACTGCATCACTGGTGTCTCGTGACTGGTCACGTGATGACGTGATGTGCAATTTCCTCCCAGAATTCCTTCTCTGGGCACCAGAGAGATGGCCTCCGTGAGTTCATTAAAAATGTAAAACTGCATCACTGGTGTCTCGTGACTGGTCACGTGATGACGTGATGTGCAATTTCCTCCCAGAATTCCTTCTCTGGGCACCAGAGAGATGGCCTCCGTGAGTTCATTAAAAATGTAAAACTGCATCACTGGTGTCTCGTGACTGGTCACGTGATGACGTGATGTGCAATTTCCTCCTAGAATTCCTTCTCTGGGCACCAGAGAGATGGCCCCCGTGAGTTCATTAAAAATGTAAAACTGCATCACTGGTGTCACGTGACTGGTCACGTGATGACGTGTTGTGCAATTTCCTCCCAGAATTCCTTCTCTGGGCACCAGAGAGATGGCCTCCGTGAGTTCATTAAAAATGTAAAACTGCATCACTGGTGTCTCGTGACTGGTCACGTGATGACGTGATGTGCAATTTCCTCCTAGAATTCCTTCTCTGGGCACCAGAGAGATGGCCCCCGTGAGTTCATTAAAAATGTAAAACTGCATCACTGGTGTCACGTGACTGGTCACGTGATGACGTGTTGTGCAATTTCATCCCAGAATTCCTTCTCTGGGCACCAGAGAGATGGCCTCCGTGAGTTCATTAAAAATGTAAAACTGCATCACTGGTGTCTCGTGACTGGTCACGTGATGACGTGTTGTGCAATTTCATCCCAGAATTCCTTCTCTGGGCACCAGGGAGATGGCCTCCGTGAGTTCATTAAAAATGTAAAACTGCATCACTGGTGTCTCGTGACTGGTCACGTCATGACGTGATGTGCAATTTCATCCCAGAATTCCTTCTCTGGGCACCAGAGAGATGGCCTCCGTGAGTTCATTAAAAATGTAAAACTGCATCACTGGTGTCACGTGACTGGTCACGTGATGACGTGATGTGCAATTTCCTCCCAGAATTCCTTCTCTGGGCACCAGAGAGATGGCCCCCGTGAGTTCATTAAAAATGTAAAACTGCATCACTGGTGTCTCGTGACTGGTCACGTGATGACGTGATGTGCAATTTCCTCCCAGAATTCCTTCTCTGGGCACCAGAGAGATGGCCTCCGTGAGTTCATTAAAAATGTAAAACTGCATCACTGGTGTCACGTGACTGGTCACGTGATGACGTGATGTGCAATTTCCTCCCAGAATTCCTTCTCTGGGCACCAGAGAGATGGCCTCCGTGAGTTCATTAAAAATGTAAAACTGCATCACTGGTGTCACGTGACTGGTCACGTGATGACGTGATGTGCAATTTCCTCCCAGAATTCCTTCTCTGGGCACCAGAGAGATGGCCCCCGTGAGTTCATTAAAAATGTAAAACTGCATCACTGGTGTCTCGTGACTGGTCACGTGATGAGGTGATGTGCAATTTCCTCCCAGAATTCCTTCTCTGGGCACCAGAGAGATGGCCTCCGTGAGTTCATTAAAAATGTAAAACTGCATCACTGGTGTCACGTGACTGGTCACGTCATGACGTGATGTGCAATTTCCTCCCAGAATTCCTTCTCTGGGCACCAGAGAGATGGCCTCCGTGAGTTCATTAAAAATGTAAAACTGCATCACTGGTGTCACGTGACTGGTCACGTCATGACGTGATGTGCAATTTCATCCCAGAATTCCTTCTCTGGGCACCAGAGAGATGGCCTCCGTGAGTTCATTAAAAATGTAAAACTGCATCACTGGTGTCTCGTGACTGGTCACGTGATGACGTGATGTGCAATTTCCTCCCAGAATTCCTTCTCTGGGCACCAGAGAGATGGCCTCCGTGAGTTCATTAAAAATGTAAAACTGCATCACTGGTGTCTCGTGACTGGTCACGTGATGACGTGATGTGCAATTTCCTCCCAGAATTCCTTCTCTGGGCACCAGAGAGATGGCCTCCGTGAGTTCATTAAAAATGTAAAACTGCATCACTGGTGTCACGTGACTGGTCACGTGATGACGTGATGTGCTATTTCCTCCCAGAATTCCTTCTCTGAGGAGGACATTTTTTATAGTTATGCAAGAATATATACGAGACACTGCTCGGAATATGATACCTGCGCTATTCCCGTATTCAATTTGTTTATTGTATCTATTTACTTACCTTCGATTTTTCATTAATGCACCTAACAGCTAAATGTACTCAAACTTGAGCTTCTTATCCACATGGGTTATGGTTAGGGTTAGGGTTAGGGTTAGGGTTGTTAGGGTTAGGGTTAGGGTTAGGGTTAGGGTTAGGGTTAGGGTTAGGGTTGGGGTTGTTGGGGTTAGGATTTCATTGTACTTATCCTATATGTGAATCAGCTCAGAATTCTTTCTGAAGCACCAAATGGAACAGAGACTGTAATCATATCTACCTGTACCCAGGATCAAATAGAGGACAAGTCTTTCCCAGCTATGACCAGGGTGAATTTTTTAACTCGAGCAAAAATTGAATTTGAATAGGACGACTGGTACCCTCACCTTCCGACCGCTCAGGTAGTGTCTACATCCACTTCCCAACATGCCGTGTGAGTTTGAGTCAGTCATGCCGTGCATACAAACTTGCACGGCAGAACGCTTCTCCTTCTTGACAATTAATCACCACCTTGTAAAAGTTGCCGCGTGAAATTTGCCATCCCCTGGGTGGCAGTCCTATTATAGCGAGCTGTCCGGAAAGGCAATAAAACCTTCCAGGCGGTTGACACAATATCAATAGCATCGGGTGCATCACGAAGGGCTAAGGCCTAGTCGCGGCGGACGGCGGCGGACAGGAACCCGCCTCTGTGACATCGTGTTCAGCGCTGTTGTCACCTGAGATGGTACCTGTGGCTCTGACCTAATTATTTATCTGCAATATTGATGCGCCTGTCAGGCCTTGATGAAACGCACGTTATTGGCTGGAATATTTTAGACAAGCAGATATGAGATTGTTACGCTGAAGTGTAGCGGAGATGAAACGGAACAAGTCTGTACCATACAGCGGACCATTATTACTTTTCTAATTTTCTTTGACTGGGAATTTTCTGACGTATTGTACGTCATGGACGAGACATGAACGTTGATCATCTCTTCGGATGAATAATAATTTCCTCCTTTCCTTGTAAGTCAGAGAGCGGTCCACGCCACCTGTGATGTTCTCCCATCTTATTGAGTCAATATGGCAGGTGGTTATTTGATCGAACTATATAATCCATATTCAAGTCGCGATGCCCTGGCTCTGTATATTTAAGAAGAGACCAATTGCATTTGATGAGGCAAACACAGGTCGATAACTGACTCGCAACGACTACATTTGAGACTTCACGACTCCATCTTCATCTCGTTTCCAGATACGGGAATCAAATTAAATAATATATTCCAAAAATATTTACAGCATCCACAATGCGTTTTTGTGTAATCAATAAATTTACTTTGAAATCCAGTAGAGGTTATTTCTTACTTTCCATGATTGCACGTTTGATTGTTTTTACTATTCACTTTCTCAGGTGCAGTTCATGTTTTTTATGCCAGACAGGTGATTGAGTTGACTGGCGATGATTGGTGTTTTCACCCCACCGAGAGCCTGAAAGCCGTTATTTTATATACAAGATCTTGGTTAATGTGAAGATAGAGTGAAGTGACGAAGCATCAGAAAAGACAACACACTGACATCAGGACAATGGCGCCACAATTTGACAAAACAAGAAAGGAAATTAATGAACAGGAAACGAGGGATACAGAAATATAACTAGAACGGAACTCGGGAGAGTGCATACCTCCGCCAGGCTGAACAGTTGATGTTTTGTATCCCACTGATAGGCTGGATCTGGATCTGGATCTGGATCCAGACCTGAACCAACATCGAATTGGCTTGTTCTTGTCGTCGACCCAACTCATCCACCGAGTTTCGGCTGAATCTGTCCATAATTTTTTGAGACGACATGCTCGGTTCTACATTCCTCATCTGCTCTCAGACAGGGGTGAAAACAGGCAAACAGACAGACAAACAGACAGGGGTGAAAACAGACAAACAGACAGGGGTGAAAACAGACAAACAGACAGGGGTGAAAACAGACAAACAGACAGGGGTGAAAACAGGCAAACAGACAGGGGTGAAAACAGGCAAACAGACAGGGGTGAAAACAGGCAAACAGATAGGGGTGAAAACAGGCAAACAGACAGGGGTGAAAACAGGCAAACAGACAGGGGTGAAAACAGGCAAACAGACAGGGGTGAAAACAGGCAAACAGATAGGGGTGAAAACAGGCAAACAGACAGGGGTGAAAACAGGCAAACAGACAGGGGTGAAAACAGGCAAACAGACAGGGGTGAAAACAGGCAAACAGACAGGGGTGAAAACAGGCAAACAGATAGGGGTGAAAACAGGCAAACAGACAGGGGTGAAAACAGGCAAACAGACAGGGGTGAAAACAGGCAAACAGACAGGGGTGAAAACAGGCAAACAGACAGGGGTGAAAACAGGCAAACAGATAGGGGTGAAAACAGGCAAACAGACAGGGGTGAAAACAGGCAAACAGATAGGGGTGAAAACAGGCAAACAGACAGGGGTGAAAACAGGCAAACAGACAGGGGTGAAAACAGGCAAACAGACAGGGGTGAAAAACAGACAAACAGAGAGGGGTGAAAAACAGACAAACACACAGGGGTGAAAACAGACAAACGGATGGGGGTGAAAACAGGCAAACAGACAGACAAACAGACAGGGGTGAAAACAGACAAACAGACAGGGGTGAAAACAGGCAAACAGACAGGGGTGAAAACAGGCAAACAGACAGGGGTGAAAACAGGCAAACAGATAGGGGTGAAAACAGGCAAACAGACAGGGGTGAAAACAGACAAACAGACAGGGGTGAAAACAGGCAAACAGACAGGGGTGAAAACAGGCAAACAGACAGGGGTGAAAACAGGCAAACAGATAGGGGTGAAAACAGGCAAACAGACAGGGGTGAAAACAGGCAAACAGATAGGGGTGAAAACAGGCAAACAGACAGGGGTGAAAACAGGCAAACAGACAGGGGTGAAAACAGGCAAACAGACAGGGGTGAAAAACAGACAAACAGAGAGGGGTGAAAAACAGACAAACAGACAGGGGTGAAAACAGACAAACGGATGGGGGTGAAAACAGGCAAACATATCGGGGTGAAAACAGGCAAACATATAGGGGTGAAAACAGGCAAACAGATAGGGGTGAAAACAGGCGAAGAGACAGGGGTGAAAACAGGCAAACAGACAGGAGTGAAAACACAAACAGATAGGGGTGAAAACAGACAAACAGATAGGGGTGAAAACAGGCAAACAGATAGGGGTGAAAACAGGCAAACAGATAGGGGTGAAAACAGGCAAACAGATAGGGGTGAATACAGGCAAACAGATAGGGATGAAAACAGACAAACAGATAGGGGTGAAAACAGGCAAACAGATAGGGGTGTAAACAGGCAAACAGATAGGGGTGAAAACAGGCAAACAGATAGGGGTGAAAACAGACAAACAGATAGGGGTGAAAACAGACAAACAGACAGGGGTGAAAACAGGCAAACAGACAGGGGTGAAAACAGGCAAACAGACAGGGGTGAAAACAGACAAACAGACAGGGGTTAAAACAGGCAAACAGACAGGGGTGAAAACAGGCAAACAGATAGGGGTGAAAACAGGCAAACAGGCAGGGGTGAAAACAGACAAACAGACAGGGGTTAAAACAGGCAAACAGACAGGGGTGAAAACAGGCAAACAGACAGGGGTGAAAACAGGCAAACAGAGAGGGGTGAAAAACAGACAAACAGAAAGGGGTGAAAAACAGACAAACAGAAAGGGGTGAAAACAGGCAAACAGACAGGGGTGAAAAACAGACAAACAGACAGGGGTGAAAAACAGACAAACAGACAGGGGTGAAAACAGACAAACGGATAGGGGTGAAAACAGGCAAACATATAGGGGTGAAAACAGGCAAACATATAGGGGTGAAAACAGGCAAACATATAGGGGTGAAAACAGGCGAACAGACAGGGGTGAAAACAGGCAAACAGACAGGGGTGAAAACAGACAAACAGATAGGGGTGAAAACAGACAAACAGATAGGGGTGAAAACATGCAAACAGATAGGGGTGAAAACAGGCGAACAGACAGGGGTGAAAACAGGCAAACAGATAGGGGTGAAAACAGGCGAACAGACAGGGGTGAAAACAGGCAAACAGACAGGGGTGAAAACAGACAAGCAGATAGGGGTGAAAACAGACAAACAGATAGGGGTGAAAACAGGCAAACAGATAGGGGTGAATACAGGCAAACAGACAGGGGTGAAAACAGGCCAAAAGATAGGGGTGAAAACAGGCAAACAGATAGGGGTGAAAACAGGCAAACAGATAGGGGTGAATACAGGCAAACAGATAGGGATGAAAACAGACAAACAGACAGGGGTGAAAACAGACAAACAGATCGGGGTGAAAACAGACAAACAGATAGGGGTGAAAACAGGCCAACAGATAGGGGTGAAAACAGGCAAACAGATAGGGGTGAAAACAGGCAAACAGATAGGGGTGAATACAGGCAAACAGATAGGGATGAAAACAGACAAACAGATAGGGGTGAAAACAGGCAAACAGATAGGGGTGTAAACAGGCAAACAGATAGGGGTGAAAACAGGCAAACAGACAGGGGTGAAAACAGACAAACAGATAGGGGTGAAAACAGACAAACAGATAGGGGTGAAAACAGGCAAACAAACAGGGGTGAAAACAGACAAACAGATAGGGGTGAAAACAGACAAACAGATAGGGATGAAAACAGGCAAACAGACAGGGGTGAAAACAGACAAACAGATAGGGGTGAAAACAGACAAACAGATAGGGGTGAAAACAGGCCAACAGATAGGGGTGAAAACAGGCAAACAGATAGGGGTGAAAACAGGCAAACAGATCGGGGTGAATACAGGCAAACAGTTAGGGATGAAAACAGACAAACAGATAGGGGTGAAAACAGGCAAACAGATAGGGGTGTAAACAGGCAAACAGATAGGGGTGAAAACAGACAAACAGATAGGGGTGAAAACAGACAAACAGATAGGGGTGAAAACAGGCAAACAGATAGGGGTGTAAACAGGCAAACAGACAGGGGTGAAAACAGACAAACAGATAGGGGTGAAAACAGGCAAACAGATAGGGGTGAAAACAGGCAAACAGATAGGGGTGTAAACAGGCAAACAGATAGGGGTGAAAACAGGCAAACAGATAGGGGTGAAAACAGGCAAACAGATAGGGGTGAAAACAGGCAAACAGATAGGGGTGTAAGCAGGCAAACAGATAGGGGTGAAAACAGGCAAACAGATAGGGGTGTAAACAGGCAAACAGATAGGGGTGTAAACAGGCAAACAGACAGGGGTGAAAACAGACAAACAGACAGGGGTGAAAACAGACAAACAGACAGGGGTGAAAAACAGACAAACAGACAGGGGTGAAAACAGACAAACAGACAGGGGTGAAAACAGACAAACAGACAGGGGTGAAAACAGACAAACAGACAGGGGTGAAAACAGACAAACAGACAGGGGTGAAAACAGACAAACAGACAGGGGTGAAAACAGACAAACAGACAGGGGTGAAAACAAACAAACAGACAGCGGTGAAAACAGACAAACAGACAGGGGTGAAAACAAACAAACAGACAGGGGTGAAAACAGACAAAAAGACAGGGGTGAAAACAGACAAAAAGATAGCGGTGAAAACAAACAAACAGACAGGGGTGAAAACAGACAAAAAGACAGGGGTGAAAACAGACAAAAAGATAGCGGTGAAAACAGACAAAAAGACAGGGGTGAAAACAGACAAACAGACAGGGGTGAAAACAGACAAAAAGACAGTGGTGAAAACAGACAAACAGACAGGGGTGAAAACAGACAAAAAGACAGGGGTGAAAAAAGACAAACAGATAGGGGTGAAAACAGACAAAAAGACAGCGGTGAAAACAGACAAACAGACAGGGGTGAAAACAGACAAACAGACAGGGGTGAAAACAGACAAAAAGACAGGGGTGAAAACAAACAAACAGACAGCGGTGAAAACAAACAAACAGACAGCGGTGAAAACAAACAAACAGACAGGGGTGAAAACAAACAAACAGACAGGGGTGAAAACAGACAAACAGATAGGGGTGAAAACAGACAAAAAGACAGTGGTGAAAACAGACAAACAGATAGGGGTGAAAACAGACAAAAAGACAGCGGTGAAAACAGACAAACAGACAGGGGTGAAAACAGACAAACAGACAGGGGTGAAAACAGACAAAAAGACAGCGGTGAAAACAGACAAACAGACAGGGGTGAAAACAGACAAACAGACAGGGGTGAAAACAGACAAACCGACAGGGGTGAAAACAGACAAACAGACAGGGGTGAAAACAGACAAACAGACAGGGGTGAAAACAGACAAACAGACAGGGGTGAAAACAGACAAACAGATAGGGGTGAAAACAGACAAACAGACAGGGGTGAAAACAGACAAACAGACAGGGGTGAAAACAAACAAACAGACAGCGGTGAAAACAAACAAACAGACAGCGGTGAAAACAAACAAACAGACAGGGGTGAAAACAGACAAAAAGATAGCGGTGAAAACAGACAAAAAGACAGGGGTGAAAACAGACAAACAGACAGGGGTGAAAACAGACAAAAAGATAGCGGTGAAAACAGACAAAAAGACAGGGGTGAAAACAGACATACAGACAGGGGTGAAAACAGACAAAAAGACAGTGGTGAAAACAGACAAACAGACAGGGGTGAAAACAGACAAAAAGACAGGGGTGAAAACAGACAAACAGATAGGGGTGAAAACAGACAAAAAGACAGCGGTGAAAACAGACAAACAGACAGGGGTGAAAACAGACAAACAGACAGGGGTGAAAACA
This sequence comes from Myxine glutinosa, assembly GCF_964187855.1. NCBI lineage: Eukaryota > Metazoa > Chordata > Myxini > Myxiniformes > Myxinidae > Myxine > Myxine glutinosa. The sequence goes on along the minus strand of NC_136265.1, from coordinate 196,673,685 downwards.
GACAAAAAGACAGGGGTGAAAACAGACAAACAGACAGCGGTGAAAACAGACAAACAGACAGGGGTGAAAACAGACAAACAGACAGGGGTGAAAACAGACAAACAGACAGGGGTGAAAACAGACAAACAGACAGGGGTGAAAACAGACAAACAGACAGACAAACAGACAGGGGTGAAAACAGACAAACAGACAGACAAACAGACAGGGGTGAAAACAGACAAACAGACAGACAAACAGACAGGGGTGAAAACATAACCATGTTTCCGATGACGAAGGTAATTGAAGTAACATGCAAGTAAGAGGGTTGCACAAGGTGGGGTTAATGGAGGTAGAAAAGATTGCGGTCAGGGTGAGTGATGCTGCACTTCCCATTTGAAGCTCTGGAGGGAAGAGTTTAATTGAACTGTCTGGAAGGCGTCTGAACAAACAGGAGAAAAGAGGAACAAAGGGGTGAAGGTGGGTGTCGACACATTTCTTTTTGGTGTGGGAGGGAGTTTTAACCAGGAGGGGGTTACTGGAAGAATGGGTACAAACTGGAGTAGATGTCGAGTCGAGGGCCAGCCGACTGAGGGAACAAAGGGAGATAGATTAGGAGAAGAGACTAAAAATCTGTCAGTGATGTTTGTGTAACAGACTTTGTGCTTTGGCCTCATCATGGGAGATTCCAATAATTTTGAAAGCTTCAGAATCCAGCAGAGATCCATGTGATGCTGGGGTGCCAGCCAATAGGGGAGAGCAGGACTCATTTTCCCTATGGACAAAGGACTTACAGTATATATAGACTGTGAGTAGTTCTGATTTTTGAACGAAATACTATGAACAGCAGGAGGTTGCCCCATCTGCAAGTGACTGTGGTGACGTGAGCTAAAGTGAAGAGGCTGCTGCCTGCTGATCTGAGGGATGAGAGATGGAGCAGCACAGGGTCATCAGCGTAAAGATAAGGAGGATTTTCCAGAGCGTTGGAGAGATCATTCATGAAGACCAGAAAAAGCACAGGGCCCAGAACACTGCCTGAGGAACTCCAGCCTGGATAGGAAGAGATTAGAGAATTCCATTTAGAGCCACACATTGGCTACAACAGGAGAGCTTTTTTTTTTTCTTTTTTTTTTCTTTTTTTTGTGTGTACAAGATCGAGGTTCGTGTAAGAGCTAACATTAATGACAAAAAAAAACGGACACATACGACCAAATAAAGACAGCGGGAGACAAGATGGGGAGAGAGGGGGAAGCACACAAGTACAACATTTGAGAGCAGGGACATCGGGAGATCTGTAGGAGGGAGAGGGCTTGGGGGGAGGAGGCATAGGAATTGGGGTTGAGGTTAAAAACAAACAAACACATCCACACTGGTAGGACTTCCAGGAAAGAAGTCGGTATTTCAAAAAAGTGGATCTGGGGTGAATTCGTGGGGGTAGAAAAGATCAAGGTTGTGGATGGGGGAGGATAAGAGATGGTGGTGAACAGCTGTTTTAAAGACCTGGAGGGAGGCGTGGGATTGAAGAGAGTGAGGGAGTTTGTTCCAGAGGCGGGAGAAAAGAGGAATGAAGGAGTGAAGGTGAGCAGAGAGTCTTGATTTTGGTAGTTTCACCAAAGAGGGTTGCAGGCAAGTCATGTGCGACCTGTAGGAGTATTTGGGGGACAGACCACAGACAGGGCTGGGAGGTGGGGGCGGGGGGGCTAGGTCAGAGAGGAGCTTTACAATATGGTAGGGCCAGAAGAGGGCTTGGTTGATGGTGAGGCCTAGACGTTCAAGACACTGAACCTCTTCCAGTTGCAGACCACAGAAATAGATAAATGGATTAATTTGATAAATTCCGGAGCGACAGGGTGAGACAGTGAGGTTTTCCAGGATTGAAAGACTTATTCTATCATACGAGCATCTAATCAATTCCAGATCAGCAGAGAGTGACGCAGCGGCAGTCGGCCTGACATTGGGATGGCGATAATATATGATGTAACATGGAGCCATCTACAAATAGGATACTTTACAAGTCATCCCCAGACAGCCTTCTCATACTCGATGTTGTAAGTAGGCCAAAAGTGTTCCTTTACTTACCTTGCTTGTGCAGTGTTTATATCTCTGTCCTAAATGATTATCTGAGAGATGAATTGGTCTGATAATTGGTTTCTCCAGAATGAAGACTTTGCATAGTAAGACATTGTAACTGTACTTGTGGCTTAGTTAATTGTTCATGAAAACAAGTGATTTTAGAAGATAATTTAAATGAATTACGAACATTATTCCTCTAGTTCTTTGCTGTCGTCATTGCTGAAGGTAACATAGTTCAAAATTCTTTTTTTTTGTGGGTTTAAAACCAGACATAGGTTTCACATTCCGTTCTTTGTGTTTCATGAAATTTTCCTACAGGAAACATAAAAACTCCGCACTCGTTTATTTATACGAGGAGACATTCAAAATAAATTATTGCAATGAGATACAAGAGTTGAAACCATGGCAACGTCACTCACAATAGACAATGGACAAACATAATTATTCTGTTACTAATGATAAATACCCATCTGCATTGGAAAAATGAAAAAACGGGATCTCTTGGATTATTTTGCCAATGTGGTTCTCGGAAAGTTTTCTAACTCCACTCATAGCCTGGTGTTGGCTTAGTGGTTAGGGTGCTGGCTTGGGATCCTAGGACCCTGGTGTTCGAATCCCAGTCAATCGCTGAATTAATGCCAGGGGGGTTGAGGTTGGCAAATTGAGTACCAGCTTGCTGGGATTAATGATCACGGTGTGTACCCTGATTTAGAATAGGTACACCGTATCCCTGCGCATCCTAAGAGCGTGACCAAGGGTTGGCGTCAGGAAGGGCATCCGGCCATAAAAACATTGCCTCAAACAGGGAACCATGATTGCCATGGGACCCGCAAGGCTAACCCCTGCTCTAGCGGGGAAAAAATGGCCTTAAAACGATCATTCATTCATTTTTTTCACTCATAATGTTGAGGAAATAAATAATTTGATGCAGATAATTTTATGTGTACTTACAGCATCTGATAACTTCCCTTTTTGCACACATTCGGTATAATTGTTCACACGTTCATAGGATTTCTCTGTTAAAATGTCCCACATGAGTTGTTAATGAAAAGACATGAGACAGAAAATGCAACTTGACCAGGAGCGTTTGAGGCCGTCGTATGACCGAGGGCCACAGTCCGTGAGTGAAGAAGAGGAGAGGTAAGATGGTAGTCAGCCAGGGGTCTTTCACCGAGAGAGTCGTTAATGCATGGAATGGTCTCCCTGGTAAGGTAGTGGTAACAGAGACAGAAGAAAAGTTTAAATTTGAGTTAGATATCTCGAAGTATTGGAGATAGATGGGTAAATGAATATTGACAAGACTGGTAGGTAGCTCAGGTATGGATGGATGATGTAAACAGTTGTAGAGAATGTCTGGGAGAGGGTCTCTTTAAAAGGTGAATGTTCTGTGTTTAGTTCATTCCTCATCACATAAATGTGTTTATCCCACCCCCCCACCTACCTCCACCACCCACACAAAAGAAAACAAAAAATTAGAAAAAGAAATTGTTTTATCATTTTAAAATAATATATTTTTTGTTGTATGATACACTAGCAAATACCACCCATCGCTTCGCTGATGCGAATACTGAGGAGAGAGAGAGAGAGAGAGAGAGAGAGAGGAGAGAGAGAGAGAGAGAGAGAGAGAGAGAGAGAGAGAGAGAGAGAAAGAGAAAGAGAGAGATAGACTTTTTTTTCTTTTTAGACTTTTTATTACAAAAATATAAAAATACAAGCCAGTCGGTGAAGAATACTATTCAATACAGGCACAATAATCAAAAATACAGAAAAGAAAAAGAGATAATGACAGGAAATCAAAACAGTCCAATGAACTAGAAAAGAAAAACAACAACAGAAAAACCAACCACACACTGATTCAATCCCAACAAACCTACAAATATATCAATAATTCATTCTCCTGCACCATGCAGATCCCATCAAAACACCAGATGTTCATAAACTCATCAATACATTTCTTTCTTCCAGAATCACAAAATTCAAGTTTGAGTCTTGCAGATATCAAGGCATTAAAAAAGAACAAGACATCACATTGCCCAATCGGCTTTCCTTTCAGTTTTTCCTTCCTCGATAAATAAATTGCCATTTTCGCCGTGGCCACTAAAAACAAAAACAACATATGTACATGTTCTTTCATATCATTGAAACCAAAAATAAATGATCGCAGAGAAAAAGTGATCTTCATTTTTCCAGCCATGTAGTTCAGCCATTGAAATAAAGGCACAAGCCTTGCACAATCAACGTATGCATGGAACACATCCTCTGTGTAAACACAGAACGGGCAACACGTAGATATGGGCGCGAAATGACTCACTAATTTATTAGATGGAATGATCCAGTGTATCATTCGCCACTGGAGATCACCTGTCCTTTTGCTTACCAGCTTACTGTATACTGATTCCCATGCAGGCTCAGATGGGAGTCCTTCCGGCATTAGCCCTTTCCACCTGGCCACTCCATTTAACGGTGAGTTCCCAAGCAGAACTGCAGTGCATAACCGATACAGGTCTTTACTACTGCATTTCTGAAAAATGTTTTGTCCCTCACTAATTGGGGGCAAGTCTCCGTGACTAGGCTGTACCAATAAACCAGGAAAATGCCAGTCATTGGATGTCACCAAAACTTCCTGGGTCCATCTTAGTCCAAGTTGGAAGCTTTTCTTTACTATTCCCTTTAGTATTCTTCCGATTATTCTGTTTGACCATATTCCAGTCATATCGGCTATCTCTTGCACCGTCTTCCACCCCCAACCAGAATCATGGCGGAGGTCCAACACTTTGATTATGCCCGCTGTAATAAAGTGTTGATAAAAGTCTCGGCTTCTTGGAATTGCAGGAAACAGTAGGTTGTAAAAAAGGGGTTCTTCCACGAACATGCTTGTAGCATAGGTTTCTTGCTGGCGACTAGTCGAAAGGCTTTGCCAGGCATTCAGAAGGCTCTGATAGAATGATGGTAGATGAGATGTGTCGACATGTTGGAGTTGGACTAAGAAAAGTTCAAGGCCATATCCGAGCCCGCTTGCTTTTCGCAGCACGTGATAGGCCAGAAGTCGGCTTGGCAGTCGTTCCTTGTACGTATGGTACACAGCCGAAAAGCCATGATACGACTTTTTATGTCGATCAGTCCCTGGCCACCTTCAGACAAGGGGCTACATATGACATTTGGTAGTAACCAATGGTGACCACTCCAAAAAAAATCCACGAGTAGCCTCTGCACTGCCTTTAGTAGTGCCTCTGGCGGCTGAAGGCAGATAAACCTATGCCACAGGGAAGAAGCCACCAAATTATTCACCACTAGAACCCTGCCTTTGTAGGAAAGGTGGGGCAGAGCTCGTTTCCACAGTCCCAGTCTTTTTTTGACATGCTCAACAATCCCGTCCCAATTTTTGAGGACGTAATGTGGAGATCCCAGGAAAACCCCAAGCCGCCTTTCACCAAAGCCTACTGAATGTGTGGCAAGCAACTTTACCTGTCTCTGTGACCCTTTGACTTATGTTCGATCCATGTTCTTCAATGAACCATTATTTCACAACACGGTATTTGGTGAGTGTGTGAATGAAAGCACCTTCATTCAAAAGTTTATAAATGCCTCAGTAACAAAAGTGTGTCACTTGAGAAACGCCACCAATGACAGGTGGATCAGTGCTACCGCTCTGGCTTCGGCGGTTGGCATTAGATCGTGTCGCAGAGTTGACAGCTTTTTGAAAATGGTGCTTTGCCTCTACTGTGCCTCAAATGGCTAGGCAAGCAACCCTCCTGTACCCACCTCTGGATCTTCTCCACCCTTCCCCAATCTTTGTCTATCTGGTTCTCTCAGTTTGGAACCGATTCGTTTTGGCCGCTCTCTATCCTTTTCTTGGAGCAACCAAAAGACCCTGTATGTGCAATGCTTAAAAATCCTTTTTCCTTCGTTGTCCTCCCCTGTACCCTGTAGACGGCCTGCAGTCCTGCCGAATACCCCACCCCTCTACCCTGTTTGGTGGTGGTACTAGAAACAGCATGCGCCGGAACGTGTTGGGGATCTTCAATGGAGAATTGCCCATTGGATCCTACCCACAAATTCCCTAATTCACCGCTTCTCGCAAGCGATAAGTGAGCAATGTCCATTTTGTGGACAAACTGCAACCTTGCCCCATGCGTATGTACGCTGTGACCGGTTAACTCCTTTATTTGTTTTCTTTAAAATGTTACTTGAACAGCTTTCCTTTGTTTTTGATTTTCCTGCCTTTATTTTTGGCCCTAGTGGGCGGTTCAATTCCCCAACAACAATTTTAATTCATTTCTTTCTTGCGCAAGCCAAGTTGGCGATATATAAGACCAGGAAATCAAAGATACATAATGCTTCATATAGTACAGATGTTTTGGAAATGTTTAAAGCTCTCTGTGTGGCAAGAGTAAAGCTGGAATTTTGTTGTTGTTCTGAGGTACAACTCTTTGAGAAGCAGTGGTGTGTGAGAGATGCATTTTGCAAAATAGCTGAGGGTCAGTTAGTATTTACGATGTAGTTGTTTTCCTTAATACTTTTTTTTTTTTTTTTTTTTGTATACAAGATCGAGGCTCGTGAAAGAGCTAACATTAATCACACAAAAAGACAAACCGACACACAAAACACAAAAAACAAGGGGAGCGGCAGACAAGATGGGGAGAGAGGGGGAAGGACACAAACACAACATTTGAGAGCAGGGACATCGGGAGGACTTGGGGGGAGGTGGGAGAGGAATAAAACATATGAACACTGCAAGGACTCTGGGGTGAATTACCGGGGGTAGAAAAGATCAAGGTTTTGGATGGGGGAAGATAAGAGATGGTGGTGAACAGCTGTTTTAAAGACCTGGAGGGAGGAGTGGGATTGAAGGGAGTGGGGGAGTTTGTTCCAGAGGCGGGAGAAAAGGGGAATAAAAGAGTGAAGGTGAGCAGAGAGCCTAGACTTTGGCAATTTAACCATAAGAGGGTTGCAGGCAGATCTTGTGCGACCTGAAGGAATATTGGGGGGACAGAGCACAGAGAGAGCTGGGGGAGCAAGGCCGGAGAGGAGTCGGTAGAAGACAGAAAGACCACCAACCTGCCTGCGGTGAGTGAGTGAAAGGCCCTCGGAGTTGACTTCATCGCAGGAGATTCCAATGATTCTGAAAGCTTTGGCCTCAACAGCGTGAAGCCGAGCAAGGTGTAAGGCAAGAGCACCAGCCCAGAGGGGGGAACAGTATTCCATTGAGCTGTGGATGAAAGCCTTGTATGTGGTGAGGAGCTCAGGTGTGCCAAGGAAGGACTTCGCACGACGGAGGATGCCCAGTCGGCGACTGGCTTTGGAGGCCAGCTTGGAAATGTGGGTTTCCCAAGAAAGATCATGGCAGATAGGGAGACCCAAAAGCTTGAGCGACAGAACTTCTTGGAGAGGATTGTTGAGAAAATAGGTGGGAGGGGTTTCCAGTCGGTCCTTTCGGAGAGACATTGTAAGAGTGTGAGATTTGTCAGGATTGAAAGACATGTTCCACTTGTTTGACCAGTCTGTGATTTTGTCCAGGTCTGCAGAGAGTGAGGAGGCTGCAGACTGCCGATCTGAGGGATGAGGAATGGAGCGGCAGATAGTGGAGTCATCAGCAAAGAGATAGAGAGAATTTTCCAGAGAGCCAGAGAGATCATTGATGAAGACCAGAAATAGCACAGGGCCCAGAACACTACCTTGGGGAACTCCAGCCAGAACAGGAAGGGAAGATGAGAGAAATCCATTCAGGGCCACACGTTGCCTACGACCCGAGAGGAAATCCGCAAGCCATGAGTGGAGATTTCCCTGAATACCATAGGAGGTGAGTTTGGTGAGCCGAGCTGGGTGCCAGACCGTATCGAAGGCACGTGATATGTCAAGTGAGACAGCTCTGATTTCCTGTTTGGCATTGAGGACCTCCATCCATTGTTGAGATAGCAGAAGCAACATGTCCAGAGAAGAATGACCTGGTCTGAATCCAAATTGATGATCAGAGATCAAGCCATTGGAGAAGAGGAAGGATTTGATATCCGAAGCAATGATGGATTCCATGACTTTGCTGATAATTGGGAGCAGGCTCCCAATTGTTTATTTGCTTGTTTATTTACTTGCTTGTTTATTTGCTTATATTTTGTTTATTTATCATGTAAAGGTTTGTGCAACTGTTGTGATTTTTTTCTTTGAATCATCATTTATTGTTTTTTATACTTTTGTAATAAAGGGACATACAAGTAAAGTAAAGTCTTTTTCTCTTTCTTTTTCTCTTTCTTTCTCTCTCTCTCTCTCTCTCTCTCTCTCTCTCTCTCTCTCTCTCTCTCTCTCTCTATCTCTCTATCTCTCTATCTCTCTATCTTTCTATCTCTCTCTCTCTCTCGTGAGGGGAACGAGTGGGGGGTCGGGGGGCAGTTGGAGGGACGCTACCTCTGGCTCTAGAGTCCCTGTATAGAGAGAGTTACGACAACCCGGAATTAGAAGCCATTTTGTTTCCATTGTTTGTGCCGTGCACTTCACGCTAGTGTGTATACATTGTGCGTAACCTAGTACAAAATTTAATGCCTCCATTGTGTAATTTGTGATTTGCACCGTGCCCCTCGATTTTGATATGATTTTCTCTTAGTCCAAGATAAGAATCGGATTTTGTTTATCGCAATATTCTTTGTTCAGAAATGTAGTTTTATGTGGGGAGGAGAGGGAGGAGAGGGGGAAAAGGAATAAAAGGGAAAGAGGGGACAGGAAGTGCCTATCATTTTCTGGACTACCTTGCTCTCTTGCATCTTACTTTCTTGACTAGCATGCATGCACACAAAGCCGACAATGTGAACATTTTCAAATCTCTGTTAAAGACTCATTTATTTGAAAATGCCTACATCTGATTATATCTTAGGTTTTCTTCTTGTATAATTTGTATTTGTATATTCATCTCGTTGGCTTTCTTCTCTTTTCTAAGCGCTTAGAGGCTCCTGCAATTTACGCTATATAAATTCCTATTATTATAACAAGATTGCCTTAAAACCATCTTGACAAATGACAGAAATGTTGATTTTAAATATGAAAATTAAAAAGTGATTTAACTTTTCATGTCGGCGCACCGGGAGAAATACATATGCACAATTAAATTGTAATTATATAAAAGGCCCAGAAATTGTAATCCAGACTTGCAATGGAAGAGTATGCATGTAAAACATACCCGTTTTTCATAGCAATGTACAATTAGTTGTATGGTGTACATCTAAACTATTCCAAATTACATACATGTACATAATAATAATAACAATAATAACAGTATTTATATAGCGCCTTAGCATGAAATGAACAAAGCGCTTCACAACATATCTTGAAGACTACAACTGACATTACACAATCTTAGAAGAATACGACTTGCAGCTACTTTTCAAAAAATACAATTAAGTTACTTTGGAAATAAATGTGTTTTGATTTTTGATTTGAAAGTTTTTATGTTGTGTGAGGTCCGAATAGTTATAGGTAGTTTGTTCCAGAGGGCAGGTACTGAGTTGCAAAAGGCTTTGTCCCCGTATGGCATATGAGTTCTATTACAGACAAGGAGAGTCTTATCAGCGTGTGATCTTAAGTATTGGGCGTCATTAGAATGAGTGTGAGTATTAAAGACAATACTCACATTATTAAGTATTATTAAAGACAACAAACAAAGCCAGACAATAAAATAGAGCGTTCCTCGTATGTATTCAATGCAAGGCCAGACCACGTGAAGATCGGACAGGAAACAACATGGCGTCCACAGACTACGTGACCAATTTTTTTCGGACTCTTCATGTCGCAACTCTCTCTATACAGGGACTCTAGTTGGAGAAAGGGAAGACCGATCGGGGGGAACGGGCGTGGAACTGGGAAGTGGTGGGAGGAAAAAGGGAAGGGAGGACGAGGGTTGTGGTACCGGGTTTGATGAAAATGGAGGGGTGGGGGGAGACAGAGAATACACCATGTGAAAATAAACAAAAATGGAAAGGAAAGGTGAGAACAACAACCAAACAAGGGTTATGCCTAGGTCCCCCTTCGGTGAAGTGATATGAGTTGACAAATTGGGACGCAAGGCGGCCATCGTGGATTTTGACGTGGCGACCCAATTTTCAATAGCGTTCTTCCTTATGCATAGATACACCCACACACCAGATTAGAAGTTAGTCGTTCGTTTATATTTCAAGATATTTCGCTCACAAGGTTCAGACATATATATGATGGCGGCCATCTTGGCGTTTGACGTGGCGACCCAATTTTCAATAGCGTTCTTCCTTATGCCTAGTTGCACCCACACACCAAATTAGAATTCGGTCCTTCGCTTATGCACACACGCATGCATGTCCGCACGCACGCACGGACGGACGGAGGGGAAAACCATAGTCCCCCTTTCGCTCCGCGGTGCGACGGGGGACAAAAAAGGGGAGGGGGTTAGAAAGATCAAAGTCGGAGCAGCTCGCACCTCACCACACATGCACAGCCGCCATCTTGCCACACCCAACACACAAAGGGCCAGCAGGGAGCAAGAGAGAGAGAGAGAGAGAGAGAGAGAGAGAGAGGGAGAGAGAGAGCGTGAGAGAGAGAGAGAGAGAGAGAGAGAGAGAGAGAGAGAGAGAGAGAGAGAGAGAGAAAAAAGTGTGTGAGGGAGAGAGAGAGAGAGAGAGAGAGAGAGAGAGAGAGAGAGAGAGAGAAAGATAAAGAGAGGAGGAAGGAGGAAGGAGGAAGAGAGAGAGAGACAGAGACAGACAAGAGGGGGAAGAGAGACAGAAAGAGAAAGGAGGGAGAGAGGGGGAAGAGAGAGAGAGGAGGAGGAGGATAAGAGGGTGGCTGAGAGAGAGAGAGAGAGAGAGAGAGAGAGAGAGAGAGGGGGGGGGGGCAGATTTGATCGGAGCAGATCAGAGTATAATGAAAGCAGATCACAGAAAAAAGCGAAAAAAATTCACATTTTCAGCGGGCAGACCGAATAACACCGAGGCACCATACAACACTACGGGCCTACCCCAGGCATGAAGGACCTCAACTTAGTACTTTGATCCATCGACTAATTTGACGTGGACACCGGATGACACCGTGGACTGCATGACACCATGGGGCTCACCACAGGTGTGTGGGGCCTGTTATTATTATATTCTCCTTCATATATATATATATATATTGTTACGGAATCGGACGACGGCACTCCCATTACCGAGGGGGGTTTAATCCCCTCGTCTTGTTAAGCTGGCCGTCTCCGTTCCTGGTACCTGCAACGCTCCTTTGCGAGGGGGATTGATCAGGGTTATTGGTCCAGGTATTAGCCCGAATACCTTTATCAATCCCTCCGCAGAACAGGGAGACAAGTACCGCTTGAATCCCGGACAAGATGGTATTTTGCCGAGCGGTTTAGCAGTCCGGAATCCGGGCCGTTATCAAGGGACTAAACCCGATTATGAAGCGTTGGCCGAAATCGCACCACAGGAACTCAATCAAGAAATCACTAAAGTGATCGGACGAGAAGGAAACCAAATGGGTAAGAAAGAACAGATATTTATTATTATTTGCACAAACCCAAAGAAGAAAAGAAGAATGAAGTAATTTACAGGGAAGAGGCAGAAGCAGATACACAGGGCAATTCTTAGCTTATACAGTCTTACTTACTCCCAGGGACAGGACAACACAAACAGACTCACACGAATGGGGAATTCCAGGTAGGATTGGCTGGAGGGAGAAGAAGGGTCTGTGCAGAATGGCAGGGCTGGAAGGTGCGGCGGGAAAACGCGGCAACGACGTCCGCTCCAGCTCCACGCTCCGGGCTGGAAGTGAGCAAACGGTGACTCCACGCACTCAGCTTTGCACCGGCAGCTTTCTCGGCGTCCTCTGCCCCCTGCGTTATTTCACGCTCAGCTGGATCACGCACCTCCTTCACAGAACTCTTGATTCGTGCTCCCTCTCTCATCTCTCCCTCGCTCATCTGTCGGTGGGGGCTTCCCGTAACGGGTTATATAGCCACGCCCTGGAACCTTCACGAACCTGCTCGATCTTTCGCTCCACGCCCTCTCAAGCCAAACCCACTGATTCCTGGTTGGTCGGCAAGGGCTTCCTGGCTCCACCTTCTGATGATGATGGGCGGGCAACGCCCTTCTTCTTCGAGCCGACCACGTGTGCAATGGAGGCGAATGCGGTTGGAAATGTAGGCTTTGGGGCAATCGAAAAGGGGATCTATCTTATTTGATTTGGTGCAATGTAAGATCGACTATTGAACACACAGTCTTATCTGAAACACAGAATAACGATATAACTATGGAGAGGTCCTATGATTAACTACGTGCTTGTACATGGACTAGCTAAGGTGCGATCATTTCAATTAACAGCCAATTAAGGGGAAATGTACACAGGGGTTATTTATAAGGAATTTGAATACTAAATTTGATAGTGAAGGTTCTAAAAACTGCAACAATATATATATATATATATATATATATATATATATATATATATATATATATATATATATTGCTACGGTTTTGAGATGTGTACAGTGAGCTCAATAAAGGTTAAAGGTTGTCCCCCATAGATAGTCACACAAGCAACATGTAGCCTCATTTGTAGTATCGTTATGTCTTAGTATATGTGAGAGTAGGCCCCTTCCAGTGTTAATCCTGCGTTGTGTAAAGACGGGCGCAATCCAGTTTGTTAAGCATTGGTTGTTCATTAGTCGAGCCAACACGAGGTAGGCCTAAAAAGGTGGGGGCGGCGTTGAGGTCGGGAGTGGCAGAGGCGATGACGGTAAGCATGAGCCACAAATCAGAGCTCCGAGGTGGTTGCATCAGAGGGCGTGGTGAGAAGAGTCTGGTGAGTTCCAGAAGGCTCGCAGGGCAGGGCTATTTAACCCGATGCGCAAAGCCCTCAACAGGACTTGCAGAGGGAAGGACTTGCAGAGGAGAGGACTTGCCGGGGGAAGAGCACTTGCAGAGGAGAGGGAGAGGACTTGCATCACTCGCACTGTATGAACTTGACTATCGCTAGAGATACGCGGGCGCAGCCAGGGCGTTTATAATTTGCGCGTTTCAGCCAAGCGAGTGAACGAAGCTGCGTAACCGCCCTTCACCATAAAAGCCGTCCCGCCTTGGCCATAAAAGCCCTCCCTGCCGTTCACCCCGATATATCACCGTTACTCGAGAGATGCGCTGCGTGGCCTTGTCTTCGTCGATCACCATCTTCGCGGACGTGCCGGGGACCATGGAGAGCTGAACGAGAACCATCCTGGGGCATGCTGGGGAACACCTGCCCATCTGCAATACCCCGTGTGAGTGTGTCAGATGGGCCCGTTGTCTTTGGGAATTAAGAATAAGACTGTATAATGATTTCCCTGTGTCTCTTCGTCCTGAACTGTATATACGTGTGATACCCATCAAATCAATCTGTTCTTCCTTTCTTCTGAATTCGATCGTTCCCGTGATTTCTCCATTGACTAAGCGTGGCACGAATAAGATCGCTTAAATCGGGTCCATTAATTATAACTGCGCGGATCACATGTACGCAAACCGCTCGGCGTATTCCAACCTCACGTGGTTCGTGCGAGGCTTGTTTCCTCGCTTCCAGGGCAGCGCGAGTACTTAGGTACGAGCGATAATTTTGTCCCGAAAGCCTATTTTGCACTGTCCGGAAGGGACGTAATAGGTCTCGGATCGTGCCAGGTCAGTAAAGACAAGAGGATTAATCCCCCCTTGATAAGGGGAGAAGGCTGGCGACAGAACTGCAACAATATATATATATACGTGGTGTTGGCTTAGCGGTTAAGGCGCGAGCTTGGAATCCTAGGATCCTGAGTTTGAATCCCGGTCGATCGCTGAATTAACACCAGGGTGGTTGACTCAGCCTGTCATCCTTCCGAGGTCAGCAAATTGAGTACCAGCTTGCTGGGATGAATGATCCGGTGTGTACCCCGATTTAGAATAGGTACACCATATCCCTGCGCATCATCAGAGGCGACTAAGGGTTGGCGTCAGGAAGGGCATCCGGCCATAAAAACATTGCCTCAAACAAGGCTCCATGAGGTCATGGGGCCTGCAAAGCCAACCCCCACTCTAGCGGGGAAAAATTGCCTTAAAGCGATCATTCATCATTTATATATATATATATATATATATATATATATATATATATATATATATATCTATATATATATATATATATGAAGGAGCTGGGGCTCCCACGTCGATCGGAAGAATGGACGCGACAAAAAGCTGGAATTCATCCGAGTTGCTTTAATCAAACCAAACACTCAGGCACTCTGAAAAGCCCGTTTATCGGGCAGCAATATATATACATATTATCCCGGAGCGTTTGCCCAGGAAAGGCGAGAGGGGGGCCCAGCGTCCTGGCTGCGGCCTGGCAAGTTGAGGGCGAGCCTGCCTGGGCATGCCCGGGCATCCCGACCGAGGCCTGGCAAGTTGAGCGCGGGCCTGCCCGGGCGTCCTGGACGAGCCCGGCATGGTGATCGCTCCGCGTCCTTGATAGGTGCAAGGCGATTGTGAAAACCCAGCGGTAGCCGCTACATACGTCCCCCCAGAATCGACTTGCACCGGCAGGGTCAATTTGAGGGGGGTCCTGATGACCCGGCCGAAGCGACCCCTGGTGGGTCGTGGGAGGGGGTCCGGTGTGGTGGTGGGCGGTCGAGTGGGGGGCACCGTGGACGGGGGGCGGCCTCGCCGTGGCGGAAGGGCCACCCGTGGTGGGTGGTCGACGTCCACGTGCGCCGGCTTGAGGCGGTCCACCGCAATCCGGTCCGACCTGCCGCCGATGTCGATGACGAACGACTTGTCGTCCTGTCGCAGCACCCGGAAGGGCCCGTCGTACGGCGGCCGGAGTGGCCCCCGATGTGCATCGTGACGCACAAAAACATACTCCGCTGTGCGAAGTGCTGGGGGGACGTAGGACTGGGGGTCACCGTGGTGGGATGTTGGCACGGGGCCAAACCGTCGGGCGGCCTCCTGGAGGTCCGAGCGCTGGTGAGCTGCGGACCAGGGACTGGTAGCGTCGGGCACGAATTCGCCCGGGACGCGTAGCGCCTGGCCATAGACAAGCTCGGCGGCGGATGCCTGGAGGTCCTCCTTGGGGGCCGTGCGGAGGCCCAAAAGGACCCACGGCAGCCGGTCGGCCCAACCGCCGTCTTGAAGGCCAGCCATGAGCGCGGCCTTCATGGAGCGGTGGAATCGCTCGCACAACCCGTTTGCTTGGGGGTGGTAGGCCGTAGTACGGTGGAGCTTGACCCCCAGGTTGCGGGCGACCGCGCCCCACAGCTCGGAGGTGAACTGTGGTCCGCGGTCTGACGAGATGTCCGCCGGTGCGCCGAAGCGGGCGACCCAGGTGGCGATGAAAGCCTGCGCCACATCGGCGGTGGTGGTGGAGACGAGGGGAACGGCCTCCGGCCACCTGGTGGTCCTGTCCACCATGGTGAGCAGGTGTGTGAACCCCCATGACGGGGGGAGGGGGCCCACCAGATCCACGTTGACGTGGTCGAAACGTCGTTCGGGCACGGTGAAAGGTGCCAGCGGGGCCTGGGTGTGTCGGTGGACCTTGGCCCATTGGCAGGCCGTGCAGGTGCTGGTCCAATCGCGGACGTCCCGACGAAGGCCGTGCCAGACGAATCGCGCCGACACCAGCTTCTGGGAAGCTTTCCGGCCTGGGTGGGAAAGGCCGTGGAGGGAGGCGAAGATGCGGCGTTGCCAGGTGACGGGCACGCTGGGGCGAGGCTGGCCTTGGGAGACGTCGCAGAGCAGGACAGTGTCCGCGAAGGGGATGTCGGCCAGGCGGAGGCCCGTGTCCGCCGCCCGGAGGGCTTGCACCGTGGTGTCGGTGGTTTGGTCCGCCGCCATAAGCGCAAAGTCCATGCCCAGGTGGACCGCGTTCGCGCTGGCCCGGGAAAGACAGTCGGCCACGGCGTTGTTTTTGCCGGCGATGTGCCGGATGTCCGTGGTAAACTCCGACACGGCGGAGAGGTGGCGCTGTTGGCGGGCCGACCACGGCTCCGTGACCTTGGCCATGGCGTAAACCAACGGCTTGTGGTCGACGAACGCCGTGAAAGGTCGGCCCTCCAGGAGGTGGCGGAAATGGCGGACGGCCAGCTGTAGACCGAGGAGCTCCCGGTCAAACGTGCTGTATTTGAGCTCGTTCGGCCGGAGCTGCCGGCTGAAAAAAGCGAGTGGCTGCCAAACCCCGTTCACCCATTGCTCATGTACGGCGCCCACCGCGTAGTCGGAGGCATCCGTGGTGAGGGCGATGGGAGCGTTGAGCACCGGGTGAGCGAGCAGTGTTGCGTCGGCGAGGGCCCGCTTTGAGCTTTGGAAGGCCGCATCCATTGCTGCGGACCAGGCGATGTCGTGCTTGGCCGGCTTGCCCCGGAGGGCTTCGTAGAGGGGCCGCATGAGTTGAGCAGCGCGGGGCACGAAGCGGTGATAAAAATTCACCATTCCCAGGAATTCCTGCAGGGCCTTTATGGTGCGGGGACGCGGGAACGTGGTGATGGCCTCGACCTTGGTTGGCAGCGGCACGGCCCCGTTCTTGGTGATGTGGTGGCCCAAAAAATCAACGGCCATCGTGCCGAAGTGGCATTTGGCCGGGTTGACGATGAGGCCGCGCTCGCTGAGGCGTCCGAACAGTGTTCGGAGGTGGAGGAGGTGCTCGGCCCGGGACGTGCTGGCGACGAGGATGTCGTCCAGGTAAACGAAAAGGAACGGCAGGTCACGCAGCACGCCGTCCATCAAGCGCTGGAACGCCTGAGCCGCGTTCTTGAGACCAAACGGCATCCGCAAGAATTCGAATAAGCCGAACGGCGTGATGACTGCCGTTTTAGGGACGTCGGCCGCCCTGACAGGTACCTGGTGATATCCCCGTATGAGATCAATTTTCGAAAAAATGACCCGTCCCGCCAGACGGGCGGAGAAGTCTTGGATATGTGGGATCGGGTACCTGTCGGGGGTGGTAGCGTCATTGAGATGGCGGTAGTCGCCACACGGGTGCCATCCACCCCCCGGCTTTGGCACGATGTGCAGTGGCGAGGCCCACGCGCTATCGGAGCGCCGCACGATGCCGAGGTGCTCCAACGCGTCGAATTCGGCCTTCGCCACGGCGAGCTTGGCTGGGTCAAGGCGGCGGGCCCTGGCGTAGACCGGCGGGCCCGTGGTTGGTATGTGGTGCTCGATCCCATGCCGTACTGCGACGGCCGAAAACGTCGGCCGCGTGAGGGCCGGGAACTCCGTGAGCAGG
Source organism: Myxine glutinosa (assembly GCF_964187855.1). Classification (NCBI taxonomy): domain Eukaryota; kingdom Metazoa; phylum Chordata; class Myxini; order Myxiniformes; family Myxinidae; genus Myxine; species Myxine glutinosa. The sequence continues at coordinate 196,656,417 of NC_136265.1, read as the reverse complement.
CGAGCAAACTCGTTCGCCGCCGGGACGGCGCATGCCAGCTCGGTTGGCGCGGAGCTGCTCAATGTGCATACCAGGGAGCTGAAGGTTTCAGCGTTGATTAAACGACGCCGTTGGACGTCCACCAGCAGTCCGTGTGCGCAGAGGAAGTCGGCGCCTAGCAGAGCCATGGGCACGTTTGCGGTTACAAACGTCCAAGCAAAGCGTTGGCCGCCGAAGCAGAGGGTGATGTTGCGCGGGCCGAAGGTGCGGATGGTCGATCCGTTGGCCGCAACCAAGGAGGGGCCGCAAACCGCGGATTGCCTGTCCTGGTCAGAGGCGGGTATGACGCTCAGTTGGGCGCCGGTGTCGCACAGGAAGCGCCGTCCGGACGCTTTATCCGTGATGAACAGTAAGTTGCCCATGTGGCCGGCGCTCATGGCTGGTAATGAACGCCGGCCCGGCCGTTTCCCAGCCTGCCGAAGGTGCACGGGGGTCGGCATGTCCGGGCCTTCTGTCCGAACCTGGCATGATAGTAACACCATGCTTGGTCAGGTGGAGGCCCCGGTCGTCGTGCTGGAGGTGGTCGGCTTGGTGTAGCGGCTGCCAATTGCGTCGGCAGTTCGGTCGTCGACCGTGCCGGGTGCTCGGGCGCCATGGGTGTTGCGTCGGACGGCGGTGGGTCCCATGTCGCCGCTGCGATGCGCTGTCCTGCGGCGGAGATCTTGTCGGCTTCTCTGGCAAGGGCCCGGGGATCTGTGATCGTCATGCTTGCCAGGGCGAGGCGTACCGGGTTAGGCAGCTGATGGAGGAACAGCTCCCGGAACAAGAATGCCGGAGAGTGCTCGCCGAGCAGTGAAAGCATGTAGTCCATTCGCTCGGAAGGGCGCGTGTCGCCGAGCTCGGGCAGGTCGAGCAGGCGCCGTGCGCGTTCCGCCGATGGGAGGGCGAAAGCGTCGAGGAGAAGCTTCTTAATCGCGCCGTATTTGTCAGCGGCTGACGGGCTCTCGAGGAGGCTCAGGGCGCGGGCCGCGGTGGCCGAACCGAGCGCTGCTACCACATGGTGGAAGCGGGTGTCGTCGGCCGTGATGCCTCGCAGGGCGAACAGGGAATCCGCCTGTGCGAACCAAACCGCCGCGTGAGCCTCCCAGAAGGTAGGCAGTTTAAGGGCGACTGCCGTGTCCATGTCGGTAGGTCACCAATGAAGGAGCTGGGGCTCCCACGTCGATCGGAAGAATGGACGCGACAAAAAGCTGGAATTCATCCGAGTTGCTTTAATCAAACCAAACACTCAGGCACTCTGAAAAGCCCGTTTATCGGGCAGCAATATATATACATATTATCCCGGAGCGTTTGCCCAGGAAAGGCGAGAGGGGTCGTGGCCCAGCGTCCTGGCTGCGGCCTGGCAAGTTGAGGGCGAGCCTGCCCGGGCATGCCCGGGCATGCCCGGGCGTCCCGACCGAGGCCTGGCAAGTTGAGCGCGGGCCTGCCCGGGCGTCCTGGACGAGCCCGGTGATCGCTCCGCGTCCTTGATAGGTGCAAGGCGATTGTGAAAACCCAGCGGTAGCCGCTACATATATATATATATATATATATATATATATATATATATATATATATATATATATATATATATATACATATATATATATATATGTATATGTATATGACAAGGATGGCTTCCCATTCATCCTTTCACTGTTATGCTGATTGGCTGTGTGAGGCTACGTGCACTGTGATTGGCTCCTGGAAAGATTATCATAAAAGCTGAAATTCAAAATCTGATTCAATATTTTTCCGAACGGAATTCATGGCTTAAATAATTATGTTAAAATGTAGAGTGAAATCGAAAAATAATTTGGAAAAAACAATTTTAAAACCCAATATGTAATTAAATAATACGCTCCACATGAGGTAAAACTGCTCCAAACAGATGTTTTATTCACAATCGCCATGAGTTCCCTATAACTTTTCTCTCCAGTGTGAAAAAGACCAATAGTGACTATTTAATCATCATCAAATGTCGAAAGGGTGCACCCTATCAGCGTCACAGGCATTCTAAAGAACACAGTTTGTGTAGGCCGCAGGCTACAAGCCTTCGAATTTATATGATAATTCCTTTATGGTCCAGTATATTTGGAATCAATCCAAGATATATGAACATAATGTATTCTATATGCACATAAGCAATAGCAATGTTTTGGCTTCATAACATAACACGAGTTGTTATTTTTTCAAGGCATCAAGCAATCAAGCCAGCATTCTGTGCCTATGCACTGGCGTAGCCTGACAGGGCTGGGTATGTTTGCTTGTATTTAGTAAAGAGGAATAAATTCCTGCATGGGGCTAGTGTGAATTTTTTTGGACTCAACCTGGGACTCAAACCCAAGGATCTCATCGCTTACGCTTACATTTGTATATGTTTAAATTTAATATATATAGTGGTTTTTAGTGGTTTTCAACTCGTTTCAGTCCACGGACCACCAGGCCAGTGAAAAGATTTTCTTTTCATGGACCACCTCCTTTTTCAGACATGATAAAAGAGATGACAACAAACATTTTGGTTTGAAATTTATTTCTCACGCTGTGTGACTTTGGACAATGTTCCTGTAGACCACCGAAAAAAGTCACTATGGACCACCAGTTGAGAACCACTAATATATATCTATGTATATATTGTTACGGTACGTGGTTAAAGATGGTATGTTTGCCGAGCGGAGGCTCCGCGACCGAACAGTGCTTCCCTGACTAAAACCCGATTCACCCCAAACTTTGGCCGTATCGCGCCGCAGCTACTCAATATGGAAACCTCTAAAGCGACCGAACGCGAATGAAGAAGAAGAAGAAGTACGGAGGAATAACAGGATTTATTAAGTATTTTCACAAGCCAAAGCAACGAGAGCAGTCGGTTATATACAGAAAATGGAAGGAGCAGACACACAGTGAAATCATTAGCTTACCTATTCAAGCTTAATTAATAAACCCCAGGACAACATTAAAGACAGACGGACGATCACACTTACACGGGGAAATGCAGGCAGGAAGGAATGGCTTGGAGATGGGTGGCTTTTAGAGGCAAGGAAGGTTCAGCGGGTGCTGGGCACGGTCGGGCCAGAAGGCACCGCCGTCAAGAAGCCGAGCTTTGGTCCCAAACTGCGCGGGCAAAGTTCCTTTCTCCGTACTGCCTCGTGCGCTCCTTGCGTTGCCCCGGTCCGTTTCTCCTGCAGCGCGGCACGTCTCACGGCGGCTTGGTCACACCTGCTCATCTCCAGCGCATCTCCTGGACCCAGAACTCATCCCTCCTCTCCTTATCTCCCTTTTTGGGAGCATCCCGCAGCGGGTTATATAGGCCCCGCCCTTCACCCTTTTCGAACCTTCCCCAAACGTTCTCTCTCCGCCCCCTCAAGCCAAACCCCTCGTTCTGGGTTGGATGAGCGGGGCCGACTTACTCCTCCCCTCTATGACGAGGTGGAGACCCGCCTTTCTTCTTCGGCGTTACCTCGTGCGTAATGGAGTCAACTGCTGCAAAGTGGACGGCAGATGAAAATGCAGCAAAGTGCAAACCTGGTACTTGGAAGCTGCCATGGGGCGTCGGAGGGCCTACTCTTATTTAATTCGGTGCAATGAAGAGTCAAACTAGTGGGAAACACATCCTTAGCCTACACAGAGAATAAGGGACTAACTATTTAAAAGGATATATCGTGTCCTGTGTGTAGGTTTATGGAATTAACTAAGAGGACGAGCTGCGACCATTCTTTACATTATGAGGGTCAGTTACACACAACAAAACCATACTTTTCACATTCGTTACACTTTCTCAAAATTGTTACACTTCTCAAATCCGTTACACTTCTCAAATCCGTTACACTTCTCAAATCCGTTACACTTCTCAAATCCGTTACAATATATATATACGTATATATATATATATATATATATATATATATATATATATATATATATATATATATATGTACATACTGTATATATACTGTATATATACTGTATATATATACTGTATATACACAGTCACGTGAAAAAGTAAGTACACCCCATGTAAAGTTTTGACTTTTTCAACATATTTCAACATACAGCTATTTGATCTTCATGTCAACAATATTGATAGATAAAGGTGATAACACATAACAAATATCATGAAACATTTACATTTTGTAGTCCATTGTATAATTTAAATAAACATAAATGCAAATTTCGCATGTGGAAAAAGTAAGTACACCCTTACATTTATCATTACTTCAAATACCTAAAATTACAATCAGGTGCAAATGATTAGAACATCGTTAGAGAGGATCTTGGAGGAACCTGTCTTATTTAAACCTCAGACATTTAGTTTGTTTGCTCTTTGTTGTTGAAGTGTGCGGCGTCACCATGCCCAGATCAAAAGAGCTCTCTGAGGCCTTCTGAAAGAAGGTTATATATGCCTATGAGTCTGGGAAGGGATTTAAAAAGATCTCCAAACAATTTGAAATCGATCATTCGACTGTCCGGAAGCTCATCTACAAGTGGAGAAGATTCCAAACAACTGCCAACTTGTTCAGGCCAGGCCGCCCCAGCAAGTTCAGCCTGAGAGCAGACTGCAAGATGCTGAAAGAAGTCTCTAAGAACCCCAGAATGTCATCACGGGATCTACAGGTAGCTCTTGCCACTGTTGATGTCAAGGTGCACGAGTATACCATTAGAAAGAGGCTGCACAAATTTGATCTACATGGGAGGTGTGCCAGGAGGAAACCTTTGCTGTCCAGAAAGAGCATCAGGGCAAGACTAAAGTTTGCCAATGAACACCTAGGCAAAGACCAGCACTTCAGGAACAATGTGCTCTGGACAGATGAGTCAAAGGTAGAGCTATTTGGCCACATTACGAGAAGACATGTTTGGCGAAAACCAAAGACAGCATTTGATCACAAGAACCTGATACCAACTGTAAAGCATAGTGGTGGAAATATTATGGTTTGGGGCAGCCTTGCTGCATCAGGGCCTGGGCAGCTCACCATCATAGAATCCACTATGAATTCTTCATTGTACCAGAGGGTGCTTGAGGATAATGTGAGGTCATCTGGCGGAGTGTTGAAACTCAACTGAAGGTGGACCTTGCAACATGACAATGACCCTAAACATACCAGTAAATCCACCAAGGAATGGCTGAAAAGAAAGAAATGGATGGTTCTGGAATGGCCAAGTCAAAGCCCGGATCTAAATCCCATCGAGATGTTGTGGGGGGATTTGAAACGAGCTGTGCATGCAAGAAACCCCTCAAACATCGCACAGCTGAAAGAATTCTGCATGGAGTGGGCAAAAATTTCTCCCAGTCGATGTCAGAGACTGGTAGACAGTTATAAGAAACGCCTACTTGAGGTTGTTTCTGCCAAAGGGGGCAATACTACCTATTAGAGCCAAGGGTGTACTTACTTTTTCCACATGCGAAATTTGCGTTTATATTTATTTAAATTATACAATGGACTACAAAATGTAAATGTTTCATGATATTTGTTATATTATATCACCTTTATCTATCAATATTGTTGACATGAAGATCAAATAGCTGTATGTTGAAATTTGTTGAAAAAGTCAAAACTTTACATGGGGTGTACTTACTTTTTCACGTGACTGTATATACACTAGCTTGGCTCAGCTCGCCATGCTCGCCTCACAACGCATCGTTACTGAGGTACGGGCTTGTTTTAGCTGTGGATAATGACTGTACCTGAGTTGATGTGTTTTCATGATTTACACCAATCATAATACAAACAAATATTTTGCACAAATGTATTTGTAGTGTTTGTGATATTACATTTTTATAAGCAATTTAGGTTGAAAAAGTATACAAAAAAAAAAAAAAAACCCCTCAGCACGTACATACGTGAGGGGTAGGTGCAGACTGGAAGTTTGGGATGATTACACCTCACCACCACGTAATTAAAAACAACTCACACCCACCTAATTTAAAACACCTCACCACCACGTAATTAAAAACACCTCACCACCACGTAATTAAAAACACCTCACTACCACGTAATTAAAAACACCTCACAACCACATAATTAAAAACACCTCACCACCACGTAATTAAAAACACCTCACCACCACGTAATTCAAAACACCTCACCACCACGTAATTAAAAACACCTCACCACCACATAATTAAAAACACCTCACCACCACATAATTAAAAACACCTCACCACCACGTAATTAAAAACACCTCACCACCACGTAATTAAAACACCTCACCACCACGTAATTAAAACACCTCACCACCATGTAATTAAAAACACCTCACCACAGCGAAATTAAAACACCTCACCACCAATTAATTCAAAAATACTCACCACCACGTAATACAAAACTACTCACCACCACGTAATTCAAAACACCTCACCACCACATAATTCCAAACACCTCACCACCAAATAATTCAAAACACCTCACCACCACGTCATTCAAAACACCTCACCACCACGTCATTCAAAACACCTCACCACCTCATAACTCAAAACACCTCACCACCACGTAATTCAAAACACCTCACCACCACGTAATTCAAAACACGTCACCACCACGTGATTCAAAACACCTTACCACCACGTCATTCAAAACACCTCAACACCACGTCATTCAAAACACCTCACCACCTCATAACTCAAAACACCTCACCACCACGTAGTTCAAAACACCTCACCACCTCATAACTCAAAACACCTCACCACCATGTAGTTCAAAACACCTCACCACCACGTAATTGAAAACACGTCACCACCACGTAATTCAAAACACGTCACCACCACGTGATTCAAAACACCTCACCACCACGTTATTAAAACACTTCACAACCACGGAAACAGAAGTTTGAGGGAGTCGTTCAGTGACAACACAGACACTGCCCACATACGTAGATATCTATCTATAATTCCAGTAATCTCTGTGTGTGTGTGTGTCTGTCTGTGTGTTTGTCTGTGACCGCTGTTTCTCGACAACCACGGGTCCGATATACTTGAAACTTGCCAGGTATATTGCTGGGGACCCGAGGATGTGCCTTTTCAAGGTTTCATATTAATCGGACAATTACTTACCGAGATATGTCCAAAAAACGCTTCAACCAATCAGAGAGCAGCGAGCTATCACGTGTGCCGAACGTGGCGATCAGACTCTGCCTCGGACGGCACATTTGACAGCGTATTCATTTATTTCACGTTGGAAAACTATGTTGCCGTTAAACTATGTTTTAAAACGAATTCAAACTGCGATTAAATTAAAACGATTCATCCTAACTGCGATTTGCGAACTTCCGGACAGTGACGACTGTCCGGCAGCACGCTTTCCGGCATCCAATCACAGAACGCTTTGTTGCGTAGGCGTGGCCGATGTGAGACGAGCGGAGCTGAGCGCGTTACGAGCTGACCGCCATTACGGTACGTAATTCGATTTCTTATGCGCATTATTTCTCCCAATTCATTCATCTCCCAATTTCTCCCAATTCAATTCGTATCACTAATAAAAACGAATTTGCGATTCATTCGCTTTCCTGCGCGTTTGTGCACGCGATGGCGATTGCTTTACCAAACTCCGGAAGCCGTTCGCTTTGGACCAAACCATTGCATGAGGGGGGGGTTCTGTGGTCGTTGCGAATGGACCAAACCATTAATGTAAATAGAGGGGGGGGATTGTCACTGTACTCGCAAGCCGTTCGCCGTTCGCTTTGGCGTTGCGAATGAACCAAACCATTTCATGTAAATAGAGGGGGGGGGATATAATTTTAGATAGATATATAGTACGGGCATATATATAGTACGGGCATGCCCTAGTATAGATAAATGACTGCACCTGAGTTGCTGTTATGTCATGGTTTACACCAATCATAATACAAACAATTATTTTGCACAAATGTATTTGTAATATATGTGATGATACATTTGATTTTAAAAATAGAAGTTGAAGTTTTATGTTGAAAAATGTTTATTTTTTTTCAAAAAAAAATTCAAAATTAAAAATTAAAAAAATTTAAAATCTTTCAAACAAATGCGCTAAGGACGTACAAACGGGAGAGGTAAGTGCATACCAGAAGTTCGGTATGATTTCACAAAAGTTTAAGGGAGTAGTTCAGTGACAAAACAACACAGGTCAGGACAGACACTGCACATATATATATATATATATATATATATATATATATATATATATATATATATATTGTTGCGGATATGGGATTTGCATCCATCCAAATCCGCTTGTAAATATTCCCCTATTTCCTCAATACTTCCCAACTATCCCCAATCCCCCATTCCCTAGTCCCATTTTCTGTAAACAACACTCTGTAGACCCAACCTCCCCCTATTTCCCCCATTAAATGTCGTGCCCAGGTTCACCGCATCTCATGTAAGACAACTATAGGACATCTTGCTAGTTATTCTTAGTCTATGTCAGTTAAGGACTCGTTTCCATTAATTCTGACCCTTCGTTGCACCAGAATGTGATTGTATGGCACCGTTAGGAAGTTTAGAACCTCCCAATACCTCCCCGCAGCTCTTCCTCACAGTTCAACAACAACAACAGCAACAACAACAACAACACCGAGCGCAGGAAGTGCGCGTCCTCACTCCGGCTTGGTTGGTAGGGGGTGTTGGGAGGGCACCAGGCCTTCCCAACGAGCCGCCATCAAACATGTGCTCGACGGGGTTACCAAATAGGGGCTCCCTGTCAGCTCCTCGTCAAGGGCGGAGCCCGGTAACCCCCGCACCCAATGGAAGCGGCGGACCGGCCCCAGTGGGGCGGAACCAACCAGCCGAGGGCGTGTCACTCCCGGCTGAGCATGCGCGGTGAGAGGGGGAGGTGACGTCAGATGCGCGCTGAGCTTGGAGAAAGAAAGACGTCCCCTCCGAGCGCTGTGACACCTCCCCGCATCTTCTGGACCGTGCTTTATCCTGTCCCCGAGCCAAGGTGCACCTTGTGCTATCGACCTACCTGTCCCTTCCTGCCATCAATCCCTGTGTAAGTCTGCCTTGTTCCGTTTGTCTGTGGTCTGTCTGGGATAAGATAAGATTGTATTTAAGTGCCCATCTCTTCTGTGTCTTTACCTCACTGCCTTGTAATCTACCCCTTTTCTCCACCACTGTAATTATACCCTCCTCCGGAGGTCTTGAGAACTGTACCCCTTGCGTCGTTTCCTCTTTCCCAGTCGTCGTGTCCTTTCTATCATTGATTTGGCATAGCGCGATTTGGCCAACGTCTGGGTGAATCGGGTGAGTTGGGGAAGAATCGGGGGAACTGTTAGGTCGCGGCAATACCACCGCTCGGTAAATAACATCTAATCCGCGACCCGTAACAATTGGTGTCAGGAGTGGGATACGGACCCGAAGCGCGCTTAACGCGCTCAAAATTACAAGTCACCGAAATTTGATTTTGTTTTACAAGAAAACCGGATTTTGAAAGTCGCGCTATGGGAGATCAAGACGGCTGGGTTCCGGTAGAGGAGAGTGAGGCAGGGTCGATCCAGGACCAAATTGAGGGACATGAGGAGAGCGAAGCAGTGAGGGCGGCAGGTTCGCAAAATGGCGTCCTCGCGCACGAGGTTACGGGTGCGCAAAATGGCGCCTCGCACATGGCTACGGCGACCGTGCCCGCGACCGTAGCAGCGCCGCTGGTGGATTCGAACCTTTTTTTCCTGCAAATGAGGGCCCTTATGGGACAAATGGGAGACCAAATTGGAGGTTTGAAAAACAGTATAGAGGCTCAGAGTGAGCAAATGGGGGTAATGAGGGCTGATAGTGAGCGATTGGGGAGCGAAATGTGGAACCGGATGGATGCTCAGAGTGAGAAAATAAGGGCTCAGAGTGAGCAATTGGGGGTAATGGGGGGCGAAATGGGGGGCAAAATGGGAGAAATGGGGGAACGGCTAGAAGCTACATTTGAGGGGTTAGACAATGGGATAGAAGGGGTGAAACATGGGTTAACGGGGGTAGAAAACAGAATGGCCGCTCAAGAGAATCAAATGGAGGGATGAAAAAGGGGTTAGACGGGTTAGAAAACAGTATGGAAGGCAAATTGAGGGACATGAGGGACCAAGCGGAAAGGGAAGTTGAAAAAATGGGGCAGCAGATAGAGGGGGTCAGAATGGGGGTAGAAACTAAATTGGATGATCACAGGGAGGAAATGGAGCAGATGAGGGTGGCATCTGGGCAGGAGATGCAAGTGATGGGAGAGGAGATCAGAAGAGGTGTGAGTGAGGAGGTCGGAGGAGTGCGCGAGGAGGTGAGGCACTGTGAGGAGCGCATGGAGAAGGAGGTGAGAAAGGGGACTGTAAAATTGCAAGGTGGTATAGAGGAGTTGACGCTGGGAGTAGAACAACTGACAGTGGGACAAAAGGAGTTGGGGGACCAGGTAAAGAAGAACACAGCGGTAATAGAGGGTTTAAAATCGACACAGAAGGAGATGAAAAAGGACGTAGGGGTAATTAAAAAAGAGTGTCAGACGGTACATGAGGACCTGACGAGGAAAATGAACAAGGTGGTAGAGGTGATGGAGGTTAAAGAGCGGGAGGTGCGGGAGCACATAGAAAAAAATAAGGTGGAGTTAGAGGAAGGACTTAAGGGGGCACACGAGGAGATGAAGGTGGTGAAGCAGAAATTAGAAGAAGTGTAAGAAGGGGTGAGCGAAATTAAGAAGCGACGGAGAGAGGATAAGAAAGAGATAAAAGAGGAAGTAAAAGAATTGGTCCAAAGTCTGTGTTCGGATCGTGATGATGTGCTCATTAACCGGATGAGGGATTCGCAGGTGATGGAGGAGAAGCGAAGAGAAAGAGGACCCGGTGTAAGTGGTGACCAATATGGTCGTGCGTATGATGCGCCAGGTGATTTAATAAGCTTGGGGGTCGAGATGGACCCGGATGTTCGTGAGAGGCCAAGAGTGAGGTGTATGGCTGGTCCGGAGTGTATGGAACGAGGATGCGAGCGAGAGGGTCCGGTGATGGGAGAGGTGCGAGGTGTGAGTGAGCAAGGTTGTGGTGGTATGGAATGGGTAGCGGGTTGCGGAAGCGTGACCCATGCATCGACACCAACAGGGGTAGTTTTTAGAGGGACAGGGGAGGCACGGGAGCCCCTTGGGGGTAATGTACTGTGTGGGCCCGGCCGGTTCGGCCCCGCGCTGACCCCGCAAGGGGTGACGCACGGGGTCCGGCAGGGGGGCAACGACTCACATACGAGGTGGTCCCACAAGGTCCCACTCACGCCGTATGACGGTGGGTAAGGGTGGCATCCCTGCCACCCTTCCCATGTTGGGGCAAATGCGCTACAGATTATGGGGTGTATGGCAGTGAAAACTAGCCCGGGTGGGTTAGGTTATATTGATAGGGACTAGAGGTGACTATGGGTGACAAGATTTAAGTAAGAGACTTGGTACCTGTAGTGGGGACGTAGTAGCTTAGTGTTTGATAATGACGTGGGAGCGCTGAGTGTAAGGGAAGACGGAGGAGCGCGAGTTTTAGAAGGGAGTAGACAGAGCAGATGATGCAGTGTGAACAGAAGTGCTGGTGAGCAGCTTCAAATGAGGCATCGGTGAGGCAATGCTCCGAGGTGTGTGTGAGTGTACAAGTGATGAATGAGAGAGCATTGCGGATGAGTGTCATGGTGAGTAGTGAGTGTTGTGGATCAGCGCGAATGCGCTTGGGGGAGAGAAGGGTGCAGGCGGCACCAAGTATGAGAGCACAGGTGTGCAAGTACAGGTGTGTGAAATATATGGAGCAGAGAATGAGTGGTGTGGAGAGAGTTGGAGTAAGTGGTGCGGAGTGTTGTGCGTGGTGCGAAGGTGTGGATGGGGGAAGAGTGGACCCCCATCACGGATACCCGGGGCGGGTAGTGTAAGTGTTAGGTAGAGGGTATAGGTAAATTGTGGTTGGATATTGGCATCTGTGGTGCGGGTGGAAGAATGATGATTGGATGGGTGCATTAGTGTTGTGGAAATGGCTGGGCGTGTAGCCTGTTAGTGTGTGTAGTTGGTTTGGGCACTCCACCACTGTGAGGATGTCGGCCAGGTGAGGCCGCAGGTGGGCTCTGGGAGCCGGTAGTAGTTGTTGTGGATGGGGCCCGAGGATCCGGAGGACGGACCCGGGTAGCCCAGTGCCAGAGGGCACCAAGGGGTGACAGAGCCAGGAGGGGCCTTCCCCAGTTAGTTAGGTTAGGGTGAGGAGATAGGTAAGCTCGGGTGGCAACTGCAGTGGTGGAGGTGTGCAGGTAGGTAGACCTGCTGGGAGAGCTACACGTCGCAGCCCAGAAATTGTGCAAGGGCACCGGGAGATGAATCGGGGGAGTGAGACCCCAAATTGAGAAGCACCACAGTTTGGTCAATGGGAATTGGTTTTTAGAACCCATAGTGTAAGTTGGCCAATGGATTGGCAGGGAAAGACCCCGGGTAATGTAAAGTTGTTAAAGCCATTTAGGAAATAGTTAGGATTGATGAACCTGTCGCACCATACGCAGCCACTTACCTGAGGTGATGCTGATGACTCCACACCTGTGTTTTCTTTGTTTTGTGTTGCAGGAAAGGAGAATTACTGTTTGGATTTGTGAGACGCATCACGACGTGGATGAGACATTGGGGTGATTCCATCTCTCCCTCCTTAGGAGGGACTGATGATGAATTGGTGATGGCAGATTTTGATGTTGAGTTGGAGATGGCAAGTTTTGATGAGAGTTGGAAATGGCAAATTTGATTGGTTAGGAGGGAGAGAAGACGAATTTGGTTTATGGGAGGAACGGGGAAGACAGTAGGGACGTTTGTTGATGTGTAAAGTAGATGTTTATGGGTAGTGTTGTGTTTTGTGGAGACAGTAAGGGGTAACGGAGGGGCAATGTAGGTTACCTGGTGGGGGGGGGGGGCGTACGGTAGGAACGTACCTGTCTCACCTGGTTCCCATGTGCCCCCAGTGTGCATTACCTTGTATTGCGTGCACTTTTGCGCCCTTACCACCTTACTCACTTGTCTTCTTTTGTCTCCCACCTCCGAGGATCTGGCTTTGGGGCAGAGAGAGAGGAGAGAGAGGTGCTGGCTCCGCAGTTGTGGGCCTGTACTTCCGCTGCTTGCTGCCTGGATCGATACACCATATGGACCGCAATTTTTGTGGCCGCCCACAATGGACCGCAGTTCTTTTGCGGTCAAGCACCACCCGTGGATGGACCTCTGGGTCAACGTGGCACCTATGCCATACAGGTGAACCACTTTTAGTTGGCCCCCCTGACGGCCACAATTCAGAAATGGACGCGGTTGGCGCCTTTCTTTATTTCTAAAGAAGCCAGAAGGCCAACTGCACTCCATGAAGGCAAGACCAGCGGCAGAACATCGGCCGGCTGCGACACCACCGGTGACCATGGACACTTAATTGTGCATTTTTATGAACACTTTATTGGTGCACCGGATGGTGCTGACTGTGCGTAATGGGGTGGTGCTTTTGGTGCTTGGACGGGGTGCTCTGCACATTATTAAAGGCCGTAGGGCCACAGGGCATTCGTGGGTTGGTGTATCGATGCTGGCATGCGTGCTCTCCCTATGCATAACATCTGCATGTGTTCCTCAAAGAACAGGTCCTGGATCGTAGTGTAAATATCAGTGTTGTATAAATAATGCTCCCTACCGGCTGTATGTTTAGTTTGAGGATGCTTTCCGTGATTCGGTTATCCTGTGGGTGTGTTTCTGTTAGGAGAAGGGTGCAACGTCGCAGGGGGACATATTTACTCATTTGTGAACATCTGTAAAACTGTCGCACTCAGGGTTGAGTTAATAGTAGAGGGAACTACATCTGAGTGCCACACTAAAGTAGGTAAAAATTTATCGGGTTGGGACGCCCCGAGGTAGAGAAGGGTGCAGTGTTGCGGATATGGGATTTGCATCCATCCAAATCCGCTTGGAAATATTCCCCTATTTCCTCAATACTTCCCAACTATCCCCAACCCCCATTCCCTAGTCCCATTTTCTGGAAACAACACTCTGTAGACCCGACCTCCCCCTATTTCCCCCATTAAATGTCGTGCCCAGGTTCACCGCATCTCATGTAAGACAACTATAGGACATCTTGCTAGTTATTCTTAGTCTATGTCAGTTAAGGACTCGTTTCCATTAATTCTGACCCTTCGTTGCACCAGAATGTGATTGTATGGCACCGTTAGGAAGTTTAGGACCTCCCAATACCTCCCCGCAGCTTTTCCTCACAGTTCAACAACAACAACAACAACAACGAGCGCAGGAAGTGCGCGTCCTCACTCCGGCTTGGTTGGTAGGGGGTGTTGAGAGGGCACCAGGCCTTCCCAACGAGCCGCCATCAAACATGTGCTCGACGGGGTTACCAAATAGGGGCTCCCTGTCAGCTCCTCGTCAAGGGCGGAGCCCGGTAACCCCCGCACCCAATGGAAGCGGCGGACCGGCCCCAGTGGGGCAGAACCACGCAGCCGAGGGCGTGTCACTCCGGCTGAGCATGCGCGGTGAGAGGGGGAGGTGACGTCAGATGTGCGCTGAGCTTGGAGAAAGAAAGACGTCCCCTCCGAGCGCTGTGACACCTCCCCGCATCTTCTGGACCGTGCTTTATCCTGTCCCCGAGCCAAGGTGCACCTTGTGCTATCGACCTACCTGTCCCTTCCTGCCATCAATCCCTGTGTAAGTCTGCCTTGTTCCGTTTGTCTGTGGTCTGTCTGGGCTAAGATAAGACGGTAATTAAGTGCCCATCTCTTCTGTGTCTTTACCTCACTGCCTTGTAATCTACCCCTTTTCTCCACCACTGTAATTATACCCTCCTCCAGAGGTCTTGAGAACTGTACCCTTTGCGTCGTTTCCTCTTTCCCAGTCGTCGTGTCCTTTCTATCATTAATTTGGCATAGCGCGATTTGGCCAACGTCTGGGTGAATCGGGTGATTTGGGGAAGAATCGGGGGAACTGTTAGGTCGCGGCAATACCACCGCTCGGTAAATAACATCTAATCCGCGACCCGTAACAATATATATATATATAGATATATATATATATATATAGATATATATATATATATATAGATATATATATAGATATATATATATGTATATGTTTTATGTACCATATATTTATGTTTTATATGTATATATATATATATATATATATATATATATATATATATATATATATACATATATATATATATATACAGTATATACATATATATATATACAAACTGCATTACCAAAGGTATGCGGACACCCCTTCTAATTAGTTAATTCGGCCATTTCAGCCACACCCATTGTTGTCAGGTATATATAATCGAGCACACAGCCATATGTAAGCTCCATAGACAAACATTTGCAGTAGAATGGGCCGTACTGAAGAGTTCAGTGACTTTCAACGTGGCACCGTCATAGGATGCCACCTTTCCAACCAGTCAGTTCATCAAATTTCTGCCCTGCTTGAGCTGCCCCGGTCAACTGTAAGTGCTGTTATTGTGAAGTGGAAACGTCTACGAGCAACAACAGCTCAGCCCCGAAGTATAAGGCCAAACATGCTCACAGAATAGGACCACTGAGTGCTGAAGTACGAGGGCGTAAAAATCGTCTGTCCTCGGTTGCAACACTCACTTACTTACCAAGTTCCAAACTGCCTCTGGAAGCAACGTCAGCACAATAACTGTTCATTGGAGCTTCATGAAATGGGTTTCCATGGCCGAGCAGCCACACAGAAGCCAAAGATCACCATGCGCAATGCCAAGCGTCGGCTGGAGTTGTGTAAACCTCGCCGCCATTGGACTCTGGAACAGTGGAAATGCGTTCTCTTGAGTGATGAATCACACTTCACCATCTGGCAGTCAGACAGACTAATCTGGGTTTGGTGGATGCCAGGAAAACGCTACCTGCCCGAATGCATAGTGCCCAACTGTAAAGTTTACTGGAGGGGAAATATTGGTCTGAGGCTGTTTTTCATGGATCGGGCTAGGCCCCTTAGTTCCAGTGAAGGGAAATATTAAAGATACAGTATACAATGACATTCTAGACGATTGTGTGCTTCCAACTTTGTGGCAACAGTTTGGGGAAGGCCCTTTCCTGTTTCTGCATGACAATGCCCCCGTGCATAATGTGAGGTCCATACAAAAATGGTTTGTCGAGGTCGGTGTGGAAGAGCTTGACTGGCTGCACAGAGCCCTGACCTCAACCCCATCGAACACCTTTGGCATGAATTGGAACGCCGACTGCGAGCCAGGGCTAATCGCCCAACATCAGTGCCCCACCTCACTAATGCTCTTGTGGCTGAAAGGAAGCAAATCCCCGCAGCAATGTTCCGACATCTCGTGGAAAGCCTTCCCAAAAGAGTGGAGGCTGTTATAGCAGCAAAGGGGGGACCAACTCCATATTAATGCCCATGATTTTGGAATGAGATGTTTGATGTTCGGGTGTCCACATACTTTTGGTCATGTAGTGTAAATATACAGGGTGAGTCAGAAGTAGCGCCCGATTTCTGTTTATATATATATATATATATATATATATATATATATATATATATATATATATATATATATATATATATATATATATATATTGTAACGGTTTTGAGAAGTGTAACGAATTTGAGAAGTGTAACGGTTTTTGAGAAGTGTAACAATTTTGGAGGAAGTGTAACGAATGTGAAAAGTATGGTTTTGTTGTGTGTAACACCCTCGTAATGTAAATAATGGTCTCAGCCGTCCTCCTAGTTAATTCCATGAAACTTACACACAGGCCACGATATATCTTTTTAAATAGTGCATTTCCTTATTCCATGTAGGCTAAATATGTGTTTCCCACTAGATTGACTCTGCATTGTATCAAACGAAATAAGCGTAGGCCCTTTCAATTTCCCCAATCATCTCCGCTCTCCAAAGTTCCTTTCAAAAGCGGTGCGAGTGGTGTTCAATCCCTCAAGCCGCCATTGCCCATGTGCTCATCTCGGAGAAGAGGGGGGGTAGGAGCCGCCAACTCACAGGCGTGGCACGTCGTCATGATCGAAAGAGGAATCGGACAGCCCTAACAGCCAACCAGCACCGCGGTTAGCGACCCGGTAGGCGTGCCCTCGCAGCCGGCGGCTTGATTCCGCCCGGAGTAATAAAAGCGACTGGAAGGGACTGCTTCAGGAGATGAGCGAAGAGGTGACATACGAGAGGAGCTGTGAGCTGAGCTGTGAGCGGTGAGATGCGAGACGCTCCAAGCCAAAGAGGAGAGGTACTCGGAGAGGAAACCAGCTTTGGAAAGACGTGCTGAGAGGAGGGAGACGGCTCCACCAGAAGGAGAGGAGCAGGTGTGACCGAGCCAGCGCGTGACGTCTACAGCATCGGCAGCGGATACGCGACGGAGGGTTTTCCCGCCAAAAACGCGAGGAATTGAGAGCTGCTGCCTCCGACCCTGCCTCCCTCTCCAGCAATCCACCTCAAGCCATACCTGCCTGCAATATCCCCCGTGTAAGTGTGAACGTCGTCTGTCCTAATCGTTGTCCTGGGGTTAAGTAAATTGAATAGTATAAGCTAACGATGCACTGTGTGACTGCTTCTTCCATCCATTGCTGTAAATAATTTTGGTCGCTCTTTCTTTTTGCTTGTGTGTGTATAATAAATCTGTTCTTCCTCCGTACTCTGTCTTCTTCTCTTTTTCCTTCTCTTTCGGTCGCTTTAGAGGTTTCCCGATTGAATATCTGTGGTGCGATCTGGTCAACGTCGGGTGGAATCGGGCCAATTGGGGATCCTGTAACGGTCGCGGTTGGACCATCCGCTCGGCCCATCGTAACATCTAAACCGCGATCTGTAACAATTGGTTGTCAGGAGTTGGGATTCGGACCTGGGACTAAATTTGTTAGGCCCAAATTTTGGAACACCAATTGTGTTAAGTAACAATTGGTGTCGGGAAGTGGGATTGGACCCGAAGCGCGCTTAACGCGCTCAAAATTACAAGCTGCCAAAATTGTGTTTTAAAGAAATAAAACCCGAATTTTGAAATCGCGCCATGGCTGGTCAAGGCGATCGAATGCCGGTGGGTGAGCTAGAGGAGGGGTTAGGAGTAACCCAGGATCAAATGGAGGGGAGCAATGAGGAGGCGGTTGAGGGAGTATCAGACGCACAAAATGGCGTCCTCGCGCATGTGGGTGTAGCGGCACCAAATTTTGCCGCGCCCTTTGTACCAACGGTGGAAGACATGCAATTATTTATGGCTGAAATGGAAGCCCTTTTGAACTGGAACAGTGAGCGATTGTTAAACAAATTGGGAAACCAAATTGAAGCAATAACGAACGAATTGGGAAACCAAATGGAAGCAATAACGAACAGAATGGGTGACCGCATGCAAAAATGTGGGGAGACCATGGATCGCATGGTGGGCGAAAGGGTCCCAGGGGTGCACGCCGAGGTAACGCGGGTCGAAAAGCTCTGGTTGAGCGAAGCGGAGGAAAGCGCGGGTACAATGACGGGGGTAGAAATCGCGACACGGGGTTTGGAAAAGCCGGCGACCGATGAGGTAGAGGGAATTTTATTAAAGCCAACGGTCGTCGAGGTGAGTACAGAAAAAGCGGAAGTGGGTATAGTTGAAATTGGAGAGACCGGGGACTTAAAGTTAAAAGAGCAACAATCGCAGGGAGAAATGGAATATGTGCAAAGTCCCTGCTCACATCACGATGCTGTGCTTAACCCGAATGGAAGTTTGCAGGTTTTGGTGCAGGGAGGAAGAAGAACCCCGAAGGTGAGACGTGCTGTGTATTGTGCTGGGAGATTTTGTAAATGGATGTTTAGCGACAAAAGAATTGTCGCGCGATTGGGATCGATATGGCACCCGGGCGTTGGTGAAGGGTCCCGTGTGAGTGGAAATGGCACGCGTGTGAGGAAAAAGTGTGCGTCGGCGAGTGGGTGTGTTATAAAGTGTGGGAGTGAAACCGAGTGCGAGCGAGAATGCACGTCGGGGTGTACGGAGTGTACGTGCGAGGGTGAGAGTGACCCGGAGAGTGAGTTGGTGGTGGAGCGGGTGCGAGGATGCACGCATGGGATGAACAGCGAAGGTGTGCGAGAAAGCACACCTGAGTTGGTAGTAGCGCGAGAGTGGGAGAGCCCATCTGAGCGCGTTAGTGGGTGGATGCAAGAGTGCACGCCCATGGTGAGTGGTACGGAGTACGTACCGAGGGAGAGTGCGCAAGACGGTGCGCGAGGTGTGTTAAAGGAGTGTGCGAACAGCGAGTGTGCGCGAGAGGTGTGGTGTGTAACAGGGAGTACGTTGGTGGAATGTACGGACGGCGTTGGAACGCCGGGTTTTGTGAGGGTGAAAGGGGTAGCGTATGCGCGTGAGCATGCAAGTGAAGCATCGACGGTAACCGGGTTAGCGGTTAGGGCGACGGTTAGCCGATGCGAGCACCCGGGGCGCGGGGTGCTTTGTTGGGTGCGAGGCCCGGCGCGGATCGATGCTGCGTCGCTTCTCTTCGAAGCGTCGTTGCCGATTCGGGCTTGGCCCCGCCCCGCACGGTCGAGTCCGGGCTTTGTCGGGCGAGGCGACCGGTCCGGTTCAAGGGCGAGTGGGAGGAAGCGGAACGGTGCCCCCTCGTGGGGACGGGGTTCCGACCGGGGGAGATTGAGCCATCGGGCCCGGGACCGCAAGGTGCCGCGCTGAGATGGTGCGTGGAATCTCGGCCCAACCAAACCACCTCCCTTGAACCGAAAGCCGGACGGATTCAACCTGCAGGTGACCAAACCACCCGAATTCATTGCTCGGCTTTACGAACCGAGTTTAATGATGTCACGACGCACCGAGGCTAGGATATAGCGGACTGTGATGATGGTGATAGTGATAGTGATAGTGATTTGATACGAAATTTAGAAAAGTGAATAGAATTGGCAGTAAATAGAAAATTTTTGATTTGTTGGATTTGGACGAGCGAAATTGATAGGACCTCCCCGATGTGGTGGGATGGCAAATCCACCATCCCTCACAGGTGGTGGGGCAAATGCGCTATAGCTTATGGGGTGTATGGCAGTGAAAACTAGCCCGGGTGGGTTAGGATATATCGTGTGTAGGGATCTAGCGAAGATGACATTAGGTAACGTTAAGTTTAGTTAGTGACTGATACCTGTAGTGGGGACGCAGGTAGTTTAGTGTGGATGATAATGACGTGGGAGCGCAATAGTTTAAAGGGACGACTGGGAAGCGCAAGTTTCAGAGGGGAGTAGTTAGATGAGATGATGCCGTGTGTTTGAGGATTGAACAGGTGTGATTGCACAGGTGTGCAACTGAACAGGTGAATGGAGCAGTGTATGAGTGAGTGATGATGATGGGTATTGTGCTGACCAAATGGTCTAGGAAGAGGAGGAGGGTGCAGGTGGCACCAGGTATGATTGCACAGGTGTGCAACGACAGGTGAATGGAGGACAGGTGTATGGAATAAATGGTATGGAGTATTGGAATGGATGGTCGTGGAGTGAGTATGGTGGAAATTGTGGAGTGGAGTGGATGGTGCGAAGGTGTGAATGGGGGAAGAGTGGACCCCCATCACGGATACCCGGGGCGGGTAGTGTAAGTGTTAGGTAGAGGGTACAGGTAAATTGTGGTTGGATATTGGCATCTGTGGTGCGGGTGAAAGAATGGTCTTTGGATGGGTGCATTAGTGTTGTGGAAATGGCTGGGCGTGTAGCCTGTTAGTGTGTGTAGTTGGTTGGGCGCTCCACCACTGTGAGGATGTCGGCCAGGTGAGGCCGCAGGTGGGCTCTGGGAGCCGGTAGTAGTTGTTGTGGATGGGGCCCGAGGATCCGGAGGACGGACCCGGGTAGCCCAGTGCCAGAGGGCACCGAGTGGGGTGACAGAGCCAGGAGGGGTCTTCCCCAGTTAGTTAGGTTAGGGTGAGGAGCTAGGTAAGCTCGGGTGGCAACTGCAGTGGTGGAGGTGTGCAGGTGGGTAGACCTGCTGGGAGAGCTACACGTCGCAGCCCAGAAATTGTGCGAGGGCACCAGGAGATGAATCGGGGGAGTGAGACCCCAAATTGAGAAGCACCACAGTTTGGTCAATGGGAATTGGTTTTTAGAACCCATAGTGTAAGTTGGCCAATGGATTGGCAGGGAGAGACCCCGGGTAGTGTAAAGTGTGTTAAAGTCATTTAGAGGATAGTTAGGATTGGAGTCTCCTCGCACCATCTGCATCCACTCACCTGAGATGAGGTAACTCCACACCATGCCATGTTTTATTATTTTTCATTAATGCAAATGTTTTGGATTGTGAGACGCATCATGACGTGGGTGTGACGTTGTGCGAAATTCCATCTCTCCCTCCTTATGAGGATTGATGATGAATTGGTGATGGCAAATTTTGAAGTAGAGGGATTGGAGACGAATTTGGTGTAGAAGGGAAAGATGGGGAAGACAAGACGTAGCGACGGATTTGTAAAGGTGTAAATTCTTGTAAATATGGGGTAAGGGCAAGGGTAGTGTAGGTGACAGGGGGGGGGGGGGGGGGTGACGTACGGTAGGGACGAGTTTTTCTCACTTCGCTCTCCGTACGCACTTCACCCTGCATTGCCTTTATTGACGTGTACCCTTGTGACCTTACCCCTCGCTCATTTGTCTTCCCCCCTTTTGTCTCCCACTTGAGGACCTGTGCGCCATTGGGTGCCGAGGGGAGCGTGCGTGAGGTGGCCATTGTGCGCACGAGATTCCCAGAACCAGCATGCATTGCGTTGATGTACCACTTTATGGACCGCTGTTCTGCGGCCAAGTACCACTTGATGGACCCCAGGTTCTGGGGCAGGGCACCTCTGTTGGAGACCGGCCATAGTGGCCAGGGAATCTTGCTTGCGGACCTCGGTAAGGTGGCACCTATGCTAAACAGGTGGACCACCCTTAGTTGGCCCCTGTTGCCCTAAATAAAAATGGACACGGTTTGTGCTTTTTATATTTCCAAGTAGGCCGCATGAAGCCAGAAGACGTCGGGAAGAACATCGGCCCAGCAGAGAAAGAGAAGACCACCACCAGTTGTTTTGTTGTGTTTATTATGAACGATGGTGACTGTGCACCGAGTGGTGCTTTTGGTGCGTTGTGGTGCTTTTGGTGCTTTGTGGTGCTTTTGGTGCTTTGTGGTGCTTTTGGGTGCTTTGGTGGTATTGGTACTGGTGCATCGATGCAATGCGTGCTGTCTCCTCCCTCCCAACAGGAATTTCTTTTTCTTGTTCCCTAAAAAGAAAAAAAAACACAGGTCCTGGGTTGCGTTGTAAATAAGAAATAACGTCATTGTAAATAATGCTCCCCACCGTAAATGTATAGTTTGAAAACAATTCCGTAATTCGGTTAGCTGTGGGCTTGAGTCTGTTAGACAGGGTGCAATGCAATAGGGGGACATACTTATTTGTGTTTTAAGATTGTCACACTCAGGGTCAGGTTAATTATAGAGGGAATTACACCTACGTGTCACACAAAGTTAAAGTTTTGTAGGCCCGAGGGCAGGCCTGAAGAAAGGAGGGTGCAGTGTAACGGTTTTGAGAAGTGTAACGAATTTGAGAAGTGTAACGGTTTTTGAGAAGTGTAACAATTTTGGAGGAAGTGTAACGAATGTGAAAAGTATGGTTTTGTTGTGTGTAACACCCTCGTAATGTAAATAATGGTCGCAGCCGTCCTCCTAGTTAATTCCATGAAACTTACACACAGGCCACGATATATCTTTTTAAATAGTGTATTTCCTTATTCCATGTAGGCTAAATATGTGTTTCCCACTAGATTGACTCTGCATTGTATCAAACGAAATAAGCGTAGGCCCTTTCAATTTCCCCAATCATCTCCGCTCTCCAAAGTTCCTTTCAAAAGCAGTGCGAGTGGTGTTCAATCCCGCAAGCCGCCATTGCCCATGTGCTCATCTCGGAGAAGAGTGGGGGTAGGAGCCGCCAACTCACAGGCGTGGCACGTCGTCATGATTGAAAGAGGAATCGGACAGACCTAACAGCCAACCAGCACTGCGGTTAGCGACCCGGTAGGCGTGCCCTCGCAGCCGGCGGCTTGATTCCGCCCGGAGTAATAAAAGCGACTGGAAGGGACTGCTTCAGGAGATGAGCGAAGAGGTGACATACGAGAGGAGCTGTGAGCTGAGCTGTGAGCGGTGAGATGCGAGACGCTCCAAGCCAAAGAGGAGAGGTACTCGGAGAGGAAACCAGCTTTGGAAAGACGCGCTGAGAGGAGGGAGACGGCTCCACCAGAAGGAGAGGAGCAGGTGTGACCGAGCCAGCGCGTGACGTCTACAGCATCGGCAGCGGATACGCGACGGAGGGTTTTCCCGCCAAAAACGCGAGGAATTGAGAGCTGCTGCCTCCGACCCTGCCTCCCTCTCCAGCAATCCACCTCAAGCCATACCTGCCTGCAATATCCCCCGTGTAAGTGTGAACGTCGTCTGTCCTAATCGTTGTCCTGGGGTTAAGTAAATTGAATAGTATAAGCTAACGATGCACTGTGTGACTGCTTCTTCCATCCATTGCTGTAAATAATTTTGGTCGCTCTTTCTTTTTGCTTGTGTGTGTATAATAAATATGTTCTTCCTCCGTACTCTGTCTTCTTCTCTTTTTCCTTCTCTTTCGGTCGCTTTAGAGGTTTCCCGATTGAATATCTGTGGTGCGATCTGGTCAACGTCGGGTGGAATCGGGCCAATTGGGGATCCTGTAACGGTCGCGGTTGGACCATCCGCTCGGCCCATCATAACATCTAAACCGCGATCCGTAACAATATATATATATATATATATATATATATATATATATATATATAAAAATATATATACATATATATATATATATCTGTCAGTTGATTGTTTGTTTGCCATTTGTATTACAGTGTACAAGAAGGTAGTGTTACATATTTATGGGAAGGTATGTGAATTACTATTCAGGTCTTTGCTTATCAATGTGTAGTCGATTAAGGGTTGTTGTGGTTGGAGGGTCAGGAGCCCTTCTGGGAAAAGAGACCGGAAACGGAAGAAGAAAGACACGAGGTCGAGAGAAGCGACGAGGATTCTTCTTCCTCGCCCCGCTCCGACGAGAGGTGGGATCGATATTGAGCCGTGTGGAAAAGCGGCGTTCCCAAGCCCGTCTGGCGAGAGGAGTTCCCGGGACGGGTACCTACCCGGTGGACACGTCAAGCTGCGGTGGGGCCGTGCACCGACCCAGCGTCTGGCACCGTTCGCGGCACCGTCTACAAAGACGCGTACGGGTCGCACGTTGGGGCCTAACACGCGTTGCAAGCGGCGTGTGGCTTTTGCCTGCTTTACAGTACCCGCTTCGCGTGGCCAGGAGGGGGCTGCAGCCGTGGTTCCCGGTACGATACATGCCCGGTGGAAAAACGTCCACCCGGGGTTCGTTCAACTGCCCGAGTGCGGCGAAGCCGACCATCATCTTGGTCAGGAGGGGCCCAGAGACATTGTGAGGGACAGAGACCAAAGGGGGTCGTGAGTACAAAAGGGGACACACGTATGTAAGATGGCCATCTTAATCATCTAGGGGATTGATTGTTGAGTGTGAATTGTGGATGGTGGATTGCTCGGGGAATATATCCTTGATTGTATCATTGAAATTGTATGGTATCATTACCATTGAAATATATCATTGAAAATCAGTTTTCTCTTGGGTGGAATTCATAGGGATTGCGTTGCGAAAGCGCATATATAATACCACTTTCTGGCGAAGTTCCTCTCACGGTCCGGGGGTCACCGAGACCAGGTAGTCACCGAGGGGACCACGTAACAGAATTGGGGGCTCGTCCAAATTACGATTTGCGGATTCGCAATTGGGTCTACGTCCGGGATCTAAAATTGTATAAAATAATAAAATAATATTTTTATTAATTAAAATTTATTAATTAAGTATTAATTGGTAAATTTTTGGGGAAATTGGGGGTAAAGTATTGGGTGAAGGTTAACAGGTGTTAACGATAGGCACCATGGCGTTTGTGGCACAGAACTTTGCGGTAACCCCGAGTGAGGCACAGTTCCGAGCGTTACTAAAGTCGGACCTCTTGAAATTGGCCAAACATTTTAACTTGGAGGTCCGAACTAATTTGAGGAAGGCAGAGTTGCAGGCCACGGTGATACAATCTATGGTGGGATTAGGAACATGGGACGAGTTAGCCTGGGAGTGGCTACCCGAAGAACCAGAAGACGTTGAGCTCCGGAAACTGGAGTTGCAATTACGGAGCCAGGAACGGATCAAAGAAGAAGAAAGGAAAGCAGAAGAGAGGAGAGAAGAGAAACAAGCACAGGAAAGGAGAGTGGAACGAGAACTCCAGGAAAGGTTAAAAGAAGAAGAAAGGAAAGCAGAAAAGGAAAGAGCAGAAGAAGAAAGGAAAGCAGAGGAGAGGAGAGAAGAGAAACAAGCACAGGAAAGGAGAGTGGAACGAGAACTCCAGGAAAGGTTAAAAGAAGAAGAAAGGAAAGCAGAAAAGGAAAGAGCAGAAGAAGAAAGGAAAGCAGAGGAGAGGAGAGAAGAGAAACAAGCAGAGGAGAGGAGAGCTGCAAGGGAACTCGAAGCAGAGGAGAGAAAAGCAGAAAGGGAATTAAAGGAACGTGACATGGAGCTTCGGCAGGAAATTAAATTCAAGGAGCTGGAGTTAATGAGAGAACGGGGAGAGGCACCACCCTTGCTGACGGGGTCGACACCTAACCAGAAAACCTGGGATGTGGGCAGACATGTGAGGCTGGTTCCACCGTTCAGTGAAAAGGAAGTCGCGAAATTTTTTCCACACTTTGAGAAAGTGGCTCGACAATTAAACTGTCCGGAGGAGGCCTGGACCATACTAGTGCAAAGTGTGCTGGTGGGAAAAGCTCAAGAGATTTATTCGGCGCTACCAATGGACCAATGTGCAGATTATGAGGTACTGAAGAAGCACATCCTCAAAGCCTATGAGTTGGTTCCGGAAGCTTACAGGCAAAAATTCAGGAATGCCAGGAAGAGGGAGAGTGAGACCCATGTGGAGTTTGCCAGAGTGAAAGAAAACATGTTTGATCGGTGGTGTGAGTCAAAAGGAGTCGGGAAAGACTTCGAAACATTGCGTGACTTGATCCTGGTGGAGGAATTTCAGCAGTGTGTCCACGAGGACATCAAAGTGTACCTGCAGGAAAAGAAAGTACCAAAGTTGTGGGACGCAGCCACCATGGCAGATGAGTATGCCTTAACCCACCGAATAGGGGTCCACAAACCTAACTCCTCGCCTAGACTTCAGCAGGGGAGTTATGGAACACCCGGTGCGGAGAACGACCTTACATGGCGGCGGCCTCGAGATGATTATGGGGACAACTATGATACCCCAACTGTTAGAAATCAGAGGGCTACGGGCCCAAGACAAACTTATTTTCCGGGGGGCCCGAGGCAGACCACGAGTTTTTCCTCCGGGCCTACTTGCGCTTTTTGCAAGAAACCTGGACATGTGATGTCCCAATGTTATGCCCTGAAAAAGGAAAATCAGGAGCGGAGTTCGACTAGTATGACTCCAAATGCAATGGCCATTGTGAGAAATCGCCATCAAAAGGGTTACCAACCATTTATTTCAGAGGGGTTTGTGTCACTGGATGGAGCCTCGACTAACGGAGACCGGTTAGGATATTGAGGGACACAGGAGCACATCAATCTTTAATGCTTGAAGGCATTTTGCCATGGTCCGAGGAGACGGCAACGGGGGATAGTGTTCGTTTACAGGGGATCGGGGGCGGTGTTAGTGCTCCACTTCATGTCATCCATTTGGAGTCCGATTTGGTGTCAGGACCGGTCACCGTCGGTTTACAAGCCACACTTCCTGTAGAGGGTGTATCTGTGGTTATCGGGAATGATTTGGCCGGGGGTCAAGTTTATGGTAACCTGAGGGTTGGTAAAGAGCCCAGCAGGGAAAATAACACCACACCAGCTCGGGATGGCGACAAAAGTACCAAGTTATTTGTAGGGGGACTGAACTTCAAAACAGAGGAAGAAGTTCTGACCTCTGTCTTCAACAGATATGGGCCGCTGGTGGAAGTGCGGTTGGTAAGAGACAGGGAAACGCAACAGTCAAGAGGGTTCGGCTTTGTCACGTTTGCAAGCACAAAAGACGCCAGAGAGGCAGAGAAGAATTGGAATGGCAAGGATTTGGAGGGTCGGACCATAACAGTAGGGAAGGCATTTCGTAGGCGTCGAGAGGTCTACAGGAGAGTACAACTGGGCGGTAGTTTTGGTGGTGGCCGCAATAAATATTATTATGGAGGCTCCCTGAGTTACGGCAGCTCCCGAAGGAAGGATTGTCAAAGTAGTGGCCGAGAAGGAGACCGCTATTCATGGGACTACAGTGACAAGCGGTCCCACCATAATTATTAGGGAAGTTCTGAAAAGCTGAAGCACTGAATGCGGCGGAGCCGCCGAGCCAAGATTCCTACACGGATTAACCGTGAACGCCACGTTCCTAAAGGCGTCCATGTAGTGAACTTTCATGCACGGACTAACCGTGAACTCCACGTTCCTCAAGGCGTCCATGTAGAGAACTTTCCTGCACGGACTAACCGTGAACTCCACATTCCTAAAGGCATCCATGTAGTGAATACTCGGCTTGGCCTCCCGGAAAAAGTGCTATCGAGTTGCTTAACTTTGGATCTTTGATCAACCCCTTAACCTTCATTCACAAGAAACTGACAGTCAAAGTCAGAGGGTCATGAGATGGAGTTTGGCTTGGCAGGAGTCCAACGGGAAATTGAACATGTAAAGGGCAGGGACAATGTCGTTGCTGGTGCTTTGTCCAGAGTGAATTACCTTTGAAAATCTCTGGGGGTTTTGTGAAATTTTGTTGCTTTATTTTTGAGTTGTGATAATTGTTGCCCAGGGGAACTGATGATTTGGGGGTTGAGTTATCTGGTTTGTTTATCCAAGTTGGCCGGCAAAGAAAGTTTTCGCTGGGTTCAAACTTTCTTTCTTGAAGGGGGGGAGTGTTACATATTTATGGGAAGGTATGTGAATTACTATTCAGGTCTTTGCTTATCAATGTGTAGTCGATTAAGGGTTGTTGTGGTTGGAGGGTCAGGAGCCCTTCTGGGAAAAGAGACCGGAAACGGAAGGAAGAAAGACACGAGGTCGAGAGAAGCGACGAGGATTCTTCTTCCTCGCCCCGCTCCGACGAGAGGTGGGATCGATATTGAGCCATGTGGAAAAGCGGCGTTCCCAAGCCCGTCTGGCGAGAGGAGTTCCCGGGACGGGTACCTACCCGGTGGACACGTCAAGCTGCGGTGGGGCCGTGCACCGACCCAGCGTCTGGCACCGTTCGCGGCACCGTCTACAAAGACGCGTACGGGTCGCACGTTGGGGCCTAACACGCGTTGCAAGCGGCGTGTGGCTTTTGCCTGCTTTACAGTACCCACTTCGCGTGGCCAGGAGGGGGCTGCAGCCGTGGTTCCCGGTACGATAAATGCCTGCTGGATAAACGTCCACCCGGGGTTCGTTCAACCGCCCGAGTGCGGCGAAGCCGACCATCATCTTGGTCAGGAGGGGCCCAGAGACATTGTGAGGGACAGAGACCAAAGGGGGTCGTGAGTACAAAAGGGGACACACGTATGTAAGATGGCCATCTTAATCATCTAGGGGATTGATTGTTGAGTGTGAATTGTGGATGGTGGATTGCTCGGGGAATATATCCTTGATTGTATCATTGAAATTGTATGGTATCATTACCATTGAAATATATCATTGAAAATCAGTTTTCTCTTGGGTGGAATTCATAGGGATTGCGTTGCGAAAGCGCATATATAATACCACTTTCTGGCGAAGTTCCTCTCACGGTCCGGGGGTCACCGAGACCAGGTAGTCACCGAGGGGACCACGTAACAGTAGAAATAAATGAATGACATGTTTATCTAACCATTTATTCGTGGGAAAATTATTACGGAAGAGTACCAAGCTGCTTTACTTGCAATTTTCAAAGTGCCCTCCCTCGTGATCGATGCACAATTGCAGCCGAGCAGGCACAGAGTCGCACACACGCTTGCAGAGTTCGATATCAATTTCCTCAAACTTTGCAGTGATTTGAGCCTTCAATTCCTGAATGGTACGAGGCTTTTCACGATAAACAAGGTCTTTCATGAGCCCCCAAAGAAAGAAATCTGGAGGTGTAAGGTCTGGGGAGCGTGCCGGCCACTCGATCGGACCGCAGCGGCCGATCCACTTTCCGGGATCAACTTACACTTCCGTAATAATTTCCCCCCGAATAAATGGTTAGATAAACATGTCATTCATTTATTTCTACCTTCTTGTACACTGTAATACAAATGGCAAACAAACAATCAACTGACAGAAATATATATATATATATATATATATATATATATATATATATATATATATACTGTATATATATATGTATATATATATATATATATATATATATATATATATATATATATATATATATATATATATATATATATATATATATATATGTATATATACAGAAATCGGGCGCTACTTCTGACTCACCCTGTATATATATATATATATATATATATATAGATATATATATATATATATATATATATATATATATATACATACATATATATACTATATTTCCACTCTCGTCATGACGAGATTAAATTCGGAATTTATATCATGAATGTCGGCAGCGTTACATAACCTTGCCCGAAGCTGGACCGCTGCAGTTCATGCAATACTTGTATGAGCAAAACCTTGCGATATTAAAAGAAATTTGCAAAACATTCGCACATATTGAAACATTCGCTTTTGGTCACAGTACTTGACCAAACATTAAAAAAACACAAAACTGTTTGCTCATTAAAGTTTAAAGCTTCGCTACTCCCTCAGAGGGTTATCCCAAACTTTCAAAAGTTTATCCGAAGATTTTTATTTCGAGGTTAATGCTTCGTGAACGAGTCATCGGGGGCCGTGTTGATGTTCCACAATGAATCATGGAAGGAAATTGTCCACTTTTACTCCTATCGAAGCGCTACCATGTGTGTTGAGCCCGAACCCGCAGATCCTTCCTATTTGTTTTTCCCCGAACGGGACCATCGTGCGCTCGGCTCCTCTTCTCGAGCTGAGACTGCGCAGACAGTGGACTAATTACACCCCCGGGGGAAGGGTCGACCACATTTTGACAAACGGCTAGTTAGCGTTAATTGCAGCATTGATTTATTTGATGTTACTGTAACTTTTGTGCTTCCGCAAGCGTCGGTCAGTTGTTTTGTTTCGTTGTGCAATTATCGCACGATGGGCCATTGTTTGTAACTCACCATGACGACGATGCAGATCATACAGGGTTGCTTTTTAAAATTTATTTATTTATTTATTTTAAATACAAGATTGTGTGTGGTTCATGGAAGAGCGAGGTGACATAGGAGTAAGAGATAGCCAAAACAAGGAAAGGAGTGAGTGAACAAGCAAAGGGAGTTCAAACTCAGTCAGCTGCAGGTAATATAGGGCTGTGTTGGGTTATCGGACCGATGGGGGTAGAAAATATCATGAGTATAAATGGGGGATGACATGGGATGCTGGTGCACTGAGGCCTGAAAGAAATAATGTAACTTAGGAAGCCATGGAGTTCCACAAACAGGACAAGAAAGGAACAAAGTGGTGAAGGTGAGGCAGAAATCACAGGTTGTTGGTGTTTAACCAGGTGGGTTTTACTGCAAGAACACCTGCATCCTGGAGGAGGTGGGGATGGTCGGAAGACCGAAAGAGCAGATGGAGATAGACCGGAGGAGCTGGGGATGGTCGGAGGACCGAGAGGGCGGATGGAGATAGACCGGAGGAGCTGGGGATGGTTGGACGACCGAGAGGGAGGATGGAGATAGACTTGAGGAGCTGTGGATGGTCGGAGGACGGAGAGAGCAGATGGAGATAGACCGGAGGAGCTGGGGATGGTTGGACGACCGAGAGGGAGGATGGAGATAGACTTGAGGAGCTGTGGATGGTCGGAGGACCGAGAGAGCAGATGGAGATAGACCGGAGGACCTGGGGATGGTCGGAGGACCGAGAGGGCGGATGGAGATAGACCGGAGGAGCTGGGGATGGTTGGAGGACCAAGAGAGCGGAAAGAGATAGACCAGAGGAGCGGACGTAAAAAGCAGAGGCTACCTGCCTGTCATCGATGTGAGAGCAACAGGCCTTGCGCTTCAGCCTCATCACATCTAATTGGTGTTGGCCCAAGATGTCTGCGTCTAATGCATAATGGTCTACTTATTAATCATTTAAGGTGCTCTCGAAGCAATATATGAAGGAGCAACTTTCTATTTTCAAACCTTTAGCTTGAGGGTTGAAGATGTGCATCTAGATTCAACCCACAGAACTGCTATCTCGACTGTAACTCGCCATATTGGGTTGGCATTGCGGAGAGACTGCCATCAGCAATAATGAGTGATGATGCAGGCCAAAACACAGGAATTTGGCCATTGTACGAGCTCAGCACAATGACCCGGGACAATGAGCTGCTGTTCGTGGAAGATATTTGATCACTACAAACAAGTGCAATGCAACAGGGCAGCGAACTAAAACTTGCAAGGACCAAGGGATACACATGTCCCTAAACTTTAAAGTGCTGTATCCCAGAAAGTTTCTCTTCAATTTTAGATGATCCTGAATCAGAGGTTGACTGAAGTCAAAACAAATAATTGGTCAATACACTGAACAAAAGGATTTGGGAGGATGTATACGAGCATGGAGTGGTTGGGGGAATCTTGTCCCACATCAGTTAACGGAACAAACAACAACAGAAAAGTATTAGTTGAATTGTTCAAATAGACGACTGTTTTTTGGTGGATCAATTTTGAGAAAGCAAAAACACCATTTTGCTAAATTAAATTTCAAGTTTTCGATCAGGTGTATGATCGGGGCCTCTCGTACATAACGGGACGAGTCGGTCGGTCGGACGTAGCCGACTCATTTCTTGTGTACATAAGCCAATTGGAGGATAATTTATTTCTGATGAACCCGTGTATAATTGAGGGAAACGATCGCAGAGTTTTTTTTTGCCTTTAGCTCGAGACACGACCAATTGGAAGAGAGAGAGCGCAGGTTCGGTACCTGCGTGTCATCGCGCATCACGCTACGGGCCTTGTTGCGAACAACCAGACTCGGTGCCCATGGAAAAGCGCCACTCGAGAAACTTTAAACAAACATTTTGTAACGTGCGCAAAGCATTAGGGAGGTTAGTCTCGCACGGCGTTTGAAGCTTTCCAGAGAAGTGGGCACTGGATCTGTTGGGGCAGCTGCGAGAAGACAGGGGAGGAGTGGCCCGCTTCCCTGCCCTGGCAAGAATAACAGAATTCCGGATTTGCTTTGCTGCGGCTACTGTGCGTTAATCAGGAAACAACAGTCTGCCTTTCAATGCTCTCCAGGCACAGAGATATGCCAGGGGCTGTTTATACGTGATGTATGATGGGTGTGAGGTTGTCTACACTGTGACCCCTCTCATCAAACCTTGGCCTCTCCCTCTTACCCCCCGCTAGACTTCCCTCATCGATGTACACCGCACCTGTCAATTTGCTCCAAAAGTAAACCCCATTGGGTTGCTACCACTGGGTTTCTATATCATCATCATGTGCCATGCCTTAAGCAGAGGGGTGGTGCTGACGAAGCAATTACTAGAGGCTACAATCCTGGATTGGACCAGGATCGGATACACCAGGATGACTTGGAGAGGCCCATGTATATACACATGGGTGTACCACACTCTTTCCAGAAGAAGTTTCTTGACCTGGGTTATCCTGGGTGGTTTGCCATCACCTTCCCAGAGTTATTTGTCCATAATTTATCCTTTTAAATGCTGAGTGTCAAGCAAGGAAGCTGTTCCCTTTCTGCTTTAGCCGTGGCCACTTCCCTTCCTCCTGGAAGATAGCCAATGTAGTGCCAGTGCATAAGAACTCGCACTGTGTCCTAGATAATTACAGGCCCATCATTCTTCTAAGCTGCATTAGCAATGCTATGGAGAGAGTTTTCAACACTACGCTGAGGAAACATCTCATTGGAAATGACATCATCGACAGCTACAATCAGTTGGGCTTCTGTCGTGGTCATTGGCCCCGAGACTTACTCACATACCTCAGTCATGAGTGGATGTCTTGTCTCAACAGATGTCAGGAGGGTACAATTGTGGCACTTGCCATCAAAGCTGCATTTGATAGAGTATGGCACAAGGGATTGCTGGCCAAGCTGGATGCTAATTGAGTTGGAGGGCAGCCATTGCAGTGGTTATCCAGGTACTTGATAGGCAGATGTATCCAGGTAGTTAGTGGTTAATGGCCAAATATCAAATTTAACTCCAATAAGTGCATGTGTACCTTAAGGATCAATTATTGGGCCCACCTTGTTTTTAGTCTACATTAACAACATTTGTGACAACCTTCATAATCCTACCTGCCTCTATGCCGATGATAGTACCATCGATTGCTTGTCGGATGACGAGAACGCCATCATTTATCTGAGGGAGGATTTACAGAAGATCTACAAATGCGGGCAAAAATGAAATGTCCTATTCACTACTGAGGAATGCAAGGTCGTGTCTCTCAGAAGACAACTACCTCGTGAGCGGCCTCTAGGGTTATTTATGGGTGTCGAGCCCCTGCAGTGAGTACATGAGCTGGACATACTTGGAGTCAGGTTCTCCCGGACCTTGGGCTTCCAGTCTCATGTGAACTCCATTGCCGTTAGAGAGCTCTGTGCACTCGGGCTGGGCCAGGTGGATCCAAATATGGAGCAATACTACAAAGGGCCCTCACACTCTATGTCAATGGAGAATGCTCCTATCGCATGGATGTCTGCAAGTATGATGCATCTTAAGAAGCTGGATAATGTGCGACGTCGTGCTCTATGTATCATCAACGTCACTCCACAGGAATATAATGTCGACCTCCTACCACACAGGAGAAATATAGCAGGTCTAGCTCTTGGTTTGAAGTACAGACTACACACAGAGAAAGCTCCCGCACTTCTGAAGTCCATGCTGCCATCATGGAGTCCAATAAGGTCCAGCAGAGCAAGTGCCTCCTATGAAAGTTATGCTGTGCAGGTTCTTACTGGCAAGACGGAGAGTGGTCACTGGTCACATGCTCAGTATGATCGTTCATACAGTGCCTTCAGAAAGTACTCCCCTGGACCTTTTTACATTTTGTTCTGTTACAGCC
The DNA here is from genome assembly GCF_964187855.1 of Myxine glutinosa. Lineage (NCBI taxonomy): Eukaryota > Metazoa > Chordata > Myxini > Myxiniformes > Myxinidae > Myxine > Myxine glutinosa. The sequence continues at coordinate 196,622,321 of NC_136265.1, read as the reverse complement.
TTAATTTTAAATGGGTTAAATTGAGATTTTTTTTGTCACTGATCTACTCAAAATACCCAATAATGTCAAAGTGGAATTCTTTTTTTAGAATTATTTTTACAAATTGATTTAAAATGAAATACAGAAATATTTAATTTACATGAGTATTGAACCCCCTGAGACAATACCTCGTAGAAGCGCCTGTGGCAGTGATTACAGCTTTGAGTCTTCTTTGGTATGTCTGTATCAGCTTTGCACATCTGGATTTTGGGAATTTCTCCCATTATTCCTTGCAGATTTGCTCAAGCTCTGTCAAGTTGGATGTGCAGCGTTGGTGAACAGCAATCTTCAAGTCGTTCCACAGATTCTCAATGGGATTCAAGTCTGGGCTTTGTCTGGGCCACTCAAGGACTTTCACGTTCTAGTTCTGCAGCCATTCCAGTGTTGCTTTGTCTGTATGCCAGGGGTCATTACCCTGTTGGACATGTTTTTGTAGGGGTATTCAGAGTCCATCTTTCAGCAGTGAATTGGCAAACTATAAATGTTGGGGATGGAATGAATCCACAGATGCGTTTCTGGCTTCAGGCTGTCAGCGCAGAATGGGATTCCCCACAGAAGATGAGCTGGCAGGCTACGTATGAGGCCTCCTGTCAATGTATATTTCTTTTTGGAGAACGTCTAGTGAGGAGGTGTTAGCTGTCATCCTCCCTCATGGGAGGGCCTGCCACCTCGTCTCATGCAGGGAATATCATATGTGCTAATGACGGTCATGGAGTCAGAAATGCCTCCGTGGATGCATTCCTTCCCCCCAACAGATGGTCTGGCGATTTGCCAATAAAAGGCTTCTTACGCCAATGTCGGCTGACTGATGCTCCGTGGAGCAGGGTAGTGTAGCAGCTGACAATTGTTTATGCAGTGGGCAGTTGTGTGTTTTTTGCAGACTGCAGAATAGCGCCATTATGTGTTAATGTTGTTGCTGCTGTTGGTAAGTGACGTAGGCATGCATCATCGCTATTGCGCATGCGCAGCCTGGCCGTTCCGGTGTCCGGTCCATCTTGGTGTGTTGTTGCCTCGTCGTCCGATAAGGTTTGATGATTAAAAGCTGATGTTATAACAAAGCCTGAACGTGTTTTGGTTGGACATTCGCTCCGAAGGAAGGAGAGGCGTTTACCCTTGCTGGTTTAATGCACAATTTATTTTTATTTTCCTTTCTAGCTACAATTTTGAGATCTTATTAATTGTGTAATAGGTACCTAAACAAGGAAACCTTGAATGTGTGTACTCTGGTCTTGTTGCTAAAGTACAGTACACATGCTTAGTGTTGATGTTGTACACCGCACCTTTCCTATGCCATCTCCAGGCATTGCAAATCGTCATTGCTGGGCACCGAAGGGGGCTCGGCAGTGACGCACGCTGAAAGGGAGTACTCAGTTTTCACTCTGGTTGCTTGTTTTCTTGTTTTCTTGGTTGTCCGGGCGATATCTCAGCCATCCTTTGAGCTAGGAAGCTGAAATTTCGGCACAATAGTGAGCAAGTGTTCTGTCAAAAATGGTGTTTTTTGTTTTTTGATTAATCAATTAATTGATGAGTTATTTAATTATTAGCGATTAATTCTACCGACTCCTCTCTGGCCTTGCCCCCCCAGCCCTCTCTGGGCTCTGTCCCCCAAATATTCCTACAGGTCGCACAAGATCTGCCTGCAACCCTCTTATGGTTAAACTGCCAAAATCAAGACTTTCTGCTCACCTTCACTCCTTCATTCCTCTTTTCTCCTGCCTCTGGAACAAACTCCCTCACTCTCTTCAATCCCACTCTACCCTCCAGGTCTTTAAAACAGCTGTTCACCACCATCTCTTATCCTCCCCCATCCAAAACTTTGATCTTTTCTACCCCCGCTAATTTCGGTCCCCATGTGTTTTATACCTCTCCCTCCCCCCCCCCCCCCCTCCCCTTCCCACGCCTCCTGCCCCCAAGCCCTCTCCCTCCCACACTTCTCCCTGCTCTCAAATGTTGTGGTTGTGTGCTTCCCCTTCTCTCCCCATCTTGGCTTCCGCTCCCTCTTTTGTATATTTTGTTTGTCTGGTTGATTTGTTTGTGAAATAAATGTTAGCTCTTTCACGAGCCTCGATTCAGTATACAAAAAAAAAAAAAAAAAAAAAAAAAAATTAAGTACTTATTTAATTAATCAAATTTCCTTTCTCTTCTGACCATTAACTCAGGCACCTTTTGAGTTAGGAAGCTGATATTTGGCCATGCCAATGACCAGGTGATTTGGCTGCAAAGGCTATTTTTGATATATTAATTAATCAATTAATCGATTAATTATTTAATTATTCGATTAATGACAAAAAATTTTTTTTCTTTTTTTAGTTACAGAATCTGATGAAATGGTGGTGGTTTATGTGTTCTCTCACCGAATTGATTAATAATTTAATTTTTTATGATTATTATTTATTTATTTTTATTATTATCATTTATTTATTTTTCTTTCTCATTTGGCCAATATCTCAGGCACCTTTTGAGCTCAGAAGCTAATATTTGGACATGAGTGACCAAGTGATGTGGCTATCAAGGATATTTTTGATTTATTGATTAATCAATTAATGAATTAATCGATTAATTATTTAATTATTCGATTAAGTACTAAAAAAACCTTCTTTTTTTTTGTTACAGATTCTGATGAAATGGTGGTGGTTTATGTGTTCTGTGACCGAATTGATTAATTTTTTTTATTTAAATGATTATTATTTATTTATTTTCATTATTAATCATTTATTTATTTTCTTTCTCATTTGGCCAATATCTCAGGCACCTTTTGAGCTGGGAAGCTAATATTTGGACATGAGTGACCAAGTGATGTGGCTATCAAGGATATTTTTGATTTATTGATTAATCATTTAATCGATTAATTATTTATTGATTAATTGATTAATTATTGATTAATCAATTAATTATTTAATTTTTTATTAATGACTTATTTAATTAAATTCCTAAAAGATACATCTTCGGATGAAGCACTTGTGGTTTAGTTATGCTTTTAGCCAATTGATTAAGAAAATATTTTGTGATAATCTTTTATTGATTTTAATTATACAATTAATCAATCAATTAGCGTACACCTCTCCCTCCCAATGCAGCCTCTATGAGGTGCACTGCGGTATTGCCGGGCGCCCCTGCAATGCCGCGCTGTAGGATATTTAATTATTTGGCATGGGGGCGGTGTACTTTGAATGTATCTGTACTTGTTTTTTTGTTTGTTTGTTTTTTATGGCGCAGCCCATAGGGCACTGCCGTCTAGAACAGCGTTTGTCTGTCCGTATGTATGTCCCTCACAAACCTCCATCAATCAGAGCTGAGGATCTGGTCACTTGACAGGGTACAGCATTTAGTAACCATTACAGTTGCATATGTTACTAAAAGGAAATATAATAACCTTCTGTGGAACGTGTTGACGTTGTTGTTGTCGTAAGGTAAGTAGGAGGTTTCAGCAAATCCACAATACAATTACGATTTTGAAATGCGATCGACACGGACCTTGCTCCTAAATCCGGAAGTGAACAGATGATGACGGTTCACTGGTTTGATAAAACTCAATACAATCGTGATTCAACATTATATTTTGATATATTAACACTATAGTGTTAATTTGTGATTGGAATGATGAATTATGCTGTTTGGAATGAAATATAGAGATATTGAGTTTAAAGCAGAATGAGGAAATGACATAAGGGTTTCCATCCGTGGCATTCACGGATTCCCCATTTGCAGTTTCGCCATTGCTGGATATAGGAACATTCAGACTGGGTACGTTTTTTGTCCAAGTCCTTCACGAACCTGCTGGCAATGCCTGACTTTCGACTGAAGGTGGCACAGCAATGTGGAATATATTGGTTCATCGTTTGCCATTCACCGTTTTTTTACCCAAGTCATTCACGAACCGGCTGTCCATGCCTGAAGTAAAAAAAACAATTCATAGCAACGCTATTTGCTAACTGGAAACTGGTATCCACACCCAGCTCATTCTGATATCCCCACCCAGGTCATTCTGGTACCCCACCCAGGTCATTCTGGTATCCCCACCCAGGTCATTCTGGTATCTCCACCCAGGTCATTCTGGTATCCACACCCAGGTCAATCTGGTATCCCCACCTAGGTCATTCTGATATCCACACCCAGGTCATTCTGGTATACCCACCCAGGTCATTCTGGTATCCCCACCTAGGTCATTCTGGTATCCACACCCAGGTCATTCTGGTATCCCCACCCAGGTCATTCTGGTATCCCCACCCAGGTCATTCTGGTATCCCCACCCAGGTCATTCTGGTATCCCCATCCAGGTCATTCTGGTACCATCGAGGTTCTCCTCTCACAGTCTTCATCTCACAGTCATTCAAAGACACAGAATCTTCATAAAGATCTAAAGCTGACACAGCATCTTCACGAAGGTCTAAAGCTGACACAGCATCTTCATGAAGCCCTAAAGCCAACACAGCAGCTTCATGAAGTTCTAAAGCCAACGCAGCATCTTCATGAAGACCTAAAGCCAACACAGCATCTTCATGAAGACCTAAAGCCAACACAGCATCTTCCTGAAGACCTAAAGCCAACACAGCATCTTCATGAAGACCTAAAGCCAATGCAGCATATTCATGAAGACCGAAAGCCAACACAGCATCTTCATGAAGACCTAAAGCCAACACAGCATCTTCATGAAGATCTAAAGCCAACACAGCATCTTCATGAAGACCTAAAGCCAACACAGCATCTTCATGAAGACCTAAAGCCAACACAGCATCTTCATGAAGATCTAAAGCCAACACAGCATCTTCATGAAGACCTAAAGCCAACACAGCAGCTTCATGAAGTTCTAAAGCCAACACAGCATCTTCATGAAGACGTAAACCCAACACAGCATCTTCATGAAGACCTAAAGCCAACACAGCATCTTCATGAAGACCTAAAGCCAACACAGCAGCTTCATGAAGTTCTAAAGCCAACGCAGCATCTTCATGAAGACCTAAAGCCAACACAGCATCTTCATGAAGATCTAAAGCCAACACAGCATCTTCCTGAAGCCCTAAAGCCAACACAGCATCTTCATGAAGACCTAAAGCCAATGCAGCATATTCATGAAGATCTAAAGCCAACACAGCATCTTCATGAAGACCTAAAGCCAACACAGCATCTTCATGAGGATCTAAAGCCAACACAGCATCTTCATGAAGACCTAAAGCCAACACAGCATCTTCATGAAGACCTAAAGCCAACACAGCATCTTCATGAAGACCTAAAGCCAACACAGCATCTTCATGAAGATCTAAAGCCAACACAGCATCTTCCTGAAGCCCTAAAGCCAACTCAGCATCTTCATGAAGACCTAAAGCCAATGCAGCATATTCATGAAGACCTAAAGCCAATGCAGCATATTCATGAAGATCTAAAGCCAACACAGCATCTTCATGAAGACCTAAAGCCAACACAGCATCTTCATGAAGACCTAAAGCCAACACAGCATCTTCATGAAGACCTAAAGCCAACACAGCATCTTCATGAAGACCTAAAGCCAACACAGCATCTTCATGAAGACCTAAAGCCAACACAGCATCTTCATGAAGACCTAAAGCCAACACAGCAGCTTCATGAAGTTCTAAAGCCAACACAGCATCTTCATGAAGACGTAAACCCAACACAGCATCTTCATGAAGACCTAAAGCCAACACAGCATCTTCATGAAGACCTAAAGCCAACACAGCATCTTCATGAAGACCTAAAGCCAACACAGCATCTTCATGAAGACCTAAAGTCAAGAAAGCATCTTCACGAGGCTTAACAAGTGTTGTTATTCCAAAATGGAAGAAATTTGGAGCAATGCTCTTATAAATCAGGCCAACTGGGTACTAATGTATGTTAGCATCGCTGGCAATCTTTCATTATTTATATCTAAACTTTTTTTCCCGGACACTTGCAGGAAGACAGGAATTTGTTGTTGAGCGCATGGAAAGGCGCGTGGAAACTCTGCACTTCTGTTCTGTAAATAAGGACCAATAAATTTAGTCCCTCCCACACCATTTTGCTCCTCGCAGTCCATATTTACGGCCAGAAGTTTGACGGACAGCAGATGTTTCAAAATAAACACGCACTTTCAAAACTGGCCAGTTTGCTCTATTTTTTTTGAGACGTCCCAGTTGCTGTAACAGGAATAATGACTAAAACTGTGGGAATTTCAGTGTAATCAAAGATAGAATCTTGGCAGGGTGCTTTTCCTTTCTTTTCTCGAGGAAACATTAAGCCGGTTGCTACGAAGAAACTGTTTACGTGAAAAGTGCAGATTTGGAGGAATATCTGTCTTTGGAGACCATGACAATGTCTTCTCGCCGCCATTGGTGCTTAGTTCGTGGTTCCAGAGAACTTGTGCTTGTCTGCCCGGTTTTGTGGAGGCGGATTGTTTTGGGTGGTTTGGAGATGAAGGAGGGAAGGAATGGACGAGCCTGCGGCCCTGGGGGACTTCTTGTCAAACTGAGGCCCGGGCCAGTATCCTTATCCTAGATCGTTTTTGGAACGTTCCTTGAGGAGATTCCCAAGTGTACAAAATGAGGGAACGCTATATACTCCCAGGAACAACAGTAACGATGACGATAATAAAAACGCAGTCAGCAATTTTTTTTTTTTAATAACCGTTTCAAAATAACCAAAATAATAAAATAACATCTTATTAAAATATTATAAAATGAATACCTGTACATATTCTTTTGCTCTTGAGATCCTCAATTGTGGGAAGAAGTGTGTATATGTGTGTGTGTGTGTGTGTGTGTATGTGTGTGTGTGTGTGTGTGTGTGTGTGTGTATGTGTGTGTGTGTGTGTGTGTGTGTGTGTGTGTGTGTGTGTGTGTGTGTATGTGTGTGTGTGTGTATGTGTGTGTGTGTGTGTGTGTGTGTGTGTGTGTGTGTATGTATGCATGTGTATGTATGTACGTGTGTGTATGTGTATGTGTATATATGTATGTGTATGTATGTACGTGTGTGTATGTGTTTGTGTACATATGTGTGTGTTTATGTATGTGTATGTATGTGTGTGTTTACAGTCACGTGAAAAAGTAAGTACACGCCATGTAAAGTTTTGACGTTTCAACATATTTCAACATACAGCTATTTGATCTTCATTTCAACAACATTGATAGATAAAGGTGATATAATATAACAAATATCATGAAACATTTACATTTTGTAGTCCATTGTATAATTTAAATAAACATAAATGCAAATTTCGCATGTGGAAAAAGTAAGTACACCCCTACATTTATCAATACTTCAAATACCTAAAATTAGAATCAGGTGCACCAGCTCAGGTGCAAATGATTAGAACATCGTCAGAGAGGATCTTGGAGGAACCTGTCTTATTTAAACCTCAGACATTTAGTTTGGTTTGCTCTTTGTTGTTAAAGTGTGCAGCGTCACCATGCCTAGATCAAAAGAGCTCTCTGAGGCCTTCAGAAAGAAGGTTATAGATGCTTACGAGTCTGGGAAGGGATTTAAAAAGATCTCCAAACAATTTGAAATCAATCATTCGACTGTCCTGAAGATCATGTACATCTGCATCAGGGCCTGGGCAGCTCACCATCATAGAATCCACTATGAATTCTTCATTGTACCAGAGGGTGCTTGAGGATAATGTGAGGCCATCTATCGGAAACTTGAAGCTCAACCGAAGGTGGACCTTGCAACATGACAATGACCCTAAACATACCAGTAAACCACCAAGGAATGGCTGAAAAGAAAGAAATGGAGGGTTCTGGAATGGCCAAGTCAAAGCCCGGATCTAAATCCCATCAACATGTTGCGGGGGATTTGAAACGAGCTGTGCATGCAAGAAACCCCTCAAACACGCACAGCTGAAAGAATTCTGCATGGAGGAGTGGGCAAAAATTTCTCCCAGTCGATGTCAGAGACTGATAGACAGTAATAAGAAACGCCTACTTGAGGTTGTTTCTGCCAGAGGGGGCAATACCACCTATTAGAGCCAAGGGTGTACTTACTTTTTCCATGTGCGAAATTTGCATTTATGTTTATTTAAATTATACAATGGACTACAAAATGTAAAAGGTTTCATGATCTATATTATAATAGCCGTAGATGATTCTGTCTGTCTGTCTGTCTGTCTGTTGGGCGTCTGTCCGGGGTGTGGCTTACTCGGTTTGCAGAGTAGCTCCACCCATAGCTCCACCCATTCTGGGAGTGGCTTCATATAATTATAAACAAATATCCCCCATTTTATTAACTCGCATAGCTTTGAGGCCTGTTTTGTAGGCCCGTGGTGTCTTGTTCTCTCTCCCAGTTTTATTTCAAATCAAATTCGATATATCATTTCATTTTTCACAGTCGCTAACATAGTTTTAGACTCGGTTGAAAAAAAACGGGAAGAAAATCCAATGAAAGTTGCCATTTATAGAACGAAATGAATTTTCAAAGGCCTGTAACTTCAAGGCCATTGAGTCTCTCTCACGCCTTTATCTCCAATCGAACTCACCATATGATTTCATTTTTATCGATGGTTTTAGACTCGGTGTCAGCAATAATTGAGAACATTCCACACACGCGGGAAAATGCAGAGATATATTTTTAAAAATCGCGTCATGGTGTATCATACACCGCCCAACATGACACCGACGGCAATGTGTCGATACATATTAAAAATTCGCTTTTGCTTTTCCGTTAAGATATATTACTTTTTCGTTTGATGACAGTCGTCACAAAAACGTCAACAATGATGCCGACATATATTTCTTCGTTTTTATTTCATTCAACATTATTATCCGGAAGTAAAATATGTTTCAGGAAATTACCGAGAGATATTTCTTCGTTTTTTTAATTAGTTATGTGCGCATACACTTTAAATAGGTTTATTTGAAATCTTTAATTTTCCACAATATAATTTACTTGCCATTTATCATTTGATGATTACGAGACACTTCCTCTTGAGGATCGTGACAATTCATGCGCTGCGTGGAAACTTCCATTTCCAAAATGAATGAGACGATCGATGAAGAACGCAGACTTGAACAGGATGTAGCAAGAAAACGAATGAGACGGGCGAACGAGTCCATTGACGAACGTCAATGCAAACTTGCGGGGTCACCCGTGGGAATCCCACGGGCATGGATGTGTGTGACGTTTCGACATATTGAGTTAGATGCTGCACATTCATTTTTACAAAATGGTTACTGGCAAGTCATCAGATCCAGAAATGGTGTAATGAACACAATTTATTTACACGCAAGCACGAAAGCAAGACGGGCCGATTTCCGATTCCGACGGGCCGACGGGCGAGACGGGCCGATTTGGAGCAAGAAAAAGAACGAGACGGGAGAAAAACGAGAGAAACGAGACGGGGAAAGCCGATTGGAGAGGCGAGTGAGGAGCGATTGGAGAGGCGAGTGAGGAGCGATTGGAGAGGCAAGTGAGGAGCGATTGGAGAGGTGAGTGAGGAGCGATTGGAGAGGCGAGTGAGGAGCGATTGGAGAGGCGAGTGAGGAGCGATTGGACAGGCGAGTGAGGAGCGATTGGAGAGGCGAGTGAGGAGCGATTGGAGAGGCGAGTGAGGAGCGATTGGAGAGGAGAGTGAGGAGCGATTGGAGGGGAGTGTGAGGCACGATTGGAGAGGAGTGTGAGGCGCGATTGGAGAGGAGTGTGAGGCACGATTGCAGAGGAGTGTGAGGCGCGATTGGAGAGGTGTGTGAGGCACGATTGGAGAGGAGTGTGAGGCGCGATTGGAGAGGAGTGTGAGGCGCGATTGGAGAGGAGTGTGAGGCGCGATTGGAGAGGAGTGTGAGGCGTGATTGGAGAGGAGTGTGAGGCACGATTGGAGAGGGATGTGAGGCGCGATTGGAGAGGAGTGTGAGGCGTGATTGGAGAGGAGTGTGAGGCGCGATTGGAGAGGAGTGATTGGAGGGGAGTTTGAGGCGCGATTGGAGAGGAGTGTGAGGCGCAATTGGAGAGGAGTGTGAGGCGCGATTGGAGAGGCGTGTGAGGGATTGGAGAGGAGAGGAGTGTGAGGGATTGGAGAGGTGAGGGATTGGAAAGGAGAGGAATGTGAGGGATTGCAGAGGAGAGGAGTACTAGGTGGAGAGAGGAGAGTGTCAGGTGGAGACAGGAGAGTGTCAGGTGGAGAGGAGTGAGGGGTCACATATTATGTGAAATAAATAAATTGTGTTCATCACACCATTTCTGGATCTGATGACTTGCCAGTAACAATTTTGTAAAAATGAATGTGCAGCATCTAACTCAATATGTCGAAATGTCACACACATCCATGCCCGTGGGATTCCCACGGGTGACCCCGCTAGTATTTGTTATATTATGTCACCTTTATCTATCAATATTGTTGAAATGAAGATCAAATAGCTGTATGCTGTATCCAGATCGGTGGAGTGTTGCAGTGAGGGTTGTCCTTCTGGAAGTTTCTCCCATCTCCACACAGGATCTCTGGAGCTCAGCCAGAGTGACCATCGGGTTCTTGGTCACCTCTCTTACCAAGGCCCTTCTCCCCCGATTGCTCAGTTTGGCCGGGCGGCCAGCTCTAGGAAGAGTCCTGGTTGTTCTAAACTTCTTCCATTTAAGAATTATGGAGGCCACTGTGCTCTTGGGAACCTTCAATGCAGCAGAATTTTTTTGTAGGCTTCCCCAAATCTGTGCCTCGACACAATCCTGTCTCTGAGCTCTGCAGTCAGTTCCTTCGACCTCATGGCTTGATTTTTGCTCTGATATGCATTGTCAGCTGTGAGACCTTATATAGACATGTGTGTGCCTTTCCAAATCATGTCCAATCAATTGAATTTACCACAGGTGGACTCCAATCAAGGTGTAGAAACATCTCAAAGATGATCAAGAGAAATGTGAGGCACCTGAGCTAAATTTCAAGTGTCATAGCAAAGTGTATGAATACTTATGTCAATGTGATATTTCAGTTTTTTCTTTTGAATAAATTTGCAAAACTTTCTAAAATCCTGTTTCCTCTTTGTCATTATGGAGTATTGAATGTAGATTGATGAGGGTAAAAATGAATTTAAACGATTTCGGCATAAGGCTGCAACATAACAAAATGTGAAAAAAGTGAAGGGGTCTGAATACTTTCTGAATGCACTGTATAATTCTCCATAAACCGAAGATAAACAACAAACACAAGGATACAATTCTACATTATTGTCATTATTGTCATGTTATCAAGCACACCTGATGATCGGTGCAGCAACAGGCGCTGGTATGCAATTTGCTAACAAAAAAAAAAAAAACTGCAGACAGAAACAAGAGCTACGTGAGAAAGGAAAGGAAAGGGAATTACATAAAGGAGAAAAAGTCATTAAAGGGGCAGAACCTGAGAGATGAGTATGAGTGTGTGGGAGAGAAAACAGGAAAAGTCTGAAGAGCTTCAACTTCCCAAAGTAACCCATGTTGGATGGATGATATTGGGAGAAGATGGTCTCTTGTAGCCATAAACCTATTTATAACTGGAAGGACACTCGGTAGAGAGCATACCTCCACCAGGTTGAGCAGTTTACGTTTTGTATCCACTGATAGGTCAGATCTGGATCCGGACCTGAACTGAAATATAATCACTTCAGTGTTCTTGTCGCCTTCCCAACTCATTCACCAAGTTTTGTCATAATCTGCAAAAATCGAATCATTTCGCCATTAGCACATTCTCAACCTGTTCATCAAATTTCGTCACAATCCGTCCACACCTTCTTGAGAAATCCCGTTCACAAACAAACAAACAAACAAACAGTCGGGTGAAAAGAACCACCACCCACCTTCGCTGCCCGAGCTAATAAACAGACAGGTATACAACTATTTTATAATTTGACGAAATAAGGCTTTCTTACGTTTGTGATGATCATTCCAACAATATTTACAGTTTGATTCACGTTTTGTGGTTTTTGAAACAATAATCAGATAAATAACCGTAATCCATTATCGAAGTGCGCTGGTAGAACAGCCTGGACTAAAGGTACGCACACTCACCTTTGAGCCGTCCAACCTGGGTTTGAATCCCAGCCCAGCTATAAATTGCCACCCTGGTGTATCACAGGCATGGTGATTCATCAATCCCTCGGATGGGCGTTAAACTGGGTGTCCCATCTGCCAGCATTCCTTGGTGGGCGTTAATAATCACCCAATGTCTTTCGTGAAGAGTACGCGAGTTGTGATCCGCAATCTGAACGGAATTACAGATTCCGTTCCTGACCGACTGTTGGGAATTGGCAATGGCAAACCACCCAGGGTAACCCATGCCAATAAACTGCTTCGGTAGCGCGGACGCTCCGTAAAGAGTTTGGCGCATCTCGCGTCCCATTCCCAGTCACTTCCCAGTCATATTGGGACATACCCTGGAAAAAGTTCAGGAAAATGTGATTTGTGCTGTCTGTGTAAAGAAAAATGTTGTTTACTCTGTAACTAGGATGATGTTTCCAATGCGGTGCCAAGTTTGGGCCAAGTTTTAGATAAGAGGACCTGTTAGAGGACAGCGGAGCGCAGTAAACCTTTCGGCACGATAGAGTGCTTGTTTGGAAATAGCGCAGCTGTGGCTTCTCAGGGCATTTTTCCCGTCCTTGTGTGTTTTAATAGCTCTGGTTTAGCTCCAAAGAGATATGAAATACAGCTGTGGTAGCTAAAGTTATTTTTCTTTCACTGAGACATCCCGGTGGAATCCGCAGACGTTTGCTCGCCCGACGGGGGAGGATGTTCGCGTTCCCTCTCGTTAATGGGACAGGTAACGCGACAATACTCCCGGTCATTCAATTCCTGTTTCTCTGATTTATTCAGCTGATACCTGGATGGGATGATGAATTAAAGTTCCTCCTTGACACGAGAGCGATAGAGTGTATCAGCAAAACCAGGGATCATACATAATTCATAAACCCCCACAAACAATCCGACCACAAATATGCTTATTTTTTTTGCAAAAGTTGCTTAATGCGCTTAAAGGGAAAAGCTGCAACAATAATGTCATTTGCACAAAAATAACGCTTTTTTTTTGCTGACTTGGATAAAGTTTTTAGCGCTACGTTCTACCGTGCACATGTTGTACATGAGGGCCAGGAGAGATGAATGGGTGTTAAGCCGACTGTCCTTTCCACTTCCACTGCAGTGATGAAGCGGAGTGAGAGCTCCATTTCCGAGTATTTGAAAAAGTTTCTTGCTTTTTTTTATAGGTGCTCGGTATTCCAGGTGAATGTGATTTCTTTTCACATGAGAACACATTAGAAAGGGCGAGGACATTAGAACGCATCAACAAACTTTTACATCAATTACAAATACCATGAGCACACAATGGATAAATCACACAATCTCAACATTGTGTGCTGTGTATAGGACAGTTGAACCTGGAATCTCAACTGTGTGATTAGAAGGGAATACCAAAGGAGATAAATCCAAGGATAAACAAGAACGGCACTTAGTAAAGCGCATACCTCCGCCAGGCTGAACAGTTTATATTTTGTATCCCACTGATAGTCCGGATCCGGATCCAGATCTTCATCAAAATCTTATCAAATGCGGACTTGTCACACACCCAACCTGCCCACCATGTTTTGTCTGAATCCGTCTGTTTCGAAATATCATGATATACGTCGTTTTTGGATATACGTGCCAATGGACAAGAATCACGTAAAAAAATAAACGACAACGACACCCAGTAGAGCGCATCCCTCCGCCAGACTGAACATTATTCGTTTTTATCCCACTGCGACACCGGATCTGGATCGTTTTATAAAAATAGTTGTGGGGTATGCTTACACATTGTGTGAGCAATTACAAACCGTGCTTCGTGTATAGGTACGTAATAAATAGAAGCTTTATGATTGTAGGCAAGCACCACCGACCTGCTGCTAGATATCAATTTCGGTTTTTTATTCATTTCTTTTACAGACGCTTTTACGCTTTTAATGTAAATTTTCATTGACATTTTTATTTCACAGTTTACACTTACAGAAATTATAATTTTCAAATGCTAGACAGTGTTTGAGGTTATTTTTTACCTCCGCCACCAAAGGTGGATGGAGGTTTTTTTTCACTCCTGTCTGTCTGTCTGTTTGTTTGTCTGTTTGTTTGTGAAAAAGATAGCTCAAAAATTTGTGTACGGATTCGGACGACATTTGTCAGAGAGGTAGTGTATGTGACAAGGACGAAATTATTAGATTTTGGTGAAGATCCGGATTCGGATCCGGCTACTAGAAGTTTTAAAATGATTCTTCACCATTCGGAGATAGGGCCGAAAACATAGCAGGATATCTCAAAACGTTGTGGACAGATTTGGACCAAACTTGGTGGACCGGTTGTGTGTGGTACAAGGAAGAATCGACTAGATTTTAGTGAAGATTTGAATATAGATTCGGATATGAGGATTATTTAATTTTTAAAGTAATTCTTCACCATTCGGAGATAGGGCCGAAAACATAGCAGGATATCTCAAAAAGTTATGGACGGATTTGGACGAAACTTGTTGGACAGGTTGTGTGTGTGACAAGGAAGGATCGATTTAATTTTGGTGAAGATCCGGATCCGGATCCGGCTAGTATAATTTTTAAAGTGATTCTTCACCATTGAGTGATATGGCCAACCAGGCAGAGGTTTGCTCTTTACTGAGTGCCGTTCTATTGTTTGTGTATGTATGAGTACGAGTGTGTGAACCGGGTTAGGATGTTTAATTTTTTTTAGTCTCCTAAATCCGATTCCGGATCTTCACCAAAATCTAACCATTTCATCCTCATCATCCATCCAACCTGCCCACCAAATTTCGACCAAATCCATCAACAACTTTTTGAGATATCCTGTTCACCGACAGACAAAAAAGAAAGCACGATACTTGCCAAATCCTCAAAACAAATTTGACCTTAAAAATCATTGGTGGTTGAGTTCATTAAACTAATATGATCAATACTCTTCAAATTTCAAGTAAATCGGAGTAAAAAAATGAGAATTTTAGACATTTCACATTAGTTGTTGTCCTTTGGCCTATTTTGACCTTTTGGCCTTATGTTTACCTAAAACATAAATGGTGGTTGAATTAAAGGACCAAATATGCAAATCCTCTTCAAATTTCAAGTCAATCAGATGAAAATTGACGATTTTAGAAATTAGGCCTATGGTGACCTTTTAACCTTTAGACCTCAAAGATAATTGGTTGTTTGAAGACCGGATATGCAAATTTTCTTTAAATTTCGAATCAATTGGATCAAAATAGAGGATTTAGAAATTTTGACAAAGTTGTTGACCTTTTGATCTCAAAATCAATGGGCTTCTTGTTTATGACTAACTATACGATTTTGTGAAGTTTTGTGAAGATTGGTTTGAAATTGTGACCTGTAGGCGATTGACAGACAGACAGACAGACAGAATAACACACACGACCAACCTATCTTTGATTTTCACAAGTAACAAAGACACAAACAAACAAACAGACTAACAAACAAGAAATATGTCGTGTAGAGCATGATACTTGCGAAATTCCTGAAACAAATTTGATCTTAAAAATAATTGGTGGTTGCGTGTACCCGTGGGAAAATGATGGGGGTGTACACTACTTACTCGCTGTTGCAGTTGGTTTAAATAGCGCCACCTTTGGTGAAATTGAGCACTACAGGATGGTTTTAATTTCCCCAGACAACTTCCTCACTGTCATCTTCTGTGCTTATTCTTGCCACCACCATGCATAGCTTTTACCCTCACTGGGCAGGGTACTACATTTGCTGGTACACAATGTCTTTAATCCAAAACAGGCCTTTCCGGCATGATAAAGTCAACATGAGATTGAACATCATGCGAGCTTGAACATCACTTTGCCTCCAATTGTGGATGGCTTTCGTGGGCCATACTTGAGCCTATTTTAAAGACTGACGATTTTAAAAGACAGTGAAGCCGTCGACCATGATTTCACCTTCACTATGGGCTCATCAGGACGAAGGACACACGATGGGCTCGTCAGGACAAAATACTCGCTGTGGGCTTGTCAGGAGGAAGTACTTACTGTGGGCTCCTCAGGACGAAGTACTCACTATGGGCTTTTCCAGGACAATGTACTCGCTATTGGCTGATCAGGATGATGTACTTGCTATGTGCTCGTCAGGACAAAGTACTCGCTATGGGCTCATCAGAACGAAGTACTTGCTGTGGGCTCGTCAGGACGACGTTCTCGCTATGTGTGGTGAAATATGAAGAAGAAGATTTGGGAGCCAGTGGATGCACTGGATAAGATCTTTAGAACTCCACATGCAAGCAGTACCCGACGTCACGGACCTACAGAAGTTGAATGTCCTCATTTGCAACGTGTCCAACACTGTCTTTGACTATTTCTCTCACTGTGAGACCTATGACAAATCTGTGACGTCCTTGCGAGCGCTCTATGTTAAGCCACGAAGTGCTATCTATGCTCGACATCTGCTCACTACGCGCAGGCAAGAACCGACTGAAACATTGAAGCATTATACGCAGGTGTTACAACAGCTCTGCGAGGACTGTGGGGTGCCGGCTCGGACGGCCGTTGAAGGCGTCGATGATCTAAAGAGAGATGCTTTCATTACTGGTCTCCAATCGCCTGCTTGAGAATGAGGTTATGACCTTTCAGGTTGCGTATGAACAGGCCAGGGTTCTGCAACTGGCCCAGGTCCGATCTGAGTCTTATGGACATCAATATCTGACAGCGAGCGCCGCGACTGCCGTGAAATGCTCGGAAGCGGTTTCTGCCGCGGAGCAAGCTCCCGAGTGGGCTGCTGCTTGCCTGGACCCCCTCGGCAAGAGTCTGGATGCTGAGGAGAGCGGCCCGATTACCACGGCTGCGACGACTCCTGCAGCAGCGACGGCAAAATGTTTTTTTTGCGGGAATCGCCGACATCCGCGGAGCCAGTGTCCAGTTCGAGAAGTGATGTGTAATTGTTGTGGCAAGAAGGGACACTTTGCCAAAGTCTGTCGATTGACTAAGGCCAGATGAACGATGCTCGCGGGCACGTGCGCATTGAGGGCAACTCCTGTGGTTGTGCCTCGCAGCCTCGCGAGGGCTGTGATACCTGTAATGATCAACGGCGAAGCAGCTGACGCCTTGATCGACACTGGGAGCAGTGAAAGTTACGTCAGCCAGGCCCTTTTCAGCAGGCACGGATGGCCCACTGTTCCGGCCACTCAGCGCGTGTACATGGCATCCGTGGCACTATTGCAAAGCTCAAAAGGGTTCTGGGTAGTGAACTTAGTAGCTAATGATATACTGCATACATATGTTAAGATGATAGTGTTTCAGAATCTGTGCTCCGACGTTCTACTGGGCCATGACTTCTTGAATCGGCACGGGCGTTTAGAGATGCGATTCAATGGTGAACAATCTCCTAATGCTTTCTCGGAATGTAGTTTGGTGGAGATGTCGATTGAGCCTCCCCCACTGTTTCCATGTCTGACACCAAATTGCCATCCAATAACTGTAAAGTCTAGGCGATACTCGCACGCGAATACTCAATTTATTGCTGATGAGACTAAGCGGCTGCTATGTGAGGGTATCATCAAACCGAGCAGCTCACCTTGGAGGGCTCAAGTGCTTAGTCAATAACCCTAATCACCGGAAGCGAATGGTCATCAATTATTCTCAAATGATCAATCGATTTACCCTACTTGATGCCTACCCACACCCCAAGATGGATGACATGGTCAGTGAAGTATCTACATACAGGGTATTTAGCACCTTGGACCTTCGAAGTGCTTATCATCAGATACCTATCAGGGAGACAGATCGCCCTTACACCGCCTTTGAATCGGGTCAGCGGTTGTACCAATTCCTTAGGATTCCATTCGGGGTCACTAACGGGGTCTCGTGCTTCCAACGGGCAATTGATGACATTATATCCAGAGAGCAGCTAAAATATGTATTCGTGTACATTGACAATGTTACAGTCTGCGGCTGGGATCAGGTGGACCATGGTGTGAACTTACGGTGGTTTTGGACATGGCTCAGAAATACAATCTGACCTTCAATGAGGATATGTGTAGCTATTCAGTCAAAACAGTAGATCTCTTGGGGTACACCGTGACTGGAGGAGAGATACGACATGATTCGGCTCGGCTGCAACCTTTGCTCGATATGGCCCCTACTGTTGACCGTGCTGCATTGCATAGAGCCATGGGTCTGTTTGCTCATTATTCCAAGTGGTCCCATGTTTTTCAGAGAAGATCAGACCACTGGTCGAATGTAAAATATTTCCGCTAACCTTGGCCGCTAAAGCTGCCTTTCAACAACTGAAAGATGACTGAGCGAGTGCTGTTGTGACCTCGATTGACGAGACTGTTCCTTCCATGGTTGAGACAGATGCCTCGGACAGCGCTATCGCAGAGACGCTCAATCAAGCTGGAAGGAAGTTCTTTTGTTGGACTTTCTCTGATGGTGAGAAGTGACATTCAGCCATCGAAAAGGAAGCTTATGCAATTATTGTATAAGAGGTCAGACGGTGGTGCCATTTCCTTCTAGGTGAGCATTTTTGGCTGATTATGGACCAGCAGTCCGTCGCTTTTATGTATGACGGTTCGCACCCACAGAAGATTAAAAATGAGAAGATCGCTCGCTGACGCGTTGAACTAGCCGACTTTAGCTTTGACATTGTGTATGGATGCTTAGACGGGGATGAGATAAACTGGCTACTGATGCTCTATCTCGACCGGTCTGTTCTTGAATGACCACTGGCAAGTTACGTGATATTCATGAATCGCTTTGCCACCCAGGAGTCACTCGAATGGCCCACTTTGTGTGGAGTAGGAATCTGCCTTTTTCTATAGATGAAGTCCGGCGTCTATGTAAGACATGCTCCATGTGCGCCAAGATTAAACCAAGTTTTTATAGACCACCTATGGGAACTCTGATTCATGCCAGAAGGCCTTGGGAGCATTTGAATGTGGATTTCAAAGGACCGTTGCCTGCTGCAGGAACGCACTGATATATTCTTACAGTTGTCAACAAGTACTCCCGATTTCTGTTCGCCTTCCCATGTGCAGATATGTCATCAGAAACGGTTATTGAATGTCTTCGGCAATTGTTTTTAATGTTCGGATATCCCGCGTTCGTTCATTCTGATAGGGGTACGGCCTTTTTTGTCTTGGGAGATTAAACAGTTTCTTCAGGATTGAGATGTAGCCTCTAGCCGTACCATGGCGTATAACTCCCAAGGAAATGGCTGGTGGAACGGTATAACGGGATTATTTGGAGAGCCGTGTCAATGAGCTTGAAGTTGCCCGGTTTGCCGCTGCAGCTGTGGGAGCGCGTATTGCCTGATGCACTGCACGCTATCCGGTCGCTACTGTGTTCAGCCACGAATAAAACTCCGCATGAGCAATTGTTTCAATTCCAGCAACATAGTGCTAGTGGGCAAGCACTACCCTCTTGGGTGACGGGGCCCGGTCTAGCTCTAGCGAGACGAACGGTCAGACAAAGTAAATATGAGCCGTTGGTGGATCGCTTGGAAATCCGAGAAGCAAATCCGGAATACGCTCACGTTAAGTTGCCTGACGGACGCGAGACTATCGTATCAGTCCGACATCTCGTGCCTTGCTGAGACAGAAATCAGTGGGCTGCTCGGAAATCAGTGGACAAGGGAGACGGAATCTCGGTTTCCCCCATCAAAATAGAGTCGCAGCCAGGATAGACAGGGGATAAAGTGATTAATAATAACATCAAGGTTCAGGAGATCCCGTTTGTGTCAGGAAGCCCTCAAAGAAAGCAGGCTAATGAGGATGATCCTCCTTTTGCGAGATCCGGGGATCCGGGGACTGAAGGGATTTATCGGACCCATGCTGGAAGATTTTGCCAACCACCTACTCATTTTGCTTGGTAGAGCTCTGCACTCTGTTACACTGATTTCTTGTTTATTTGCTATTTGTTGCTAGCTTGTTTTTTTTAATGGAGGGAGAATGTGATGAAATATG
The DNA here is from genome assembly GCF_964187855.1 of Myxine glutinosa. Taxonomy (NCBI): domain Eukaryota; kingdom Metazoa; phylum Chordata; class Myxini; order Myxiniformes; family Myxinidae; genus Myxine; species Myxine glutinosa. The sequence goes on along the minus strand of NC_136265.1, from coordinate 196,602,398 downwards.
AAGAAGAAGAAGATACAGTTGTGGGGTTGCACTGATGAGTGGATATAATGGAATGCCGGGTAGGAAGGAGGAGAGGTGGCTTCGTTTCTCTATTCTGTGAGCAGACACTTGAGTAAGGTATGATGGGGAATGTTAAATGGTTATTTGCTTGCTTATATATTAGTTGGAAATGCTATTTCGTTCTTTCTCTGTGGTTCTGACATTATTCTTTTATTCTGTGTTATAGGGTATATGCCTTTAAACTTTGGAAATCTGTGCCATTAAACACAGATGTGCCTTTAAACAACTTGCCTTTGCCTCGTGGAAGGCAAATCCAACTGAAGGCAATCTCAGTTCCTTCCACCAACCTCGGAACAAGTGTGTGTCTACCCTCAGGAGTGCCAGGAAGCACTATCTCTCCACACTCAAGAATGAACTCTCAAACCTGTCTTCTTCCTCAAAATCCTGGTGGCGTCTGGTCAAATCCGTTTCTGGTGTTTGTTCCCCCTCCATCCCCTCCCTCACCTCAAATGGCTACAAGTTGACACCGCACGTGACAAAGCCGAATGCCTCAACTCTGTGTTTGCCTCAAAATCTTGTGTCCCAAACCCATCTCTCTCTGTTCCCACCTTACCCAGTCGAACCCAACTGCTCCTGGACTATGTGTCCTTCTCTCCTGACAAGGTGGAGAAGTTTTTGTCAAACCTCGACTCTGATTCTGCAACTGGACCAGACGGCATCAGCCCACGGGTGATAAAATCCTGCTCTGCTGCTCTATCTCACCCTCTCTCTGTTCTTTTCACCCTCTCTTTTGCTCAAGGTCATCTGCCAGCATCTTGGAAATCAGCAAACATTACCGCTTTACACAAAAAGGTGCAAAAACAGATGCTTGCAACTACAGACCAATCAGCCTGCTCCCAATTATCAGAAAAGTCATGGAATCCATCATTGCTTCGGATATCAAATCATTCCTCTTCTCCAAAGGCTTGATCTCCAATCATCAATTTGGATTCAGACCAGGTCATTCTCCTCTGGACATGTTGCTTCTGCTGTCTCAACAATGGATGGAGGTCCTAAATGCCAAACAGGAGATCAGAGCTGTCTCCCTTGACATATCACGTGCCTTCGATACGATCTGGCACCCAGCTCTGCATACCAAACTCTCCTCCTATGGTCTCCATGGAAATCTCCATGCTTGGCTGGCGGACTTCCTCTCTGGTCATAGTCAATGTGTGGCCCTGAATGGATTTCTCTCATTGCCCCTTCCTGTTCTGGCTGGAGTTCCCCAAGGTAGTGTTCTGGGCCCTGTGCTTTTTCTGGTCTTCATCAATGATCTCTCCGACTGCAACTACAGACCAATCAGCCTGCTTCCAATTATCAGCAAAGTCATGGAATCCATCATTGCTTCGGATATCAAATCCTTCCTCTTCTCCAATGGCTTGATCTCTGATCATCAATTTGGATTCAGACCAGGTCATTCTACTCTGGACATGTTGCTTCTGCTGTCTCAACAATGGATGGAGGTCCTCAATGCCAAACAGGAAATCAGAGCTGTCTCACTTGACATATGACGTGCCTTTGATATGGTCTGGCACACAGGTCTGCTCACCAAACTCTCCTCCTATGGTATCCATGGAAATCTCCACTCACGGCTTGTGGACTTCCTCTCTGGTCGTAGGCAACGTGTGGCGCTGAATGGATTTCTCTCATCTCCCCTTCCTGTTCTGGCTGGAGTTCCCCAAGGTAGTGTTCTGGGCCCTGTGCTATTTCTGGTCTTCATCAATGATCTCTCCGACTCTCTGGAAAATCCTCTCTATCTCTTTGCTGATGACTCCACTATCTGCCGCTCCATTCCTCATCCTTCAGATCGGCAGTCTGCAGCCTCCTCACTGTCTGCAGACCTGGACAAAATCACAGACTGGTCAAACAAGTGGAACATGTCTTTCAATCCTGACAAATCTCACACTCTTACGATGGCTCTCCGAAAAGACCGACTGGAAAACCCTCCCATCTACTTTCTCAACAAACCTCTCCAAGAGTTCTGTCGCTCAAGCTTTTGGGTCTCACTACCTGCCATGATCATTCTTGGGAAAACCACATTTCCAAGCTGGCCTCCAAAGCCAGTCGCCGACTGGGCATCCTCCGTCGTACGAAGTCCTTCCTTGGCACACATGAGCTCCTCACCACATACAAGGTTTTCATTCGCAACTCAATGGAATACTGTTCCCTCCTCTGGGCCGGTGCTCCTGCCTCATACCTAGCTCGTCTTCACGCTGTTGAAACCAAAGCTTTCAGAATCATTGGAATCTCCTGCGATGAAGCTAACTCCGAGGGCCTTTCACTCACTCACCGCAGGCAGGTTGGTGGTCTTTCTGTCTTCTACCGACTCCTCTCTGGCCTTGCTCCCCCAGCTCTCTCTGTGCTCTGTCCTCCCCAATATTCCTTCAGGTCGCAGAAGATATGCCTGCAACCCTCTTATGGTTAAACTGCGAAAATCTAGGCTCTCTGCTCACCTTCACTCTTTCATTCCCCTTTTCTCCCGCCTCTGGAACAAACTCCCCCACTCCCTTCAATCCCACTCCCCCCTCCAGGTCTTTAAAACAGCTGTCCACCACCATCTCTTATCTTCCCCCATCCAAAACCTTGATCTTTTCTACCCCCGCTAATTCACACGATACACTTTTTTTGAAATTCCAACTTCTTTCCTGGAAGTCCTTGCAGTGTTCATATGTTTTATACCTCTCCCACCTCCCCCCAAGCCCTCACCCTCCCACATTTCTCCCGATATCCCTGCTCTCAAATGTTGTGTTTGTGTCCTTCACCCTCTCTCCCCATCTTGTCTACCGCTCCCCTTATTTTTGTGTCTTATGTGTCGGTTTGTGTCGGTTTGACTTTTTGTGTGATTAATGTTAGCTCTTTCACGAGCCTCGATCTTGTATGCAAAAATAAATAAATAATAATAATGTGGAGATAGATTTCAATAATGCCTCATATCTGGAAAAGTGGTCTCGACTTGATTTCATAACACTATGGGCTTGTCAGGACGAAGTACTCGTTGTGGGCTCGTCAGGACTACATACTCACTATGGACTTGTCAGGACGATGTACCTGCAATGGGCTCGTCAGGACGACGTACTCCCTAAGGGCTCGTCAGGACGATGTACTTGCTATGGGCTCGTCAGGACGATGTACTTGCTATGGGCTCGTCAGGACGACGTACTCCCTAAGGGCTCGTCAGGACGATGTACTTGCTATGGGCTCGTCAGGACGACGTACTCGCTATGGGCTCCTCAGGACTACGTACTCACTATGGACTTGTCAGGACGATGGACCTGCAATGGGCTTCTCAGGACGACGTACTCCCTAAGGGCTCGTCAGGACGACGTACTCCCTATGGGCTCGTCAGGACGATGTACTCGCTATGGACTTGTCAGGACGATGGACCTGCAATGGGCTTCTCAGGACGACGTACTCCCTAAGGGCTCGTCAGGACGACGTACTCCCTCTGGGCTCGTCAGGACGATGTACTCGCTATGGGCTCCTCAGGACGATGTACTCCCTATGGGCTCGTCAGGACGATGTACTCCCTAAGGGCTCGTCAGGACGACGTTCTCCCTAAGGGCTCGTCAGGACGACATACTTGCTATGGGCTCGTCAGGACGACGTACTCGCTATGGGCTCCTCAGGACGATGTACTCGCTATGGGCTCGTCAGGACTACGTACTCACTATGGACTTGTTAGGACGATGGACCTGCAATGGGCTCCTCAGGACGACGTACTCCCTAAGGGCTCGTCAGGACGACGTACTCCCTATGGGCTCGTCAGGACGACGTACTCCCTAAGGGCTCGTCAGGACGACATACTCCCTATGGGCTCGTCAGGACGATGTACTTGCTATGGGCTCGTCAGGACGACGTACTCGCTATGGGCTCCTCAGGACGATGTACTCCCTAAGGGCTCGTCAGGACGATGTACTTGCTATGGGCTCGTCAGGACGACGTACTCGCTATGGGCTCGTCAGGACGATGTACTTGCTATGGGCTCGTCAGGACGATGTACTCGCTATGGGCTCGTCAGGACGATGTACTCTCTAAGGGCTCGTCAGGACGATGTACTCCCTATGGGCTCGTCAGGACGATGTACTCGCTATGGGCTCGTCAGGATGACGTACTCGCTATGGGCTCCTCAGGACGATGTACTCCCTAAGGGCTCGTCAGGACGATGTACTCGCTATGGGCACGTCAGGACGACGTACTCGCTATGGGCTCCTCAGGACGACGTACTCCCTATGGGCTCGTCAGGACGATGTACTTGCTATGGGCTCGTCAGGACGACGTACTCACTATGGGCTCCTCAGGACGATGTACTCCCTAAGGGCTCCTCAGGACGACGTACTCCCTATGGGCTCGTCAGGACGACGTACTTGCTATGGGCTCGTCAGGATGACGTACTCGCTATGGGCTCCTCAGGACGACGTACTCCCTAAGGGCTCGTCAGGACGACGTACTCCCTATGGGCTCGTCAGGACGACCAACTCCCTATGGGCTCGTCAGGACGACGTACTCCCTATGGGCTCGTCAGGACGACCAAATCCCTAAGGGCTCGTCAGGACGACGTACTCCCTATGGGCTCGTCAGGACGACCAACTCCCTAAGGGCTCGTCAGGACGACGTACTCCCTTTGGGCTCGTCAGGACGACGTACTCGCTATGGGCTCCTCAGGACGATGTTCTCCCTGAGGGCTCGTCAGGACGACGTACTTGCTATGGGCTCGTCAGGACCACGTACTCGCTATGGGCTCCTCAGGACGACGTACTCCCTAAGGGCTCGTCAGGACGACGTACTCCCTATGGGCTCGTCAGGACGACGTACTCCCTATGAGCTCGTCAGGACGACGTACTCCCTAAGGGCTCGTCAGGACGACGTACTCCCTATGGGCTCGTCAGGACGATGTACTTGCTATGGGATCGTCTGGACGACGTACTCCCTAAGGGCTCGTCAGGACGACGTACTCCCTATGAGCTCGTCAGGACGACGTACTCCCTAAGGGCTCGTCAGGACGACGTACTCCCTAAGGGCTCGTCAGGACGACGTACTCCCTATGGGCTCGTCAGGACGATGTACTTGCTATGGGATCGTCTGGACGACGTACTCGCTGTAGGCCCGTGGGGACGAGGTACTCACTAAGGGCTCGTCAGGACGACGTACTCCCTATGGGCTCGTCAGGACGACGTACTCGCTTTGGGATCGTCAGGACGACGTACTCGCTATGGGCTCGTCAGGACCACATAATCGTGTACTTGTGACCATGCAAAATATATATTCGGTAAAATTATGTGATAAAGCCCCCTGGCTATGGGATTTACACACACACACACACACACACACACACACACACACACACACACACACACACACACACACACACACACACACACACACACACACACACACACACACACACACACACGTGATTCGCACGTACCATTTCCACCATCTCTTGACAAGGGAAAGCGACGAAGGTCTTAACTAGTCTCTCATATTTATTCGTGATAACATTGTTACTTCATGTTAAGACATGATCCGTGCACAAATTAAGTTGAGCGTGTTGTTTTGGGAGTGGTATCATGGCGGTCGGTATCTGGTTTGCTGCCTCAGCTGCAAAACGGAAAAGCCATCCACATTTCTTCGTAGATTTTTCGTGGTTGGTGGTTTCAACCCATTGCTACTTGTACTACCACTACCAATACATTAGCACTACCATTGCTCCACTCTATTTTGCATAAGTTGGCGAACACTAACAATTAATTTCCCACAATTTCAATAGATTTACATTACCAATCGCATTTATACTTTTTTTCTTTTCCCCTTTTCCTTTTCTTCATCTTTCGCCATTGCTTTCGCTGCTGTATCACAGCCGTCACAGTGGTAGTATAGGGAAGATACTATAAGTGGTGTATAAGAAGAATTCAGTGGATTCTAAAATCACTTATTAAATAATAAACCTAATCATTAAAAATAAAGTCCTTTATTAGGTAGAACACGTTCGTAGTTAATTTGCCTTTGTAAATAAAATATGAGCAAACGAAAAGGTTGGAAGGTCCAATGAGGAAATTTCATTGCCTCTTCAACTAGCCAATGGGAACACACCATTTTGTGGGGTGCCTAGTTTAGCGGGATTTTGTTTTTCAATGCAACAATCTTTGTTATGTGTTAACTTGACAATGCACAGTTTTGTGTTGTTTTTAGACTTTTAAAGGTTTAATAATTCACTGATAATACATGTGAAAAGAGAAAAATGAAGTTGGCAGAGTATAAGAAGATCGCCGTGGCTGTCAAGTCGCTTCCACCGACGCAGGAGGGTTTCAAAACGTTGAGGCAGATGTTTCGAAGGTACGACTCCTGGAGTGTAAGTTAGAAGGTAAGACACCTGGAGTGTAAGTTCGGAGGTAAGACACCTGGAGTGTAAGTTAGAAGGTAAGACTCCTGGAGTGTAAGTTCGGAGGTAAGACACCTGGAGTGTAAGTAGAAGGTAAGACACCTGGAGTGTAAGTTCGGAGGTAAGACACCTGGAGTGTAAGTTCGGAGGTAAGACTCCTGGAGTGTAAGTTAGAAGGTAAGACTCCTGGAGTGTAAGTTAGAAGGTAAGACACCTGGAGTGTAAGTTCGGAGGTAAGACACCTGGAGTGTAAGTAGAAGGTAAGACTCCTGGAGTGTAAGTTCGGAGATAAGAATCCTGGAGTGTAAGTTAGAAGGTAAGACACCTGGAGTGTAAGTTCGGAGGTAAGACTCCTGGAGTGTAAGTTCGAAGGTAAGACTCCTGGAGTGTAAGTTCGAGGTAAGACTCCTGGAGTGTAAGTTCGAGGTAAGACTCCTGGAGTGTAAGCTCGGAGGTAAGACTCCTGGAGTGTAAGTTCGGAGGTAAGAATCCTGGAGTGTAAGTTCGGAGGTAAGAATCCTGGAGTGTAAGTTCGGAGGTAAGACTCCTGGAGTGTAAGTTCGGAGGTAAGACTCCTGGAGTGTAAGTTCGGAGGTAAGACTCCTGGAGTGTAAGTTCGGAGGTAAGACTCCTGAAGTGTAAGTTCGGAGGTAAGGCTCCTGGAGTGTAAGTTCGGAGGTAAGACTCCTGGAGTGTAAGTTCGGAGGTAAGACTCCTGGAGTGTAAGTTCGGAGGTAAGACTCCTGGAGTGTAAGTTTGGAGGTAAGACTCCTGGAGTGTAAGTTCGGAGGTAAGACTCCTGGAGTGTAAGTTCGGAGGTAAGACTCCTGGAGTGTAAGTTCGGAGGTAAGACTCCTGGAGTGTAAGTTCGGAGGTAAAACTCCTGGAGTAGTGGGGCGGCTTAGCCCAAATATTCAAAAGAATTGTGCATTTTGTGATACAAGCACCAAATTTGGCACACTAGTAGACTATCATATTATGAAAAGATCTGGATATTGGGCCATCTCAGATTCAGAGATTTGATTTTTGCAAGATTTGCAGATTTTGCAAGCTGAGATTGCAACGCCAGGGACGGCCGACTCCTTCCTACGAGCTGCCCACGTCACCCGCACAAGAAGAGCTCATCAAATCACTGCAGCGGCACTGCACATCCTGCAACACCGTGCGTATGAACGCCACTGTATGACATATGCTGATGATGCAGAAGACCTGCCTGAGTTCGAAGACTGGTGTCACCAGAGAGGAGAAGACATTCCCAACTTTCAGTACTGGGCAACTGTGCTGGAACTAGAGATGTTGGTACTGGTCTACGTGCGTTCTCTGCGGCAGGCTTCATTCACGACGTACCTTGATGCCCTGACGGAACTGGTCCCATGGTTCCATGCCTTAGACCACACACACTATGCCAGGTGGGTCCCTGTTCACCTGAGGGACACGGTTGCACTCCCAATGAAGCACCCAGATGTAGCCAGAGAATTCAGGGCTGGCAACTTCACTGTACAGAAGACGAAGAAGGTGTTCTCTTCGATCCCAATCGAATCGAAATCTTGCAAAAATCAAATCTCTGAATCTGAGATGGCCCAATATCCAGATCTTTTCATAATATGATAGTCTACTAGTGTACCAAATTTGGTGCTTGTATCACAAAATGCACAACAGGTTTGCTATGCTGCTACACTATAGACCAGAGTGTAAGTGTGAAGGTAAGACACCTAGACCAGAGTGTAAGTGTGAAGGTAAGACACCTAGACCAGAGTGTAAGTGTGAAGGTAAGACACCTACATTTGTTATGATCCCAGTACAGAAAGCTGTTGAAGATACTGGGATTGTGACGATGTGGGTCTCAAGAGTTGTTAATGGCTGTATTAATACACAATGTACAGGGTGTCTCAAAATAGATGGAACCCATTAACATGATAATAATTTATTACTCAGACAAGAAACTGCAAAAAAGATTACATTTCCTGGAAGCTGATATGATAACAATTGAAAAACTGAAGATTTGAGGTCTCCAGCTCAAAGGATACATTTATTAGAGCACATGTTCCATATGACCGCCTTTGCGCCTTAGACACACTTGAAGCCGACGAGCGAAGTTGTCAATCACCCTGACACACTCTTCCTTCCTGATGGCACGAATCTTCTGGGTGATGGCCCACTTTCAGTTCAGAAATGGATTGAGGACGATTCTCATACACGTGGTCCTTCAAGAACCCCCAGAGATAAAAAATCTGGGGGGTTCAGATCGGGTGAATGTGGAGACCACTCGGGTTCGCGGCGCCTGCTGACCAGCCGATCAGGGAATCGGTGGTCCAGACACTCCATCGTGATGTTGGCTGTATGTGGAGTTGCCCCATCTTGTTGGAACCATTGCACATCTCGATTCACGCCACGACGTCTCCCAAGTCCCCTCCAGAACTGGTTGAGCACCACAATGTAACGCTCCTTTGTGACAGTGACTGCCTCCTCGTCTGCGTCTTCAAACCAAAACGCTCCGATTATGCCATGTTTTGAGATGGTCACCCAGGCCGTGCATTTCACGGAGTGCAAGGGCCTCTGAAGCACCTCGCCTGGGGCTTGTGTGCCCCAGAACACATTGTTCTTGCTATTGACATGCCCACAGAGCAAGAAGTGTGCTTCGCCGCTGAACCAAACATCATCAAGAAAGTCAGGATCCTCTTCGATCTTGTTCTCGAACCACCGGCACATCACAACACGTTTTGCTATGTCAGCTGGTGTGAGTTTATGCTTGATCTGGATCTTGTATGGGTACAGCTGAAGATCCTTGATCAAGATTCTTTGCACTGACGCACGTGAAAGACCCAGCTCTTGGCTACGTCTTCGGATGGACTTTTTCGGGCTCCTTCCGACAGAATGTCTCACTGCATTCACATTGTCAGGAGATCTTGCATTCAGCTTCCTGCCAGAACTGGGTGTTTCTGCCTTCTTGTTGAGGTTGTTTACTGATCCAGTGGCTTGAAATTTGTGTGCCCAACGATAAATGTGGTTTTTCTGGGGATAGTTGTTGAAGTTGAACTTCCTGCGAAATTTTGCTTGCACCGTTTTGAATGATTTAGTCTCCAAATAAGTAGTGACGCAAAATATTTTTTCCTCCTTTGTCCAAGGCATTTTGATTGATAATTATTTGTTGTTCTGGTCTCCTCTCTTCAAATCTGAAAAAAAAAGAACAAGAACATTAATATTGGCAGAATTATTAGCAGTGACATGGGTTCCATGTATTTTGAGACACCCTGTAGTAGGTAAATCTACCTTGGTACAACAAAAATATCAGTTATTTAAGGTATAGATTGGAAATTACCATTTAATACCAACTGCCAGTCACGTGGGTTTGTATTAGGTCTTTTGCATTGCCAGCTGATGGAATAAATCTCTGGGTTATGCATTGTATCTTTCAACAACATTGCTACTACCACTACCACCACTACTACTGTTTCGGCTACTTTAACCTCCCCAATTAATTCCACCTTGGAAAAGATTTCCAAAGTATTTCAGGAACCTGCTGATATTAGACTGAAGGTGATTTGGGAAGGCATTTGTAATTTGTTGTGGGTGCTGGCGATAACTCACGTACTCCTCACTAAGTACACTGTGGAAACATCCACCAACTAATGCTGCAGACGTTACACTCAGCCTAACGTCCATCTGAGGGACGACATGCTTTGTGATGTGAAACGCCAATCTAACAGTTCATGGTGTCATTGGAATTCGAGGCCAGATCAAATCGAGGCCCGGTCAAATCGAGGCCAGGTCAAATCGAGGCCCGGTCAAATCGAGGCCAGGTCAAATCGAGGCCAGGTCAAATCGAGGCCAGGTCAAATCGAGGCCAGGTCAAATCGAGGCCAGGTCAAATCGAGGCCAGTCCAGGTCGAGTCGAGGCCAGGTCGAGTCGAGGCCAGGTCGAGTCGAGGCCAGGTCGAGTCGAGGCCAGGTCGAGGCCAGGTCGAGTCGAGGCCAGGTCGAGTATAGCCCAGGTCAAATATAGCCCAGATCAAATATAGGCCAGATCAAGTATAGCCCAGGTCAAATATAGCCCAGGTCAAATATAGCCCAGGTCAAATATAGCCCAGGTCAAGTATAGCCCAGATCAAGTATAGCCCAGGTCAAGTATAGCACAGGTCAAATATAGCCCAGGTCAAATATAGCCCAGGTCAAATATAGCCCAGATAAAATATAGCCCAGATCAAATATAGCCCAGTCAAATATAGCCCAGATCAAATATAGCCCAGATCAAATATAGCCCAGGTCAAATATAGCCCAGATCAAATATAGCCCAGATCAAATATAGCCCAGTCAAATATAGCCCAGGTCAAATATAGCCCAGATCAAATATAGCCCAGATCAAATATAGCCCAGTCAAATATAGCCCAGATCAAATATAGCCCAGATCAAATATAGCCCAGATCAAATATAGCCCAGATCAAATATAGCCCAGATCAAATATAGCCCAGATCAAATATAGCCCAGATCAAATATAGCCCAGATCAAATATAGCCCAGATCAAATATAGCCCAGATCAAATATAGCCCAGATCAAATATAGCCCAGATCAAATATAGCCCAGATCAAATATAGCCCAGACAATCTTTCAGACGTGCAAACCCTACCTATTGAGGAAAGAAACCCAATCAGGAGAATTGATTTGCCCAAAGATTTTGTATATATGTATATCTGTGCGCACCACCGACGTTCCACTGAAATTTTAAATAATTGATGCATTATCATCGAAACACGCGTTGTTCATAACTGTATTCCACAAAACCAATGTCTAGAGGACTTCACATGTCAGGGGAATCTGTTGGACTTAAGAACTATCTTCGGATTACTTTCATAGACTTACCAGTATTGGAGTTATTCAAACTGTTACTAGTTTTGAGTCATATCAATCATTACCTTCGCTATGGAAAATTGAAAGGTAATGCATTTGTTGTAGAATCGAAACAAGCCAACCTCAATAAGGCTTTCATTCACTTAATCAAAGTGACACCTGAATCAAAAACATAAACAACGAGAACAGCACACAGTAGAGAGTATACCTCCACCTGGTGAACAGTTTACGTTTTGTATCCCAGAGTAGACCAGAAAATCACAATACAGAATCACATTTCATCAAAATCAATCACAGGTATCACCATAGGGCCAGTCTTTCATACCCTGATCTATCACTCTTGTTTGGCCATATCTCTCAATGGTGAAGAAGCACTTAAAACTTAAATAATTCTCATATATGAATCCATATTCAGATCTTCACGAAAATCGAATCGAAGAGTCTTTGTCAGACACCCAACCAGTCCATAAAGTTTCATCCAAATCCGTCCACAACTTTTTGAGATATCCCGCTATGTATCGTTTTTGGCCCCATCTCCCATTGGTGAAAAATCACTTAAAAAATTCTCGTAGCCGGATCCGAACCCGGATCTTCACCAAAATCTAATCATTTCGTCGGTGTCACATACTCTACCTCTCTGCCAAATTTCGTCAGAATCCGTCCACAACTTTTTGAGATATCTTGTTCACAAACGGACAGACAGACCGACGGGGGTGAAAACATAACCACCTTTGGTGGCGGAGGTAACTAGCGTGAATCAGCTCGCTCTGCCCACCTTGCCACACCTCGCCGCAGAGGCATGGGCTTGTTCAAACTGAGGATAATGACCTAAGTGAACGTGCGTTTCTGTGTTTTCATGATTTACACCAATCATAATACAAACATTTCTTTTGTACAAATTATCTTGGAATATTGGTGATATTATTTATTTGTAATTTATTTATAATCTAAAAAGGCCGAAGTGGTGTAAAGCTCTAAATGGTCAAGGGTTCAAGCTGTCGAATCGGTCTGAAGGGTGTATGGGGTCTAAATGGAGTTCAGGTCTAAGGGGTCAAAAGGGACTTGAGGGGTGTAAAGGTATAAATGTTATAAAAGGCTGGAAGGGTGAAGGGATCTAAAGGTGTCTTAAGTATTGCAGGATTTTTAAAGGAAAAAGTGGTCTTGAGGGTCTTGGGGGTCTTCAGGATATTTGGGTCTAACGGGTCTAATGGGTCTTCAGTATCTTGTGGGACTTTTGGGGTCTTTTGGCGTCTTTTGGGTCTTTTGGGACTTTAGGGTTTTTTTTTTGTTGGTTTTTTTTGTATACAGGGTCGAGGCTCATGAAAGAGCTAACATTTATCGAACAAACAAGCAAACAAAAAAATGGGAGCGGTTGACAAGATGGGGAGAGAAGGGGAGGAAGCACACAAACACAACATTTGAGAGCAGGGACATCGGGAGATGTATGGGAGGGAGAGGGCCTGGGGGGGAGGCAGGATAGGTATAAAACGAAAGGACACCAAGGACTTCCAGGAAAGTAGTCGGCACCTCAAAAAAGTGGATTTGGGGTGAAATTAGTGGGGGTAGAAAAGATCAAGGTTTTGGATTGGGGAAGATAAGAGATGGTGGTGAACAGCCGTTTTAAAGACCTGGAGGGAGGAGTGGGATTGAAGAGAGTGAGGGAGTTTGTTCCAGAGGCGGGAGAAAAGAGGAATGAAGGAGTGAAGGTGAGCAGAGAGTCTTGATTTTGGCAGTTTAACCATAAGAGGGTTGCAGGCAGATCTTGTGCGACCTGTAGGAATATTTGGGGGTCAGAGCCCACAGAGAGCTGGGGGAGCAAGGGCGGAGAGGAGTCGGTAGAAGACGGAAAGACCACAAACCTGCCTGCGGTGAGTAAGTGAAAGGCCCTCGGAGATAGCGTCATCGCGGGAGATTCCAATGATTCTGAACGCTTTAGTTTCAACAGCGTGAAGACGAGCTAGGTGTGAGGCAGGAGCACCAGCCCAGAGGGGAGAGCAGTACTCCATTGAGCTGCGGATGAAAGCCTTGTATGTGGTGAGGAGCTCAGGTGTGCCAAGGAAGGACTTCGCACGAGTATTTGGGGATGGGACTGTAGGCGGGATGCTGGGACTGGATGCCCAGTCGGCGACTGGCTTTGCAGGCCAGCTTGGAAATGTGGTTTTCCCAGGAAAGATCATGGCAGATAGTGAGACCCAAATGCTTGAGTGACAGAACTTCTTGGAGAGGATTATTCAGAAAGTAGATGGGAGGGTTGTCCAGTTGGTCTTTTCGGAGAGACATCGTAAGAGTGTGAGATTTGTCAGGATTGAAAGACATGTTCCACTTGTTTGCCCAGTCTGTGATTTTGTCCAGGTCTGCAGAGAGTGGGGAGGCTGCAGACTGCCGATCTGAGGGATGAGGAATGGAGCGAAAGAGAGTGGAGTCATCAGCAAAGAGATAGAGAGGATTTTCAAGAGAGTCAGAGAGATCATTGATGAAGACCAGAAAAGGCACAGGGCCCAGAACACTGCCTTGGGGAACTCCAGCCTGAACAGGAAGAGGAGATGAGAGAAACCCATTCAGGGCCACACGTTGACTACGACCAGAGAGGAAGTCCGCCAGCCATGCGTGGAGATTTCCATGGAAACCAAAGGAGGAGAGTTTGGTGATTAGAGCGGGGTGCCAGACCGTATCGAAGGCACGTGATATGTCGAGGGAGACAGCTCTAATTTCCTGTTTGGCATTGAGGACCTCCATCCATTGTTGAGACAGCAGAAGCAGCATGTCCAGAGTAGAGTGACCTGGTCTGAAACCAAATTGATGATCAGAGATCAAGCCATTGGAGAAGAGGAAAGATTTCATATCAGAAGCAATGATGGATTCCATGACTTTGCTGATAATTGGGAGAAGGCTGATTGGTCTGTAGTTGCTAGGATCTGTTTTTGCACCTTTTTTGTGCAAAGCGGTGATGTTGGCTGATTTCCAAGCAGATGGCAGTTGACCTTGAGCAAAAGAGAGGGTGAAGAGAACAGAGAGAGGGAGTGAAAGAGCGGAAGAACAGGATTTTAGGACCCGTTTGGCTGATGCTGTCAGGTCCAGTTGCAGAATCAGAGTCGAGGGTTGACAGAAACTTTTCCACCTTGTCAGGAGGAAAGGACACGGAGTCCAGGAGCAGCTGGGTACGACTGGGTACGGTGGGTACAGAGAGGGATGGGTTTGGGACACAAGATTTAGAGGCAAACACAGAGTTGAGGCATTCAGCTTTTTCATGTGCGGAGTCAGCTGTGTAGCCGTTTGAGGTAAGGGAAGGGATGGAGGGGGAACAAACACCAGAAACAGATTTGACCAGACGCCACCAGGTTTGGAAGAGGGAGACAGATAAGAGAGTTCGGTCTTGAGAACGGAGAGATATTGTTTCCTGGCTCTCCTGAGGGTGGACACACACTTGTTTCGGGCTTTGTGAAAGGAAATGAGATTTCCTTCCGTTGGATTTGCTTTCCAGGAGACAAAGGCAAGTTGTTTCTGGGCAACAGCCTCACCACAAGATTCCGTGTACCATGGACGGGAGGAAGGGTATGACAACTGAAGACGAGATGGGATAAATCTGTGCATGAGAGAGAGCAATTTACTTTGGAAGAATTCCCAGGTTGAGTTGATGTCAGAGGTGGTAGAGATGGGAGACCAGTCCAGATGATTGATGGCTGCTTGAAGACCGTGCCAGTTGGCCTGAGTGAAATGCCAGACTCGTCGCCGCTGCGCAGGCTCCCTGAGAATGGTCAGAGAGATGTCCACTTTAACAAGCACATGATCAGATGAGCCGATTGGAGCAGAAGAAGAGCAGCAGACATTTTCAGGGAAGTTAGTCATAACCAAGTCCAGAAGAGAAGATGCTCCGTTGACTGAGATCCGGGTCGGGAAATTGACAGATTGTGTCAGTCCCAGTGAGTCGCAGAAGTCCTTTGCTGAGGAGCCATGGCTGGTGAGAGAGGTACCCACACCAGCCAACTGGCATGGTGACAATTGAAATCACCACATATGAGGAAGAGAGAGTTGGGATGAGTCGATAGAAGTTAGTCCATATTATCAGACAGCGAGATGTAGATGGAGTCATCACTGTTTGGTGGACGGTACAACACACATATGAACAAGAGGTGGGAGCGAAGGGGAAGCCGTAGCCAGAGGTATTCCTGGGGGTGAGGTGGAGAGAGTGCAGTGCAGTGCAGGGCGAGTGAGGAAGAGAGGTTTTGATAAAGATAGCAACCCCACCTCCAGGACGAGGCTCAGGTCTATCATACCGGAGGAGGGAGTAACCCGGGAGAAATACTAAGGAATCAGAGATATCATGAAGGAGGAACGTTTCTGTTAAGCAGATCACGTCTGGTTTGTCAGAAGCTATGGTTTTTCAAGGTCGTTTAGGTATTTTTGGTCTTTAAGGTTTCTTGGGGTCTTTAAGGGTCTTTGGGTTTTTTGTGGTCTTTAATGGTCTTTGGTTTTTTTTGGGTCTTTAGAGTTTTTAAGGGACTTTGGGGTCTTTTGGGTCTTTGTAGTTTTTCGGTGTCTTGGTGGTCTTAAATGTCTTGGGGGATTTAAATAGTCTTCAACGAATTAAGGGATCTCAGCATTCTAAAGGGTCGAAAGGTATATTCCAACAATACATAATTAATAGACAGGATGCAACCGGCGTTCAAACAGTGCATAATTAATAGACACATAAATCACAGCCTCACGGCTTCCGTGATGAGGGAGGGGAAGTGGTGGGGTAGGGAGGGGAAGTGGTGGGGTAGGGAGGGGAAGTGGTGGGGTAGGGGGAGGATGTTGGAGGAGGGAGGGGATGGACTGGGGTGGCAGTCTGGAGGCAGGAGGCAGGGGATGGGGTGGGAGGAGGGAGGGGAATGGATGGGAGGTGGGATGCGGGGCAGGCAATGCTGGCCGGGTACCCTTGCTCATGAAATATAAATAATAAATATGAGGAAGCATAAAATTAGGAGGTTTATGGGATGGACAGAGATTCAGCTTACTGGTGGAGGGGAAATAAAAGATTATTTTACAGGATAACAATTGAAGTTTGATTATGATACAACTATGGCGGTGAAGGTTTGTACAACTATCCTGGTGTGTTCCCTGGTTTAGCATAGGTACACCGTATCCCTGCGTGTCGTAAGAGGCGGCGAAGAGGGTTGGCGTCAGGAAGGGCATCCGGCCATAAAAACATTGCCTCAAAAAAAGAGAACCATGACAATTACAACAACCTATGGGCAGGGTACAGCCCGAAGTGGAGATCGGTTTCTGAGGTTTGGGACATTGAATGTAGGGACAATGACAGGGAGATCAGGAGAAGTGGTGGAAGTATTGATCAGAAGAAGAGTGGACATATGTTTTGTGCAAGAGACGAGATGGAAGGGAAGTGGTGTGAGAATGGTGAAGGGTAGGCAGGGACAGAAATACAAGTTTGTGTGGCAAGGGTGCCCGGGGGGTGTGAATGGTGTTGGTGTCCTGTTTTCTGAGAAGTTTGTAGACAGTGTGGTGAGTGTGACTAGAGTGAGTGATAGGTTGATGATGGTGAAAATGATGATTGGAAAGCTCTTGGTGAACGTCATCTCGGGATATGCTACGCACGTCGGTCGGAGCGATGAAGAGAAGGACAAGTTTGAATGTGCGATAGAGAAGCTGATGGAAAACGTGAAAGATGAGGAAGTTGTTGTGGAAGGAGGAGACCTAAATGGACATGTGGGAAGGAGTATGGATGGTTTGAGGGAGTTCATGGGGGTTACGGATATGGTGTGAGAAATGGAGAAGGTGAAAGGATTTTGGAGTTTGCTGATGGAGCTGATTTGTTGATTTGTAATACTCAGTTCCAGAAAGAGGATAATAAGCTTGTTACATACACGTCAGGTGGGTCGACGACAACCGTTGACTACCTGATGGTGCGTAGGTGAGATTGGGGGCACCTCCGGGACACAAAGGTGATCCCGGGGGAGGAGGCTGTTTCACAGCACCACTTGGTTGTCTGCGCCATAAGGGTGAAAGGTGCGAGGAGAGCTCGGCGGGTGAAGTACCAACCGAGAATGAAGGTGTGGAGGTTGAAAGAGGTGACAGTAAGGGAGGCATTAAAAGAGAGGCTGAGTAGGGTAGAGGATGATGTGGTTGAGTTTGAAAGTGGTTGGATGTCAATGAAAGATAGTCTGTTGGGAGCCGTTGGTGAGGTATGTGGATGGACAAAAGGACCACCGAGGCACTCGGAAACATGGTGATGGGATGATGAAGTTGGAAAGAGGATTGACGAGAAGAGGAAGAAGTTCAAGGAGTGGCAGAAGGCGAAGGGTACGGGAGCAGTAAAAGCAGAGCATGAAAGTTATAAGGCACCCAAGAAGGCTGCAAAGAAAGAGGTAGCAAAGGCGCAGGACTGCAGGAGGCATGTAGGAAAATGTTCAGGAGAACGCTTGGATTCGGAAGAGGGTCAGAGAGCGGTATTCAGGATTGCAAAGCAGATAGCGAAAGAGAGGTGTGATGTAATGGGGGTGAGTTGCTTGAAGGATGAATTGGGACAAATCGTTGTGGACCCAGATGGAATTAAAGGAAGATGGAAAAGATGTATGGAAATGCTGTTGAATGCAGAGAATTAATGGGATGGCAACATAGAGAGTAACCTAGTTTTACGACCGGCAAAGAAGATAACTGAGAAGGAAGTTGAGGAAGTGATAAAAGCAATGAAGAGTCGAAAAGCGGGAGGGCCGACGGGACTTGGAGATATGTTGAAGGCAGCGGGAAATTGGGGTGTGAAGAGAATGACAGAGATCTGCAATCTGGTGGTGAAAGAAGGCCGCATTCCAGTGGATTGGGAACTGAGTACCCTCGTCCCTCTATACAAGGGGAAAGGTGACCCTCTGGAGTGTGGCTCGTACCGAGCGATAAAGTTATTGGAGCATGGAATGAAGGTATTGGAAAGGGTGTTGGAGAGGAGGATAAGGAAGAAGGTGAAGATCGACGAAATGCAGTTTGGATTTATTCCAGGAAGAGGAACCACAGACGTGCTCTTTATTGTGAGGCAGTTGCAGGAGAAGTACATGGAGAAGAGGAAGAAGTTGTTTCTTGGGTTTGTTGATCTGGAGAAAGCATTCGATGGGGTTCCACTTGAAGTATTGACATGAGCATTGAGGAAGTTAGGAGTGGAGGAATGGTTGATCAGAGTTGTGATGGCAATGTACAAAAGAGCGCGCACAGCTGTAAGGACGAAGGGCGGGAACAGTGGTGAGTTTGAGGTGAAGGTGGGAGTGCATCAGGGGTCGGGACTAAGTCCACTACTATTTGTAGCTGTGATGGATGTGCTGGCTCAGAACGTAAAGGAGGGTTTACCGTGGGAGTTGTTGTATGCAGATGATCTGGTGTTGATTGCGGAAAGTATGGATGGACTGAAGGAAAAGATGAACATGTGGAAGGAATTGTTACGTGCTCCTCCTCAAATCCCGGTCATGGTGTACCTCCGAGCCCCGAGAGGAGTCACGGCAGAAAGATGTATTATTCTGTATGTCAAAGATCAATGGTGAAACCACACCAATTGTTACCAACAAACAAGTGTTGTATTAAAGTCACACAAGAATAACAATAGTAATCAATTATAATGAATATGAATGATCGTTTTAAGGCCATTTTCCCCGCAAGAGCAGGGGTTAGCCTTGCGGGCCCCATGACAATCATGGTTCCCTGTTTGAGGCAATGTTTTTATGGCCGGATGCCCTTTTCTGACGCCAAACAATGGTAATCAATTGTACAACCAATATATATTTCCTATGATGGTACCATCAGTTTCGTACAATGTAACTCACTGTGCTCCAAGTGAGCGAAAAAAGAACATTCCCAATGTCTCTATCCCGGCATCAAGCCAAAGTCGATCCACGCTCAGTGATCGTCAGAACGATGTCGTATCGAGACCAGAATCCCGTTGGGTTGACAGTCACACTGCCAAAGATGGGCGAAAGTGTCCTCAAGAGGCGACTGGGAAAACACACCTTCGGGTATGGACGTTCAACGGCTCACAGACTGCGAACCGCAAATTCCCACTCGAAAGCCACGTTACACACACACACCAGATTAACGTCTGGATGGTTGTGAAAATGGTTGAAGCGAGGTGAAGAGCCTGGAGCGATCCGAAATCGGCGCGAGGCAAAATGGCCAACGGCCCGTACTCGAGACGTAACGGCACTCAAATGATTCTCTTCGGAATCGACCGCAAAACCTGACACGCAGGTTTATCTGTCACAGTGATAACTCTGTCGCAGGAATCCCTTTCCCAGGAAACACCAAAGTTCGCTTGTGACCCCCGTTTGCTAGCGTTTGCTCAAAACCTCAACGCAGCTCGGTTTCTTGTCCACGTCACTTGCTCCGCCTCTTTCCTCTTCTTCCTCTTCATCTTCGTCCGGTTCCGGTTTCTTTTAAAACATTAACTTTTTTTACCTTTTGAAAATAGTAATCTCTATTTCACTTAAACGACAACAATAATAGTACATGCAACCAAAAATGTTTACAGTGGATGAGAACCACAACAACGGAAGTGACGAATCTGTAACAGAATGTATGGAGACAAAAGGTCTGAAGGTGAATATCGGAAAGACGAAGGTGATGGCAAGTGGTAAAGCATGTGGTGAGGTGGAAAGAACTGGGAAGTGGCCATGTGCTGTGTGCAGGGAGGGTGTCGGAGTGAACTCCATTCAATGTACAATGTGCGCTGAGTGGGTCGATCAGAAATGCAGTGGTCTGAGAGGGTCATTAACCAGTGCAGCAGCTACATTCAAATGTAAGGTGTGCACAGAGGTAGCTGCAGATGGAGGAAATGTTGAGTTGGATCTTGGAGACGGCGTGAAGCTGGAAGGTGTGAAAACATTCTGCTACCTCGGAGACATGCTGAATGGAGAAGGTGGATCAGACTCGGCAACGGTTGCTAGAGTGAGATGTGCATGGAAGAAGATTCGGGAACTGAGTGGCATGCTGATGAGGAGGGGAGTGTCGTTGAAGCTGAAGGGAAAGGTGTATGCTGCATGTGTGAGAAGTGTTATGATTTATGGGAGCGAGACATGGGTAATGAACGTAGAGCAGCAACGAAGGCTGGAAAGGGTGGGAATGTGAATGGTTCGGTGGATGTGCGGAGTATCGTTGAGAGAGAGGAAGCCAAATGATGAATTGCGAAAGATGATGGGAATAGAGCTTGTGATTGATGCTGTGAAGAGGAACACGTTGAGATGGTTTGGTCATGTGTTGAGGAAGGATGAAAGTGACTGGTTGAGAAGAGTGATATAAATGAATGTAGAAGGAAGTAGAGGACGGGGAAGACCGAGAAAGACTTGGCTAAGGATGGTGGAAGGAGAAATGCGGGCAAGGGGGTTAACAAGGAGAGATGCAGAAAATAGGGCAAAATGGAGAAGATTGTCATGGGGACTGCAAGGCTAACCCCCGCTCTAGCAGGGAAAATGGCCTTAAAATGCATGTTGTGTTGTTGTGTATGGCGGTGAAGATGAAAGAAAACGTGAGGAAAAAGGTGGTAAATAATTAAATGCTTGTGCACTTGCAATTTTTATGTCGTAGCCTGTAGGACAATGCCATCTGGAACAGCGTTTGGCTGTCCCTCCGGTGTATGTATGTATGCCCCTCAGAAACGCCCACCAATCAGAACTGAGGATCTGGTCACATGACAGGGTTACGCATTTAGTAACCATTACTGTTGCATATTTTACTAAAAGGAAATGTAATAATCTTCTGTGAAATGTTTTGGGGTCCCAGCAGGTGTCGTAAGGTAGGTAGGAGGTCTAAGAAATTCCTCAATACAATTATGATTTTGAAATGCAATCGACACGGACCTTGATCCAGAATCCGGAAGTGAACAGATGATAACGGTTCGCTGGTTTGATAATATCTCAATGCAATCGTGATTTAACATTATATTTTGTTATATTAACATTATAGTGTTAATTTGTGATTGGAATGATGAATGATGCTGTTTGGAATGAAAATATATTGAGTTTAAAGCAGAATGAGGAAATGACGTAAGAGTTTCCATTCGTGACATTCGCGGATTCCTCATTTGCAGTTTTGCCATTAACCGGATGCAGCAACATTCAGACTGGGAGCGTTTTTTGTCCAAGTCATTCACGAACCTGCTGTCAATGCCTGACGTTTGACTGAAGGTGGCACAGGAATGTGGGATATATTGAAAAAATTTAATACTTACTTTATTTGCTAACTGGTAATCCCACCCAGGTCACACTATCCTCTTCAACTAAGATATAAAACAAGCCTGGCTACGCTGCTGTTAAACTTTCCGTCTTGTTTTTTTTTATGACAAAGATGTTGAAATCATATTTAAATGGACCATTCGTCATTAAATTCCTCCCAAAACACAACTTATGTATACACACACACACACATATATATATATATATATATATATATATATATATATATATATATATATATATATATATATATATATATACACACACACAGTCACGTGAAAAAGTAAGTACACCCCATGCAAAGTTTTGACTTTCAACATATTTCAACACAGCTATTTGATCTTCATTTCAACAATATTGATAGATAAAGGTGATATAATATAACAAATATCATGAAACATTTACATTTTGTAGTCCATTGTATAATTTAAATAAACATAAATGCAAATTTCGCATGTGGAAAAAGTAAGTACACCCCTACATTTATCACTACTTCAAATACCTAAAATTAGAATCAGGTGCACCAGCTCAGGTGCAAATTATTAGAACATCGTTAGAGAGGATCTTGGAGGAACCTGTCTTATTTAAACCTCAGACATTTAGTTTGGTTTGCTCTTTGTTGTTGAAATGTGCAGCGTCACCATGCCTAGATAAAAAGAGCTCTCTGAGGCCTTCAGAAAGAAGGTAATAGATGCTTACGAGTCTGGGAAGGGATTTAAAAAGATCTCCAAACAATTTGAAATCAATCATTCGACTGTCCGGAAGATCATCTACAAGTGGAGAAGATTCCAAACAACTGCCAACTTGTTCAGGCCAGGCCGCCCCAGCAAGTTCAGCCCGAGAGCAGACCTCAAGATGCTAAAAGAAGTCTCTAAGAACCCCAGAATGTCATCACGGGATCTACAGGTAGCTCTTGCCACTGTTGATGTCAAAGTGCAGGAGTCTACCATTAGAAAGAGGCTGCACAAATTTGATCAACATGGGAGGTGTGCCAGGAGGAAACCTTTGCTGTCCAGAAAGAACATCAGGGCAAGACTAAAGTTTGCCAATGAACACCGAGGCAAAGACCAGCACCTCTGGAACAATGTGCCCTGGACAGATGAGTCAAAGGTAGAGCTATTTGGCCACAGTACTAGAAGACATGTTTGGCGAAAACCAAAGACAGCATTTGACCACAAGAACCTGATACCAACTGTAAAGCATGGTGGTGGAAATATTATGGTTTGGGGGCAGGTTTGCTGCATCAGGGCCTGGGCAGCTCACCATCATAATCCATCCACTATGAATTCTTCATTGTACCAGAGGGTGCTTGAGGATAATGTGAGGCCATCTGTCAGAAAGTTGAAGCTCAACCGAAGGTGGCCCTTGCAACATGACAATAACCCGAAACATACCAGTAAATCCACCAAGGAATGGCTGAAAAGAAAGAAACGGAGGGTTCTGGAATGGCCAAGTCAAAGCCCGGAACGAAATCCCATCGAGATGTTATGGGTGGATTTGAAACGAGCTGTGCATGCAAGAAACCCCTCAAACATCGCACAGCTGAAAGAATTCTGCATGGAGGAGTGCGCAAAAATTTCTCCCAGTCGATGTCAGAGTCTGGTTGACAGTTATAAGAAATGCCTACTTGAGGTTGTTTCTGCCAAAGGGGGAAATACCACCTATTAGAGCCAAGGGTGTACTTACTTTTGCCACACGTGAAATTTGCATTTATGTTTATTTAAATTATACAATGGACGACAAAATGTAAATGTTTCATGATATTTGTTATATTATATCACTTTTATCTATCAATATTGTTGAAATGAAGATCAAATAGCTAGCTGTATATTGAAATATGTTGAAAAAGTCAAAACTTTACTTGGGGTGTACTTACTTTTTCACATTACTGTATATATATATATATATATATATATATATATATATATATATATATATATATATATATATATATATATATATATATATATATTGTTGTGGATATGAGAATTGTGTTTTTTTTATTGTGTAGTACATTGTAAAATATCACCCTCCTTCCTCCAGTTGTGTATAAAGGTCAAAAGGGTGTCCCTTAATTAGGTCATATCCAATCACGTTAGCCAATCATAGATTTCCTGCTTGTTGGTAGTTATTTCCTTAATCTGTGTATTAGGTTAAGGCTTTGTCTTCCATTAATAAATACTCCATTGCACCGAATTCAAATAGATAGATCCCCTTTCATTTTCATTCCCAAAGCCCCATTCCCAAAGCCTCTATTGCCAACTGCATTCGCCGCCATTGCCCATGTGCTCCAACTCGGAGAAGAAGGGCGTGGCCCGCACACCATCATCAAGAGGTGGAGCCAAGTAGCCCCTACGACCAACCAAGAATGAGTGGGTATGGCTCAAGAGGGCGGGGTTATAAAACCCGTTGCATCAGCCCGCACCGCGAGTTGCGCCAGAGACGGCAGAGGAGTCGAGACGAGCCCTCGGAGAGAGAAGGGAGACGCGTCCTGAGGTGAGCCAGAGAAGCAGCTTTGGCTCCACCAGCAGCTTTGGCTCCACCAGCAGCTTTGGCTCCACAAGCAGCGTGGGCTCCACCAGGCAGCTTCGACCCGTTACCCCGCGGGAGCCAGATTGCGGTGGCATCGGTGGCCGTCGAGGTCCAGCCTGACGTCCCGTGCGAGATCAAGCTCCAGCCAGCTCCGTGCCTTCCTCCCCTTCTCTGCCGTCCCAAACCATTCCAGCCAATCGTTCCTGCCTCCATTCCCCATTCGTGTGAGTCCGTCTTTGTGTGTTCTGTCCGGGGTTAAGTAAGACTGCATAGGTAAGCTAAGTTTCACTGTGTCCTTCTGGTCCGTGCCTCTTTCTGCCTTTATTTTATTATCCTTCCTTCTCCTTGGTTTCTTTTGATTGTCAATAGTAATAATAAATCATATTCGTATTTCCTACCTCTTGTCTTCTTCTTCTTCACATCAGTCATCTTTGTCTTTTCCCAATTGAATACCTATGGCACGATTTGGCCAACGTTCAGAATCGGGTTAGTCTTTGTTAACGGTTCGGGCCGCGGCTGCCATCCGCTCGGCAAATTAACATCTTATCCGCGGTCGCGAACGAAGCTGCTCACCGGCCTTTCCAGAGGTCGCGGTGCAGCTTCAGGGACCACGTCGGTCAGTAACAAGCGAGGGGACTAATCCCCCCTCAAAGGGGAACCATAGGCCGACGTTGGGTTCCGTAACAATTGGTGTCTGGGAGTGAGATTCGAGGCCCGAACCAAATTTTTTAACATCTAAAAAAAAACTTTGGTCAAAATTTGGAGCGGCCGAGATTGCAATAACATCTAAATTTGAAAATCGTGCCATGGATGGTCAAGATGATCGGATGCCGGTGGGGAAACTAGAGGAGGGGTTAGGGGTAACCCAGGACCAGAGGGAAGAAAAAGAGGAGAGCAATGAAGATGTGGTTGCGGGGGTATCAGGTGCACAAAATGGCGCTCTGGTGCACGGGGTTGTGGAGGCGCAAAATGGCGCCTCGCACATGGCAGCGAGGGCCATGCCCGCTGCGCAAGTAGGGGTTGTGGACCTGCAGAACTTTTTGGCGCAAGTACTGGCAACCATAAAATCGGCGTATGGGTTGAGCGAGCAGGTCCCAGGGGTGCACGAGGAGGTAAAGCGGGTCGAGAAGCGCTGGTTGGGCGAAGTGGAGGAAAGCGCGGGTACAATGACGGGTATAGAGATGGCGACCCGGGGTATGGGGCAGCCGGCGACCGCTGAGGTAGGAGAGAAAATTTTATTAAAGCCAACGGTCGTTGAGGTGAGTAAAGAAAAAACAGTAGTGGGTATAATTGAAATTGTAGAAACGACAGACGGAGAAGAGCAACAGTCGGAGGAAGGAATGGAAATTGCTCAAAGTCTGAATGCACATCCTGATGCTGTACTTGCTAATCCTTATAAAGATTTGCAGGTGCGCGTGGAGAAGAGAATCCCCCAGGTGAGTCGTGCTGTGTATTGTGCGGGGAGATTTTGCAGGAGGATGTTTGACGACAAGAGAATTGTTGCGTGATTGGGATCGCGGAAGCATCTGGGCGTTGGTGAAGGGTCCCGTGTGAGTGGAAATGGCGCGCTTGTGAAAAAAAAGTGTGCATCGGGGAATGAGCGTGTTACGAAGCGCGAGTGTGAAACCGAGTGCGAGCGAGAATGCACGTCGGGGTGTACGGAGTGTGACATGGAGAATGAGTTGGTGGTGGCGCGAGTGCGAGAGAGCACATCGGAGCGCGAGTGTGAAACCGAGTGTGAGCGAGAATGCACGTCGGGGTGTACGGAGTGTGACACGGAGAATGAGTTGGTGGTGGCACGAGTGCGAGAGAGCACATCGGAGCGCGAGTGTGAAACCGAGTGCGAGCGAGAATGCACGTTGGGGTGTATGGAGTGTGACACAGGGAGTGAAAGCGATACGGAGTGTACGTGCGAGGGTGAGTGTGACACGGAGAGTAAAGTGGTGGTGGAACGTGTGCGAGGAAGCACACCTGAGTTGATGGTGGCGCGAGTGTGGGAGAGCCCATCGGAGCGCGTGAGTGGGTGGATGCAAGAGTGCACGCCCATGGTGAGTGGTACGGAGTATGTACCGAGTGAGGAGAGTGCGCAAGAAGGTGCGCGGGAGGTGTGGTGTGTAACAGGGAGTGCGTTGGTGGAATGGACGGTGTGTGTGGAATGTACGGACGGTGTTGGAACCCCGGGCTTTGTGAGTGTGAAACGGGTCGCTTGGTGTGAGCATGCGAGTGAAGCATCGACGTTGACCGGGTTAGCAGTTAGGGCGACGGATAGCGGGCGCTCGGTGCGCGGAGCGCTTTGTTGGATGCGAAGCCTCGCGCGGATCGATGTTGCGTCGCCCCGATTCGGAGCGTCGCGCACGATTCGGGCCTGGCCCCGCCCCGCACGGTCGAGTCCGGGCCTTGTCGGGCGAGGCGACCGGTCCGGTTCAAGGGCGAGGAGGAGGAAGCGGAACGGTGCCCCCCTGGCGGGGGCGGGGTTCCGACCGGGCGAGCCTCGGTCATCGGGCCCGGGACCCCGAGGTACCGTGCCGAGATGGTGCGTGGAATCTCGGCCCGACCAAACCACCTCCCTTGAACCGAAAGCCGGACGGATTCAACCTGCAGGCGACCAAACCACCCGCGTTCATTGCTCGGCTTTGCGAAGCCGAGCTTTGTAAATGAATTGGCGCACCGAGAGGCTCAAGTGAGTAGACTGATGAGGATAGTGTTTTTGATCCGAAATTTAGAAAAGTGAATAGAATTGGCAGTAATTGGAAAATTTTTGATTGGTTGCAATTGGATGAGCCAAATTGGTAGTGAGAGATGCCCGATGTGGTGGGATGGCAACTCTGCCATCTCTCACACCGGGGGCAAAGGAGCAGTAGCTATGGGGTTGGCAGTGAAAACTAGCCCGGGAGGGTTAGGATATAGTGTGTAGGGATTTAGAGATTGACCATAGGTAACGGTAAGGTTTAGGTAGCAACATTGAACCGGTAGTGGGGATATAGAGAGGGTAGTTGGATTATAATGACGAGGGAGCGCAATAGTTTAAAGGGGCGACTGGGAAGCGCAAGTTCCAGAGGGGAGTAGTTAGATGAGATGATGCTGTGTGTGTGAGGATCGAAAGTGTATTGAGCAGGGTATGAGTAAATGATTGTGATTGTGAGTTGTATTGAGATTGCACAGGTGTGCAACTGGACAGGTGTATGGAGCAGTGTATGAGGGAGTGATGGTGATGTGTGTTGTGTTGACCCAAATGGTCCAGGGAGGAAGGAGGGTGCAGGTGGCACCAGGTGTGATTGCACAGGTGTGCAACTACAGGAGGTATGGAGAATGGTTGTGTGGAATACATGGAGTGTGGAATATATGGAGTATGGAATGGATGGTCGTGGAGTGAGTATGGTGGAAACTGTGGAGTGGAGTGGATGGTGCGAAGGTGTGAACGGGGGAAGGATGGACCCCCATCACGAATACCCGGGGAGGGTAGTGTAAGTGTTAGGTAGAGGGTACAGGTAAATTGTGGTTGGATATTGGCATCTGTGGTGCGTGGTGGAAGAATGGAGTTTGGATGGGTGCATTAGTGACGTGGAAATGGCTGGGCGTGTAGCCTGTTAGTATGTGTCATTGGTTGAGCACTCCACCACTGTGAGGATGTCGGCCAGGTGAGGCCGCAGGTGGGCTCTGGGAGCCGGTAGAGTTGTTGTGGATGGGGCCCGAGGATCCGGAGGACGGACCCGGGTAGCCCAGTGCCAGAGGGCACCGAGGGGTGACAGAGCCAGGAGGGGCCTTCCCCAGTAGATAGGTTAGGTTAAGGAGCAGGTAAGCTCGGAGGCAACTGCAGTGGTGGAGGTGTGCAGGTGGGTAGACCTGCTGGGAGAGCTACACGACTCAGCCCGGAAATTGTGCAAGGGCACCGGGAGATGAATCGGGGGAGTGACCCCAAATTGAGGAAGCACCACAGTTTGGTCAATGAGAATTTGGTTCTTAAAACCGCATAGAGTGGAAGAAGGCCAATGGTTTGGCAGGGAAAGACCCCGGGTAGTGTAAAGTGTGTTAATGTCAGTTGGAGGATAGTTAGGATGGAAATCTCCTCGCACCATCTGCATCCACTCACCTGGGATGACGTACCTCCACACCATGCCATGGTTGTTTTTATTATTTTATTGTGCAAATGTTTGGAATGTGAGACGCATCATGACGTGGGTGTGACATTGTGCTTTGTTGTTCCATCTCTTCCTCCTTATGAGGATTGATGATGAAATGGGTGATGGCAAATTTTGGATTCGTGGGAGTGAAGACGAATTTGGTGTAGGGGAAATATGGGGAAGACGAGACATTAGTGACGAATTTGTAATGTGTAGATTTTGTACATATGGGGCAAGGGCAAGGGTAGTGTAGGTCACATGTGGGGGGGCGTATGGTAGGGACGAGCTTTTCGCCGCTCCGTCTCCATACGCACCTCGCCTTGCATTGCCTTTATTGATGTGTACCCTTGTGACCTTACCCCTCGCTCACCTGTCTTTCCCCCCCCCCCCCCCCCCTTGTCTCCCACACGAGGACTGTGCGCCACTGGGCGCCGAGGGGAGCGTGCGTGAGTCCGCCATTGTGCGCCCGAAACTCTCGCAACCACAGCTGTCTGCATCGATGCACCACCTTGTGGATCACATGGCTGTGGCTGAGCACCATTGATGGACCCCATGGGTTGGGGCATGGCCCCTCTGCTGGAACCGGCCATGAAGGTCCAAGATCTTGCTGGCGGACCTTGGTTACAGGGCACCTATGCCATACAGGTGAACCACACGTAGTCGGCCCTGTGGGCCATAAATAAATAAAAACGGACACGTTTTGTGCAAGTTTTATGTCCAAATAGGCCGCCAGCAAAGAAGATGACAACAACTGGAAAAACGACACTAGCCAGCAGAGGGAGCCGAAGAGCAAGAGACCACCAGCAGGGTTTGTTTGGTTATTTTTATTATTGAATTGTGGTGACTGCACCGATTGGTGCTTGATGGTGTTTTTGGTGCGTTTTTGGGTGCTTCATGGTGCGTCGATGCAGAGCAGACTGCCTCCCCCCCAAAAGAACAATCACAGGTCCTGGGTTGCCATTGTAAATAAAAATAGCGTCGTTGTAAATAATGCGCCCCCACCGTAAGTGTTTTAGTTTGAAGACAATTCCGCAATTCGGTTAGCTGTGGGGGTGAGTCTGTTAGGCAGGGTGCAATGGAGCAGCTGGACATATTTATTTGTGTTTTAAAACTGTCACTCAGGGTCAGGTTAAATGTCGAGGGAACTACACCTACGTGCCACACTAAAAGTAAAGGTAATAGGCCCGGGACGTGCCTACGAGGAGGAGGGTGCAGTGTTGTGGATATGAGAATTGTGTTTTTTTTATTGTGTAGTACATTGTAAAATATCACCCTCCTTCCTCCAGTTGTGTATAAAGGTCAAACGGGCGTCCCTTAATTAGGTCATATACAATCACGTGAGCCAATCATAGATTTCCTGCTTGTTGGTAGTTATTTCCTTATTCTGTGTATTAGGTTAAGGCTTTGTCTTCCATTAATAAATACTCCATTGCACCGAATTCAAATAGATAGATCCCCTTTCATTTTCATTCCCAAAGCCCCATTCCCAAAGCCTCTATTGCCAACTGCATTCGCTGCCATTGCCCATGTGCTCCACCTCGGAGAAGAAGGGCGTGGCCCGCACACCACCATCAAGAGGTGGAGCCAAGAAGCCCCTACGACCAACCAAGAATGAGTGGGTATGGCTCAAGAGGGCGGGGTTATAAAACCCGTTGCATCAGCCCCCACCACGAGTTGCGCCAGAGACGGCAGAGGAGTCGAGACGAGCCCTCGGAGAGAGAAGGGAGACGCGTCCTGAGGTGAGCCAGAGAAGCAGCTTTGGCTCCACCAGCAGCTTTGGCTCCACCAGCAGCTTTGGCTCCACAAGCAGCGTGGGCTCCACCAGGCAGCTTCGACCCGTTACCCCGTGGGAGCCAGATTGCGGTGGCATCGGTGGCCGTCGAGGTTCAGCCCGACGTCCCATGCGGGATCAAGCTCCAGCCAGCTCCGTGCCTTCCTCCCCTTCTCTGCCGTCCCAAACCATTCCAGCCAATCGTTCCTGCCTCCATTCCCCATTCGTGTGAGTCCGTCTTTGTTTGTTCTGTCCTGGGTTAAGTAAGACTGCATAGGTAAGCTAAGTTTCACTGTGTCCTTCTGGTCCGTCCCTCTTTCTGCCTTAATTTTATTATCCTTCCTTCTCCTTGGTTTCTTTTGTTTGTAAATAGTAATAAGAAATCATATTCGTATTTCCTACCTTTTGTCTTCTTCTTCTTCACATCCGTCGTCTTTGTCTTTTCCCAATTGAATACCTATGGCACGATTTGGCCAACGTTAAGGAATCGGGTCTAGTCATTGTTAACGGTTCGGGCCGCGGCTGCCATCCGCTCGGCAAATTAACATCTTATCCGCGGTCGCGAACGAAGCTGCTCACCGGCCTTTCCGGAGGTGGCGGTGCAGCTTCAGGGACCACGTCGGTCAGTAACAAGCGAGGGGACTAATCCCCCCTCAAAGGGGAACCATAGGCCGACGTTGGGTTCCGTAACAATATATATATATATATTATATATATATACATATATTCAACGACATAACAGCGTGACGAGCGCTGTCCCGATCTCCTGTGGACCGAAGTCCTAGACCAAAGCGTCACCTCCGACCCGGAGGCCTCAGCCCGGCCACTCTGTCAACAGACAGAGATTTATTCATTGGTCCCCATTGGCTAAACATCAAGCAGAGCCGCCGATCCGGATTTCGGGCTTATTAACCCGTTTTAGGGCCCCGGGCAGAGCCTGCCTTTTTTACACGAAAAAAGGTAAAAAGTCAAACATTTGAACAGCCTTGGACGTGCACCTTGACCCCATGGTCAAGGCACATCGTCAACAAGGCTGTCCCCATAACAATACACATGCGCCTCAACCCCGAGGGGGAAGCGCATGGTCATTCAAACGCATGCATCATGCCCCCCGAAGGGCCACAATGCATGGTCATACAATTGGGACCACTCCTCTTAATAGGAGTGAGACCCCTTAATCCACCGGCAGGGCATTACTCCTGCCAGGTCCGATTTGCGTGCAGTTTTACGCGCCTGTTTTGGGGCCACAGGGAAGCCCTGCCTTTTTTACTATGAAAAAAGGTAAAAAGTCAAACATTTGAACAGCCTTGGACGTGCACCTTGACCCCATGGTCAAGGCACAACGTCAACAAGGCTGTCCCAATAACAATACACATGCGCCTCAACCCCGAGGGGGAAGCGCATGGTCATTCAAACGCATGCATCATGCCCCCCGAAGGGCCACAATGCATGGTCATACAATTGGGACCACTCCTCTTAATAGGAGTGAGACCCCTTAATCCACCGGCAGGGCATTACTCCTGCCAGGTCCGATTTGCATGCAGTTCTACGCGTGTTTAGGGCCCACACGGAAGGCCTGCCTTTTTTGCAATGAAAGAAGGTAAAAAGTCAAACATTTGAACAGCCTTGGACGTGCACCTTGACCCCATGGTCAAGGCACAACGTCAACAAGGCTGTCCCCATAACAATACACATGCGCCTCAACCCCGAGGGGGAAGCGCATGGTCATTCAAACGCATGCATCATGCCCCCCGAAGGGCCACAATGTATGGTCATACAGTTGGGACCACTCCTCTTAATAGGAGTGAGACCCCTTAATCCACCGGCAGGGTATTACTCCTGCCAGGTCCGATTTGCATGCAGTGCTTATTTACCTGTATTGGGGGCCACAGGGAAGCCCTGCCTTTTTTACAAGAAAAAAGGTAAAAAGTCAATCATTTGAACAGCCTTGGACGTGCACCTTGACCCCATGGTCAAGGCACATCGTCAACAAGGCTGTCCCCATAACAATACACATGCGCCTCAACCCCGAGGGGGAAACGCATGGTCATTCAAACGCATGCATCATGCCCCCCAAAGGGCCACAATGCATGGTCATACAGTTGGGACCACTCCTCTTAATAGGAGTGAGACCCCTTAATCCACCGGCAGGGAATTACTCCTGCCAGGTCCGATTTGCATGCAGTTTTATTTACCTGTATTGGGGGCCACAGGGAAGCCCTGCCTTTTTTACAAGAAAAAAGGTAAAAAGTCAAACATTTGAACAGCCTTGGACGTGCACCTTGACCCCATGGTCAAGGCACATCGTCAACAAGGCTGTCCCCAAAACAATACACATGCACCTCAACCCCGAGGGGGAAGCACATGGTCATTCAAACGCATGCATCATGCCCCCGAAGGGCCACAATGCATGGTCATACAGGTGGGACCACTCCTCTTAATAGGAGTGAGACCCCTTAATCCACTGGCAGGGAATTACTCCTGCCAGGTCCGATTTCCATGCAGTACTTGCGCATTTAGGGCCCGCACAGAAGGCCTGCCTTTTTTGCAGTGAAAAAAGGTAAAAACTCAAACATTTGAACAGCCTTGGACGTGCACCTTGACCCCATGGTCAAGGCACATCGTCAACAAGGCTGTCCCCAAAACAATACACATGCGCCTCAACCCCGAGGGGGAAGCACATGGTCATTCAAACGCATGCATCATGCCCCCGGAGGGCCACAATGCATGGTCATACAGGTGGGACCACTCCTCTTAATAGGAGTGAGACCCCTTAATCCACCGGCAGGGAATTACTCCTGCCAGGTCAGATTTGCATGCAGTTTTTTGCTCGCCACAGGGCGGAACACTGCGAAAAATCTAACCAATGAGGACCGAAATCGTCTATTAAGTTGATCAAGGCACCTCCTAGCTTTAATGGTGAGCACCAGCCACGAATTATGTCTCACACGGTAAATACCGCATAACCCGCAAGGAACCAACAGCCTGTCTGCCACACAGACCATCGTTCCCGCCAGTGCAAACCAAAACCAGGGGGTGCGGTGCGATCGGCCGTCCGTCCTGAAAATCGTCCGTCCTGACGATTTTGCAGTATGCCGTCCTGACGAGGGTTAATAAGCCCGAAATCCGGATCGGCGGCTCTGCTTGATATTTAGCCAAAACGTCACACCAATGAATAAATCTCTGTCTGTTGACAGAGTGGCCGGGCTGAGGCCTCCGGGTCGGAGGTGACGCTTTGGTCTAGGACTTCGGTCCACAGGAGATCGGGACAGCGCTCGTCACGCTGTTATGTCGTTGATTATTATCCCCGCCGATTGCACCGCACCCCCTGGTTTTGGTTTGCACTGGCGGGAACGATGGTCTGTGTGGCAGACAGGCTGTTGGTTCCTTGCGGTATTTACCGTGTGAGA
>NC_136265.1:196378486-196568899 GCF_964187855.1 Myxine glutinosa | reverse complement strand
ATGAAACGCTATGACGCTATGAAAAAAAAATCGCTATGACGCTATGAACGATATGAAAGCTATGACGCTATGATGCTATGAAAAAAAAAATCGCTATGAAACGCTATGACGCTATGAACGCTATGACGCTATGAAAAAAAAAATCGCTCGCTTTACCAAGGGGCTCGCTCTCCCCCCGTTCCCCTCCCCTCCCCTTCCCCCTCCCCCACCCGGCAATGCCGGGTACTTCTGCTAGTGTATATATATATATATATATATATATATATATATATATATATATATATATATATATATATATATATATATGTATATGTATATATATATATATATATGTATATATATATATATATATGTATATATATATATATATATGTATATATATATATATATATATATATGTATATATATATATATATATGTATATATATATATATATATATATATATATACACACAGGGGGCTGCAAAAGTAGGTATACAGTAATGAAAAACAAAACGTGTGCACAAAACGTATTTTATTGATTATACAAGCATATCAATAATAAACATATCAATAATAAACATATTAATCCCTCAAATGTTCAAACTGTTTGCCCTCGGCATTCACACACTCCACTAGTCGAGTGTGGACACCCATGCACACTCTGGCACAAACGTCTTTATCAGCATCAATTTCCTGTCAAGCCTCCCGTATGAACTTAATCATGGCATCAACAGAACGTGGCTTGCGTGCGAAACCCCTGTCTTTTACACATCCCCAGAAAAAGAAGTCCATAGGGGTGAGATCCGGCGAACGTGGTGGCCAGTCAATGGCTTCCCGACGTCCAATCCACCTGTTGGGAAATTCTTTGTCAAGTAGCGCACGCACAGTTAGTGCGAAGTGTGGTGGCGCCCCATCCTGCTGAAAGTAGAAGTCGTCCTGCTGCTGTTGTTCGCGTACCTGTGGTATGATTGTATCCGTCAGCATGTTCAGATACACGTGTTGATCGACAGTCCTGTGCAGAATGGTAGGTCCAACGACACCTTTGCAGGACAGGCCAGCCCACACTGTCACCCCAGGTTGGTTGAGCTGTTGCTCAATCGTGATTTTAGGGTTTTCAGTTGCGTAGTACACACAATTGTGCCGATTAACGGCACCCGATAGCTTAAAGTTTGCTTCATCGGACCACACGATTTTGCGCAGAATGCTGTCACCCTCTCGTTCCTCGTTGAGGATGGCTTCGCAAAATTGTAAACACCGATCCGAGTCATCCTCTAATAAACCATGTATCAATCGTGGCACGTACATTTTCAGTCCTGCACGGTGCATCAAACGACCCAACGATCTGCGTTCAATACCCAATTCAGATGACGCCCTGTTTTTCGATTTCTGAGGGCTCTGGGTAAATGCCAGGGCGACTTGCATTGCATTCTCTGGCGTTGTCACGGTGGCTGGTCGACCACTCTTCGGCGAGTTGTGGATAGACCCCGTCCTCTCAAATTTGTCACGTATCCGGTAAATCGTGAGCCTCGTTTTTGGAGGCGATGCAAATGTTTCTCGCCACTGCTCTCGTACACGTTCACTATTCTCTGTCTTCCAGTACTGTTTCAAAATCCATTTGCGCTCCTCGTCTGTTGAATTACCAGCCATCGTTTAATTTCCACTTCACCTGCAAATAATAGATGTGTTATAGAAAAAAATACGAAAATAAAAATATTAAAAATGGTAATAATGATTTTAATGAATTAAATGAATTCTAGTATTAAATGAATCCTAGCACCACTATTATAATACTGGTAATACTGGTATAATCCTTACTGTATACCTACTTTTGCAGCCCCCGTATATATATGTATATATATGTATATATATATGTATATATATATATATATATATATATATATATATATATATATATATATATATATATATACAGTGGTACCTCGGCTTACGAGTTTAATCCGTTCCGTGACGGAGCTCGTAAGCCAAATCGCTCGTAAGTCAAAGCAAATTTTCCCATTCAAATGCATTGAAATGCTATTAATCCGTTCCAGCCTCAAAAAAAAACACCAATTTTTTTTGTTAGGTGCTTTTAAATAACAAAAATGTACTTTATAAATAACAAATAATGTATAAACAAGCACGACCTCGTATATACTGTACATAATACAAGAGAATGTAAAGAAATAAACTGGTTTTATTAAGCAGAGGAGAAGAGCATGCCAGGTGAGGTGTGCGTGTTGTCGACTTGGCGAGGCAGTACGATCGTACTCCTTCTACGATATGTACGATTTTGAAGCAGAAGGAGTCCATAAAGGCTATAACGCCAGCCAAGGGCGTTACGATTATTTCAAAGCTCCGGACCTCTATCCATGAAGATATGGAGAAGTTGTTGTTTGTGTGGTTGAAGGAGAAGCAGCTCGCAGGAGATACCGTGACCGAGAGCATCATGTGTTTGAAAAGATTGAAACTCGGATATCGAGCACGGACCACGAGGTGTTTTTTCTTTTTTCTTAATCTCGGTTTCAGTGAACTTTTGCTCTGTGCTCACGTGTACTGTACCTGTACCTGTAATGGTACGTCAGAGGATGGCACATGTTGTCATCATATTAAGTGCAAGATGTTCTGCATCGTAAGTTGGTACACCGTGGTCTTTCGGCGGTGTTTAAGCAGGCCGTCTTGGCTTCTGTCACCATTGGCATTGAGTCTTTCGATGTAGGTAGGTCGTTGTGTGCCGGTGCCTTGGCCGAATTCCTTCATTGCTGCATTGTTAGCTCACCTGGTTTTTTATACCACATCTTTGGTTATCGGACCAGCGAATGACGTCATCTCCTCCAAAGTATGGCTTATTCTCACTTGTCTTGGACGATCTTCTACTTCTAGCCTTCCACCGTGCATTTGGTGTCCACTGTACTTACTGTACAGTGCCTGGTAAAATTGATGTAATGGGTTTTTGACCGTAAACGCCATGAACCGTCATGAACCGTCAACCGCCATGAACCGCCATGAACCGTCAACGCCATGAACCGCTAACACTCAAAAGCCCATTTATCGCGCCTTATAAAGCAAAACGCAAACCGAAAGCCATGCCTCTCAAGCGAGGCGTGCTTCCGTGGTCACGTGATCCACAGGTGAAGCTCATTATACCCGCACGCGCGACACGCTTTGGCGGTCACGTGACCAGCCACTCTGGAGGCGGGGATCCCCGCCGATGACGTCACCGGCTGGAGCAAGGAGATTCCTCGCTCATGTATTTCGACGATTGCGTGTTTTATATCCAAGCAGAGATGCTTTCACGGCAAGATAACCGCGTGACCGGAACCGGAAGCCACAACCGGAAAATTCAAAAAAATAAATTTTTTGAGCTCGTACATCGGATCTCGGCTCGTATCCCAAAGCAACAAACCGCCCGAGCGACGGCTCGTATCCCGAAAAACTCGTACGTTGGGGCACTCGTAAGCCGAGGTACCACTGTATACTGAAACGCAAAAGAAACTTACCACCTTTGAAACCTTTAAATATCAACAATAACACTGCGTGTAGTAAATGTGTGAACTTATTTGTGGACAATAGTGTCCTCACTGTCAGACAAAACGGTCACGGATGGTCACTTGAACCTTCAATGGTCACTTCATAGCACAGCTGTTGAACAGCCGTTTTGACTGTCAGTGATTAGCCAAGAGGTACGGGATGATTTTAATGAGCTGCACGTGATGTCTTGATATTGGCTTTAAAAAGGCCAGTGCAAAATGGGCATTTCAATCAACATGCCACGATTGTCAAGGGATCAACGGCAGCGTGCCCTGGGCATGCTGCAAGGTGGACTGAGCTACCGTGAGGTGGCACGTCGCCTTGGCTGTTCACACCAGACGATATCGGCCCTGGTGGACAGAGACACCCTCCACAACTCTGCAGATGACAGACCTCGATCAGGGAGGCCAAGAGTCACCACTGCAAGGCAGGACAGGCAGATGGTCCGAAGTCACCTGCAGGATCGATTCCGTCCAGCATCCCGCACTGCGGCAGAAACTCCGGGGCGTGCAAACCCACGGATCTCCAATGATACTGCACGAAGACGACTGCATGACTATGGTCTGACTGCCAGAAGACCATACAGAGGCCCCGTGATGACGGTTGCCCATCGCCGCAACCGGCAGAGATGGTGCCAGCAGCATCAGCGGTGGACCTTGGCGCAGTGGAACGAGGTCGCTTTCAGCGATGAGTCAAGGTTCTGTGTGGACAGTCCTGATGGGCGTGAGTGTGTCTGGAGAAGAACTGGCGAGCGATATGCCGATTGTTGCGTGCGTCAAGCCAACAGGTGGGGTGGCCCAAGTGTGATGGTGTGGGCAGCCATATCAGGCCGGTACAGGACGCCACTGGTGGTTGTGGATGGGAATCTTAATGCCCAGCGGTATGTGGATAACATCCTGCGACCTCATCTGCTGCCATTCCTGCTAGACCACCCAGAACTGAGAACCTTTCAGCATGACAACGCTCGTCCCCATGCTGCTCGCTTTACCACTGCATTTCTCCAAGGCGAGAATATCAACACCATGCAGTGGCCTGCGCTCTCCCCTGACCTGAATCCCATAGAGCACCTGTGGGATGAGCTTGGGAGACGCGTAGTTGGCAGGGCCAGGACACGGGCAGAGCTGCTTCAGACATTGAGGACTGAGTGGGACAGAATCCAGCAGCAATCCATCCAAAGACTGGTAGGCAGTATACGCCGACGATGCACTGCCTGTATCCAAAACAATGGTGGCCATACACGCTATTGAAAGGGGACTGACATTGCACCCTGTGCTGTTCTGTACTGTAGAACAAACTGATGAGATGGTGTATCTTGGTCAAA
The DNA here is from genome assembly GCF_964187855.1 of Myxine glutinosa. Lineage (NCBI taxonomy): Eukaryota > Metazoa > Chordata > Myxini > Myxiniformes > Myxinidae > Myxine > Myxine glutinosa. Next base: position 196,564,068 of record NC_136265.1, on the reverse strand, counting down.
AACTTGACATGTCATCAATAAAATGCCAATGTTTCAATTAGCAATTGTTGGTTTGTTTTATTTTGAACTGTTACAATTTTATTACATTTCAAACAAGTGGTAAATTTCTTTTGCGTTTTCGGTCTTTTTGAAGTTGGTCAAAATGGTCAAAATGGTCAAATTTTTCGGTCAAAATGCCCATTTTGCACTGGCCTTTTAAAAGCCAATATCAAGACATCACCTGCAGCTCATTAAAATCATCCCGTACCCCTTGGCTAATCACTCACTGACAGTCAAAACGGCTGTTCAACAGCTGTGCTATGAAGTGACCATTGAAGGTTCAAGTGACTATCCGTGACCGTTTTGTCTGACAGTGAGGACACTATTGTCCACAAATAAGTTCACACATTTACTATACGCAGTGTTATTGTTGATATTTAAAGGTTTCAAAGGTGGTAAGTTTCTTTTGTGTTTTCAGTCTTTTTGAAGTTGGTCAAAATGGTCAAATCCTTTCGGTCAAAATGCCCATTTTGCACTGGCCTTTTTAAAGCCAATATCAAGACATCACGTGCAGCTCATTAAAATCATCCCGTACCCCTTGGCTAATCACTGACAGTCAAAACGGCTGTTCAACAGCTGTGCTATGAAGTGACCATTGAAGGTTCAAGTGACCATCCGTGACCGTTTTGTCTGACAGCGAGGACACTATTGTCCACAAATAAGTTCACACATTTACTACACGCAGTGTTATTGTTGATATTTAAAGGTTTCAAAGGTGGTAAGTTTCTTTTGCGTTTCAGTATATATATATATATATGTATGTATGTATGTATGTATGTATGTATGTATGTATATATAATATATATATATATATATATATAATATATATATATATATATATATATATATATATATAATATATATATATATATATATATATTATATATATATATATATATATATATAATATATATACAGTATATCTCTATATATAAAGGAGGAGTGTGTGTGTGTGTGTGTGTGTGTGTGTGTGTGTGTGTGTGTGTGTGTGTGTCTGTCCTGGATGTCCGCTTATAACTCAAGAACTACACATCGGAGAAAAGTTTTAGACACAGATTCGGAATCAGCATAAAATCCTGGTGGTTTTAGGCTACGTTTTATTTTAATATCAATGGTTTAAAAACCGCGCCAGCTGCAATTCCATGGTGTAGTTTGTGGCGGCGCTATTGCTCCTTTCCGATCCCGCGGTTGCGCGTGCGTACAGTATACTGTCCGTACATATTTATATATTTTCAATGTGCTTTTTATTGTATTTTAAATTGTTTTTTAGCTTCTTTTATTGTTAATTTATGTACTATTGTATTTATTTTAAATATATATTTTTAGGAAAACAAATGTTTTCATGTCCATAGGAGTGACGTAAAGTCGCACATAATGACAAAATGCGTGCCATTTTTTCGCGCCAAGAACGAATAAACGGTAGTTGAGATTTTATTCGAATTCGAATTCCATTAAATTTCAACTGTTGGAAACAATAATTATTTCAACTGTTGGAAATTGAAATAATTATTGTTTCCAACAGTTGAAATTTAATGGAATTCGAATTCGAATAAAATCTCAACTAAAAAAAAAAACGTCGCGTTTTAAAATTATGACGTCATCAGCGTATTTCGGAACGTTAATTTTTCAACTTCATATTCGGAATCAGTACGTCACAGAGCAACTACAGCACACCTTAAATGTTTAAAAAACCTTTGGGTTTTAAAATTATGACGTCATCAGCGTATTTCGTAACGTTAATTTTTCAACTTTGCCGACAATGACTTCCGACTTCGGGTTCGGAATGCGCGACCAATGCCATTTGACAGGGAATAAAAATAAATGCGACATTCAATTGACGACAATGACTTCCGACTTGACTCCCCCTTCCCCTCCCCCTCCACCCTAACCCCTCCCCTTCTCCCCTCCCCCTCCCCCTCCCCCTCCCCCTACCCCTTCCCCCCTACCCCTTCCCCCTTCCCCCTCCCCTCCCCCTCCCCTTCCCCCTCCCCCTTTCTCCTCCCCCCTCCCCCTCCACTCCCCTCCCCCCTCCCCTCCCCCCTTCCCCCTTCCCCCTCCCCTCCCCCTCCCTTCCCCCTCCCCTCTCCCCCTCCCCCTCCCCCTCCCCCTCCTGTCCCCCTCCCCTCCCCCTCCCCCCCTCCCCTCCCCCCCTTTCTCCCTCCCCTCCCCCTCCCCCCTCCCTTCCCCCCCTCCCCTCCCCTCCCCCCTCCCCTCCCCCTCCCCTCCCCCTCCCCCTCACCCTCCCCCTTTCTCCCTCCCCCCTTTCTCCCTCCCCCCCTTTCTCCCCTCCCCCCTCCCCTCCCCCCTCCCCCACCCCCTCCACCTCCACTCCCCCCTCCCCCCTCCCCTCCCTCCTTCCCCCCATGGTCCTCCCTTTCCCCCCTACCCCCCTCCCCTCCCCCTCCCCCCTCTTCTCTCCTCTCCTCCTCCCCCTTCCCCCTCCCCCCTCCCCTCCCCCTCCCCTTCCCCCCTCCCCTCCCCCCTCCTGCTCCCCCTCCCCCCTCCCCTCACCCCTTCCCCTCCCCCTTTCTCCATCCACCCCTCCTCCCCCTCCCCCTCCCTCCCTCCCCCTCCCCCCTTTCTCCTCCCCCTCCCCCCTCCCCCCTCCCTTCCCCCCTCCCCTCCCCTCCCCCTCCCCCTCCCCTCCTTCCCCCCTCCCTTCCCCCCTCCCCCTCCCCCCTACCCTCCCCCCTCCCCCCTCCCTTCCCCCCCTCCCCTCCCCCTCCCCTCCCCCCTCCCCTCCCTTCCCCCCCTCCCCTCCCCCCTCCCCTCCCCCTTTCTCCCCCCTTTCTCCCTCCCCCCTTTCTCCCTTCCCCCTTTCTCCCTCCCCCCTCAACTCCCCCCTCCCCCACCCCTCCACCTCCACTCCCCCCTCCCCCCTCCCCTCCCCTCCCTTCCCCCCATGGTCCTCCCTTTCCCCCCTACCCCCTCCCCTCCCCCTCCCCCCTCTTCTCTCCTCTCCTCCTCCCCCTCCCCCCCTCCCCCCTCCCCTCCCCCTCCCCTTCCCCCCTCCCCTACCCCCTCCTGCTCCCCCTCCCCCCTCCCCTCACCCCTTCCCCTCCCCCCTTGCTCCATCCACCACTCCCCCCCTCCCCCCTCCCCCTCCCCCCTTCCCCCCTCCCCTCCCCCTCCCCTCCCCCCTCCCCTCCCCCTCCCCTCCCCCCTCCCCTCCCTTCCCCCCTCCCTTCCCCCCTCCCCTCCCCCCTCCCCCCCTCCCCTCCCCCCTCCCCTCCCCCCTCCCCTCCCCCCTCCCCTCCCCCCTCCCCTCCCCCTCCCCCTCACCCTCCCGCTTTATCCCTCCCCCCTCCCTCCCTACCCCCGTCCGGCAATGCCGGGTACTTCCCATGGCCAGCTGTACGTGGGCTGCTCGAGGGTTGGAAAACCAAGCAATCTTTATGTCTTCGCACCAAGTAAGAAAACCAGAAATGTTGTATACCAAGAGGTTTTGAGAAATTGACAATTGACAAAACGTCATGTAGGAAATGTTCTGTGATATTGCTCTAAAATATACATGTTCTTTTCATCATATATTTGTCTTATTCTTATTCAACCCGGGCGAAGCCGGGTACCTCAGCTAGTATATATATACATGGCATTTAATATGGAATATTTTTTTTTCTTGACTTTGCTTTACTTTCTTAACTCAGTATATCAATCTGGTGAGTTTCTTTTACACTTTGGTGATTTATTTGTTAAAATAACCATGTCACTGATTGTCTGTCGCAGCAAGAAGTCAACAACAGGATTATATCACAGGTGGCGTGGCAAAATGTACGGACAGGTGCATTTGATGATTGGCTTCACAGTCGGGTATACAAGGGTTGTTGCGTTGTGTATTAGTGGAAAACAACTGCTGCACGTCTCCAAAGGTTATTGCTGCTTCCTCTGGAGATGGTCCGTCAACTCGACAATGCTGTTTGTCATGGAGTGGTGGCTTTACAAAATTACGGCATGAAACAGCGTGCTATTGCTCGGCAGTATGGCATCACTCAAGGTCAGGTGTCAAAGATGCCGAAACGAAATGCTCAGAGGGGTGATCCTACTCCTATACCGAGCCAAGACGTCCCCGCAGAACCACAAGGAGGGATGATCGCCAGCTGCACCGGTTAGTCTGCAATGGCCGTACCAAGTCAGCTAAGCCGCTTAGGGCTGAGTGGCAGCAACTGACAAATGTGCCTGTATCCAGAAGGCTAGTCAACCAATGACTGGTTCAAGCAGGCTATCGTGCCAGGCGTCCCCTGAGAAAGCCACGCCTGACCAGACAACACAGCCAGCGCCGATTGCAGTGGGCCAGAGAGCACCGTCAATGGCAGCCAGGACACTGGAATCACGTGATCTTCAGTGAGGAGTCGAGATTTCTGGTCTATCGTCAAGATGGCCGCGTCCGAGTGCGCAGACAAGTGCATGAAGCCTACAACAAAGATTGTATAGTGCCAAGAGTCCAAGCTGGAGGTGGTGGGGTGACTGTTTGGGCTGCTTTTCATGTAGGGGGCAAAACTGACCTGGTTGTTCTGAATGGAAACCTGAACCAGTTCAAGTACAGGGCCATTCTGGAAGAAACATTGCTTCCATTTGCTCGTGCAGCCTTTCGAGGAAACTTTGTCTTCCAAGATGACAATGCACGGCCTCATCGTGCTCGCATGATCCAACACTTTCTTGCTGACCGTGGTGTAGAGCATATGGAGTGGCCTGCCATGTCCCCGGATATGAATCCGATAGAGAACTTGTGGGTAGAATTAACGCGTCAAATCGACCACTTGGCCCAGCAGCCGACCTCTGTGCGTGAATTGCAGCAGACTATTGTCACTGCATGGCAAGCGATTCCTGTCCAAACCTTGGCAAATCTCGTGAACAGCATGCCTCAACGTGTACGTGCTCTCCTGAATGCTCGTGGGGTTACACGAAGTACTGAACTGTAATTTTACTGTCCGTAATCGCAGTCGCAATTTAACTTTTGTTTTTGTTAAAAAAATTTTTGGCTAATGTGCACAATAAAGAGATACTTCTGGAAAACGTACAGAAGTTTAATACAGTACTGTCCATTAATTGAGTTCGATATCAGTTTACATCACTTTCAAGGATCAATTTATTTGTTTCGAAATGTCAAATATGTGGTTTTTGTTTCTTTTAAAGGTCACATTAACAAAATCTAGAATAATTTCAACATAATTCCAATGAACTTTTGGTTCTAAGACATCTTGAAAAGTAAGTTCACCCCCACAAAAAAAAAAATTCCATATTAAATGCCAAGTCTGTATATACAGTATATATGTATATATATATATATATATATATATATATATATATATATATACAGTATATATATATATATATATATATATATATACACACAATGATAAATTGGATATTTTGTATTTCATTTTTAATTATTTTGTATAAATTTCTAAAAAAAAAAAAAATTCCACTGACATTTTGGGGTATAATGTGTGGATCATTGATAAAAAATAATCTTAATTTAATCCATTTTAAATTCAGGCTGTAACACAACAAAATGTGAAAAAAGTCAAGGGGTGTGAATACTTTCTGAGTGCACTGTACAGAAAATATAACCATATACATATTAGCTCCATTTATATGAGTAAGATTAGGCTAATCCCCACTCTAGCAGGGAAAATGGCCTTAAAATGCCTGTTATTGTATATGAGTAAGATTCGGCAAATGTGAAAAAGGGATTTCCTGGGCCAGGTCCTCCCCATTCCAAAATTGAGAGAAGAATGGTTTTGGAGGTTCGCTGGAATGTAGACAGACCCTTGGATATATATTTGTACAGGAAACAGACTGAAACGAATAAAGTGTTACATTTTTAATTTATGCAATCCCAGTTGCCACACATGGTAGTGATGCTCATGCACCTTCCATGGACATGGTGTCTTCCATGGATGCTGCCACCTAAAGAGGTAAAATGTTAGGGGACATTTTGGAAGCTGATTTATATGATTGCAGCTTGCTCCCTGGCTTTAAAAAATACCAAATGTGGCAGAACACAAGGAAGTGCATACAGTCAGGTAGAGTTTACTACTATATCACCGTAGAACTCAGAATTCGCAAAAATAATATGGGTTGGCATGGCATACAATCCATGCATATCAATTTTTAGCTTCCGTACCAAACTACAAATGGAAACAAATGCAGAATAGTATATTGCATCGCTTGCAAGGACTGGGGGAAATATTATGCCTGAGAGAATGATAATTTTTACACTCAGATTGGAAGAACACAAAAGGGCAGTGCAGTTTTGCAAGGTAGTGTACTCGCAAGAGCACGTCCATTGCATGAAACGTGGCCAGGAGTTTGACCCGAGTGTACCGCTCGTCTTGGGGAGCACGTCCAATAAACATCGCCGATGGGTTCTCGAGCCATAGCATCCAAGAGGCCAGGAGAGCGGCTGAAGAGGTGGAACAATTGACATACCGTAGCTATGCAGTAAAAAAAAAAAACATTAGTGAAGGTGTTGAAAATGGGATGGTGCAAGGTGCACACTATGTCGGTCCAAGGTAAACGGACATCAACGCGACACCACATCACCAAGCAGTACCACACAGAACCACCTTTAGAGGCCATTTTCCCCCGCAGAGTGGGGGTTGGCCTTTTTGGGCACCGTGGTGCCCTTTTTGAAGCGATGTTTTATGGCCGGATGCTTTTCCTGCCGCCAACCGTTAGTCGCCTCTTGCGACACACAGGTAATTACCAGTGAACTGGTACTCAATTTGCCGACCTCGGAAGGATGACAGGCTGAGTTAAGCCCCCTGGTGTTAATTCAGTGATCGACCGGGATTCAAACCCAGGATCCTGGGATCCCAAGCCAGCACCCTAACCGCTAAGCCAACACAGAACCACCCAATTATGCAACCAGCTTGCCAGCACACTCTACCTATACACCCTCTGGTGTATCGAAAAAGGATGAGAGGAAAACTTGATTGCATTTCATTATATCCATACAATATTGCATTGGTTTGAAACATGGCAGTCAGATCTTTCTTTTCTTTTTGTTGAACTTGCAAACGCGAGGATCACTCTACTCGATCATTCCGGTGTGTATTGTAGCAAGATATAACTATTTCCTGTGACTTAAAGCAATTTGAAGTTGGAACTCGCTTCATTCCACAGACTTGTTTACACAGCAATGTTTTATACCTCTTGGCCTGGTCAATGCCCCGGTTTACCGAGTGTGAAATGCGAGCTTGAACCATCAAGTTTCAGTCCTTGGATATTGGAATTTTGTAATGTGTTTCCATTACCAAACGAAGATGAGATAATTGTATTCGGTGGCAATTAGCAAGAGAGGTCTGCTCAGCAATATTGGCAGAAGCATCCATCACTGTTTCCCCCAGCTACAATTATTTCATCCACCCCAGCTTAAATAGATCGATAGTTTTGCCTGCTCTGGGGCACAATGGAAGGAGCTTGTGAAAAGATGGCTCATGTGAAGTGAAATGATCTTGTCGTGTGGTAACTAATTCACGATTTACCTGAAATTGTATTTCCTTTTTAAAATGTGTTTAACAATCTCTATTATGAGGTAAAACTATAAGAGTAACAGATTCACCATTTAGCTGAAAATTTCCAAACTTGTACATTTTGTTGTCATCTTGTTTCATTCAAACTTATTTTGTTGAGAGCGTTGCATTTACATTTTTACATCTTTACATATTTGGTACACAGCCCCTCCCTCTTCCATCTCCAGGCGATGACGCGTGCCGAAAGTGAGTACTCAGTTTTCACTCCGGTTTCTTTTTTGTTGTACACCGCACCTTTCCGATGCCATCTCCAGGCGCTGCATAACGTCATTGCCGGGCACCGAAGGGGGCTCGGCAGTGACGCACGCTGAAAGGGAGTACAGGCAGTCCCCGGGTTACGAACGAGTTCCGTTTTTAAGTCTGTCTGCAAGTCGAATTTGTATGTAAGTCGGAACAGTTACGTACGGTTCACATCTAGTGTCAATTAGTCAAATGTTTGTCTTAGTATATAGTATATATTTTACCTAAAACATCTATAGGTATAAAAAGCCTGGTGTTGGCTTAGCGGTTAGTGTGCCGGCTTGGGATCCTAGGATCCTGGGTTCGAATCTTGGTCGATCGCTAAATTAACACCAGGGGGGGTTGACTCAGCCTGTCATCCTTCCGAGGTCGGCAAATTGAGTACCAGCTTGCTGGGATGAATGATCACGGTGTGTACCAGGATTTAGAATAGGTACACCGTATCCCTGCGCATCGTAAGAGGCGACTAAGGGTTGGTGCCAGGAAGGGCATCCGGCCATAGAAACATTGCCTCAAACAGGGAACCATGATTGTCATGGGGCCCGCAAGGCTAACCCCTGCTCTAGCAGGGAAAATGGCCTTAAAACGATCATTCATTCATTCATTTTATCTATAGGTATAAAAAACATGAAAGAAACATTTCTTAAACTGTTTAGATAGAAAAGAAAAGATAATGATTAAAGGTTAACACTAACTCTCGTTCCAATTGATGTCTTGCAAGCCTTGAAACGATCATACCTTGATATATATCTCCGAGATGATGGGCCTGGTGTTGGAGAGGATGGACCTGGTGCTGGAGAGGATGGACCTGGTGCTGGTCAATTTTCTTAAAGTAAACATCAAGGGTGGCTTGAACAGAGCTTTTCTCATATTTCTCTTGTCTACCGCTCCCCTTATTATATACTATGTGTGTCTGTTTGATTTTTTTTTTTTCTGTGTGATAAATGTTATCTCTTTCACGAGCCTCGATTCTGTAAACAACCCCCCCCAAAAAAAAAATTAAAAATTAATTTTTTTAAACTTTAAAAAAAATATTAGCCTTTACGGAGGTCGGTACGTAAGTACGGGCGTTCGTAAGTCGGGCGTTCGTAACCCGGGGACTACCTGTACTCAGTTTTCACTCTGGTTTCTTGCTTTCTTGCTTTCTTGTTTTCTTTCTTGTTTGTCCGGGCGATATCTCAGCCATCCTTTGAGCTAGGAAGCTGAAATTTCGGCACAATAGTGAGCAAGTACTTTGTCAAAAAAGGAATTTTTTGTTTTTTGATTAATCAATTAATTGATGAGTTATTTAATTATTAGCGATTGATTAAGTACTTATACATTTCCTTTCTCTTCTGGCCATTATCTCAGGCACCTTTTGAGTTAGGAAGCTGATATTTGGGCATGCCAATGATCAAGTGATTTGGCTGCAAAGGCTGTTTCTTATTTATTGATTAATCAATCATTTAATCGATTAATTATTTAGTTATTCGATTAATGACTAAATTTTTTTTTTTAGTTGCAGATTCTGATGAAAATGGTGGTGGTTTATGTGTTCTATTAGTGAATTGATTAATTATTACATTTTTTATGATTATTATTTATTTATTTTCATTATTAGTTATTTATTTATTTTATTTCTACTCTGGGCACCATTCGGCACCATATCTCAGGCACCTTTTGAGCTGGGAAGCTAATATTTGGACATGACAGTGACCAAGTGATGCAGCTATAAGATATTTTTGATTTATTGATTAATCATTTAATCGAAATTGATTATTTAATTTTTTATTAATGACTTTTTAAAATTTAATTTCTGAAAGATACATCTTTGGATGAAGCACGAGTGGTTTAGTTATGCTATTAGCCAATTGATTAAGAAAATATTTTATGATTATCTTTTATTGATTTTAATTATGCAATTAATCAATCGCTGAATTAACGCCAGGGGGTTGACTCGGCCTGTCATCCTTCCGAGGTCGGCAAATTGAGTACCAGTTCACTGGTAATTCCCTGTGTGTCGCAAAAGGCGACTAACAGGGTTGGCGGCAGGAAGGGCATCCGGCCAAAAAACATTGCTTCAAAAAGGGGACCACGGTGCCTGAAAAAGGCCAACCCCTGCTCTGCGGGGAAAAATGGCCTCTAAAGGTGGTTCCTTTCTTTCTTTCTCCATCCCAACACGGTCTCTATGAGCTGCACTGAGGTATTGCCGGGCGCCAGAGGCATCCCGGCAATGCCGCGCTGTAGGATATTTAATTATTTGGCATGGGGGCCGTGTACTTTGAATGTATCTTTACTTGTTTGTTTTCTTGTTTGTCCGGGCGATATCTCAGTCATCCTTTGAGCTAGGAAGCTGAAATTTGGGCACAATAGTGAGTAAGTGCTTTGGCAAAAACTGTATTTTTATTTTTTGATTAATCAATTAATCTAATTTTTAATCTAATTAATCAATTTTTGATTAATTAATTAATTACTTAATTATTATCAATTTATTAAGTACAGTACTTATTTATTTTCTTTCTCATCTTGGCAATATATCAGGCACCTTTTGAGCTGGGAAGCTGATATTTGGACATGACAGTGAGCAAGTGATTTGGCTGTAAAGCATATTTTTGTTTTATTGATTAATTGATTATTTACTTTTTCAATTAATTATTCAAAAAGTTACAGATTCAGATGGTGATTTAGGTATGCCATTAGGCAATTGATTAATAAATTAATTATTTTAAGATTATTAAGAATATTTCCTTGCATGCAAACAAACAACCAACATAGAAAGACGTCTATCCCCTCCCCCTCCCCACAATACTTGCAAAATCCACCTCTACCCACCCCCTCCCACCCCTCCCCCCTCCCCCCAAAAAATTTGCCCTGAATACATCAAATTGACAATTTAATTAAGATTAAAATTGACAATATTAATCGAACCTCAGGTCAATTGGATGAAGATTAATTATTTTTCAGTTGAAAATTGATGATTTTAGAAGTTTGACCTTGAGTTGACCCTTGCCTTTTGATCTCAAAAATAATTGCTATCCCAATTTAATGACTCAATGTGCAAATGATGTTCAATTTCCAAGTCAATTGGATTTAAAATGGCGATTTCAGAAATTTGACCTCCAGATGACCTTTGACCTCAAAATCAATAGGCTTCTCAATTGTGACAACCTCTACAACTTGGTAAAGTTTCGTGAAGATCGGTTGAAATTTTTGACCTGTAGGCGACTGACATACAGACGAACAAACAAACAGACAGACACACAGACAGAATAACGTACAAGACCAACCAATATACTTGAAAAATCTTCTATTTTGCAAGTAAAAAATGGACAGACCAATGCACGCAACCAATATACTTAATAAATCTTGATTTTGCAAGTAGAAAATGGACAGAACAACGCACGCAACCAATATTCTACTATATAAGAGATGTCTGTCTGTGTGTCGCCATTTTTCTCAGAGATGGCTGAACGGATCTTCGTCAAACTTTCAGAGGTTCCTCAGTGAGTGCCTGGGAGTGTTTTAGGCTAAAAAAAAAATTATTATGAAAAAAAATCGGTTTTTTTGGAGTTAAAAAATAAAATCGCTCGATAGTGCCTAAGCCTTTTTAAATTAATGACAGTTATATACAAGTACACATTCGCATAAATAAATACAAAACAATCACCAGACATTTGAATACAATTATCTATCTATAATTCCAGTAATCTCTGTGTGTCTGTGTGTGTGTCTGTGTGTTTGTCTGTGACCGCTGTTTCTCGACAACCACGGGTCCGATATACTTGAAACTTGCCAGGTATATTGCTGGGGACCCGAGGATGTGCCTTTTCAAGGTTTCATATTAATCGGACAAGTAGTTACCGAGCTATGGCGATTTCTTTACCAAACTCCGCAAGCCGTTCGCTTTGGACCAAACCATTGCATGTAAATAGAGGGGGGGGGATTGTCACCGTACTCGCAAGCCGTTCGCTTTGGACCAAACCATTTCATGTAAATAGAGGGGGGGGATTGTCACCGTACTCGCAAGCCGTTCGCTTTGGACCAAACCATTTCATGTAAATAGAGGGGGGGGATTGTCACCGTACTCGCAGGCCGTTCGCTTTGGACCAAACCATTTCATGTAAATAGAGGGGGGGGATATAATTTTAGATATATATATAGTACGGGCATGCCCTAGTATCAAACAATTCAGGAAGTGTACGAATTTGGTAGTATGGCTTCTTCTTCTTCTTCCTGCTCGGCATCACACTTAACTCAGATACGTGAGCCACATTCGCCCACCAGCATATATATGAACCCCCCTTCACCCTCCCTCCCCTCTCCTTCCCCCCCATCCCCTCCCCCTCCCCCCCATCCCCTCCCCCTCCCCCCCTCCTCCTTCCCCTCCACTTCCCTCCCATCCCCCCTACCCCAACTCCCCCCCCCCCCCCTCCCCCCGCCCGGCAACGCTGGGTACTGCTGCTAGTACTTGATAAATCTTCGATTTTGCAAGTAAAAAATGGACAGAACAATGCACGCAACCAATATACTTGATAAATCTTCGATTTTCGCAACACAAACAGACAGAATAAAAAAGTCAACTGACCAATATACTTTTGTTCCTTGTAACAAGCTTTTGTTCTTTGTTCTCATGTTATGGGATGTTAATATACATATTGTCGAATTTGCCTTTTTGTTTTCCTGATTTTGTGTTTTATTTGATTTTTCTGTTCTTTTTTTAAAACCGATTTTGTGTTGCTCGAGATGGAAGAATGAATGCTGAGCATGGCGAGTTTCCCTTTTTGTTTTCGTAGGTTCATTATATTTTATTTTATTCACATTACATTTAAATTTAATTCAATATTCCCATTTTATATTTAAATTATTTGATAATTTTTTATTTTAAGTTTTTTTTTTTTTTTTTTTTTCAGTGTTCCCAGGTTTATGGAGGAGTTTTACATAATTCACATATGTGACAAAACCATTAGGAGATATCAATGTATTTCTCTTAATTAAAAAGACGTTGGCAGATAATGAAAAAATATCAACATAGTATAATGGGATCTGAACCTTTTATCTTTCTTTTGGGAACTGTGATGACCAAGTTTTAACCAAAGTACACTCCAATGTTATATAACTTTGCTTCTTCTTCCTCTTTTTTCTTCTCCTCTTTCTCTTCCTCCACTTCCTTTTGTTTCTTTCTCTTTGTTTTTTCACATGCATCCGAACAACGACAAATATCGATACCTGTGAAACACCAGGATGAGAGTTTATAGCTGGGTCAAGATTCGAGCACCTGTGAGACGAGACACCTAAGAGACAAGTGTGCATCCCTTTACGTTATCCTGCCAGCCCGTTATCATTTGACTGAACACGTGGAGCACACAACTTCTTGCACGGAAGGGGAAACACCATTTGGTCTCTGCTAAAGTCAGCAGTTTGTTCCATAACCTTTGCTGAGACGTGGAGTATCACTGTGTGTATTTCAACTGTGTCCAGTCTAGATTCCTGATACATCATTATTTTGAAGGGGAGAACATTGGATAATTGCATTGCATTCCTGATTGGCAGGTGATAACGAGGTCGTTTATTGGCAATGGGGAGGGAAGACATAACCAAATAATCATCGTCAACACATCTTGGACGGCTGTTTCACTATTACCCTCATTGTTTTGTTTTTGTCTAGATACGTATGTTCACCAAAAGGATCTTCCTGTAGGACTACAGTATTGGATGATGTGTCAAACAAGGCCATTTTCACAACTACATCACCCAGAATTACTCCATTCATTGGTATAACTTGATTGTTGTAATTTTATTATCGGTATCTGCTTCACTTCTAGGTCACTCGTATCAATCATGTCACGTCCCCCGTCTCCACTCGGAAGAAACGACCTGCTTTCATTGATGCATGTATCTGTCAAAACAGTTGACAAATGTGTACGATTACTCAATTGCAGCACAAATCAGTCCAAGTTGTTTGGATAATTGGCGCAAATTTGTTTCACTTCGTTGCTCCATTTTTTTTTACTGGCATATTATTTCATGGGATCCACTTTTTTCCAGATCCAGATAATTTTTCCAGATAATTCACCCCAGATCCACTTTTTTTTTGAAATCCTGATTTCTTTATTTCCTGGAAGTTCTAGCAGTGTCCATGTGTTTTATACCTCCTCCCCCCACCCCGCCTTCCCATGCCCCCTCCCCCCAAACCCTCTCCCTCCCACGGATCTTCCGTTGTCCCTGTTCTCTATTGTTGTACTTGTGTGGTTCCCTCTCTCTCCCCATCTTGTCTCCTGCTCCCTTTATTGTATGCTTTGTGTGTCCGTTTTTTTTTTGTGATTGATGTGCTGGTCTTACACGAGCCTCGATCTTGTATACCAAAAAAAATATTTTAAAAATGGGATACTTGTGGATTGGGGTAGGGAGGATTGGAAAATGAATGAATGAATATGAATGATCGTTTTAAGGCCATTTTCCCCACTAGAGCGGGGGTTAGTCTTGCGGGCCCTATGACAATCATGGTTCCCTGTTTGAGGCAATGTTTTTATGGCCGGATGCCCTTCCTGACGCCAACCCTTAGTCACGCTCTTACGATGCGCAGGGATACGGTGTACCTATTCTAAATCGGGGTACACACCGTGATCATTCATCCCAGCAAGCTGGTACTCAATTTGCCGACCTACGAAGGTAGTAAAGCTGGCAGATCAAAGTGTAATGTCCAAGACTTCTGAGTCGACTGGATTGGCTGTGGTCATAAAGAGCCACTACTATTGCTTGCATAATATTTGGTCCCCTGATAACTAAAGTGGGCTATATACCACGTGATACAATTTTGGATAAGGATGCATCCAAATTCGAGGTTGCCATTTAGAAACCCATTGAACAAAGATCAGTATCTGCTTCAAAAATGTTGTTCATCTTCAGTGCACTCAATGTAATTTGGACCTGCATGGATTCATGGATTCATGGAGAATATCCCCAAATTATTTAGTCGTATAGTTCTTCCTTTATATAATTACTAGCAGAAGTACCCGGCATTGCCGGGCGGGGGAGGGGTGGGGGAGGGGGAGGGGAGGGGAACGGGGGGGAGGGGGAGGGGAGGAGAGGGGGCAGGGGGAGAGGGAGGGGGGAGGGGTAAGGGAGGGGGGAGGGGGGGAGAGAGTAGGGTGAAGGGGGAAGGGAGGGGGGAGGGTGGGAGGGGAGAGGGTAGGGGGAAGGGGAGTGGGAGGGGGGAGGAGGAGGGGAATGGGGAAGGAGGAAGGTGAAGGGGTAGGGGGGAAAGGGAGGGGTAGGGGGGAAAGGGAGGGTGAGGGGGAGGGGGAAGGGGAGAGGGTAGGGGGATGGGGAAGGAGGAAGGGGAAGGGGTAGGGGGGAAAGGAAGGGGTAGGGGGGAAAGGGAGGGGTAGGGGGGAAAGGAAGGGGTATGGGGGAAAGGGAGGGGAAGGGGAGCGGAGGGGAGGGGGAAGGGGAGAGGGTAGGGGTAGGGGGAGGGGGAAGGGGTAGGGGGGGAAGAAAGGGGTAGGGGGGAAAGGAAGGGGTATGGGGGGAGGGGCAGGGGGGAAGGGTAGGGGGAGGGGGGAGGGGAAGGGTCTGGGGGGAAAGGGAGTGGGAGCGGGAGGGAGGGGGAGGAGGGAAGGGGAGGGGATGGATATAAATGGTTACTGGCAATTAAATTGATCACATCCACAAATGATGTAATTCACACAATTTATGTACTTTACATAACGTTAATAGGAATACATGGCCGTGTAGATGGGAAATACAGTTTGTTTGAAATAAATCACAAATATCAGATGAAAGTGAAAAAAAACCTATGTGGTGTGAATGGCAATGTTCCTCGCTGAAATGTGAAAAAACTGAATTACGTGCGAACGCATAACTGTGAGATTATGGTGGCAAGGTTGGTACATCACGTGATCGCTCTGAGCGAATCAGCGCGCTGCTCTGCCACCGGCTGAGATTCCGTGTATAATGTTCCTCGCTGAAATGCGCTGAGGTAAATATGAATAAAAAATTCGATATATTTTCACTTTTACGTTTTGGCTAACTCGCTCGCGAACCTGACGAAGATCCTGAGCGAGGATCGCTACGCTACGCTACGTTATGCTAACGCTACGTTCGCTACATTATGGCTAAAAATATGGATCTAAAGATGAAAGAACAAAAAACCTATGTGGTGTGAATGGCAATGTTCCTCGCTGAAATGTGAAAAAACTGAATTACGTGTGAACGCATAACTGTGAGATTATGGCGGCAAAGTTGGAACATCACGTGATCGCTCTGAGCGAATCAGCGAGCTGCTCTGCCACCGGCTGAGATTCCATGTATAATGTTCCTCGCTGAAATGCGCTGAGGTAAATATGAATAAAAAATATGGATCTCGTCAAATATTTTTAGGTAGGCCATGTTCTTCCCAGGCTCAATGGCCATGTCTGTGCCAAATATCAAGTACGTGAGCCTCTCCGTTTAGGAGTCTATCGGTAACATTACACACACACACACACACACACACACACACAAACTGTGTTTTATATATATAGATGATGGTCACAAGATACTCGTAGTTTGGATGTGTGACACGTGTCAATTTTGAGCTGTCTCACCTGGGTTTGAATCCTGAGCCAGCCATAAACTGCCACCCTGATGTTTCTCATGGAGGGCAAGGAAACTATGTATGCACCGTCGATGTTCAATCGGATTTGTCCGTCTGCCAGCACTGGTTGTTTTTGGACGTTAAATATCCCACGGTGTCTTTCGTGACGAGGAAGCTAGTTAACACCGACTGGCACCCTCAACAAATTATAGATTCCTTCCCCCTTCAATTTAGTGTTCTGTGGCAGTGGTGACCCATCCAGGGTTGTTTCTAGCCTTGAAGCATTCTGTACATTCTCAAGGTGTGTCAAGAGTATGGACATCTATTATATTATTATCCCCAAACTTGTTGAAAAAACCCCCCCCGAAAAATGGATGGATTTCGTCTGTCTGTCTGTCCACCATGCTATCTTCTCCTAAACGGTTGTGCAGAAATTCATCAAACTTGGTCGTTATGATCACCACATGGTAAGAAGGTGCGAGAGCAGTATAACTTTTAGCTCCGCCCCATGGGGGCTCTGTGATGAGGACAAAAGTTCAAATACCAAAAAATGCAATTACCTGCACATTTAAAGTGTTTTAATGAAACTGTATCGGCATTCAACATTGGGGGACGCATGAAATATGTCACGACTTTTTGTATTGATCCCCGGTTTATGCCCCTGGTGGTGGGGACTTGGAGTCACAGGTCAAATCAACATGGATTTTTTTTTTATAACTCAAAGTTTGACATTGCGTCATTCCTGGTGCAACGTTTTGCTGTTTTTCAACTTTGCTTCAGGTGTGAAGTGTGGGGATTTGGGACTGTGTGCCATCGACTTCACTCAAGTTATTATTATGATTATGACCCTGCGCTCGCTAAGCGAAAACAGGGTTAGGTAGTCGGTTGCGTACGTGTGGCGTCTGTACGTGAGTGAAAATGAATGAATTAAAAAAATCCATTTTCTCGGCAACCGTTGGTCCAATTGATGAGCCTGGTGTTGGCTTAGCGGTTAGGGATCAACTGAAGGCTTGGGATCCTAGCATCCTGGGTTTGAATCCCGGTCGATCGCTGAATTAACGCCAGGGGGGCTGACTCAGCCTGTCATCCCTCCGAGGTCGGCAAATTGAGTACCAGTTCACTGGTATTTCCCTGTGTGACGCAAGAGGCGACGAACAGGGTTGGCGGCAGGAAGAGCATCCGGCCATAAAACATTGCTTCAAAAAGGGGACCACGGTGCCCGAAAAAGGCCAACCCCTGCTCTGCGGGGAAAAATGGCTTCTAAAGGTGGTTCTATGGTCCGATTGACACGAAAATTTTACCGTAGGAGTGCCTCCACCTGTATAATTCTTTATTCATAATTATGACGTCATCGGTCACGTGGTACAGACACCATCTTGGGAAAACATTACACCTCGATATCCCTGAAATGTTGTACTTGTGTGCTTCCCTCTCTCCCCATCTTGTCTCGCATTCCCTTTATTTTGTCTTATGTCCGCTTGTTTTTTTTTGTCATTAATGCGAGCTCTTACACGAGCCTCGATCTTGTATACAAAAAACAGAAGTCAACTGAAGGTCAAACTTCTAAAATTATCCATTTTCATCTGAAAAATCGTCACTTTCCATCCGATTGACCCTAGCTTTGATAAAGATTGTCAATTTATGTCTTCATAAAATGGACAATTTTATGTAACCATGGCAAATTTTATTTTGGGGAGGGGTGGATGTTGGTAAGTATCGTGCTCTGCATGACGTGTTGTTGTTTATTCATTTACTCCACGTTTTTTTTATTTACCACCACTGTCCAAAAGGCAGATTGGGACAAATCAAGACAAACAGTTATTTGAATATCTGATAAATGAAGTCCTCAAGATTGATATTCCAGCAAAATACCTGTTTTGGGTCTGACAGCTGAACTTAGGAAATGCTTTCGTAACTTCTTTAAACGTCATATTTTACAACAACTGTTGGTGACGATAGCACTGCAATGCCAGAAGACCGTGGTGTCGCATTTGCACCACTTTGGGATTTTATTTCATTTTGTTTAAAATGGAAATATTTTCCATTTACTATTATTGTTTCAGTTATTGCTTTTTTGTTTTATTAGGCAATCCCAGGATCGGCCTCGATCATGTTTTTACTTTGTGAGGAAATATAAGACGAATCAATTATTAGAGAAGAAACGACCAAAAAGCTTATTTTGCACAAAACGTTGCCCGCTCACATTGTGTTTTGATCACTGGCCTTGTTCCAAATATGACACTCATGTAGCAATTTCTGTGCTGATTGAAAGGGGCAGATGAGTAAAGCTTATTAATAATCCAAAGGTCTTGCGTGCTAAAACAGAACTTGAGTAGTCTTGCAATTAGGTAATACAAAGGTCAGGCTTCTGCTTGTTGTGTCCTTTTAAAAGTGTCTGGAAGGCTTTATGGATCACTCGAGATGGCGGGGGATGTGTTTCGGTAATGCTTTTACAAAATAGCTTTGGTGGTAGAAAGTGTTTTGTGACGGGCCGTCCCGGCAGCGTGCTGACGCTCGTCGTATCGAGCTCCGACGGTCTTGAGGAAGTCAAGGGTACACTAATGCGGGAGGCGGCTTTGCTGTTGCAGCGCCAGCATCGCTCGTATTCTGCCACGGTGATGCGTTCACAAAAAAAAGAAGCCTAAAGCGTTCCTGCTTGTCTTTTCACTTTCCAAAGTTGTCGCGTAGAGCAAGGTCATCGATGCCACTCGATGCAATCTTATCTGTTATTTATCGGGTGTAGTTCCGAGTCCTACAGGTATACTGTTCGCTTGCCTAGCTAAGTTGTATTTGCTAAGATGTGTTTCTTTGTGTTACATACTGTTCACATTCCTCATACATACTGTATCTCCCCTGGGATGTTTTCAGTGAGGAGACACACACAAACTTAAACAATTACAAGTCAGGAGACGACGATGGTTCACGAGCGAGCGGTATTCAATGACAAAGGGCGGACTATAACCGAAACGGGCCCGGACAGGCCGGGCCCGGAAATGTCAAAACGAAGGTTACTGACCTTGAAATGAGATAGAAAATAATGTATAATCAGTTATGAGGTTAGTTAGCTACACAATACCGAAAATTCGGTTCGATTCCGACAACTTTGAAAATTTGACCTTTGTGACCTTCAAAGGTCAAAGGTCGAAGGTTCTGAAATTTGTTGGAGAACTTGTATTTCATGATGTATGTGATAATATAAGATCATGTACGACATTTCACCCTATCAGGAAGCGAACAATGTAATAAAACCATCAAAAATCGACTTTTCTAAATTTCGTGACCTTGTGACCTTGACCTTGGGGCGAAAATGAAAAATCAAGCTCCGTGGGGCTAGACACATGACATGGGCCTAACCAAATACCGAAACCCCTGTCAGATTTTACGAAACCCCTCGGAGAAGATGTAGCTTGAACTCGATTACCCCCTAAAAAAGACATCTTTTTGTCCCCTAAATTTACCCCCTAAAAAGGACAAAAAAGACAAAGACAATGGGCGCAATACGCCCACTCTAGGCAGGACACAACTAGATCATGATGTCAACCTCCCACCCAAGTTTCATCAAGATCGAATGACATCATCGGGTAGTTATGCTGCTGACAGACAGACAGACAGACAGACAGACACACACCCATGACGAATATAGTGGTCACTCTGTTTGATAACTCGTGAACCAATATTATTTACAGGTTTGTCAATCCTCTGATGTTCAGAGCACGCATGATACTACATACTACTGAGCGGTTATCTCCTCAAAACGTGATTCTGCAACAGAGAGGCAATACTTTCCACCCCAAATCCATAAAAGGGAACTTTTTGACACTAAGGCTGAATCAATGCAATTTTCGTTTTTGTGAATCGGATGAAAGGTTGAAGGGTTTTTTTTTTTTTTTTTTTTGGACAGTGATCTGATAGTCATGGAGGTGGTTGTACATGAATCACATGCAGCTTAAAGACAGCAGACATCAACACACTTTCACATTAACAACGAGGACATCTGTAGTCAATGGACAAACATAGGGTATTTCTTGTAAAATGTGTGTGTGTGTGTGTGTGTGCACACGCATATCATGCACAAGACGCGTGTATACAACATCATACTGTGTTCAACATGTCACACCTATCCTGTGGATGCAGCACATCATGTGCACAATATCTATATCTACCATATGAAACAGTCAGTTTGTGTGTTTGTACAGATGTCTGTCCCCCTTCATAAGGGAACATTTTAAAGGCCAATCTTTTAACACGAATGTGTTCACTATGGTCTATTTTTGAGGATAAAAAAACTCTTGAAAACATTTTACATTAAAGAGTAATTATGTCTCTTCTATTGGAATTGTAGACAGTGGCTTGCAAATCAATCCTCAAGGGCGGGGTACAGAACCGTTAAAAAAACAAGAAATACAAGTGACTGGGAGGTGAAATTCGCTGCACGTGATGTGCAACGCACGCAGAGTAAAAGGAGTGTTCATTTACGTCCGTAGGATGTCTAATAAATAAAGAAGATGCATTTTCAGATGCTTTCTCGGTGCATTTTGTTTGATTTTTTTTTTCAGTAGAGAATAAGATACTGAGGGGCAGTCAAAATCGATCACAATCAAGACGTGTAAAACTGGCCTGAAAAGTCCAATGACCATTTGGTGTCCCAGCAGAAAATTTTCTTTTCCAAATTCAACGGACTGAAAAATAGAAAGCAGGGCCCAATTGTACCATGAACATCGGACAAAGTGGTCGGGGCAGAATCTGATTTGTATAATTTTGTGTTTCCCAATGGCTAATACTAGCTCATCCACCTATTGATGGCAATTGCTCCGTTAAGGGTTCCACTTCCTCTTTCAGCTACCTAAGTTCCCACAAACCAGTCCAACCGGTGGGTGTTTCTTTATTTATTTATTTATTTTTAAGGAGATGCCATTTCCCTTACTGGACGGCCGTTGTCTCCCAAAAGGGAGTTCACAATGGCACACTGATTTTTTTTATTTTTTTTTTCCTTCCAAGCATTGCATTATGGGATTCGATGAAGTAGAAATGCACATTATGAGTATAAACCTTGAGTTCAAGCCAACGTGAATTTATCTGTATTGAATAACAATTGGGCAATAGTCGGCACCGTGACCAAAATCCGAATCCCTGCCCTTACCTTAGTCGAACGTCTAGCCTGACCAGCCTGTTCGTGAAAGACTTGAGCCAAGCTTCCCCTGGCAAAGAAAAAGAAGAAGAATAATAAAAAGAATTTGGCAGCCCTCTTTTAATATATGCTTTAACAAACATTCTGGGATTGATGTTATAATCGAGTACAAGCTGAGCAGCGAGAGAGGTTTTTGGTGCATTTGTTTTTGGTCTTCAGTGAGCGAAGATAGCAGTTTATAAAAACAATAATTGGCTAACCTTTAATAACAGTTGTATTTTTATATACAGTAAAGGGAAAACTTGCTTTTATAAAAGATTTTGTGACAAATTATCGGACATGCTCGACTTGCACTAATTGGCGGATTTGTTTTGTTTTCTCCAAATGAGTTCATAGTTTGATTATTATTATTATTATTATTATTATTACTATTACTCCCCCCAGGGAGTAATGCATTCGATTGTGTGTGTGTGTGTGTGTGTGTGTGTGTGTGTGTGTTCGTGTGTTCGTGAAGAAGATATCTGGAAAAGTTCTGAATGGATTTGGATGGAAGTTGGTGGGATGATTGCCCTTGGGATAAGGAAGAATTGATTAGTTTTTGGTGAAGCTCAGGATATTATTCCGGATCCAGGAATTTTTTTGGGGAATTTTTTTGGGAAAGATTTTTTCTGTTTTACTCCATTAAAGCTTTTATTCTTATTCTTAAATGATGTTTTTCTCCTCCAATTCCGAGGTATATCAAAATCAATTCTCCGACAGTTGGGGCCTACTTTCTTTTTCATTTATTGTTTTGGGGAGAGGGGATGTTAAACAAAACGTATTATTCCAACTTGACCCACGGCGGGAGTATGCGCTCTACTGAGTGGCGTTCTGGTTGTTATTATTATTTGCTGGCATGATAGTCTGGAGGTACGAATGCTCACCTGTAAGCTGTCTATCCTGATTTTGAATCCCGATCCAGCTATAAACCGTCATCCTGGCGTTTCATGTGCAGGTTGATTCATCAATGCGTGTGCCGTCCCTCGGAATGACGTTAAGCTGGGCGTCCCATCTGCCGGCACTAGTTGGTGGATGTTATTGATCCCACCGTGTCCTTCACGAAGCAAGTTATCGCCAGCACCATGGCCAAATTTTAAATTCCTGCTTTAAGCTATAGGGGGCACTGCATCAGTGGCGCAGCTGTATTTCCTGCAAATGATACTACCCCCAGATATTTGCTGCATTTTTTTTTAATGGGAACCACCCCAGATAAGACATAAAGCCACTCCAGGTAAGGGGATAAAATATTATTATTATTATTGCTTTCATTATTAATTTTGCTGGTACCCAGGATGTGACCAACCATGGATTTTGCATGCAGGGGTAGGCCCAACAGAGGAGAGGGAGAGACGACGCTCTCATAAGGTTCAAATTGTTGAACTCGAAAGGATTTTGAAATCTTTTCTTTTTTTTTCCCTAAATGTTATTCTTTTCTTCTTTTTTTTCCATCTTGAATGAATTATCGTCGACTCTTTCTTCGATCGCCGCTGACACATCTGATTGCAGTAGTTGCGTTTGCCTTAACAGCTGCAATGTCTTTGCCTAACAGCTCATGAAAGGAGTCTGCCCTTCCTGTCACAAAAGTCATTGTCTTGTCTCCGATGGCTTCAACTTCCTCGAAGGCCCTCCATCCTCACCTCAAGTAGGAAACGTTTTCTGGTGTGCTTCCCTTAAAATTGACCAAATGTCGGTTATTTTCATGGGAATTCAGATCTGGTCGAACAATCCAAAAGTATATCGTCCTGCACATTGGCGAAGTGATGAATGTGTTTGGTAGTAATTCAAGCGGTGGCACTCTGAGATTTAACGTTCATCCTAAGGTCCTTCCTCGGCTTGCCGAGGTATCGATATACGCCGATGCCGGATGGCTCTGGCAGACGGACCGGTGAACGGGGTGACATTTGCTAAATGTTCCTTGATAAATACGGTAATTGGAATTCAAGTTGGCAGGCTCGCTCTGTGGTAAAGATGAATTAAACGCAAGTCGATTGGGGAGTCTAATGAGGGCCCGCTGCAGGTAGACAGATAGCCAGGCTGTCTCCTGGTATTTGAAAGGGCCATTCATCACGTTTGGCTTCATCAATACCAGCCCCGTCGGCTTTATGTAAATTTCCCCTAATATGCTCTAACCCGCACGCCCCGAGATTCATCATAAGGGTTTCACAATCAACGCACGCCATTACGCGTGAGAGGTGTGATGGATGTGCTTGGCTGTGCCGTTGGCAGCCACGAGAGAAAAGACCACGCATATCATTTAATTATTAAACAAATTTGCCGGGAATTTCATCAGTGTCGTGGGCAATCTTTCTGCCCATCTTCACCCGCTGCCCCCCAACTTTGGCCTGCGAGGTAATTCTAGGGCAAACTAGGCCAGTTCTTTGACTTTCAGGTCTGATGTCGCAAAAAACATATTCGTGTAAAAGACAAGTTTGGAGGAAATTAGGTTTGGAATACTCATTTTAAATATATCTTTCAACTATGATTGTGAAGGTTGGGAAGATCATGGGAGGATTTGGGGGGACATGGCAGTTGGGGTGGGGCCCGGGGTCATCTTTGGCATTTCATCAATAGATACAGGGAAACCGTGTTTGTTTAATTTAGTTTTCAAAGTCCACCACATTTTTGTTTGTGTTTCACTTGGGAAATAATTGACCTTGAAGGAGACACCCTGTTAAGTGTAAAGAGCTTCTTCTTCTTCTTCTTCTTCTTTTTTTATCTCGAAGGCTAAGTTTGACCTTTTTTTTTTCTTTTTTTTCTTTTTTTTCAATAAATGCAGTTTCATTATTTCTCGAAGAGGGAGGAAAGGAAAGAAAAAAGAAAACCCCACCAGTCATGTTGTCAGCTGCTGATAAAAACCACAGGCCTCTAAGAAAAGACAAATGATCCAGCCTCATCGTCTGGGTGAAATGGGGCCTTCAGGTTGAGAACGACTTTGGGTCAGAGCCCGTGCGCGGATTCGTCATGAGGTTGTAAAGGAGTGTTGCCAACCCCCCCGCCCCTCCCCTTTCTCACCCAACACCACTCAACCTTGCCACCCCAAATGAGATTTTAAACACAAAGCCTGAAAAGCCCTTTCTGTTTTAACAGAGCATTTCCTGGATGATAGTGACCTCCAATGATACCGTTTCTTCATTGTAGTCTACCTCTTTGGTGTATCTGCCATGTCGCCGTGTTGGGTGTGACGCATTACCTTTTTGCCGTCGATATGATTTATCTGTTCGCCACGGCTGCATCTCTTAGCCGAGACACATCGTGCGAGCCTTAAATGCACAATGTCAGCGTCAAGGTCGGAGTCGAAGGAGATGGATGCGGCTTGAGTAGGTGAAAAAAAAAAACTTGTCTGCCCCCCCCCCCTCCATTATCCTCCTACTTTCAACACCCACCCTCCTTGTGCTAACAAAATATTGAATGGGATTCTGCCATGTTCTGATCCAAATTTGCAGCCGCCCCCGTGAAAGCTTTTATGATGTTTGCCATTTTCGTCTGTGGGGACATTTACCCCTGGCGCAGCTGTTTTACAGAAACATTCCACAATCCATACGAGCACCATTAGGGGGGAGAAAAAAAATCAATGGAAACACCATTAGGGTGAAATAAGTCTGTAATATTGCCGGCTCTGCTGAGGCCTTTGATTTTCTTTCATGGACAGCGTAAAGATTGTGCTGTTGACTTTGTTAAGGGAAATGTGCACCATGGCCCGACCGTTTGTCTCCCGCCTTCATAAGCTCAGCCCCTTGGTATCTCTCGGCCTATCGATTCCCCATTATCATTTGTCTTGCATCCTCCCTGCATCCCTTCACTTCCAGCCCCCCAGTGGCACATTAGAGAAGGGGCTATCTTGGGACACGGGGCTGTTTTGCCTTATTACCTGTGGGGTGAGTTGCCATCTGCATGGAAGACCATCTCGTTCGGTGGTGCAATGGTTCGATCGTCCGCTCGGAGTCTGGGAGGTCGGCGGTCAGAACCCGACCCCACCTGAGTCATACCAAAGACTTTAAAAATGGTACGTGCTGCTTCCTCTCTTTCCTCGGCATTTTAAAAAGGATAGAACACAGACAAACGACTATAGGTTGTCAACCATTGCACAAGCTCGATTGGCTTGATGGTGGCTGCCTGCATTGAGGTTTCCTGAAAGGGAACTCACATTCGTATTCTTATTATTCCTCACTCGAATCACAAAGCACTTTTGTCCCCATTACCTTTTGTATCTCCAAAGTATGCTCCTACGTCCTCTAAGTTTGGGCCTCATGCTTTTTTCTTTGCTCTGGGGTTCAGTGATAACCTTGGCCTGAACGTTTACTTGTACGTGATACTGAGCTCTTCCCGTTTGACAGAAATGAAAAGTCACGAGTACAGATTCCTTACCATTTCGCCAGGCCGAAGACCTTCACAGCCGACCTGGTTTTAGCACCACACATTTCTTCTTCTTTTTTTTGCCCGACTTGCATAAGGCTTTGCGTAATTGGCTTCTTTTTTTTTCTCCCCTTGGTTTTGTGGACACACTGGGTGTAAGCTGTGCATGGTTGGTGCCTGTCGAAGGTGATTTTTCCTGTCGAAGGTGATTTTTCCTGTCCAAGGTGATTCCATCGACGCGTGTGCCGTCCCTCGGATGGACGTTAAACTTGGCGTCCCGTATGGCAGCATTAGTTGGTGGATGTTCAAGATCCCACGGTGTCCTTCATGAAGAGGAGGGAGGTGAGTTATCGTCTGCACACTGAACAAATTACAAATTCCTGCCTAAACCCTGGGTACCAAATGATCTGGTCTTTTGGTACTGAGATTCTGAATAATCGAATACAACACACAACAGGCATTTTAAGGCCATTTTCCCTGCTAGAGCGGGGGTTAGCCTTGCGGTCCCCATGACTATCTTCTCCATTTTGCCCTATTTTCTGCATCTCCCCTTGTTAACCCCCTTGCCCGCATTTCGTATTCCACCACCTTTACCCAAGTCTTTCTCGGTCTTCCCCGTCCTCTTCTTCCGTCTACATTCATTTCCATCACTCGAAACTACATCAAACAGTCACTTTCATCCTTCCTCAACACATGACCAAACCATCTGAACCTGTTCCCCTTCACAGCATCAATCACAGGCTCTATTCCCATCATCTTTCGCAATTCATCATTTGTCTTCCTCTCTCTCAACGATACTCCGCACATCCACCGAACCATTCGCATTTCCACCCTTTCCAGCCTTCGTTGCTGCTCTACGTTCATTACCCATGTCTCGCTCCCATAAATCATAACACTTCTCACACATGCAGCACACACCTGCAGTCTCATACATCTGAGTAATCTAATGACGACATTTAATCAAGTGTATTATTATGGCTGGTATAGTACGCTGATATCTGCTATCCCATAAGTGGTATGTGTATGAGCTCCTTCAACCTGCCACCTTATGCCAACATCAGGCTTATCCACACAGCTTATATAGCATAAGGTAGAAACAACAGAATTATTTTCATAATAATAATAATTTCCCTTACATGGAACTTAAATGCAGAAGGCCATTAGGCCCATTGAAGAATGCACAATGGTTGCCAACCTATGGTTGTTTGTTCGTGCTCTATGCTTTTAAAATCCTGTGCAACGGCATGTACCATTTATAAGGTATTTGGTATGACTCGGCCGAGGGTCGGATTCAAACAGCCGACCTCTCATACTCAGAATGTACACTCTAACTATTACACCACCGGGGTCTGCTATCAACAACCTGTTGTCGCACAGTCAAGAGCTGAAGCTACTGTGTTGATCACGAGATTTATTAGCCCCCATTGGGCTTAGTGCAAAACGGTGGCTTATGGATTGGGTCTCGTCTGTCTGTCCGTCCATGCGTGTGTGCATCTGCAACCATGTCTCAGAGATGTACAGACCGAGCTTGTTCATACTTGGTACAAAGGCGGCTGACTGGCGGCCATTTTAGTTGTAAAGAAAACCCGATATTGAACACGTCTTCAACCATTTCTCGGACATGCATTTACCAATGTTGTTCAAACTTGACACGCAGATAATGTATGTTAGCTTACATATGCCCTTCATTTTCTTTCGAGATCAGATCCAAGATGGCCGACTGGCGGACATTTTGTTACTTAAACGTGTCCCCAACCATTTATTTGAACATGCATGGTCCGATTTTATTCAAATTTGGCACAAGCACAGCACATGACGGCATTTTATGTGCATCTCAGTTTTTTTGTGATATCCCCAAAGATGGCCGACTGACGGCCTTTAACGCCGTACAGCAAAATTACAAAAACCACGGGGGCTATGACATTTTATGTCTTTTTCTTCTTGTATTCCTCATTTTAATGCTATTAGGCTAAAAATGTTAAGGTGTATGCTGTACACCTGCCTGGCAGAGCTAGTACCATTTTCATTTGTTTGGGGACTTTTTTTTTTTTTTTTTTTTTTTTTTTTTTTGTATACAAGATCGAGGCTCGTGAAAGAGCGAACATTAATCACACAGAAAGACAAACAACACACAAAACAAATAACATCGGGAGCGGTAGACAAGATGGGGAGAGAGGGGGAAGGACACAAACACAACATTTGAGAGCAGGGACCGAGAGACATGGAGACATCGAGAGAACTGTGGGAGGGAAAAACAGCGTGTTGTAAAATACCACTGAGTAAAACACTGAAGGGGAAAGGTTATACATATTTAAATAATATTTAAACAGAACCGTGAACAATCTTATGTGCACAAAAATACCAACGGGGGGAGAGCCGAGAGGGACCACCACGAGTCACGTGAAGGGCAAACGGTCAACATTAAAGTCATTAATGATGATGGTCATCAATTGATGATTGGATGGAAAATACGGTTAGCATTCTAAAAAGTCTGTTTTCTGCAAGATGTTTAACTTAATAAAGATGTCTGTTTTAAAATCTTGTATTTCCATGGTGTTTGAAGAAGTGGCAAGTCGGAAGGAGCACACAAAATTATATATAGTAATAGTTCTCGAAATGATAGCAAAATAGAGTTTTGAGAACTCCTTACCTCACGCAGTGTTCAAGTATACAATTCAATTTAAATATAATACAGTAAAACCTCGCCATCCGCGTGTTCACGGTCTGCAATTTCACGTGTACGCGCTTAACTTTTAGACACCCTTTCTCTCCCTCCGCACCAATAACACAGAAAAAAATGAAGCCCTTCTTCTCCCACCACCTTTCCCAAACCCCATAAACTCGTTCGGTGTTTTCATGTTTTTAAACACTTTTAATTTTTGGACAAAAGTTTTTTATTTTTTTTATTTAACCATACTTGTTAAATTGCAATATGGCAAAAGTTTTTTTTAATTTTTTTATTTAACCATACTTGTTAAATTGCAATATGGCTGAAAAATTTGAAAATGGACGTTCGGTTGGGGCTACCCAACAACTTCATCACAATACTGTACTGTACAGGAACTCTAACTAGCCTGGTGTTGGCTTAGCGGTTAGGGTGCCGGCTTGGGATCCTAGGATCCTGGGTTCGAATCCCGGTCGATCGCTGAATTAACACCAGGGGGGTTGACTCAGCCTGTCATCCTTCCGAGGTCGGCAAATTGAGTACCAGCCTGCTGGGATGAATGATCCCGGTGTGTACCCCGGTTTAGAATAGGTACACTGTATCCCTGCGCATCGTAAGAGGCGACTAAGGGTTGGCGTCAGGAAGGGCATCCGGCCATAAAAACATTGCCACAAACAGGGAACCATGATTGTCATGGGGCCCGCAAGGCCAACCCCTGCTCTAGTGGGGAAAATGGCCTTAAAACGATCATTCATTCATTTTTTCACAGGAACTCTAACTGTACTGTACTGTACTGTCCAGCAGAAAATCCTTCTTGGTGAAGACTAGTGTTACTTATTTGATCTTATTTTACTCAATTGTTCTTATTTTTCTATTGGCTTATTTTTTAAACTTATTAATGATATTTGGACTTAAATTTTGAGGGGCTGGATCGTTTCTCATTGGCTTGCATGTTATGAACTGTTTCTCCTTTTGTGATTTCGCCATCCGCAGAGGTTTACATGAACGTAACCAGTAATTTTAAAGGTCGTATGGGGAAAATAATTTTGGAGGTTTACGACCATTGATGTTTTACCGCTGTCTTATACACCACCCTAACTAACACTTGCATTCGTTATTCATGCATGTTTGTATCCTTTATGACGTCCTTGAAAACAGTAAGTTTCCTGTTTGGAATGATTTTCAATTTTGTTTGACTGCCAGACCTGTGCAGACAGAGTAAACAATATATATCTCACTTCTATCTGCGCATGTGAAATTGGGACAACTTCAGAGCCATATTACTACTAAACTGCAGGTTTATTTTCTGATTAATGTTCCGATTCATGTTCAAAATATTACAATCAATTTAAATCAAGTTGTTACTCGATCATAAACTGACATTTACAGACACAGACAGAACTGAACCTATTCCTTAACCCCGCTTTTCACTTCACATGCATGGAGTAATTTTATCAAAGTACATGGAAGGAGCACACCAACCACCACGAACAAGGGCGAGTTTAAAATGATCCTTTTTTTTTCGTGTGTTTCACTTCATTTTACATCCTCATTGGGGCTCAGGGATAGATGTGCAATATGTTTTTGCAGTACAACTTGCCGGCTTTTGATTAAACCCGTCAGTGAAGCGACGGATAGGCACACTTAGTGATTTGAATTGTGAAAGTTCATTGGAACGATAATTGTATAAGTGAGACATTATTTAGTTCTAATTATATAACTTTGGTTTATAGTGTCGTTATGAAGTTTTCCTTTTCATGGTTATACTTTGTTCCAAGCTTGTTTTGATAAACTTTCTATGTGGTAATAATTGAACGATTTTCTTGAAATATATTTTGGCCTGTTAGACATTAAGCATGAATACAAAGATGTCGTCAACAGTTCTCTTCTCTTCTCTCTCTCTCTCTTTTGCCATTTAGCAGTTTGAACAGCAGTCAAAATATCTAAGGACATCCAGATTGGCAGTAAGACATGCCAAAAGTTAAACGAAGCGATTTGAGTGTTTCCACATTAGAGATGCTACGAATCCGATGCAAATAGTCCTTTGCAATGATTGTTCAAAACATTACATGGTGTACATTTATTTGCATAAGAAGGTTTGATACCCTTTTAAATATGATGTTAGACTTTGTGGCTTTTGTGAAAAAGTATGGATTTTGCATTAAGAGATGACAAATAGGATTTCTGCCGCTCCGCGCATCTGGCAACTCGTGCCCAATCGGAGAACGCCGACGCCACACAAACAGAGAAATAAACAATCGCGCAGAAGCTGCACGGTCGTTTTTGGCTCGGGCAAATGAGCCCATCAGTGGCACACGATTGAGGGTTGCCGGCATGTGCAAGGGTCCAGAAAGTGCATCGATTTGGATTGATGGACACCCTTGCACCAGAGCATCTCCTTTGTGCGATCGAGCGTCGAGAAGCGCAAAGCACAAGGCGATTGGGAGGGGGTGGGGACGGCTGCTAGCCATCTGTCGACGATACCATTTGAAAGCCATTAGAAGCACAAGTCAGCGTTTGCCTGGTACTTGTACAAACTTTGGCCTGCTTTGTACTGACCACCTCCTTCATCCGATCCTTTTAGTTCCACAGAAACCGAATCGGTTCAGCGCTTACCCATCTGCCTCGCCTTTAGGAAGCTTGAGGAAATGTTTCGAAACACACCGATATTGAATTGTACCCAATGTATCGGACTTTCTGAATCGAGGACATTGTACTCGTTTTTAAAAATCACTTGTACTCACCAAATGCATTATAAATACCCTTCGCAACGTCAGTCGTGAGCAAATCAAATGATTAGATTCTCAAGAAACTTGTAGCATCAACTTAGCATCTCAATCTCGTGAAACACTACATGATGATCCCAACTTCTCTTACTCTTAACTTGGTCGTTCGTTTTGGGGCCACAGATGATCACTCACTACATTAATTGTTTCTTACTAGCAAGCCAAATACACCTTTGGCCTTTGAATTTGTGTCTTTTTTATTTTTACATCAGTTATTGAAAGATGAGGGTGCAACGGAGAGTGACAAAGCTCATACAAGAGCTCAGTCAACTTGCTTATCAGGAAAGATTCAGACAACTGGACATGTTCTCCCTTCACTACATACGGGCGACAATGAGGAGACATGGTTGAAGTTGACAAGATCATCAAAGTCTTAGTAGCCATGGATCCCGAGCACTTCTTTGTTCCAGCGATTTATCATGCAACTAGAGGCATTCTCTGAAGTTGTTTAAGGAGAGGAGTTATACATACGGCTCTACGAAAGAACTGTTTCAGTCAAAGAGTATCTGAGAAATGGAATAGCCTTCCTCAGTTCGTGGTAACTGCATAGCCTAGTGTTGGCTTAGCGGTTAGGGTGCCGGCTTGGGATCCTAGGATCCTGGGCTCGAATCCCGGTCGATCGCTGAATTAACGCCAGGGGGGTTGACTCAGCCTGTCATTCTTTCGAGGTCTGCAAATTGAGTACCAGCTCACTGGTAATTACCTGTGTGTCGCAAGAGGTGACAAACAGGGTTGGCTACAGGAAGGGCACCCGGCCATTAAAAAAACATTGCTTCAAAAAGGGGACCACGGTGCCCGAAAAGGGCCAACCTCTGCTCTGCGGGGCAAAATGGCCTCTTCAGGTGGTTCAGTTCATGGTAACTGCACCATCACTTCAATTATTTAAGAGCAGGTTGGGCAAACATTGGTCCTCCTCTCATCAAATGTTACCCTGATTTCCCAACAAACATGCACACCTCACAATATATTATGTTCAATTAATGTTGACTAGTGGGACATATACAAACCCCATCGATGGAATGATCGGAAGTTTAAACAGGATTACCTTTTACTTCCGTATTATAATAATGCTGTTGATTAGTTCACAGTTCCTCTTTAAATGACAATTACATCCGTCACTGAAGGTGGATGAAGTTAATTATTTCACCTTTGTTTGTTGGTCTGTGAGCAGGATATCTCAGAAAGTCATGGACAAATTCAGACAAAACATAGTGGACAGGTTGGGTTTGTGACTAGGATGAATCGATTCCATTTTGGTGAAGATCTGGATCCGGATATGAGATTTTAAAAATTTCTTCGTGATTCTTCACCAACAGAAATGCGGCCAAAATGATATACATCATATATCAAAAGGTTATGGAGGAATTTCGAAAAAAAAACTTGTTGGATGAGTTGGGTGGGTGACAACAATTAACTGATTCGATTTTGGAGTTCGAAATCCAGATCAGGCCTATCAGTGGGATACAAAACGTAAACTGTTCAGTCTTGCGGAGGTGTGCGCTCTACCGAGTGCCTTTCGAGTTGTTTGTTTGCTCATTCTATGTACTGTTATGTATTTTTATATTGCTTTGAGGAGTATTACTATATATAATTTTGTGTGTTTCATCGACGTCAGTTAAGCTTTATTCTAAGCGGTTCCTGCTGTCCTGGAATAATAAAATGTCAACATTGGAACCGCTATGCTATAGGTTGGAATCCCACTTCTTCCTCTTCACTTGAAGAAAGACCGGCATTTAAAACAGGCATCTCTATGATTAAACGGACACTAATTTTTGTTGCAAGTAAAAAGATTATTAAATTTCCAACCAAGTAAATTGTTTATTACCTTTCCAAAGGTACAATTTTTGTTATTCTACGACAGCAAAAACCCTTTAGAATAAAGCGTGATGGACAGGCGCGTCTCCTTTTGGTTATGGATTAAATAAAGGCTGCGAAGGTTACTGAGCTAGTGTTATCTTCTTCTTCTATATTCTATATATTCTATCTATCTTCTTCTTCTATATATATAAAAGAAAGTTTTTGTTTGCTTGTTTGTCTGCACGCGCTGATCTCCTGAACGGTGAAATATAGGAGGAAACCTCTGAAACAAAAAATGTCGGAACGGGCCCCGGGAAGGTTTTAGGCTAGGTGGCGAGGCCGGTGGAGGCCCAACTCGGCCGGGCTGGGCCCATTTCGCAATAAATCTTCTTCTTCTTTAAACATTCTCTTGAAGGACAACTTATGCACTTAATAGGAATATCTGACTGATTGCAACACATGCTTTCAAAATTCTCTCTCGCGGGGCCTGACAGAAGAAAGAACAAGGAATCGTTGAGCACTAACTGATACTGGGCTCGCGTCAGACCTATGTACAGAAGATTAAATTCATTAAAAAAGAACCCGGACAACGCCGGGACAACGCCGTGCATTCAGCTAGTCACCAATGAACTAATCTTCTGATGGTTTTTTTTCCACAGTGCCAGCTCAAACAACTTCTGTTTGGTAAATGTACCCCAGGGTGTGGTGGCCCCTACCAACATCACACCACAAGTGTATTTCAAAAGGCAGAAATACCACCGATTTTATGCCTCCGCCTACCAAGTCGCCGAAGGCATGATGTTTTTGGGTTGTCCATCCGTCCATGGAAGAAGACTTGGAGACGAAGAAGAAGACGGTTGTCCATGGAAGAAGTTTCGGGAACTGAGTGGCGTGCTGATGAGGAGGAGAGTGTCGCTGAAGCTGAAGGGAAAGGTGTATGCTGCATGTGTGAGAAGTGTTATGATTTATGGGAGCGAGACATGGGTAATGAACGTAGAGCAGCAACGAAGGCTGGAAAGGGTGGAAATGCGAATGGTTCGATGGATGTGCGGAGTATCGTTGAGAGAGAGGAAGACAAATGATGAATTGCGAAAGATGATGGGAATATTGCCTGTGATTGATGCTGTGAAGAGGAACAGGTTGAGATGGTTTGGTCATGTATTGAGGAAGGATGAAAGTGACTGGTTGAGAAGTGTGATGGAAGTTAATGTAGAAGGAAGTAGAGGACGGGGAAGACCGAGAAAGACTTGGCTAAAGATGGTGGAATACGAAATGCGGGCAAGGGGGTTAACAAGGGGAGATGCAGAAAATAGGGCAAAATGGAGAAGATTGTCATGGGGACCGCAAGGCTAACCCCCGCTCTAGCAGGGAAAATGGCCTTAAAATGCATGTTGTGTTGTTGTATCCGTCCATCCGTGATAGGTTTTCGTTGCCGTGATAACTTGAGAACAGCTGAAGGGATCTTAGTCAAACGTGGTGCAGGTATGTATAAGGATGTAATGGGATTTTCACCTAACTTCGTATAATTATACAATATGATGCAATGATAAACTGATTTGATGTTTGGGTCAAGAGATGAAAGATCATAGGTCATGTTAAGTTACAATTATTTCATTACCGTGATATCCTAAGAGCGGCTGAAGGGATCTTAGTCAATCTTGGTGTAGGTATTTATAATGAGGTAAAGATTAATGGATTCGATTTTGGGGTCAAGAGGTCAAAGGTCATGTTCGATAAAAAAAATCCTGTTACTATGATAACCTGTGAACCAGTGATAGGTTTTTGCCCAAACTTGGCATAAGTATATATTATGATGCAAAGATGAACTGATTATATTTTGGCATTAAAGGTGAAGATGTGAGATGGTTTTGTGATTTTGGTGAGGTCAGAGGTCATGTCAGGTAAAAACTTGATAGTTGAGAACAGCTGAATGGATTTAAATCAAACTTAGTACATATATGTATAATGATGTAATAATGTGTGTGTAGGCATATCGGTCGACGTCGTGACATCGAAGAGTGTCGTTCTAGTTTTTTTTTTTATGTCGTCAACAAACTTTGGTGCATCACGGGTGATTAATGTTGTCAAGTTTCATAGAAATCTTGTGTGTAGTTTTGGAGAAGAAGATCTGACTATTTACATTTCTGACACACTGACTGACTGACTGACGGGCTAATAGCTCACCTTTAATATGTTCCAGGTGAACTAAAATTGAATGGGACTCCAGCGATGATTGATAAAATGTTGAACTACAGTGAGCCATAAATCTGACCATAAACTACAATTCTTTGGTACATCAGCAGCAGCATGAGGTGCTGCATGCTGGAGCATCTACTTTGTCAAAAAATATATGTTATTCTGGATTTCACATCTCCACTTACATTTTGACATAAAATATCTCATGTTTCTGATTTTGAAATATTGTTTGTAGCTGTTGCTCCCATAGGTTCCTCGGGCGAGTGAGGCGTGCTTCGAGCTCTCCACGGCATCGAAGTTTGAGTGTTTTCCCATTCTTGTCTTTGTCAAATTTCCACTGGTTATTTTGCTGTGTACGTGTTATTGTGTGTTTCTAGTTGGTGTTGGTTTGTGGTTCGTGCAAACTTGTGTGTAGTTAATCGTTTTCTGAGTCGTACCTCGTGCGCGGCCTGGTGACTTGGGGCTTCCCTCCCCCCGTCGGTGTTTTGTCGGTTTGGGTTATTTCCTTCGCTGTATTGCTTGTTTCTTTTATTTTGTTTTCTCCCCCTCACCTCACCTCCCTAGACAAATAATTCTATATTGATTCTTTCTCTCCTCCCGGACACGTGCTTTTTCGCTCTCCTCCTCGTCTCGGCTTGTGCCCCGCCCCCTGTATCTCGTTTTCTTCCGCCTCTGCTCCTTCTTTCTCAAATCCACGTTCTCGCTTGGAGACTTTTCCCGGATTGTTTTTTCATCGTTCTGTTTGGATATTGTTGGAATATGTTTAAACCGCAGCCGTGATGCTGACGCCCCCCCCCCCCCCCCCCCCCCCGCAGAATTTACATGTTTTAAACGTTTCCCAGTGTGTACCCTGGTCAGAATAGGTACACCGTATCCCTGCGTGTCGTAAGAGACGACTAAGAGGGTTGGCATCAGGAAGGACATCCAGCCATAAAAACATTGCCTCAAAAAGAGAACCATGACAATCACAAGTACATATGGGCAGGGTGCAGCCCGAAGTGGAGATCGGTTTCTGAGGTTTGGGACATGGAATGTGGGGACAATGACAGGGAGATCAGGAGAAGTGGTGGAAGTATTGGTCAGAAGAAGAGTGGACATATGTTGTGTGCAAGAGACGAGATGGAAGGGAAGTGGTGTGAGAATGGTGAAGGGTAGGCAGGGACAGAAATACAAGTTTGTGTGGCAAGGGTGCCCGGAGGGCATGAATGGTGTTGGTGTCCTGTTTTCTGAGGAGTTTGTAGACAGTGTGGTGAGTGTGACTAGAGTGAGTGATAGGTTGATGATGGTGAAAATGATGATTGGAAAGCTCTTGGTGAACGTCATCTCGGGATATGCTCCGCAGGTTGGTCGAAGCGATGAAGAGAAGGACAAGTTCTGGTGTGCGATAGAGAAGCTGATGGAAAACGTGAAAGATGAGGAAGTTGTTGTGGTGGGAGGAGACCTGAATGGACATGTGGGAAGGAGTACGGATGGTTTTGAGGGAGTTCATGGGGGTTACGGATATGGTGTGAGAAATGGAGAAGGTGAAAGGATTTTGGAGTTTGCTGATGGAGCTGATTTGTTGATTTGTAATACTCAGTTCCACAAAGAGGACAATAAGCTTGTTACATACACGTCAGGTGGGTCGACGACAACCGTTGACTACCTGATGGTGCGTCAGCGAGATAGGGGGCACCTCCGGGACACAAAGGTGATCCCGGGGGAGGAGGCTGTTTCACAGCACCACTTGGTTGTCTGCGACATAAGGGTGAAAGGTGCGAGGAGAGCTCGGCGGGTGAAGTACCAACCGAGAATAAAGGTGTGGAGGTTGAAAGAGGTGACAGTAAGGGAGGCATTAAAAGAGAGGCTGAGGAGGGTAGAGGATGATGTGGTTGAGCTTGAAAGTGGTTGGATGTCAATGAAAGCTAGTCTGTTGGGAGCTGTTGGTGAGGTATGTGGATGGACAAAAGGACCACCGAGGCACTCGGAAACATGGTGGTGGGATGTTGAGGTTGGAAAGAGGCTTGACGAGAAGAGGAAGAAGTTCAAATAGTGGCAGAAGGCGAAGGGTACGGGAGCAGAAACAGCAGAGCATGAAAGTTATAAGGCAGCCAGGAAGGC
The DNA here is from genome assembly GCF_964187855.1 of Myxine glutinosa. Taxonomy (NCBI): domain Eukaryota; kingdom Metazoa; phylum Chordata; class Myxini; order Myxiniformes; family Myxinidae; genus Myxine; species Myxine glutinosa. The sequence goes on along the minus strand of NC_136265.1, from coordinate 196,526,633 downwards.
TGCAAAGAAAGAGGTAGCAAAGGCGCAGGAGGCATGTAGGAAAATGTTCGGAGAACGCTTGGATTCGGAAGAGGGTCAGAAAGCAGTATTCAGGATTGCAAAGCAGATAGCGAAAGAGAGGTGTGATGTGATGGGGGTGAGTTGCTTGAAGGATGAAGTGGGACAAATCGTTGTCGACCCAGATGGAATTAAAGGAAGATGGAAAAGATATATGGAAATGCTGTTGAATACAGAGAATGAATGGGATGGCAACATCGAGAGTAACCCAGTTTTAGGACCGGCAGAGAAGATAACTGAGAAGGAAGTTGAGGAAGCGATAAAAGCAATGAAGAGTGGAAAAGCGGGAGGGCCGACGGGAGTTGTGGGAGATATGTTGAAGGCAGCAGGAAGTTGGGGTGTGAAGAGAATGACAGAGATCTGTAATCTGGTGGTGAAAGAAGGCCGCATTCCAGTGGATTGGGAACTGAGTACCCTCGTCCCTCTATACAAGGGGAAAGGTGACCCTCTGGAGTGTGGCTCGTACCGAGCGATAAAGTTATTGGAGCATGGAATGAAGGTATTGGAAAGGGTGTTGGAGAGGAGGATAAGGAAGAAAGTGAAGATCGACGAAATGCAGTTTGGATTTATGCCAGGAAGAGGAACGACAGATGCGCTTTTCATTGTGAGGCAGTTGCAGGAGAAGTACATGGATAAGAGGAAGAAGTTGTTTTTTGGGTTTGTTGATCTGGAGAAAGCATTCGATAGGGTTCCACGCAAAGTATTGACATGGGCATTGAGGAAGTTAGGAGTGGAGGAATGGTTGATCAGAGTAGTGATGGCAATGTACAAAAGAGCACGCACAGCTGTAAGGACGAAGGACGGGAACAGTGGTGAGTTTGAGGTGAAGGTGGGAGTGCATCAGGGGTCGGTACTAAGTCCACTACTATTTGTAGCTGTGATGGAGGTGCTGGCTCAGACCGTAAAGGAGGGTTTACCGTGGGAGTTGTTGTATGCAGATGATCTGGTGTTGATTGCGGAAAGTATGGATGGACTGAAGGAAAAGATGAACAGGTGGAAGGAATGTATGGAGACAAAAGGTCTGAAGGTGAATATCGGAAAGACAAAGGTGATGGCAAGTGGTAAAGCATGTGGTGAGGTGGAAAGAACTGGGAAGTGGCCGTGTGCTGTATGCAGGAAGGGTGTCAGAGTGAACTCCATTCAATGTACAATGTGTGCTGAGTGGGTTCATCAAAAATGTAGTGGTCTGAGAGGGTCATTAACCAGTGTGGCAGCTACATTCAAATGTAAGGTGTGCACAGCGGGAGCTGCAGATGGAGGAAATGTTGAGTTGGATCTTGGAGACGGCGTGAAGCTGGAAGGTGTGAAAACATTTTGCTACCTCGGAGACATGCTGAATGGAGAAGGTGGATCAGACTCGGCAACGGTTGCTCGAGTGAGATGTGCATGGAAGAAGTTTCGGGAACTGAGTGGCGTGCTGATGAGGAGGAGAGTGTCGCTGAAGCTGAAGGGAAAGGTGTATGCTGCATGTGTGAGAAGTGTTATGATTTATGGGAGCGAGACATGGGTAATGAACGTAGAGCAGCAACGAAGGCTGGAAAGGGTGGAAATGCGAATGGTTCGATGGATGTGCGGAGTATCGTTGAGAGAGAGGAAGACAAATGATGAATTGCGAAAGATGATGGGAATATTGCCTGTGATTGATGCTGTGAAGAGGAACAGGTTGAGATGGTTTGGTCATGTATTGAGGAAGGATGAAAGTGACTGGTTGAGAAGAGTGATGGAAGTTAATGTAGAAGGAAGTAGAGGACGGGGAAGACCGAGAAAGACTTGGCTAAAGATGGTGGAAGAAGAAATGCGGGCAAGGGGGTTAACAAGGAGAGATGCAGAAAATAGGGCAAAATGGAGAAGATTGTCATGGGACCGCAAGGCTAACCCCCGCTCTAGCAGGGAACATGGCCTTAAAATGCATGTTGTTGTTGTTGTTGTTGTTGCTCCCATGTCCACACAACCCTGTCAGCGGATGAATATGAATGAATGAATGCTCGTTTTAAGGCCATTTTCCCCGCTAGAGCGGGGGTTAGCCTTGCGGGCCCCATGACAATCATGGTTCCCTGTTTGAGGCAATGTTTTTATGGCCGGATGCCCTTCCTGACGCCAACCCTGAGTCGCCTCTTACGATGCACAGGGATACGGTGTACCTATTCTAAACCGGGGTACACACCAGGATCATTCATCCCAGCAAGTTGGTACTCTATTTTGCCGACCTCGGAAGGATGACAGGCTGAGTCAACCCCCCTGGCGTTAATTCAGCGATCGACCGGGATTCGAACCCAGGATCCTGGGATCCCAAGCCGGCACCCTAACTGCTAAGTCAACACCAGGTGCGGACCATGTCAGCGGATGTAGCAATTAATTCCCCATCGTGACCCATGATCTTTATTACCCTCGTTAACCTATCCTAACCTTTTACTTGCTGGGTTCAATGTTTCCTTATCTCTTTCCTCTCTCTCTCTTTTCTTTACCTATTTGTTCATTCCCTTGCTATGAAGAGTAGGTGAGCTATCCTCAGTATCTTAGTCAAGTTCCAAATTCCTGCTCTACCTTAAAGAGAACACTGCATCAGCGGACGACCATGCTCCCAGCCAATGATGCTGCCCGCAGCCATGTGCTGCAAACAAAAGAAGGTTCCCTTGCTGGTTGTGCCCAAATGTTGCCCAGCTTACCCCACTGTTCAACCTTGCTCTTCCATGGGCCTCGCTCTTGGAGAGAGAAAAAAAAAAAAAAAAAAAAAAATATTTATATTATACTAGCTGAAGTACCCGGCGTTGCCATGGGGGGGGGGGGGGAGGAGTGAGGCGAGAGGAAGGCAGTGGAGGGGGGGGGGAGCGGAAGGGGGAGGGGAGAGGGATGGGAAAGATATACTACATATACATCTTTTAGGAATTTAGGGGGTGGGGCTTTGACAAGCCCCTCCATTTTGGGGGGCATAGGGAGGAAGGGAAGGAGGACAAATTTACCCGTGCTTAGAGTGCTTTAACCTCGGTGTTCAGGTAAAAAAGGAAATTGTAATACCGTCTGCCACCAACACCAGGTGGTGCTACACGGTACACATTTTCATAGAGAATCCCCCGGCCCCCACACCCCTGCATGAGGCCGCAGCCACACAGCCTATGTTACACCCCACACAACGTTGTATTTGTATTTGTACCCCGAGTAAAGTATATAAGAGTCTATAGCTGGAGTACCCGGCGTTGCTCAGGCGAAAAAGAAACATTAACATATTTGAGAATGCTCAGGAAGAAGAAGACTTCGACTGATTCTGGAATTGTCTGAATCTGATTTGTTTGATTATTTGTGTTCATATGTCTGCCAATTGTTTTGTATTTATGCATATGTGTACTTTTATATGTCATTTATTAATCAAAAAGGCTTACGCACTGTAGAGCATTTTTTTAATCCCCCCCAAAAATGGACCTTTTTTTGTCCCCCGTCGCACAGCGGAGCGAAAGGGGGACTATGGCTTTCCCTTCCGTCCGTCCATGCGTGCGGGCGTGCGTTCGTAAGCAAAGGACCGCATTCGAATTTGGTGTGTAGGTGCAACCCACGTCAAAATCCAAGATGGCCGCCGCCATGTATGTCTGATGCCATGTATGTCTGAACCTTGTAACCTGCATATCTTGAAAAATAAGCGAAGTACCAACTTCTAATCTGGTGTGTGGGTGTTTCTAGGCATAACGGAAGAACTCTATTGAAAATTGGGTCGCCACGTCAAAATCCAAGATGGCCACCGCCATGTATGTCTGAACCTTGTGAGATTAATATCTTGAAAAATAAGCGAAGTACCAACTTCTAATTTGGTGTGTGGGTGTATCTCGGCATAAGGACGAACGCTATTGAAAATTGGGTCGCCACGTCAAAATCCAAGATGGCCGCCACCATATATATGTCTGAAACTTGAGCAAAATATCTCAAAAAAGAAGCGAAGTACCAACGTCTAATCTGGTGTGTGGGTGTATCTCGGCACAAGGAAGAACGCTGTTTAAAATTGGGTCGCCACGTCAAAATCCAAGATGGCCGCCGCCATGTATGTCTGATGCGATGTATGTCTGAACCTTGTAACCTGCATATCTTGAAAAATAAGCGAAGTACCAACTTCTAATCTGGTGTGTGGGTGTTTCTAGGCATAAGGAAGAACGCTGTTGAAAATTGGGTCGCCACGTCAAAATCCAAGATGGCCGCCGCCATGTATGTCTGACCCTTGTGAGATGAATATCTTGAAAAATAAGCGAAGTACCAACTTCTAATTTGGTGTGTGGGTGTATCTCGGCATAAGTATGAACGCTATTGAAAATTGGGTCGTCACGTCAAAATCCAAGATGGCCGCCACCATATATATGTCTGAAACTTGTGAGCGAAATATCTCGAACAATAAGCGAAGTACCAACGTCTAATGTGGTGTGTGGGTGTATCTATTGGGGCGCCACGTCAAAATCCAAGATGGCCACCGCCATGTCTGTCCGAACCTTGTGAGATGAATATCTTGAAAAATAAGTGAAGTACCAACTTCTAATTTGGTGTGTGGGTGTATCTCGCCAAAAGGAAGAACGCTATTGAAAATTGGGTCGTCACGTCAAAATCCAAGATGGCCGCCACCATATATATGTCTCACCTTGTGAGCGAAATATCTTGAAAAATAAGCGAAGTACCAACGTCTAATCTGTTGTGTGGGTGTATCTAGGCATAAGGAAGAACGCTATTGAAAATTGGGTCGCCATGTCAAAATCCAAGATGGCCGCCGCCATGTATGTCCGAACCTTGTGAGATGAATATCTTGAAAAATAAGCGAAGTACCAACTTCTAATTTGGTGTGTGGGTGTATCTCGCATAAGGAAGACCGCTATTGTAAATTGGGTCGCCACGTCAAAATCCAAGATGGCCACCACCATATATATGTCTGAACCTTGTGAGTGAAATATCTTGAAAAATAAGCGAAGTACCTTCTGGTGTGTGGGTGTATCTAGGCATAAGGAAGAACGCTATTGAAAATTGGGTCGCCACGTCAAAATCCAAGATGGCTGCCACCATATATATGTCTGAACCTTGTGAGCGAAATATCTTGGAAAAATAAGCGAAGTACCAACTTCTAATCTGGTGTGTGGGTGTATCCAGGCACAAGCAAGAACGCTGTTTAAAATTGGGTCGCCATGTCAAAATCCAAGATGGCCGCCGCCATGTATGTCTGATGCCATGTATGTCTGAACCTTGTCACCTGCATATCTTGAAAAATAAGCGAAGTACCAACTTCTAATCTGATGTGTGGGTGTATCTAGGCATAAGGAAGAACGCTGTTGAAAATTGGGTCGCCACGTCAAAATCCAAGATGGCCGCCACCATATATATGTCTGAACCTTGTGAGATGAATATCTTGAAAGATAAGCGAAGTACCAACTTCTAATTTGGTGTGTGGGTGTATTTCGCATAAGGAAGACCGCTATTGTAAATTGGGTCGCCACGTCAAAATCCAAGATGGCCGCCACCATATATATGTCTGAACCTTGTGAGCGAAATATCTTGAAAAATAAGCGAAGTACCTTCTGGTGTGTGGGTGTATCTATGCATAAGGAAGAACGCTATTGAAAATTGGGTCGCCACGTCAAAATCCAACATGGCTGCCTCCATGTATGTCTGAACCTTGTGAGCGAAATATCATATCGTAGCATGTTTTCTGCGTGTTCCACTTTGTCAACTCACATCACTTCCCCGACGGGGGACCTAGGCGTAACGCTTGTTTCAAATATTTCAATTATTATTTTTGTCTAAAACACTTCCCAGCACTCTCTGACAAACCCCTGAAAGTTTGACGAAGATCAGTTCAGCCATCTCTGAGAAAAATGGCCACACACACACACAGACAGACAAACAGCTCTCTTATATTGTAGATATTTAAATATTTGTTTATACATTTATGTATATATATATAATTTTATTTTATTTATTGATATTTTATATTTATCTTTCGTTGTTCTGACATGACATTTCACATAGTGTAACAATTTCATGGAGGGTGTTTCCTTTTGTTCTATGAAAAAAACAAACATGTGACATGAAAGTTGATCTTCTTTAGAGGAAGGCATGTTCTTAAACTATAGATTGTCTTTATTGCTTTTTTTTGTATTATTAAAAGTGCTTAAGTACAAAGCAGCCCAGCATCCTTTCTAAAGACGCAGTGTTATTGTCTGATGCATATGAGATCGTGCCGTCCCACATTGTCCTTGAACGCCAAAGTGTTTAGAGGAGGCACTGCCCCTTGTGAGTGGTTATATATTGCTGCATCCTCGCAGTCTTGCCCTCGACTTTAATCCCCGCACGTTCTGGGGCTTTTGCTGTCATTGCTTTGACATGATGGCAAAACCCTCGGGCCTAATGCCACCGGACAAAACAGGTGATCCATGCAGGAGTTTAGCGGATGAATACATCAATCTTAATTTCTTATGCACAGCAATCCCCTGCAGTTTTCCTTTCCTCCTCCTTCAGGCTTGAGCTGTTTTGAGCAGATTAGCTTATGGCCCACTGACCCCTGTTTCTCCCGCAGCCAGCAAGACCTTACTGAGCAGCATGCTCAATGATACTTCCCAAGTGGCTGACAGAGTTCTGTCTGCGCAAGTCTTCCAGGTCAGGGCCTCGGCTTTGAGAGTCTTAATGCAATATTTAGGTGCTAAATCCAGGATTATTGTTTGGGTTTGGCTGTCTGCTCCCTCATTCCCCTCAACTCCAGACCTGGTGGTCTGGCAAGGCCGTATTTGCCTGTTGACATTTGTAAGGATTTGATGTGATTATGCCACTTAGTGAGCACCCCGACACACTGTCCACGCAGTAATGAATCGCACATTTATTGCCCTGTATTATCAGATCTCTTTCTGACTTTTAAAATTCCTTTTGTCTTGGTACCCTGAGGGATTCTAGGGAAGAAGGCTGGGGCTGAAAGGTGTGTTATGGGTTCTAAAAGTTATCTGATCCTTGTTCCCAGGAGACTTTTCATTATGCACTTAAAATGGGGCACCGGCACACCACCGAAGGAATAGTCAGTGCCTTATCTCCCCACGCAAAGTAGTTCCTGCATTGATTTGCTATACAAAGGGTGTTTTGCCTGGCACTGGCCTGCTATGTGGGACATGCACTAGTCTTGCTGCTTGAGCTTAGACTAATTTGCACAGTGATGCTTATCTGCTGCTTCTGTGTTTTGCAGTGCACGCTCCATGACTGCTGTTACGGACCATTGGTGGACAGTGTAAAGCAGTATCCTCTTTCAAGGCTCAGCAATGGCTTCTAATGGAGAACCTGTGTTAAGTGTATTTATTGCTTCTGTTTCTTTTTTTCTTTCGGCAGTGTAAGAATTTTTCTTGAAGATAGTTTTTTTTTCTGCACATTTAATGTATATTGGTTATCTGTCCACAAAACCCAAAGTTGGTATATATCAGTACTGGTGTTGAGGCTCATGGAAGGGCAGAGTAATGGCCGAAAAGGAAATAGGTGGATGGCAATGTGGAAGTTGCAGGTGAAAGGGTATTAATTTGCGAAGGAACATTGAGAGGTAGAAATGGGAGGAGACCACGAGGTAGAAGTGGGCAACAGATTTGATGGACTGGAGGGAAGAATACTGGACAACAAACTCAGGATGACAGTTCCACATGTGAGAGATTAGCGGCACAAATTAATTGAGGTTGAGAGTGAACCCGAGACTTGTGGAAGTAACAACGTAAGGGTTTTTTATACGTCACTTGTGGAGGGCAGGGGAGAAGGTTGGAGGAGCAAGACCAGAAAAGATGTTAAAAGACTGAAAGCACACTAACTTTACTGTGGGGAACAAGAAGCAGACCCAGAGAGTCAGCTGTCTGACCTGAAATGCTAGTGATATTGGAGGCCCTCGATTCCCTGGCCTCAAAAGGGGAAAGTAAGGAAGTAGCAACACCAACCCATAGCGGGAAAGTGGAGGGGGTTTTGGGGTGAGGGAGGTTGGGGTGGGGGGGAAGAGGGAGGGAGTGTGTCGAGCCATATCAAATGGCACTTTGGATGATGGCCTTGCAAAACTGTTGTAAGATTAGGGTGGCTAAGGAATGACTTGACGCAACAGAGAATTCCGAAGTGACAGCCAGCTTTTTTTTCTTCTTTTAAAAAAAAATACAACATCGAGGCTCGTGAAAGAGCTAAGATAGCTTTTGGAGGCTATCGTGGATTTATGGTCTGAACCTGATGACAAGTTACCATAGATCAGGAGGTCCAGGAAGTGACATAACAGAACAAAAGTAACAGTATAAAGAGTTGGGGGAGGGAGGACACTCCAACAGCAGGGTCAAGGGTCAAAATTGGACAAGTAAGGGATGTGGCCAGGCCTGAAAGGTGTGTTATGGGTTCTAAAAGTTATCTGATCCTCGTTCTCAGGAGACCTTTCATGATCCACTTAAAATCGGGTACTGGCACACCACCAAAGGAGTAGTCAGTGCCTTAAATCTCCACTTGAACAAATAAGGCATGTGGGAAAGAATGAGATGTCAGACAGGATGAATGGGGTGGATAATACGGATGCAGAAGGAAATTCATTGCAAGGAAAAACTGAAATTTAGAAGTAAGTTGGCTTTGGAAGGGTTAATAGGGATAGAAAAGATCATGGATTGCATGAGGGATGATTTGAGATGATGGTGAACAGATATCATGAAGAACTGGAGGGAAGATTGAGGTTGAAAAACATGTGGAAGTTGGTTACATATGTGGGAAATAAGAGGAACGGAAGAGGAAGAGGAATCAGTGGAGGTGAGCAGTGATTCGGATTTTAGGAATTTCACCAGCAGGGGATTGCTGGCAGACCATGTATGACCTGCAGAAACCTGGGGGACAAATTACAGAAAAAGCAGTGGGTGCAAGACCATAACGGACTCATTAGAAGACAGAGACCACAAAGCTGTCTCCGATGTAAAAGTGATAGGCCCATAGACTCGGCTTCATCGTGGGAGATCCCAATGATCTTGAAGGCCTTGGTTTCCACAGTGTCAAGCTGAGTGAGATGTGAGGTAGGGGGCACCAGCCCAGAGGGAACAGCAGTACTCCACCAAGCTGCCGATGAATGCTATGTAGGTGAGTAGGAGTTCAGGTGTGCCAAGGAAGGACTTTATACAATGGAGGAGCCCAGCCGTCAGCTAACTTAGGAGCCGCCAGCCTTGAATTGTGGTTTCCTCAAGAAAGAGAATAACTGAGTGAGACCCAAAAGTTAGAGTGATTGAACTTTTTCAAGAGAATTGTTAAGAAAGTAGATTGGAGAGAGAGATAGAGATTGAGATTGAGATTTGTTGAGATTGAGATTTGTTGAGATTGAAAGACACTAGGGCATGCCCGTACTATATATATATCTAAAATTATATCCCCCCCCCTATTTACATGAAATGGTTTGGTCCAAAGCGAACGGCTTGCGAGTGGTGACAATCCCCCCCCTCTATTTACATGCAATGGTTCGGTCCAAAGCGAACGGCTTCCGGAGTTTGGTAAAGAAATCGCCATCGCGTACACAAACGCGCAGGAAAGCGAATGAATCGCAAATTCGTTTTTATTAGTTGTAAAACATAATGCCCAATTATTCAATTAGCGCCAACGTATTTTGGCTGTTTGCAATTTAATCGCAAGGCAAAGTAGAAAGAGAAGAGGGAAAAAAAGAAAAGCCTTGCCTTGCTGCAAACAGCTGCTGCAAACAACAACAACAGGGAAGGCTGCACTGTCCGGAAGTTGGCATATCGCAGTTACGATTATTTTAGTGTTAATGGCCAATTATTCAATTAGCGCCAACGTATTTTGGCTGTTTGCAATTTAATCGCAAGGAAAAGTAGAAAGAGAAGAGGGAAAAAAAGAAAAGCCTTGCATTAACGCATTAACGCTTGCATTGCATTAACGGTTCGGCACACGTGATAGCTCGCTGCTCTCTGATTGGTTGAAGCGTTTTTTGGACATAGCTCGGTAGGTACTTGTCCGATTAATTTCAAACCTTGAAAAGGCACATCCTCGGGTCCCCAGCAATATACCTGGCAAGTTTCAAGTATATCGGACCCGTGGTTGTCGAGAAACAGCGGTCACAGACAAACACACAGACACACAGACACACAGACACACAGACACACAGACACACAGACACACAGAGATTACTGGAATTATAGATAGATATTCCAAGTGTTTGACCAGTTTGTGATTCTATATCAACGTCTGAAGGAAGGGAAGAGGCTGCTGTCTGCTGACCTGAAGGATGAGGGATGTTAAGACAGAGTGTGGAATCAGAAAGGTGGTGTGGAGAGCAGTATTCCATTGAGCTGCGGATGAAAGCCTTGTATGTGGTGAGGAGCTCAGGTGTGCCAAGGAAGGACTTCGCACGATGGAGGATGCCCAGTCGGTGACTGGCTTTGGAGCCCAGCTTGGAAATGTGGTTTTCCCAGGAAAGATCATGGCAGATAGTGAGACCCAAAAGTTTGAGCGACAGAACTTCTTGGAGAAGATTGTTGAGAAAGTAGATGGGAGGGTTGTCCAGTCGGTCTTTTCGGAGAGACATAGTAAGAGTGTGAGATTTCTCAGGATTGAAAGACATGTTCCACTTGTTTGACCAGTCTGTGATTTTGGACAAAGCATTGGACAAAGGACAATATTGATCGCAGTATTCAACCTTGAGAAATGCCAGGCTTCGACAATTAGAGCATGGGAGGAGTTGCAACCTGTTGCTTGTGATCTCAGAGGAAATTTGAAAACCAGTGCAGGAGGGGACTTTGGATGCCATCGGTTGACTTTCTAAATAACTGTTTACAAAATTCTCAATAACTAGCTGAAGTACCCAGTGTTGCTCGCAATATGTATTGAAATATTAAGTCTGAAACGAAAATATCTTGGTAGTCAAGAGGTACATCGCTTACACGCAAAATTTGTTTTCATGACGTGGGAATGAAAAATAAAATCAATAAAAAGCGAGTAATTAACATGAGTAGTTGAGCCCGTGTAATTTCCACAGAACAGATGGAGAGGATTACAAGTGCGGGAGCATGAACACAGGTGGTGTTGTAATAAATCTGGAGGTGCAATGCGCCATAAATGAACCTTCCCAGAACTATCTCGATTAGCGCGAGTGAAGTCACCAGAAGTGCTCCGGCAGGCAAGTTACCGCCGATCTTCGTGACGCAATAGATTAAAGTTAAAAACGCAACAGACGGATCGTACTGATATGGGAGGATTAGAGGTAGGAGCAGGGGCGCCGAGAGGAGGGGGTGGGGGTGGGGAGCATGTGTGGTAACTACTCCGGGGCCCGGACCTAATAGGGGCTCGTAATTATTCCTTTAGTTTTTCGTTTCATCTAATGATTGTGACGATAAAACATCGGGTCAGCTTTATTCTGCGTCACCCTCCAAGCGATTCCCCGGCTTGCCATTACCATGGGGCGTAACACCGGCCCTCAATAACAAAACTACTGTGGGAACAATTTACATAATGATAATCACGGTGATTACATCATTGAACACAGGAGTGTTGCCCACACCTCATCCCGATGAAATAGGTTAAGAAACGAAAACACATAGAGGAATAAGTGAATGACACCTCAATTTCCCTTAAACACTCGGCATGTGTTTCTGACGACGAAGATAAATACAGAAACCTCCGTATAGGTTGTTCAAAAAAAATCAGGGGGCCTGGATGAAGGGGTTTGCACTTAGTATTGCCCCGGGGCCCATTATGGATCTTGGCGGCCATGGGTAGGGGAGAAACATACAAAGAATTATACAGTCTCCGTTATTAGCTTAAACACATATGGCCTCAGCATACACAATGCACGAGTCGATCCCTCCAGGTAAAACGCAGGCAGAGTGTAAGCAACATACTCACTCCAAGCAAGTCTTTCCACAGATTCTCAATGGGATTCAAGTCTTGGCTTTGGCTGGACCACTCAAGGACTTTCACGTTCTTGTTCAGAAGCCATTCCAGTGTTGCTTTCACTGTATGATTGGGGTCATTGTCCTGTTGGAATGTAAATCTTCATCACAGTCTAAGGTCTTTTGCACTCTGAAGCAGGTTCTTCTCAAGGATTTTCCTGTATTTTGCTCCATTCATTGTTCCTCTATCCTTACAAGTCTTAGTTTATTCAGACGGCCAGCACTAGGAAGAGTCTGGGTAGTTCCATGTATTTTCTATTTACTAATGATGGATCTCTTGGGAACTTTCAACACTCTAGAAATTGCTTTATCCCCTTTCCCAGATCAATGCCTCCTCACAATTCTATCTCAGAGTTATATGGACAGTTCCTTGGACTTCACGATAGAGTTTCTGTTCTGACCTGCACTGTCAACTGTGGGTCCTTATATAGAAAGGTTTCTTTCTAAATAATGTCCAATCAATTGAATTGGCCACAGGTGGACTCCAATAAAGTTGTAGAGACATCTCAAGGATGATCAAAGGAAATTGGATGCATGTGAGCCCAATTTGGAGTGTCATTGCAAAGGGGTTGAATACTTATTGACTCAAGACATTTCAGGTTTTCATTTTTAGTTATTTTGTCAAAATTTCTAAAGACAAAATTCCACTTTGACATTATGGGGTATTATGTGGAGATCAATGACAAAACATTTCAACGTAATCTATTTTATCTGTAATACAGCAAAATGTGAAAAAGTCAAGGAGTGTGAATACTTTCTGAAGACACTGTAAGAATTAACTTTGTGTTGTTGACAAGAAATCACTATATATAACCTCAACAAAACATATTGCTCGATCGCTCGATTAAAAAGCAAGGCAGTGTATAAGCACAAAACCCGATCGAAGCCTGAAGGCCAATTATCTGATTTTTATTATTTTTATTATTTATTTTATTACGTTTTCAATTTTATTTGTCCAAACATAGTCTTCGACCTTCCTCTGGATGGAAGAGGCGACCATGCAAAGTTTGGTTGCACTGGTTCCTGCAGGTTATGAATGCACAAAACAAACAGACTTTCCTCTTTATATATTAAACCGTTAGGAAATGGAAATTACCCGACAACAGATCACCTCAAACAATAAATAAACTTCTGGAAAGATCAAGTGAATACAAGTTGCCCAAGTGCTTAATATATATTGCTTCTGAAGAAGTCTTCAACAGCGTTGAAGCAATTGCCATCATAAATCTTTCCTTTGTCTGTAAATGTTGACTCTAGGTATATCAGTGTATGAAGCAATGTCTGCGTTGGTGTGAACAACGACCTTGAAACTGCACTAAACCGTTGGTAAAATCACGATCAAAAGAAATGTTAAACAAGATGACAGGATGTCACCAAAAAATTGTCATTGCATGCCTATGAGTGTTCCAACGGATTGGGGAAATCATATGAACATCACATGTCGGTGTACGGGATGGTAGTGTTACGTGTTCCTCCCCGAACTCCTGGTCTCGGTATACCTCCGAACCTTGGGAGGGGCCACGGCAGAAAAATATATTATTCCGTGTCGAAATCAATAAGGAAACCACACCAATGGTTATGAACAAACCAATATATATAATCTATCTATAATTCCATTAATCTCTGTGTGTATGTGTGTATGTGTGTTTGTATGTGTGTTTGTATGTGTGTATGTGTGTATGTTTGTCTGTGACCGCTGTTTCTCGACAACTACCGGTCCGATATACTTGAAACTTGCCAGGTATATTGCTGGGGACCCGAGGATGTGCCTTTTCAAGGTTTGAAATTAATCGGACAAGTAGTTACCGAGCTATGGCGATTTCTTTACCAAACACTGCAAGCCGTTCGCTTTGGACCAAACCATTGCATGTAAATAGAGGGGGGGGGGTTCTGTGGTCGTTGCGAATGGACCAAACCATTCATGTAAATAGAGGGGGGGGGGGGGGTTCTGTGGTCGTTACTGCCACGTGGTTTCAAAGTTTTTTTTTGTTGTTGTTGTTTGCACGCATGTTTTTTTGCACCCACGTACGGGCACGCCCTAGGATGTTTACACACACACACCCCTACACAAATTTTTTTTTTTTTTTTTTTTTGGCAAGGAACGGGCACCCACGTACGGGCACGTCCTAGCTTATATATAGTACGGGCATGCCCTAGTATATTATAAATCACACAGGAATAACATTACCACAAATGACAATTAAGAGTGCACTCTCTATTCCATCAGCTAGCATGCATAAGGTAACTCACAGTGTTCCAATTGAGTGGAAAGAACCTTCCCCAATGTCTCTATATTCCCGTCTTCGAGCTCAGAGTTGGTCCCCTCCAGTGATCAACGGAACGATGTCGACTCTAAACCAGAATCTTGTTCCGAGGGCAGGCACAGACACGCCGCCCAAAACGGCACCAAGGCGCACGCGGCCCAAAGCGGAGAAAAGGGGCACGTGGTTAAAGTGGCACAAAGGCGCACTCACGGCGACTGGGAAATCCAAAGGCCCCCTCCAGGTACGAACTTTCACCGTTCACGGTCGGCGAGCCGCAAAGTAATCGTCAGAAGCCTCGGTGCACACACCCACCACAGATATGTCTGAACGCGGTGGAAACGGTTGACGAAGCAAGGAAGGTCTGCTCGACGCGCGAAGCGCACGAGTCAAAATGGCGGACGGCTCGTACTTGAAACGTAATCACACGACGATGGTTCCTCCGAATCCAACGCCAACCTGACACGCAGGTTTGATCAGTCAGACCAATTGTACATGCGATATCGCAGTCACAGCGATAACCACTCTGTCGCGGAATCCCTTTCCAGGAAACCCAAAGTTCACTTGTGTCTCTTGCTCGACAACGTTCGATCCAGAACGCAAAGCAACCAGCTTCTTCTCCGACTTTTCTCACCGCCTCCTCCTCCTCGCTCGTCATTTTCCGGTGCACGATTTCCTGTATCATTTTAAGTTAACCTTTTTAACTTTAGATAGCTGTTCCTGAATAATAAACCTTTTGAGAATAGTAATAATACCGAATATCAGAAACATGTCAAGTGGGTGAAAACCCCAATAACGGAAGTTACGAATCCGTAACAGTAGGCATTCCTGTGGATTCCTCGGACTTGAGTGCAACAACACGTGCACGAGATACAAGTGACTTGTAACCTTTGGTTCCACCAATACCGATCAAGCCTCATGTTAAATATTTCTCCTGCGGAATCATCCATGCCATTTGCAGGCAAGGTGTCCCATTCATGGATCGCCCTCTGGCCAAACGATACTTATTCCTGGCCTCAAGTGTGGATCCCTTCTTGTACAATTTTAGATGGTATCCTCTTCTTGTACAATTTTAGATGGTGTCCTCTTCTTGTACAATTTTAGATGGTGTCCTCTTCTTGTACAATTTTAGATGGTGTCCTCTTCTTGTACAATTTTAGATGGTGTCCTCTTCTTGTACAATTTTAGATGGTGTCCTCTTCTTGTACAATTTTAGATGGTGTCCTCTTCTTGTACAATTTTAGATGGTGTCATTCCTCTTTTTTTTTACAATTTTAAATGGTGTCATGCCTCTTCTTTTTCTTTTTTTTTTACAATTTTAGATGACATCTGTACAATTTTAGATGGTTTCCTCTTCTTGTACAATTTTAGATGGTGTCCTCTTCTTGTACAATTTTAGATGGTGTCCTCTTGTACAATTTTCGATGGTGTCCTGTTCTTGTACAATTTTAGATGGTGTCCTCTTCTTGTACAATTTTAGATGGTGTCCTCTTGTACAATTTTAGATGGTGTCTGTCGTGGAAATCAATCAGGTCCACAACTTTGTCCCATAGGTAGGTTTAATCTCAATTAGATCTCTGGCATCATCCTGTAAAAATACAATCATGCAATAGATATCAGCATCGTGGTATCATACAGAGAGGACCGATAATAATAGTCAAAGCAAGTGAGTCTAGTATATATGTGCGAGTCTAGCATATACGTACCATTCAAGACTACATGTAAAGTAAATGTCACAGGAGTGGCTCAGCGTCGCGGATGTCCCAGGTTTTATAGACGCCCTTCAGTGGCTGAAGCGAGTATCTCTCCTGGGTTCAACTTTGGTATAATTTCACTACATTCTCCCCGCCGTTAGAACTATACTGCCGCTAGGCAGATCGCAAGCGTGCGTCAGCATTAATTGATTGGGGTACGTCATTCCATGTCAGTCGGTCCACCCGTAGCGGTCGGGGTGGCGAACTACCCTGCCAGCCCATGTCCGGAAACTACCGGGTACGGCGTCCCCAAGCCCGGAGTCCCCTGCGTCGGAGTAGCCGCTGGAGGCAGGTGTCGGAGGGGGCACCTCAGAGCCTGCAGGCAGGGGGTGTAGGTGACGACAGAGGTGATGGCAAAGGTTCCATAGAGGAAGCTTCAGTAGAGTCCATAGACTCGTAGATCGGTTCGTCGATATCCCTATAAGGGTCGATGACCCCACAAGGGGCGAGATGGCGTACGGAGACAGTGGACTCGCGTCCATCTGCCGTCAGCACACGAGCATGCTCGGGATTAGCCTGGAGTACCTGCACCTTATCCACAAAGGGGTCGTACTTACTCGTGCGCACCGCTCGTTTGAGATAGGCCGGCCCCGGCTCAGCGAGCCAGCTGGGTAAAGATCGGATACTACCCGCCGAGCTTCTAGGGTGGTGGAACAGTCTTTCGTGAGGAGTCTGGTTGGTGGCCGTACATAGGAGAGCCCGGATCGAGTTCAGAGCCGCAGGTAGAGACCAAGCCCAGTTATCGAGACCCCGGCCGAGGATCCGGAGGCTTAGCATGACGGCCGTCCATATAATCCCATTGAAGCGTTCGATCTGCCCATTCGCCTGGGGTCTGTACGGTGTGGTGTAACTCGAAGCAACATTATTTTGGAACAAATAACCTCTCACCTCCTGCGACAGGAACACCGCACCCCGATCGGTATGCACGTAGGCCGGATACCCAAACATAGAAAACAAATTCTGCAGGCACCGTATGACCGTGGCAGCCGTCATATCCCTGCACGTGTAAGCAAAGGGGAATCGCGAGTACTCATCAACGATAGTGAGCAGATAACGAGAGTTGCTCGACACCGGCAGCGGTCCTTTGAAATCCATTGCCAATCTCTCCCACGGTCTAGTAGCCCTAACCAGCGTCCCCATGGGAGGGTTGTAAAAACGCGGTTTGAGTTCCGCACATATAGCGCAGTCACGGCAGATCCGGCGGATTTCTTCAATCGAGTACGGCAGATTACCACTACGCACAAAATGAGCGAAACGCGCCACCCCTGGATGACACATAGTGTCGTGCAAAGTGCGCAGCCCCTCCAAAGTTACGATCCCCGCGCACGTAGCCGGCCTCGATAAGGCGTCGGCGACCAGGTTATCCTTCCCCGGGCGGTATTTGATGGTGTAGCAGAAGTCGGCAAGTTCGATATGCCAGCGAGTGATTTTCTCATTCTTAATACGTTGAGCATGTAAGGTGTCGTACATGAACGCAACGCTTTGTTGGTCCGTGATGATTTGGAAGCATCGCCCGAGTAAGTACGGTCGCCATCGCCGAATCGACTCGACGATCGCGTACGCTTCCTTTTCGACAGACGAATGCCTCCGCTCAGCGGAGGTGAGAGTCCGCGAAAAGAAAGCTACAGGGCGCCCCCCCCTGGGAGAGAGTCGCCGCTATCGCATGATCCGAGGCATCACTTTCTAAGACAAAAGATTCGCTCTCGTCGATCGTCGCCACAGCGGCGCCAGCGATGTCGGCCTTAAGGCACCCGAAGGCCGCCAAGGCGGCCGGGCTCATGGGGAACCTGTCGCAGGCCACGAGGGGGCGGAGCTTTGCAGAGAAATTTTGCACCCACTTCGAATAGTGGGCGAACAGCCCGAGAGCACGCTTCAGCGAAGCTCGATCACCGGGCGGGGCCATATCGAGCAAAGGTCGCAGACGCTCCTTATCCGGAGAGACTGAGCCATGGGTCACGGTGTACCCCAGAAGATCTATCGTGCGTTGAGAGTAACGACACTTAGCCTCATTCATGGTTAGGCGATACCTATGCGCGACCTCGAGGAAGCGCTTCAGATTAGCATCGTGATGCTCCTGGTCATACCCACAAACCGTAAGATTGTCCAGATAGACAAAGACATCTGTCAAGTTCTCCTTAGTAACGAGGTCGTCCATAGCCCTCTGAAAACAGGAGACCCCGTTCGTCACCCCAAAAGGTAATCGGGTGAACTGGTATAACCTTTGACCCGATTCAAAGGCGGTATAGATGCGATCAGCCCTAGAGATGGGGATCTGATGATACGCACTACGCAGATCGAGAGTGCTGTAGACGGAGTACTGGGCCACCAGTCGTACTAGCGCGTCCATCCCCGGTAAGGGGTAGGCTTCCAGCTGTGTAAAGCGATTAACCGTCTGTGAGTAGTCGATTACCATGCGCCGGCGATGGGCCTCACTTCGCACCACTAAGACCTGGGCCCGCCGCGGCGACTGGCTAGGTTCGATAACACCGTCCTTTAAGAGTTGGGCCGTTTCTTCCGGAATGAATTGCGCGTCCGCTCGTGAGTAGCGCCACGATTTTACCGCTACAGGAGTGCAGTCAGTGGTCAGGTTGGGGAACAGCGAAAGAGGCTCAATTTCCATTTTCGCGAGTGCACACACAGCAAGCGTGTCCGTCCCACCGAATTCAATTTCCAAATGTCCATGTCGCTTAAGAAAATCGTGTCCTAACAGGATGTCAGCACATAAGGCAGGCAAGACCATGAGATGTACATCGGAAAACATGCGTCCCTTTATCACAAGTTTCAATCGACATTCCCCCTTCGTGCTGAGCCGAAGTCCCTGGGAGGCCATGAAGATCCGTCGTGTAGTCCCGATGACCGGCCACCCATGTTGACGCACCAGCCGCTGATCGATGAAACTATCCGTAGATCCTGTGTCGACTAGGGCCCGCGCAAAAATGCCTTCAACCAAGAGCGGGATAATGGCCTGATCAAGGCCAGAAGATCCGGCAGGTATTGCGCCGTCCGAGCGAGAAGATCGCGTCTCGCGCGTGGATCCCACACCGGCTGCAGTTTTCCGGTCGTTTGAGGAGCCTCCGGAGGGCCCCCGTGCCAAATGCATAGTTGGTCATGCCGGACCAAGAGCGTGTAGTTCGTACGAGCCGCCGTCAGATGGCGCTCGTGTCACGTGCGAAAGATCGCAGTCAATTGTACTTTCATGTGCTCGATCAAGAGCGTGTAGTTCGTCCGAACTGCCGTCAGATGGCGCTCGTGTCACGTGCAGCGTTTGTTGCACAACAGGAGGAGCTTTCAAAGCCGGAACTTTTTGTTTGTTTGAGGAGGGCGTTCGAACGCCAGTCAAGGTCGGTCGCTCCGCAGCCGGTCACGTTCGCGCCATTTGTTTCGGCGGCCCGGTGTATCTCACCAAGGACGTCGTGCAGCCAGGGGCCCGCGAAGAGGAGGACCGCTCATCAAGGCCGGGTGTGGCGACCCGCTCTGTGCTCGGTCCGTTGGCTTGGCGATAAGCCCATTCAAGATCGCGCGTGCTCGTGTGCCCCGCGCGGCCTTCTTGCAGACTTTAGCAAAGTGTCCTTTTGTAGAACACAAATGGCATATGGCTTCCCGAGCCGGACACGCTGACCTGGGATGCTGTCGGTTGCCACAGAAGTAACACGTCGCGTTCCGGTCAGGCCTGGGCCTGGCTGCTGTAGCTGCTGCCAGGCCGGAATCCGAGTCCACCTCGGGAGCGGCCAGGGGCTCGGCCGCAGTCGAGCCCGCACCCGTATCCTCGGCGGTAGCCATCTCCGGTCGCGTGAGTTGAGAAGTCCCCGCGACGACCCGTGCGTGGTCATAAGCGGTGGATTGTTCCCGGGCCTCAGTGTAAACGTTGGCCAACCGCAGGGCCTCCGCGAACGTCAGGTCAGCTGTCTCCAAGAGCCTGAGTCTCAGATTTGTAGAGCTGATCCCAGAGACGAAAGCATCTCAGACAAGATCGTCCTGGACTTGCTCGTGTGTCCGTACCTCTTGAGTACTGTCCGCGAGGAGGTGGCGCAGCTCCTGAGCGAAGCGATCGATCGACTCGGTTGGCTGTTGACGCCGCGTGGCGAGCAGATGCCTGTTGTACACCACGCTCCGTTTCTTAATGTAGAGTCGCTTTAGCTCTTCCACGGCGGCATCGTACGTCGTACATCGTGCGATGCTCCTGTAGACGTGGTGGTCGACTTTGGTCTGTAGCACAGACAGCTTCGTTTCAGCGGTGGGAACGGCATCCTGGGCGCCGAACTGGTTCTCCAGCGTTTTGAGCCAGTGAGTGAACACCGAGCCCGAATCCTCAGCTTGTGGGTCGGCGCCGAGTGTCGGTACATTGATCATCTTGTGTCCCGCCATTTCCGTAGATCGAATTGAGATTAAGTGTCGTAGAAATCAATCAGGTCCACAACTTTGTCCCATAGGTAGGTTTAATCTCAATTAGATCTCTGGCATCATCCTGTAAAAATACAATCATGCAATAGATATCAGGATCTTGGTATCATCCAGAGAGGACCGATAATAATAGTCAAAGCAAGCGAGTCTAGTATATATGTGCGAGTCTAGCATATACGTACCATTCAAGACTACATGTAAAGTAAATGTCACAGGAGTGGCTCAGCGTCGCGGATGTCCCAGGTTTTATAGACGCCCTTCAGTGGCTGAAGCGAGTATCTCTCCTGGGTTCAACTTTGGTATAATTTCACTGCAGTGTCCTCTTGTACAATTTTAGATGGTGTCCTCTTCCTCTTCAAGGTCAACTGCCATCTGCTTGGAAATCGGCCATCATCACCGCTTTGCACAAAAAAGGTGCAAAAACAGATCCTAGCAACTACAGACCAATCAGCCTTCTCCCAATTATCAGCAAAGTCATGGAATCCATCATTGCTTCGGATATGAAATCTTTCCTCTTCTCCAATGGCTTGATCTCTGATCATCAATTTGGTTTCAGACCAGGTCACTCTACTCTGGACATGCTGCTTCTGCTGTCTCAACAATGGATGGAGGTCCTCAATGCCAAACAGGAAATTAGAGCCGTCTCCCTCGACATATCACGTGCCTTCGATACGGTCTGGCACCCCGCTCTGCTTACCAAACCCTCCTCCTTTGGTATCCATGGAAATCTCCACGCATGGCTGGCGGACTTCCTCTCTAGTCGTAGTCAACGTGTGGCCCTGAATGGGTTTCTCTCATCTCCTCTTCCTGTTCAGGCTGGAGTTCCCCAAGGCAGTGTTCTGGGCCCTGTGCTTTTTCTGGTCTTCATCAATGATCTCTCTGACTCTCTTGAAAATCCTCTCTATCTCTTTGCTGATGACTCCACTCTCTGCCGCTCCATTCCTCATCCCTCAGATCGGCAGTCTGCAGCCTCCTCACTCTCTGCAGACCTGGACAAAATCACAGACTGGGCAAACAAGTGGAACATGTCTTTCAATCCTGACAAATCTCACACTCTTACGATGTCTCTCCGAAAAGACCGACTGGACAACCCTCCCATCTACTTTCTGAATAATCCTTTCCAAGACGTTCTGTCACTCAAGCTTTTGGGTCTCACTATCTGCCATGATCTTTCCTGGGAAAACCACATTTCCAAGCTGGCCTCCAAAGCCAGTCGCCGACTGGGCATCCTCCGTCGTGCGAAGTCCTTCCTTGGCTCCTCACCACATACAAGGCTTTCATCCGCAGCTCAATGGAGTACTGCTCTCCCCTCTGGGCTCGTGCTCCTGCCTTACACCTAGCTCGTCTTCACGCTGTTGAAACCAAAGCGTTCAGAATCATTGGAATCTCCCGTGATGACGCTATCTCCGAGGGCCTTTCACTTACTCACCGCAGGCAGGTTGGTGGTCTTTCCGTCTTCTACCGACTCCTCTCCGGCCTTGCTCCCCCAGCTCTCTCTGGGCTCTGTCCTCCAAATATTCCTTCAGGTCGCACAAGATCTGCCTGCAACCCTCTTATGGTTAAACTGCCAAAATCAAGACTCTCTGCTCACCTTCACTCCTTCATTCCTCTTTTCTCCCACCTCTGGAACAAACTCCCTCACTCTCTTCAATCCCACTCCTCCCTCCAGGTCTTTAAAATGGCTGTTCACCACCATCTCTTATCTTCCCCAAACAAAAACCTTTATCTTTTCTACCCCCGCTAATTTCACCCCAAATCCACTTTTTTGAGGTGCCGACTTCTTTTCTGGAAGTTCTTGGTGTCATTGCGTTTTATACCTATCCTGCCTCCCCCCAGGCCCTCTCCCTCCCACACATCTCCCGATGTCCCTGCTCTCAAATGTTGTGTTTGTGTGCTTCCTCCCCTTCTCTCTCCATCTTGTTGACCGTTCCCCTTTTTATATACTTTGTTTGCTTGTTTGTTTGATTTGTTCGTTTGATAAATGTTAGCTCTTTCACGAGCCTCGACTCTGTATAGAAAAAATAAAATAAAATAAATATACAATTTTAGATGGTATACTCTTCTTGTACAATTTTAGATGGTATCCACTTCTTGTACAATTTTAGATGGTGTCATCTTCTTGTACAATTTTAGATGGTGTCATCTTCTTGTACAATTTTAGATGGTGTCATCTTCTTGTACAATTTTAGATGGTGTCGTCTTCTTGTACAATTTTAGATGGTGTCCTCTTCTTGTACAATTTTAGATGGTGTCCTCTTGTACAATTTTAGATGGTGTCCTCTTGTACAATTTTAGATGGTGTCCTCTTGTACAATTTTAGATTGTGTCCTCTTCTTGTACAATTGTAGATGGTGTCTTCTTGCACAATTTTAGATGGTGTCCTCTTGTACAATTTTAGATGGTGTCCTCTTCTTGTACAATTTTAGATGGTGTCCTCTTCTTGTACAATTTTAGATGGTGTCCTCTTGTACAATTTTCAATGGTGTCCTCTTGTATAATTTTAGATGGTGTCCTCTTCTTGTACAATTTTAGATGGTGTCCGCTTCTTGTACAATTTTAGATGGTGTCCTCTTCTTATACAATTTTAGATCGTGTCCTCTTCTTGTACAATTTTAGATGGTATCCTCTTCTTGTACAATTTTAGATGGTGTCCTCTTCTTGTACAATTGTAGGTGGTGTCCTCTTCTTGTACAATTTTAGATGGTGTTCTGTTTTTCGACAATTTTAGATGGTGTCCTCTTCTTCTACAATTTTAGATGGTGTCCTCTTCTTGTACAATTTTAGATGGTGTCCTCTTCTTGTACAATTTTAGATCGTGTCCTCTTCTTGTACAATTTTAGATGGTGTCATCTTCTTGTACAATTTTAGATGGTGTCCTCTTTTTTGACAATTTTAGATGATGTCCTCTTCTTGTACAATTTTCGATGCTATCCTCTTCTTGTACAATTTTAGATGGTGTCCTCTTCTTGTACAATTTTAGATCGTGTCCTCTTCTTGTACAATTTTAGATGGTGTCATCTTCTTGTACAATTTTAGATGGTGTCCTCTTCTTGTACAATTTTAGATGGTGTCCTCTTCTTGTACAATTTTAGATGGTGTCCTCTTGTACAATTTTAGATGGTGTCTTCTTCTTGTACAATTTTAGATGGTGTCCTCTTCTTGTACAATTTTAGATGGTGTCCTCTTATTGTACAATTTTAGATGGTGTCCTCCTCTTGTACAATTTTAGATGGTGTCCTCTTCTTGTACAATTTTAGATGGTGTTCTCTTGTACAATTTTAGATGGTGTCATCTTCTTGTACAATTTTAGATGGTGTCCTCTTCTTGTACAATTTTAGATGGTGTCCTCTTCTTGTACAATTTTAGATGGTGTCCTCTTCTTGTACAATTTTCGATGCTATCCTCTTCTTGTACAATTTTAGATGGTGTCCTCTTCTTGTACAATTTTAGATGGTGTCCTCTTCTTGTACAATTTTAGATGGTGTCCTCTTCTTGTACAATTTTAGATGGTGTCCTCTTTTTTGACAATTTTAGATGATGTCCTCTTCTTGTACAATTTTCGATGCTATCCTCTTCTTGTACAATTTTAGATGGTGTCCTCTTCTTGTACAATTTTAGATCGTGTCCTCTTCTTGTACAATTTTAGATGGTGTCATCTTCTTGTACAATTTTAGATGGTGTCCTCTTCTTGTACAATTTTAGATGGTGTCCTCTTCTTGTACAATTTTAGATGGTGTCCTCTTGTACAATTTTAGATGGTGTCTTCTTCTTGTACAATTTTAGATGTTGTCCTCTTCTTGTACAATTTTAGATGGTGTCCTCTTATTGTACAATTTTAGATGGTGTCCTCTTCTTGTACAATTTTAGATGGTGTCCTCTTCTTGTACAATTTTAGATGGTGTTCTCTTGTACAATTTTAGATGGTGTCATCTTCTTGTACAATTTTAGATGGTGTCCTCTTCTTGTACAATTTTAGATGGTGTCCTCTTCTTGTACAATTTTAGATGGTGTCCTCTTCTTGTACAATTTTCGATGCTATCCTCTTCTTGTACAATTTTAGATGGTGTCCTCTTCTTGTACAATTTTAGATGGTGTCCTCTTCTTGTACAATTTTAGATGGTGTCCTCTTCTTGTACAATTTTAGATGGTATCCTCTTCTTGTACAATTTTAGATGGTGTCCTCTTCTTGTACAATTTTAGATGGTGTCTTGTACAATTTTAGATGGTGTCCTCTTGTACAATTTTAGATGGTGTCCTCTTCTTGTACAATTTTAGATAGTGTCCTCTTCTTGTACAATTTTAGATGGTGTCCTCTTCTTGTACAATTTTAGATGGTGTCCTCTTCTTGTACTATTTTCGATGCTATCCTCTGCTTGTACAATTTTAGATGGTGTGCTCTTTTTTGACAATTTTAGATGGTGTCCTCTTCTTGTACAATTTTCGATGCTATCCTCTTCTTGTACAATTTTAGATGGTGTCCTCTTCTTGTACAATTTTAGATCGTGTCCTCTTCTTGTACAATTTTAGATGGTGTCATCTTCTTGTACAATTTTAGATGGTGTCCTCTTCTTGTACAATTTTAGATGGTGTCTTCTTCTTGTACAATTTTAGATGGTGTCCTCTTCTTGTACAATTTTAGATGGTGTCCTCTTCTTGTACAATTTTAGATGGTGTCCTCTTCTTGTACAATTTTAGATGGTGTCCTCTTCTTGTACAATTTTAGATGGTGTCCTCTTGTACAATTTTAGATGGTGTCATCTTCTTGTACAATTTTCGATGGTGTCCTCTTCTTGTACAATTTTCGATGGTGTCCTCTTCTTGTACAATTTTAGATGGTGTCCTCTTCTTGTACAATTTTAGATGGTGGCCTCTTCTTGTACAATTTTAGATGGTATCCTCCTCTTGTACAATTTTAGATGGTGTCCTCTTCTTGTACAATTTTAGATGATGTCCTCTTGTACAATTTTCGATGGTGTCCTCTTAAACAATTTTAGATGGTGTCCTCTTCTTGTACAATTTTAGATGGTGTCCTCTTCTTGTACAATTTTAGATGGTGTCCTCTTCTTGTACAATTTTAGCTGGTGTCCTCTTCTTGTACAATTTTCGATGCTTTCCTCTTCTTGTACAATTTTAGATGGTGTCCTCTTCTTGTACAATTTTAGATGGTGTCCTCTTTTTTGACAATTTTAGATGCTGTCCTCTTCTTGTACAATTTTCGATGCTATCCTCTTCTTGTACAATTTTAGATGGTGTCCTCTTCTTGTACAATTTTAGATCGTGTCCTCTTCTTGTACAATTTTAGATGGTGTCATCTTCTTGTACAATTTTAGATGGTGTCCTCCTCTTGTACAATTTTAGATGGTGTCCTCTTCTTGTACAATTTTAGATGGTGTCCTCTCGTACAATTTTAGATGGTGTCTTCTTCTTGTACAATTTTATATGGTGTCCTCTTCTTGTACAATTTTAGATGGTGTCCTCTTCTTGTACAATTTTAGATGGTCCCCTCTTCTTGTACAATTTTAGATGGTGTCCTCTTCTTGTACAATTTTATATGGTGTCCTCTTCTTGTACAATTTTATATGGTGTCCTCTTGTACAATTTTAGATGGTGTCATCTTCTTGTACAATTTTAGATGGTATCCTCTTCTTGTACAATTTTAGATAGTGTCCGCTTCTTGTACAATTTTAGATGGTGTCCTCTTCTTGTACAATTTTAGATGGTGTCCTCTTCTTGTACAATTTTAGATAGTGTCCTCTTCTTGTACAATTTTAGATGGTGTCCTCTTCTTGTACAATTTTAGATGGTGTCCTCTTGTACAATTTTCGATGGTGTCCTCTTGTACAATTTTAGATGGTGTCCTCTTCTTGCACAATTTTAGATGGTGTCCTCTTCTTGTACAATTTTAGATGGTGTCCTCTTCTTGTACAATTTTCGATGCTATCCTCTTCTTGTACAATTTTAGATGATGTCCTCTTCTTGTACAATTTTAGATCGTGTCCTCTTCTTGTACAATTTTAGATGGTATCCTCTTGTACAATTTTAGATGGTGTCCTCTTGTACAATTTTCGATGGTGTCCTCTTGTACAATTTTAGACGGTGTCCTCTTCTTGCACAATTTTAGATGGTGTCCTCTTCTTGTACAATTTTAGATGGTGTCCTCTTCTTGTACAATTTTAGATGGTGTCCTCTTCTTGTACAATTTTCGATGCTATCCTCTTCTTGTACAATTTTAGATGATGTCCTCTTCTTGTACAATTTTAGATCGTGTCCTCTTCTTGTACAATTTTAGATGGTATCCTCTTGTACAATTTTAGATGGTGTCCTCTTGTACAATTTTCGATGGTGTCCTCTTGTACAATTTTAGATGGTGTCCTCTTCTTGCACAATTTTAGATGGTGTCCTCTTCTTGTACAATTTTAGATGGTGTCCTCTTCTTGTACAATTTTCGATGCTATCCTCTTCTTGTACAATTTTAGATGATGTCCTCTTCTTGTACAATTTTAGATCGTGTCCTCTTCTTGTACAATTTTAGATGGTAACCTCTTCTACAATTTTAGATGGTGTCCTTCCTCTTTTTTTTACAATTGTAGATGGTGTCCTCTTCTTGTACAATTTTAGATGGTGTCCTCTTTTTTGACAATTTTTGATGGTGTCCTCTTCTTCTACAATTTTAGATGGTGTCCTTCCTCTTTTTTTTTTACAATTTTAGATGTCCTCCTGTACAATTTTAGATGGTGTCCTCTTCTACAATTTTAGATGGTGTCCTCTTCTACAATTTTAGATGGTGTCCTCTTCTTGTACAATTTTAGATGGTGTCCTCTTCTTGTACAATTTTCGATGGTGTCCTCTTCTTGTACAATTTTCGATGGTGTCCTCTTCTTGTACAATTTTAGATGGTGTCCTCTTCTTGTACAATTTTAGATGGTGTCCTCTTCTTGTACAATTTTAGATGGTGTCCTCTTCTTGTACAATTTTAGATGGTATCCTCTTCTTGTACAATTTTAGATGGTGTCCTCTTCTTGTACAATTTTAGATCGTGTCCTCTTCTTGTACAATTTTAGATGGTGTCCTCTTCTTGTACAATTTTAGATAGTGTCCTCTTTTTTGACAATTTTAGATGGTCCCCTCTTCTTGTACAATTTTAGATGGTGTCCCCTCTTCTTGTACAATTTTAGATGGTGTCCTCTTCTTGTACAATTTTATATGGTGTCCTCTTCTTGTACAATTTTATATGGTGTCCTCTTGTACAATTTTAGATGGTGTCATCTTCTTGTACAATTTTAGATGGTGTCCTCTTCTTGTATAATTTTAGATGGTGTCCTCTTCTTGTATAATTTTAGATGGTGTCCTCTTGTACAATTTTAGATGGTGTCCTCTTCTTGTACAATTTTAGATGGTATCCTCTTCTTGTACAATTTTAGATAGTGTCCTCTTCTTGTACAATTTTAGATGGTGTCCTCTTCTTGTACAATTTTAGATAGTGTCCTCTTCTTGTACAATTTTAGATGGTGTCCTCTTCTTGTACAATTTTCGATGGTGTCCTCTTGTACAATTTTCGATGGTGTCCTCTTGTACAATTTTCGATGGTGTCCTCTTCTTGCACAATTTTAGATGGTGTCCTCTTCTTGCACAATTTTAGATGGTGTCCTCTTCTTGTACAATTTTCAATGGTGTCCTCTTCTTGTACAATTTTAGATGATGTCCTCTTCTTGTACAATTTTAGATCGTGTCCTCTTCTTGTACAATTTTAGATCGTGTCCTCTTCTTGTACAATTTTAGATGGTATCCTCTTGTACAATTTTAGATGGTGTCCTCTTGTACAATTTTCGATGGTGTCCTCTTGTACAATTTTAGATGGTGTCCTCTTCTTGCACAATTTTAGATGGTGTCCTCTTCTTGTACAATTTTAGATGGTGTCCTCTTCTTGTACAATTTTCGATGCTATCCTCTTCTTGTACAATTTTAGATGATGTCCTCTTCTTGTACAATTTTAGATCGTGTCCTCTTCTTGTACAATTTTAGATGGTATCCTCTTCTACAATTTTAGATGGTGTCCTTCCTCTTTTTTTTACAATTGTAGATGGTGTCCTCTTCTTGTACAATTTTAGATGGTGTCCTCTTTTTTGACAATTTTTTATGGTGTCCTCTTCTTGTACAATTTTAGATGGTGTCCTTCCTCTTTTTTTTTTACAATTTTAGATGTCCTCCTGTACAATTTTAGATGGTGTCCTCTTCTACAATTTTAGATGGTGTCCTCTTCTACAATTTTAGATGGTGTCCTCTTCTTGTACAATTTTCGATGGTGTCCTCTTCTTGTACAATTTTCGATGGTGTCCTCTTCTTGTACAATTTTAGATGGTGTCCTCTTCTTGTACAATTTTAGATGGTGTCCTCTTCTTGTACAATTTTAGATGGTATCCTCTTCTTGTACAATTTTAGATGGTGTCCTCTTCTTGTACAATTTTAGATGGTGTCCTCTTGTACAATTTTCGATGGTGTCCTCTTAAACAATTTTAGATGGTGTCCTCTTCTTGTACAATTTTTGATGGTGTCCTCTTCTTGTACAATTTTAGATGGTGTCCTCTTCTTGTACAATTTTAGATGGTGTCCTCTTCTTGTACAATTTTCGATGCTTTCCTCTTCTTGTACAATTTTAGATGGTGTCCTCTTCTTGTACAATTTTAGATGGTGTCCTCTTCTTGTACAATTTTAGATAGTGTGCTCTTTTTTGACAATTTTAGATGGTGTCCTCTTCTTGTACAATTTTCGATGCTATCCTGTTCTTGTACAATTTTAGATCGTGTCCTCTTCTTGTACAATTTTAGATGGTGTCCTCTTCTTGTACAATTTTAGCTGGTGTCCTCTTGTACAATTTTAGATGGTGTCTTCTTCTTGTACAATTTTAGATGGTGTCCTTTTCTTGTACAATTTTAGATGGTGTCCTCTTCTTGTACAATTTTAGATGGTGTCCTCTTCTTGTACAATTTTAGATGGTGTCCTCTTCTTGTACAATTTTAGATGGTGTTCTCTTGTACAATTTTAGATGGTGTCATCTTCTTGTACAATTTTAGATGGTGTCCTCTTCTTGTACAATTTTAGATGGTGTCCTCTTCTTGTACAATTTTCGATGCTATCCTCTTCTTGTACAATTTTAGATGGTGTCCTCTTCTTGTACAATTTTAGATGGTGTCCTCTTCTTGTACAATTTTAGATGGTGTCCTCTTGTACAATTTTAGATGGTATCCTCTTCTTGTACAATTTTAGATAGTGTCCTCTTCTTGTACAATTTTAGATGGTGTCCTCTTCTTGTACAATTTTAGATGGTGTCCTCTTGTACAATTTTCGATGGTGTCCTCTTGTACAATTTTAGATGGTGTCCTCTTCCTGTACAATTTTAGATGGTGTCCTCTTCTTGTACAATTTTAGATGGTGTCCTCTTCTTGTACAATTTTCGATGCTATCCTCTTCTTGTACAATTTTAGCTGGTGTCCTCTTCTTGTACAATTTTAGATGGTATCTTCTTCTTGTACAATTTTAGATGGTGTCCTCTTCTTGTACAATTTTAGATGGTGTCCTCTTCTTGTACAATTGTAGATGGTGTCCTCTTCTTGTACAATTTTAGATGGTGTCCTCTTTTTTGACAATTTTAGACGGTGTCCTCTTCTACAATTTTAGATGGTGTCCTTCCTCTTTTTTTTACAATTGTAGATGGTGTCCTCTTCTTGTACAATTTTAGATGGTGTCCTCTTTTTTGACAATTTTTGATGGTGTCCTCTTCTTCTACAATTTTAGATGGTGTCCTTCCTCTTTTTTTTTTACAATTTTAGATGTCCTCCTGTACAATTTTAGATGGTGTCCTCTTCTACAATTTTAGATGGTGTCCTCTTTTCTACAATTTTAGATGGTGTCCTCTTTTCTCCAATTTTAGATGGTGTCCTCTTTTTCGACAATTTTAGATGGTGTCCTCTTCTACAATTTTAGATGGTGTCCTCTTCTTGTACAATTTTCGATGGTGTCCTCTTCTTGTACAATTTTCGATGGTGTCCTCTTCTTGTACAATTTTAGATGGTGTCCTCTTCTTGTACAATTTTAGATGGTATCCTCTTCTTGTACAATTTTAGATGGTATCCTCTTCTTGTACAATTTTAGATGGTGTCCTCTTCTTGTACAATTTTAGATGGTGTCCTCTTGTACAATTTTCGATGGTGTCCTCTTAAACAATTTTAGATGGTGTCCTCTTCTTGTACAATTTTTGATGGTGTCCTCTTCTTGTACAATTTTAGATGGTGTCCTCTTCTTGTACAATTTTAGATGGTGTCCTCTTCTTGTACAATTTTCGATGCTTTCCTCTTCTTGTACAATTTTAGATGGTGTCCTCTTCTTGTACAATTTTAGATGGTGTCCTCTTCTTGTACAATTTTAGATAGTGTGCTCTTTTTTGACAATTTTAGATGGTGTCCTCTTCTTGTACAATTTTCGATGCTATCCTGTTCTTGTACAATTTTAGATCGTGTCCTCTTCTTGTACAATTTTAGATGGTGTCCTCTTCTTGTACAATTTTAGATGGTGTCCTCTTTTTTGACAATTTTTGATGGTGTCCTCTTCTTCTACAATTTTAGATGGTGTCCTTCCTCTTTTTTTTTTTACAATTTTAGATGTCCTCCTGTACAATTTTAGATGGTGTCCTCTTCTACAATTTTAGATGGTGTCCTCTTTTCTACAATTTTAGATGGTGTCCTCTTTTCTCCAATTTTAGATGGTGTCCTCTTCTACAATTTTAGATGGTGTCCTCTTCTACAATTTTAGATGGTGTCCTCTTCTTGTACAATTTTCGATGGTGTCCTCTTCTTGTACAATTTTCGATGGTGTCCTCTTCTTGTACAATTTTAGATGGTGTCCTCTTCTTGTACAATTTTAGATGGTGTCCTCTTCTTGTACAATTTTCGATGGTGTCCTCTTCTTGTACAATTTTCGATGGTGTCCTCTTCTTGTACAATTTTAGATGGTGTCCTCTTCTTGTACAATTTTAGATGGTATCCTCTTCTTGTACAATTTTAGATGGTGTCCTCTTCTTGTACAATTTTAGATGGTGTCCTCTTGTACAATTTTCGATGGTGTCCTCTTAAACAATTTTAGATGGTGTCCTCTTCTTGTACAATTTTTGATGGTGTCCTCTTCTTGTACAATTTTAGATGGTGTCCTCTTCTTGTACAATTTTAGATGGTGTCCTCTTCTTGTACAATTTTCGATGCTTTCCTCTTCTTGTACAATTTTAGATGGTGTCCTCTTCTTGTACAATTTTAGATGGTGTCCTCTTCTTGTACAATTTTAGATAGTGTGCTCTTTTTTGACAATTTTAGATGGTGTCCTCTTCTTGTACAATTTTCGATGCTATCCTGTTCTTGTACAATTTTAGATCGTGTCCTCTTCTTGTACAATTTTAGATGGTGTCCTCTTCTTGTACAATTTTAGCTGGTGTCCTCTTGTACAATTTTAGATGGTGTCTTCTTCTTGTACAATTTTAGATGGTGTCCTTTTCTTGTACAATTTTAGATGGTGTCCTCTTCTTGTACAATTTTAGATGGTGTCCTCTTCTTGTACAATTTTAGATGGTGTCCTCTTCTTGTACAATTTTAGATGGTGTTCTCTTGTACAATTTTAGATGGTGTCATCTTCTTGTACAATTTTAGATGGTGTCCTCTTCTTGTACAATTTTAGATGGTGTCCTCTTCTTGTACAATTTTCGATGCTATCCTCTTCTTGTACAATTTTAGATGGTGTCCTCTTCTTGTACAATTTTAGATGGTGTCCTCTTCTTGTACAATTTTAGATGGTGTCCTCTTGTACAATTTTAGATGGTATCCTCTTCTTGTACAATTTTAGATAGTGTCCTCTTCTTGTACAATTTTAGATGGTGTCCTCTTCTTGTACAATTTTAGATGGTGTCCTCTTGTACAATTTTCGATGGTGTCCTCTTGTACAATTTTAGATGGTGTCCTCTTCCTGTACAATTTTAGATGGTGTCCTCTTCTTGTACAATTTTAGATGGTGTCCTCTTCTTGTACAATTTTCGATGCTATCCTCTTCTTGTACAATTTTAGCTGGTGTCCTCTTCTTGTACAATTTTAGATGGTATCCTCTTCTTGTACAATTTTAGATGGTGTCCTCTTCTTGTACAATTTTAGATGGTGTCCTCTTCTTGTACAATTGTAGATGGTGTCCTCTTCTTGTACAATTTTAGATGGTGTCCTCTTTTTTGACAATTTTAGACGGTGTCCTCTTCTACAATTTTAGAAGGTGTCCTTCCTCTTTTTTTTTTTACAATTTTAGATGGTGTCCATCCTCTTTTCTTTTTTTTTTACAATTTTAGATGTCCTGTTGTACAATTTTAGATGGTGTCCTCTTCTTGTACAATTGTAGATGGTGTCCTCAATTTTAGATGGTGTCCTTCCCTTTTTTTTTATTTATTTATTCAATTTTAGATGGTGTCCTTCCTCTTTTTTTTTTACAATTTTAGATGTCCTCTTGTACAATTTTAGATGGTGTCCTCTTCTTGTACAATTTTAGATGGTGTCCTCTTTTTCTACAATTTTAGATGGTGTCCTCTTCTTGTACAATTTTAGATGGTGTCCTCTTTTTCTACAATTTTAGATGGTGTCCTCTTTTTCGACAATTTTAGATTATGTCCTTGCATAGTGGTGCTTTTTGTGGTGGAGGAAAATGAAATTATGAATTATGTAGTGGAGCAAAGGCAAAATTAAACAATACCCGAGATTGCATTGATTTTAGGCGAATTATAAAAATGGATTAGAGGTATGTTGACGAGATGAGAGGCAATGCTTGAGCAGGAGGATGAGCATAATTTTTGAAGATTTTTGTGTTTAGGACCTGAAAAGCAGAACTGCTCTTGGTCTGGCAAATCACTTTTGCAATCACGATGCGTAATACCAGCATTGACGTATGGCAGTGAAAGAAGTTGCAGAAAAATGAATGAGCAGTTGAGCACCAGGCAAAAAGTCAGGGAAATGTTATTTTTTGGCTAAAAATAAATAGAAAAGAGGTGAAATTCCAATGGATGAGACTGAGAACTAAAATCGACAACAAATTGGTGACAATCGAAGAGCTGAAATGGAATGGTGATGGACACGTAGCGAGAAGATGGGCGACCGATGGATGAATGACAAGGATTACAAATGGGCAAGTCTAAAGAAGAACCTGAAAGAATCAGAGGAAGAGCAAAAAGGTGATGGAGTGATGGAATATTCACTGGAGTATAATTGGCCCCAAATTGCAGACATTAGAAAAGAATGGACCATTTTGAAGGAGGTCTTCATCCTGCAATCGAGTGAAATAGGCAAGTCAGGTCGAATGAAAATGGGGATGTGGAAATCTTCTTCTTATGTTCTTTGTCACATGGCACATCACATCAACAGCTGTACTCTTCTGAATTAGTTCATTGAAGTTATGCACAAAGGAGCCTTGCCCCGTCCAGTGCGCGTTCAACGAAAGCTGTCTCCTGCCCTCATCCTTTTCCTTCTATTTCCCACCCAATTACCGGCAGCCCTTTGCTCTAGGCCACCCTCTCTGCCCTCTGGCCTGCTCCCCTTTCCTGTGTCGGGGTACACAGAGTACGCACTCTGGGGGAAGGGACGTGTCGGCGGAGAACACGGGGAACCGAAGCCATCGGGTGCAAGGCGCTGGGGAAGCGAGCTTGCATGTTTCCCGCCTTTTGCTACACAGGAAAGTTAATTGTGGTGCCCAAGTTGAACGCGCGGCCTCAGATTGCCCGCTAATGCCGCGGGCTCATGCTTGGGTTGCTAATTATGAGATCAGTTTCGCAGTAATCTGGAAGATTGAAAAAGTGGCTTTTCGAGGGAATGGGCAAAAGTTCAAATGTGCAGAAGTACCTTGTGCTTGGACTTACTTTCTTTTGATAATCCCAAATTGCTTTAGTTGTGGAGTGTTGTAGTATTAATATTATTGTTATTACTTTTTTTTTAACTCCGACGGGGGTTGTGCCAGGAGAAAGGAATCCTGCCTTTAAAAAGAATCTCTTTACCTGCTGCAATTTTTACGTTTAAATTATTTGAACACTTACCTTTCTCAAATTCTACCATTGTTGTCATTAAATAAATAAATATCCTCCAGCCTGCGTAGTGTGACGTCATATTGACTGATTTGCAAAGCTAAGACAAGTTGCACATCTGTACATCTCCTTTACGGACCTTTCAATAGCTCGATTGGCCACGAGTATGAAGTCATTTTGCAAGACAGACTCAAAGAGCGGAACCTGGCCTTCCTGGGTAAGTATTTCTGTTGTTTTGGTTTCGGAGATTTTCTGTGTACTTTTCCATGGCAAGTCATTAATCTTCATTCAGTTAAGGCCTTTTGTTTGCCAAATATGTGTGATGATGACGATTGTGTGAGCTGTTGCTTTCTCGTTTGAAATCCCTTTTTATTTTCTTGATGTTCCTCACCATCTTAACGGTCGCTAATTTTCTTCTTCTTGCATCTCTCTCTTTTTCTCCTCATATCTTCCACTCCTTTTTCTTCCTCTCTTCTCTTCTCCTCTTTCCCACTCCTTTTTTCCTCCTCTATCCCACTCCTTTTTTCCTCCTCTTCTTTTCCCTCTTTCCTTCTGCTTTAGAACTCCTCCTTTTCCCCTTATCTCATTTTCTCAGCCTCTCCTTTTCCCCATATCTCCTCCATTCTTCCTCTCCCCCTTCCCCATGTCTGGTCTCTTGCTCTTCTTTTTCCTCCTCTTTCCCATGTTTTCCTCTTCTCCTCTCCTTCTTTCCTTTCTCCTCTGAACTCTCTGCCTCTAATTTTGCCTCCTCTGTAATAGCAAATTGATGATCCCATTTGCATTGGTCCCAGGTCTTTCCCTTGACCATGAAGCAAAACGTTTTTGTTCATTATTCTTTTTTGAACTTATTCTTATTTCATTTTGTTTCTATTTTCATTTTGCACACTTGTGCATTTTTCCCATCTATTTATACAGTGCATTCAGAAAGTATTCAGACCCCTTCACTTTTTTCACATTTTGTTATGTTGCAGCCTTTTGAAATCGTTTAAATTCATTTTTTCCCTCATAAATCAACACTCAATACCCCATAATGACAAAAAGAAAACAGGATTTTAGAAAGTTTTGCAAATTTATTAAAAAGAAAAAACTGAAATATCACATTGGCATAAGTATTCATACCCGTTG
This sequence comes from Myxine glutinosa, assembly GCF_964187855.1. Classification (NCBI taxonomy): domain Eukaryota; kingdom Metazoa; phylum Chordata; class Myxini; order Myxiniformes; family Myxinidae; genus Myxine; species Myxine glutinosa. Next base: position 196,491,061 of record NC_136265.1, on the reverse strand, counting down.
CTATGACAATTGAAATTTAGCTCAGATGCCTCCCATTTCTCTTGATCATCTTTGAGATGTTTCTACACCTTGATTGGAGTCCACCTGTGGTAAATTCAATTGATTGGACATGATTTGGAAAGGCACACACCTGTCTATATAAGGTCTCACAGCTGACAATGCATATCAGAGCAAAAACCAAGCCATGAGGTCGAAGGAACTGCCTGCAGAGCTCAGAGACAGGATTGTGTTGAGGCACAGATCTGGGGAAGCCTACAAAAAAAATTCTGCTGCATTGAAGGTTCCCAAGAGCACAGTGGCCTCCATAATTCTTAAATGGAAGAACTTTGGAACAACCAGGACTCTTCCTAGAGCTGGCCGCCCGGCCAAACTGAGCAATCGGGGGAGAAGGGCCTGGGCTTTGGTAAGAGAGGTGACCAAGAACCCGATGGTCACTCTGGCTGAGCTCCAGAGATCCTGTGTGGAGATGGGAGAAACTTCCAGAACGAAAACCATCACTGCAACACTCCACCGATCTGGGCTTTATGGCAGAGTGGCCAGACGGAAGCCTCTCCTCAGTGAAAGACGCATGAAAGCCCGCTTGGAGTTTGCAAAAAAAGCATCTAAAGGACTCTCAGACTGTGAGTAACAAGATTCTGTGGGCTGATGAAACCAAGATTGAACTGTTTGGCCTAAATACAAAGTGCTACGTCTGGCGGAAACTGAGGACAGCTCATCACCATTCAAACACCATCCCTATCATGAATCATGGTGGTGGCAAGTATCATGCTATGGGGATGTTTTTCAGCGTCAGGGACTGGGAAAATTGTAAAGATAGAGGGAACATGAATTGAGCCAAATACAGGCAAATCCTTGAGGAGAACCTTCTTCAGAGTGCAACAGAACTTAGACTGCGGTGAAGATTTACGTTCCAATAGGAGAATGACCCCAAGCATACAACCAAAGCAACACTGGAATGGCTTCAGAACAAGAGCATGAAAGTCCTTGAGTGGCCCAGCCAAAGCCCAGACTTAAATCCCATTGAGAATCTGTGGAAAGACTTAAAGATTGCTTTTCACCGACGCTCCCCATCCAGCTTTACAGAGCTTGAACAAATCTGCAAGGAAGAATGGGAGAAACTCCCGAAATCCAGATGTTCAAATCCAGATGAGAAGACTCGAAGCTGTAATCACTGCCAAAGGCGTTCCTACGAAGTATTGACTCAGGGGGCTGAATACTTTTGTAAACTAGATATTTCTGTATTTCATTTTCAATAAACTTGTAAAAAAACAATTCAAGCATTCTTGCCCTCGCCTGAGGAGAGGGTGTTGCATTTGAGTCCGTTTGTTTGTTACTTGGCAAAAAAAGAAAAAAAATTGACAAGTATGTTTATCACTCTGGTTTGTGGGTGTGTTTGTCTGTCCCCTCACTTATACTTGCCTACAGGTCACAATTTTAAACCGATCTTCACGAAACTTCACCAAATCGTAGAGTTCGTGGTCCGACAAAATCTTATATATTTTTGAGGTCAAAAGGTCAACATAGGCCAAAGGTCAACCACTTTTTTTGAATTTCTAAAATCCTCAATTTTCATCTGATTGACTTGAAATCTGAATAGGATTTGCATATCAGCTTACTGAAACCAACCACCAACTAACTATTTTTGAGGTCAACATAGGCCAAATTTCTAAAATTGTCAATTTTCATCCGATTAACTTAAAATTTGAAGACGAATTGCATATCTCGTCACTGAATTCAACCCACAACTATTTTTGAGGTCAACATAGGCCAAAAGGTAAACATAGGCCAGCTTTCTAAAATCCTCAATTTTCATCTGATTGACTTGAAATCTGAATAGGATTTGCATATCAGCTTACTGAAACCAACCACCATCTATTTTTGAGGTCAACATAGGGCATAGGCCAAATTTTTAAAATTGTCAATTTTCATCCGATTAACTTAAAATTTGAAGACGATTTGCATATCTGGTCATTGAATTCAACCCCCAACTGTTTTTGAGGTCAACATAGGCTGAAAGGTCAACATAGGCCTATGGTCAGCCACTTATCTCAAATTTCTAAAATCCTCAATTTTCATCCGATGACTTGAAATTTGAATAGGATTAACATATCAGCGAACTGGATTCAACCACCAACTATTTTTGAGATCAACATCGTTCACAAGGTCAACATAGGCCAAAGGTCAACCACTTTTTCAAATCACTAAAATCCTCAATTTTCATCCCATTGACTTCAAATCTGAATAGGATTTCCATATCAGCTTACTGAAACCAACGACCAACTATTTTTGAGGTCAACATAGGCCAAAAGGCCAACATAGGCCAGATTTCTAAAATCCTCAATTTTCATCTGATTGACTTGAAATCTGAATATAATTTGCATATCAGCTTACTGAAACCAACCACCAACTATTTTTGAGGTCAACACAGGTCGAATTTCTAAAATCCTCAATTTTTATCCGATTAACTTAATTTGAAGACAATTTGCATATCAGGTCACATAATTCATCCAACAATTATTTGTGAGGTCAAAAGGATGCTCTGCCGAGTGCCATTCTACTTTGTTCTCTTTTGCCAAGTGTAGCTCGGAGTGATTTTTCATCTGTTTGTTTTTCTGTCTGTTTGTTTGTCTGTCTGTTTGTTTGTTTGTCTGTCTGTCTGTTTGTCTGTCTGTTTGTTTGTCTGTCTGTTTGTTTGTTTGTCTGTCTGTTTGTTTGTCTGTTTGTCTGTTTGTTTGTCTTTCTGTCTGTTTGTCTGTCTGTTTGTTTGTCTGTCTGTTTGTCCACACAGAATGAATATGATTTTCTCTGCAGCCATTGGTCCGATTGACAGGAATTTTTTTTTACCATAGGTGCAACTCCACCTTTAGAATTTTTTGGTCATTTATGACGTCACAGGTCACATTGTATGGGCGCCATCTTGGAAAAAACGAAAAACTTTGCAAATCTATATCGCCGAAAGCATTGCATAGAAAAAATTGGGACATGGCTCATTCTAAATAACTCTCCATGGGGAATAAAACATGTTAATGATGATGTCATAGGTGCCTCCATTTTAACGTCACAATAAGACAAGTACAAACTTTCTCCTATCAAGATGAAATTTCTTGAGCATCATCAAGGGATAAATTGGTGGAGAAAAAAAAAATGAAATAATGATGACGTCATTGGTCAGGTGGTTCGGCCGCCATCTTGGAAAAAAAAAATTGCACCTCTATATCTCCGAAAGCACTGCATAGAAAAAATTAAGACATGGCTAATTGTAAAGAACTCTCCATGTAGAATAACATATGTTAATGATGTCATTGGTGCCGCCATTATGACGTCATAATTCGACAAGTACAAAACTTCATCCGATCAATATGAAATTTATTGAGCAGGAATCTAGGGATAAATTTGTGGAGAAAAAAAAATGATGACGTCATCAGTCACGTGGTTCGGCCCCCATATTTCTTTTAACACAAAAGCCTTTAAAACCACTGAAAACACATCCTGGCGAGGGTCTGCAATCTCTGCTCATTATAGTTTTCTTTGTCATTATGTGATATTTTGTGTAGCTCGGTGACAAATATATTTTAAATTCAGGGTGTAACACAACAAAATGTGAAAAAGTCAAGGGGTGTGATTACTTTCTGAGGGCAGTGTATATGCTCTACCGAGTGCCATTCTAGTTTGTATTTGAAACACGAGTGTGCGTGTATATACAGGTATATATGTATATATATATATATGTATGTATGTATGTATATATATATATATATCTATATATATATATATATATATATATATATATATATATATATGTGTGTATATATGTGTGTGTTTGTATGATGTTTAGCATAATATGCTTCTTTGTGGTTGTCTCAAAAAATTATTTTGTGGTGCATTTCAAATTGAAGGAATTCTGATCGCTCTCCTTTACTTGTATATCATAAATCATGATTGTTTATAATTGCAAACTTAATGCAGGCCTCGCCTCAGAATATGTCGAGAGAAATTTGTTGTCTGATGAAAATCACTTTGTCAAACAACACCACTGATTCGAGAGTGCAAACTGAGCCACATGTCTCGGATAACACCATCCTTCCTTTAGAGGCTGTTATGAAGCTTGCTCTGACTGAAATTTAAGCAGCCATATAACCAGCCTATAAGAAGAGAAAACATTGGATGGCGGCCAATAGAGATAGATAATAGCTTCTCGTTGGAAACAGAGTATGCTGAGATAAGGCAGGAGTAAATTGCTGACATATTGCTCGTCAGGCTCCATTCAAAAAGCATTGGCCCTGCCATTTGCAGTAAAAATCGTGGCCATAAACTGTAATAAACACGTTATGGAGACAAAGCCATTTCTACATTGCCATGCAGGATGTCGGGCCTTGGTACTGCCCCTTCGATGCTGTCTTCTGATCGATGGACAATTTTGAAAATATTATCAGAAGTGACACCATGCTTCACGCACCTTTGCTTACTTTTACTCCAACCCATAGATGAAGAAGAACTACGCAAAAAGGGCTACGACAAGACACCTGACGTGCTCCTTGAAATACCAATTGGTCAGTATATACTGTAGCGGCCGGTTTGCTATTTACAGTGCATGTTCGATTGGACCTTTTTTGGCTACCGATGGTCGTGTAAGCAGAAAACACGGCATGAGATGGTCCGGCAAGCGTGGCACGCACTGGCTTTGCCATGTGGATATAATCAAAGGGCATTGTCCACCCTGGACTTCTCAGATTATCCGCGTGATAATTTGAAATTGCCGTACATGGCCTTCAAACCAAACATAAGGTGCTGAGGTAAAAGGCTTTGGACTGTTTCCAGGAGTGCCATATGTCTGCCTTTAGCTTGTCACAACCTTTGAACTCCTTTGTCAGTTTGAAATGTAGCAATTGGGAGTAATTGTGTTGGCGGTTCTCAAAAGGGGTCCCAGAGGCAAATCCAAAGTTTTGGGGGTGAATTCTGAACTTATCAGCCGTGACTCTCAGATGCAAAATGAGGGATTACTTCTTTTTTTCCCCTTTGGGACATTTTATTATCTCTAAATTTGCACCGACAATTTGGATATCGGTTTATTGCATTCGTAGCATTCATTAAATTTTGCAATGAAATATGACAATGTATTCCTAACTTTCTGTGGTGTTCATAAGGGTGTTTTTTATATGGCAGTAGATGCAAAAGTTGTAGGGGTAGCAGTTTGGAAAAGGGGGTGGGGGTAAATATGTCAGTAATCTGGGTCCAGTTTCACTTAGGGGTTATTACGGTTGCAACCCGAGCCAATATTTTTAGTCCTTCTGTTGGAAAACATTCCAGTGGTCCTGTTAAGTGTTGGTTGTGGCATCAGCACAATTTTGCCTCCTCTTCCCTTTACGATGTTCCTTTATGGGTTTGTGCTCCGAGGGCCATTCGTTTTGCTTATTGTTTTGCTGATAATTGATCGCAGATTGGTGAGATCGCACTTACACTCGTCCATTTATAACCGGCGGCTTTCAAAGGAAGGTGATGCATTGAGAAAGGCAGTGTCACGCGTGTTCATGCACACATGTACATACATACATTTGTAAGAATGTAAGGCTTAAAAACGGATTTTGAGCCTTTACTCCTTTGCCATGTCGGCAGAGCCATCAAACACGAAAAACAGACCATCTCGTAAAATGGTGCACCCGAGCATCTTTGGTCCCTTAACCGATCTCATGTTCACATTTTGATTTCTGCATTCGGTAGTCGATTAATCTTCCGAAATATCCCAGGCATGGCATGATGTTGATGGAGGTGACCTAGGAATTGCAAGGAACTCTCACTGATGTTAGTCCTGTATTGTGGATGCATAGATCAGGTTTTGCAGCATTGTGGAGAAGGAGGGGCATTGGGGGTGTCCTAAAAACATGTCACTTCCACATTAGGCCTTTCCCTTGACCGTGAGGTGAACCTCTTCATCTGTTTGTCCTTTTCTCTACAGTTTTCTGCCAGTGAGATGCATTTCCCAAGCAGCGGAGAATTTCCTGATGCCATTTTGCTTGGGAAAAGAAAAAAAAAATTCATCGGGAATTTTTTTTTGGCCGCACTAGCAAATTTGTTAGTATAGAAAATAAAGGTGTTATGCCATCTCACTTTATGCATCGCACATTATAGCAGAATTAATTGCTCGCACGCTTTCTATTTGGTGAAGCGGGGTTTTGTGCTGCCGTAAAGAGAGGAAGAAGAACCATTTTCATAATTTCAGTTTGGATCTTTAAAAAATTGTGTATATGTATATATGCATGTATGTATACACTATACATATATATATTTATTTATATATATATATATATATATATATATATATATATATATATATATATATATATATATATATATATATATATATATATATATACACATATACACACACATCATTGAGCATTTAATTCCACTTTTTACATTCCTGTCCATCAACATCATCTCTTGTGTCCATCTTACCTTCCTCATCACAGTTGTTGCGGGCTTTCGCCACTGTAAATACAAGATGCCGTGAATGATAAACACAAACTCAGGCAAAATCAATCCCCCTGCCAGCCACTCTTTCCATGTTCCATTGTGTCGTCACATTGCAAAAAGACATTCTTCTCCCATAGGGTGTGTAGGCTAATGGTCTTGTACACCTCAGGTTGAGATTCACTCCAACGAGCCCTCCCTCCTCACCCCTCCTCCCACCCTACTGGCGCTGGGTAGCTAGTGTAAATATATATATATATATATATTTTTTTCTTTCTTTCTTTGCACTACCTTCTTTCAAACACGTGTACGCGAGCGCCCAAACGAGAGTGCATGTATGTGAATAAATACAAGCCAATGAATGCGAGGACAGGTATGTGAAGAATATCCGCAAATGCACAAGCATAGGGATGCGTAAGCAAACGTACGCTTGCCAACCTAGCCTTTAAACGGTGTCGTATGTTATTGAAAGGAAGGCCTTTCTACAACTCTTTGGCGAGTACAATCGAAGCAAATTGAGTTTAGTGAAGAGTATCATGTTAGCATGATTTACTTACAAATCCTGTGATCCTTGTGAAGGAATGATACAATGGCAAAGGTCGAACTCCCATGGTCAAAGGTTGTGTTTGTAGTCTCGTGTCTCTCCCAGACACGAGATGTTCACTACTTGCATATTTAGTTTTCGTGGCAGCTTTCGTTGTCTCAAGGTGGTGTTGTGAGGAGTGGGAGAGCGCCAAACTGATGTGCCCGTTCAAACTTCCAAACCATGCGGCAAACACTTTGACGTGATAATGCTTCGACAAAGTGCCAGTTACGTCAATAAGTCTACTCCATCACAAGGTCGTGATGGAGATCGTCTTTGGTTCAATCATAGCATATTTGTGTTGCACTCGCATTTCAAAAAGCTCTTTATGTATGAAACTTTTGTTACGTAGTCTCTCAAAATGGCGGTCAGCTTCCCATGCCTCTGTCGCATTAAAAAATATATAACTCTAATTTGGCCACCTGCCAATAACATCCTTTGTGGTTAGATGTAAACCACCACCTGGGATTTTAGCACTGTTTTTGATCGAATGCTTTTCAATGCTGACCTATCACGTCTGAGTAAGGCAAATTCAACGATGTACATGCAGTGCCTATAGGAAGTCGACACCCCCTTTCAAAATTTTCACCTTTTGTTGTCTTATAGCCTGGTATTAAATTGCATTAAATCAGACTCTTTCCACCTTTATTTATACATCGTAACCTACAACTTCCAAGTGAAAAACAACTTTTAAAAAATTTCAGAAAATTAATTTAACATACAAAACGAGAATATCTTGGTTGGATAAGTGTCCACCTCCCTTATAATAGCAATTTTTAATTAGCTCAGGTGTAACCAATCGCCTTCAAAATTACACACCAAGTTAATTGGCCTCTACCTGTGTTAAAATGTTATGATTCTGATTATTTCAGAATAAAATCAGCTGTTCCTGTAGGCTTCCTCTGCTGGGTAGTGCATTTCACAGCAAAGACTCAACCACGAGCACCAAGGAGCTTTCAAAAGACCTCCTGGATAAAGTTGTGGAACGGCACAGATCAGTGTATGGGTATAAAAATATTTCAAAGGCTTTGAATATCCCTGGGAGCACAGGCTCGATAATCATACCACCAAAACCCTGTCTAGATCAGGCCGTCCCTCCAAAATGGATGACAAAGAAAGGAGGAGACTGATCAGAGAGGCCACCAAGAGGCCAATGGGAACTTTGAAACACCTACAGACCTTTATAGTAAAGACTGGTCACTGTGTTTATGTGACAACAATATCCCAAGCGCTCCACAAGTCTGGCCTGTCGGGTAGGGTGGCAAAAAGGAAGACATTACTTTTAAAAAAAACACCTTTAGTCCGGTTTGAGATATGCACAAAACCACAGCGGAGATTCTGAAGCCATGTGGCAAAAAGTTTTGTGGTCTGATGAAACGAAGATGGAATTGTTTTGGCCTAAATGCAAAATGTTACATTTGGTGCAAAGCCAACAGAGCACATCACCCAAAGAACACCATCCCTACTGTGAAGCATGGTGGTGGCAGCATCATGTTATGGGGATGTTTCTCATCAGCAGGGACTGGGCACTTGTCAGGATAGAATGGAAAATGGACGGAGCAAACTAAAGAAAAATCCTAGAGGAAAACCTGCTTCAGAGTGCAAAAGAACTCAGACTGCGGTGAAGATTTACGTTCCAACCGGAGAATGACCCCAAGCATACAACCAAAGCAACACTGGAATGACTTCAGAACAAGAACATGAAAGTCCTTGAGTGGCCCAGCCAAATCCCAGACTTGAATCCCATTGAGAATCTGTGGAAAGATCTGAAGATTGCTGTTCACCGACACTCCCCATCCAGCATTACAGAGCTTGAACAAATCTGCAAGGAAGAATGGGAGAAGCTCCCCAAATCCAGATGTGCAAAGTTGGTAGAGACCTATCCCAACAGACTCACAGCTGTAATTGCTGTCAAAGGTGCTTCCACCAAGTATTAACTCAGGGGGGTGGACACGTATCCAACCAAGATATTCTAGTTTTGTATTTTTAATTAATTTTCTGAAATTTGTAGAATTTGTTTTTCACTTGGAATTTGTGAATTACGATGTGCAGATAAAGGTAAAAAAAAGTGTGTTTAATGCATTTTATTTCCAGGTTATAAGGTAACAAAAGGTGAAAAATTTGAAAGGGGGTGTAAACTTTCTATAGGCGATGTATTCTCCATTTTTACTTAATCTTAATCATCCGTTGTAAAGAGCGATTGGAGATAAACCAATCGGTTGAGGGAAATTGAGTTGATAATCTGGTAGATTGAATTGATTTGGTGTTGATGGGGCACATGGTGGGTCAAGTTGCTTCATCCTTTGCCCGAGTCCCTTGCATATCCTTGTATCTTATTTATGCCATGAGATGTTAAACATCTCTGTGTTGTCATTCTTTGCAAGTATCCAACCACCTCCACCCAGCACGCCCAACTTCAAAAAATTGTCCCATCAAACAAGAAGAATTCCCATCCATGAACTATTACATAATATAGACACCGAATATTAAATATAAAGGATAACCTGACTACGTAAAAGCAAAAAAGCAGAAAGTTTTGTTCAAGTTGAAATTTTAAGAGTGAAGAGATCCTTTAAAACCCGAGACTGAACAATCTTGCCGTAAAGTAGATCTCCGCGGCTCACTCCACCGGGGTCGTTAAGTTTTATTTGTTTTAGTGCGTGCTTTGTACAAACGTATTTATCCTTGGCCTTGTGTCCATATAGCTCGTGGCCTTCAAAATAAAAACATGGTTTGCCATAATTTATACCTGTTTTGTGAAAATGCACCAGGAAAGAAAACTAGAGCTTCCAGGGAAGCAGAACTCAACTGAACTGACTGGACAACTTTAAAGTAGGTCAGTTGTCTGTACTAGATTTGACTTAAATGAAAAGCCAACAACCTTGTGTAATAATTTTAAGGTCCTTGTATCCTTATACTTGTCATATGCCGGCCTATGGCGGCCATTTTGTGACAGATCGGATTGACATGCGATAGCAACCGACCTTGTGTGGTAAGAGTCTCACACACCAATATTGATCAAAATCCATAGATATTTGTGGACGTTAAAGTCTTAACGTCGTTTCGGAGCTGAAAACAATATGGTGGCCTATGGCGGCCATTTTGTGACGGATCGGGTTGGAATGCAATAGCAACCTACCTTGTGTGGTAAGGGTTAAACATTCTAAGTTTGATCAAAATCTGTTAATATTTGTGGACGCTAGAGTGCTAACGTCGTTTTCATGACCAAAAACAAAATGGTCGCCTAAGTCCGCCATTTTTTAACGAAATGGGCTGAAATGTAATACCAACCTGATCCTTGGGGTAAGGATGCTGCATGTCAAGTTTGATCAGAATCGGTTGATATTTGTGGACGCTGGAGTGTTAACGTCGAAAAGTTAACGGACGACAGACGACGGACGCCGGAGGGTTCAGTACGTGATGAACTCAACTGGACGGTAGTCCAGTTGAGTTAAAAACGAAATTGAGGATTTATTATTGATTGTGTTCTTGAGTGATATCGAGCGATATGTCCGAGGGCCCATGTTTGGAACATAAAAAAGACGAGGTGTGATGTAATGAGTTCAAACTTTTAATAGTTGATAGATAAAAGTCGTCTTTCGTCCTTTGCAGCTGTTGATGATCAAGTCATTCACTGGATTGAGAGCAAGGCTTCCTTCGGCGATGAGACGAGTCACAAGACCTACCTACAGGACCAATTCTGGAGCTACTGGAACAGGTATTTGGTTACAAAAAGGGGGCTCTTTTTTATATTATTTATAAAATTATTTATAATTAAATTATATAATTTAATTATATAATTTATTTTAAAAAATTTTTTTATTTACAATCACCGATTATTTTATGGACTTTTTTATAATTCAAATTTGCTAATCAGGGAAGTAAATATTATTCCTTCTGAAAATCCTCTTAATATAGGGACGTCAACAAAGAGCGAGCCACGTGCCATCCTGAAGGGGGCACTACACTCATGGCGTATCTATTGAGAAAGAAATAAAAAAACAAGTTTGAAAGTGATGATCTCCACAATCGACATGCTTCTCATTGGTCAACGTTGTGATTGCTCTGATATTTTGTAGCCTTAAAGACCGAGTTTTTCAAATAAATAAATTATTTTATCAACTTCTACCATTCACTTTGTCGAGAGGGCACTCACTGCACGTGTGCTGCAAGAGGGGTCAATAATATTTGAATTCCCTTACAAGGAACCTCAATGCAGGAGGACATTATGCCGATCGAGCCTGTGCAATGGTTGCCAACCTATGGTTATTTTTGTTTTGTGTGTCAAGCTAAGAAGCAGCGCGTACCATTTTTAGTCTTTGGTTTGACTCAGCCGGGGGTTTAAACCACCAGACTCAGAGCAGGTGCTCAAACCATAACTCGCACTCCCAGACTCAGAGCAGGTGCTGACTGTCGTGTGTATGGGTTGTGTAACCTGAGGCTCACCTGCCCCTTTTTCCATTAGCTTCCTCTTTTCCTAACAGCCCGTCCCTATGCTATCAATTTAATTTGTTCTACTTTAATAACAAAAATGATGACTATACAAGCAAGCACATCAATAAAGTACTATACAAACAATAGATTTTATTACGAGGGTATGAGGCACAATGGAGCCTTGAGAAGACAGCAGAGAATGCGTAATCGTAACCTGTACCAACTGTCTGGAAATGATAAAGGAAGGGAAGGGAAAGATGGGGTTGCAAAATAATAAATCGACCCTAAGCCGGGGAAAAATAAAATAATGTGAGGTATTGGATGAAATTGCTCGTCTTGTTGGCCCGGTGGGGTGGTGCTACAGGTGCAGTTACCTGGCCCGGCATGGGGTGCGAGGAATGTAGCCTGCTCACGTTCTGTGGTAAAATCGGCTCCCACTACATTGTACTTTATTCTCTAAACTGCACTACTCTACAGTTTGTCCAGCAACAGCTCTCGCTGATGACTCTGCTTCTCCTATGTGATGTAATTTAATGTTTGCCTCTGTGTTGTCATTGTCATCTGATTGTTCTCACCACCACTACACTTCTTTCTGAACTAATGTACCACCTCAGCTTGTTCTGTTCTCAACTGCAGCTTCAAGATTCCTTTCTTCCTGTGCCTCGGCTTCAAGCTTCCTGTTTTCATCCTTAGTGAGTGCATGTATGGGGGGATGGGGAGTTGTAATCATAAGTAAGGTGGATTGGTGGTCTACTTTAGCAGTGTTCCCCCAGTGGCTTTAACCCTAGATAGGTGTGCCTCTGTATATACCCATTCTTCTGCATGAGTGGGTATACCCAGGGGTACACGGGTGGGTAAACCTGTAACTATAACATTTTTATCTCTGATTCAACCATAAGTTGATTTTGGACCTTTTGTGTGGATTATGTCAGCTATCCACGTCATTTCCTGGGTATTTTTGCCTGCACCACCTGTGGTATGGTTTGGCATGCCTAACTGGTTGTAGACACCTTGAATGTGCATTACAGGGAGTCCCCGACTTATGAAACAACCCCCATATGAGATATTTTTAATGTCCGAGATATGAACGTTCTCTTGTAAAACTTACCAGCCGATCATGGCACAGCAACTTGGGACTCGTTGGTTTGGCGGAGCGTGAATCTTTCTTCCACGTGGTATAAAGAGTCGGAACATCGTGCAATCCATATTATTCTGTGTACTTTACTGTTCTCACCTATTTTCCTTGTGCACATATTTGTGTTCATAGTGTCCCGTATTTTACAGTTTTGTTGACAACGGACACTAATCATGGCTAATAAATGTTGCAGTGATATTTTTGCAACACATAAATGCAGAACCTTGACATTGGAGATGAAACTGGACGTTATATAAAATGATCTGATAAAGGTGAAACTCCCTCCGAAATCAGTCGTCCGTTCGACCTTAATTTGACGATCAGACCAGAAAATTGTTCGACGATCAGACCAATTATATCAAGGATTCACGGTATGTAAAATTTAAAGTGACAATCCTAAAAATAATTTGGCGTTGCCTGTTACTGTACTTTCTTTTACAACAAGTTTTATTAAATATTTTTATTACGGTTCGGGGCGATTGAAGGGGTATTATTTACTATAATTTATTGCAAATGTACAATATTTAAGCTTAATTATGTGTTAAAGTACTGAATATGTATTTCTTGGCTTTCTTGGCTTAAATAAAAATTAAATTATTCTTGAAAATTATTATTAAATTATTTAAAATATATATATTTTTAATTTATTATTTAAATTTTTTTATTAAAATTATTATTACAAAGTTATTAAAATAGGCTTTCTTGGTTTGGGCCATACTCTTGATTTCTACTCCTTATAAAGGAGGTTTGTCTGTGTGTAACAGGTTTCCTGTAGCTCATTCACATATAAATTAATTAACAGCAATGATTGAACAGGTTAACTTTTACTACATGCGAACCATTACCGATGTATTTTTTTATTACAATAATGGTTGTAGGATTTTATTGGGGGACTTCTTAGCATCGCAATTTCACGTGGAACTCAGAAAGCTATGTAGTCTAGTAGGAAGACTAGGTCCCCCTGCACCCCCCGGAGATATACTTCTAATCAGTGTTTCTAGATTGGAAAAAATGTGTAGAAAATGACTAGCTATGGCCCCAAGCTGAAAAAATGTCCCACATACCATTTTTATGCAAATTACTGCTGCCATTATCAAAAAAACGATTTTTGACATATCTCAGCCAATATTGCAGATAATTGAAAAATGAAGGTGTCTAGACCCATGTTTTGAAGGGCATAGATCATGATAGAACTATTCATAACATGATTACATGTGTCTATGGTATACTAGTATGCTAATTAGTGCTTTATTTACAAAATAATCACAGTTTTACGAAATAATAGACTCATATTAAGGTCCGTCTACACAGACGTTAACACAAAGTTTTATTTTTCTAAATATTACAACTGTCAAAATAGTCCTAGCACTCAATGTGACCACTCTTCTCTTGCTTGTTTTAGATAAACATCATTAGCATTAGTGATTCTACACTGAGTCAGTCATCATCATTTTCATCGAAATCGTCAGAGTCAAACTCTTCTTCTCCTTCCTCTTCCTCCTCCTCTTCGTGCTCTCCTGTGTTCAGAAGATCCACCAGTGAGGTTGGTAGGATGGGACCACTGGACCACATTGGTTTCAACAGTCCTTCATCAGTCCTTATCCATCCTTGCTCCTCATAAGGTTTTGGCTTTTCGATGATAGGTTGATCGGCTCTTTTGTACAATGCTACGCGGTGGTTCACACGCTGGATGTGCGGCTTCAGGGCAGACTGGCATGGAGGAAGGCGAGCCAGATCAACCTTGGACTTGGATGTGAGGGTCTTGTCCTCTCCCACCATTTTTCGTAGCAGCTTGGCACGGACAATGTCCACTGATGACTCGCGACTCTGGCCGTACATCACACAGGTGAATTTTTCTAACTGCCTCTCCACCTCAGGGTTGGCATCCCAGTTGTCACCCAGTTCACCGAATGCCCTGTGAAACCTGGGATTCTTCTCCAGCTTTTTCAAGGGCCCGACTTTTCCCTTCCCTTTGAAGGCACTGGTGCAGTCTTCTCCGCTGAACACATAGTACCCCAGGAGAGTGGCACAGTAGTCCTCTCCCAGGGATTCTGCCAGCTCAGAGACGTTGACAAGTTGGCGATGCTTCCCTGACCCTGTATCCAGGTACACCGTCAGCTTGATGTTGTGGGCATGGTGGAGCAGGATCAGGAGGATGTCTGTGTCCGGTGTTCTGACTACAGCGTTCTTGTATCCGATGGTAGCAGCATGATGGAGGTACAGAACCACCCTGGTATCAGTCTCTTCCTGGTTGCTGTAGATCGTGGGGAGTTCACGTACCTCGACCTGAAACACAAAAAGGCACCGCATTTCAATCACCAGTCACTGCCAGTTTCAGATCTAGACAAACATCACAGGTAATCACCTTTTTTTCAGGAAAAATTACAAATTGAATCGCCATTCACGAAGGGCTTTCAATTTTACCTTGCCATTCGTTGAGGCAAGTTGGTGGGCCTTCCCCTCCACGATCAGCACAGCCATCTCTGTTCTCTCCAGCCTGGTAGCTGCCTCTTGTCCACTCCACACTTTCAGAAGAAGCTGGCACATCTGCTTTTTGTTGTCGTCATTTGCAAGGAACATTTTGAAGTCCCTGGCCTGTAGAATACCCTGGCGAAGTTGGAGGGCAACATTTTGGTTCTTGTTTGTGCTTCCGAGTGTGAATGCTCGTGCGAGAGCATTGGAAACTGTTATGTTTGAGCTGTGCACAAGCCAGAAAGAAATGACATCACATTTGTCATGATCAACCTTCGTGAAGTGGATATGCTCCTTGATTGGGTCATTCTGTAGGCGTTTCAGTAGTTTCTCTGACCGATAATTTGAGTTCTCATATCCATTCAGTTTCAGTTCCTCGACATAGAGCAAGCGCAAGGAAGAAAGCTGTAGAACTTTATTCTGCTGGATGACCTGGGTTTGAATGTGTTCCAGTACTGAGTTGAATGCCTTTTCATGGGCGGCTGACATGCAAGCCTGCTCCTTTGGTGCTTCGGCTCTGTGAATCGCACGCTCATAGTTGTAGAATGCTGTGCGGAAAGCTTTAAAACATGACGGATGGTGTTTGGCCTCACATGCAAAGAGGTCTTTGTTTTTCACCTTTCGATGGAGTCGATAGAGACCCATTTTCTCAGCCCGTGTTTCGATTTGCTCCCATGCATTTTCTTTGTTTTTAAAGGATGGGAAGGTTGTAGGCCTCTCAGTATTGCGATGAGCATCTTTGGTCTCAACTTTCTCACAAAATATACACTCTGGCGGGAAGATGGGTTCAGCAGAACCTCCTGGTTTACGAGGAGAGTGATGCCATGATGAGGTTGATGGCCCTGGTTCTGTATCATCTCCCAGACGATGAAAGTGGCGGACAAAGTGCTTATAACACTTGCTGTGATATCCTACTCTTTCTAGGTCATCAGGAAGAGTTGCCGGGATCTGATCACATACTGATTGCATACGACATGGGGAGTCATGCGGTTGGTTGAGACGTCTATCCCGGATCTTTTGAAGCAGTTGCAGTTTTTCTGAAGCAGATCCTTTAATTTTACGGAGGGGCGTGAAATCCCCATGATCAGACATGGATGGTACATGAAGGATGCATGTAGGAGGAGAGCTTTGGGCTGCAGGTTCTACACTCCGTTTTCTTTTGGGCATGCTTGCTGTCGATGTCTACCATCACTGTTAAATGACAAATAAGAAATCACGAATGATGTTAAAAGTGCCTGTGAAAGGAGGCTCTGAGTTTTCAGTGAGGTAACAGAGGTTCTGAGTCATGTTCTACACTAGGGTACTTTTTAGCTGACTAAACCATGTTTAGTGGCATCAAAAGTGCTAATAGCTAAAACATCTAAATTCTTCCACACTAACGTTAGCTATCTAGGCCAATGAAACATTGTGCTAAGTTACTGTAGCTAGCTCAGCTGTCGTGCCTCTTTCTGGTTCAATTCATATACAGAAGTCAACAGCTATGTCTCATGTTTGGCATTAACAAAAGTTTAAGTTACACCGACATTAGGAACATACTGTACATAGATGAGGCTAGCTTTAACGTTAGCTAACATGGTGCTAGCTGGCTCAGCTGTTATTCTGCCTGTTTATGATTTCATGCAGAAACTGAAGTCAAGAGTGTGAGTAACATTATAGTTAGCATCTTACCTGGCTAGATTGGAGGATGAATACCAAGAACAACACACAGATGGAATGGAAGACTGAACTTTCAACTGAGGTATTCAATAACATCAACGTTACCAATTGATACGAGCGCGCGACATTACCAATTGATACGAGCGCGCGAGCGCGCATGTTACATGGATGGAAATGTAAAATGGCAGCTATAGCAGCACTAATTTGGATCTCTAGTCTGTCATTTCTGCACTGTGATTGGATAACATAAAAAAATATGTTTGGGAGTTAACAGCAGGAGTTGGTAGATTTTACGTGGGCTGGGTGAGAAACCTTTAAATAAGCAAGTGAAAATCTCTCGCAATACAAAGTCAATGGTGGGAAGAAAAGTTGAGTGGTACCAATGTTACTGCCAATGTCCCGCCCCTATGCAAGACTCAGGAGCATCTTGTTGACATTTAACCTTGAAAATACCTGGGTTTAGACCCCTTATGTACCATGTTAAGTTATCTGCAGTATTAACGTATCCTTATCATTTGTAAAACTGATTATTTTGTAATTACAGCATTAATATGCATACTAGTATACCATAGACACATGTAATCATGTTATGAATAGTTCTATCATGATCTATGCCCTTCAAAACATGGGTCTAGACACCTTCATTTTTCAATTATCTGCAATATTGGCTGAGATATGTCAAAAATCGTTTTTTTGATAATGGCAGCAGTAATTTGCATAAAAATGGTATGTGGGACATTTTTTCAGCTTGGGGCCATAGCTAGTCATTTTCTACACATTTTTTCCAATCTAGAAACACTGATTAGAAGTATATCTCCGGGGGGTGCAGGGGGACCTAGTCTTCCTACTAGACTAATGGTACCGCTGCTGTGTGTTAGTCAGTGAGTGAGTCCACACTGGTTCTCAGATGTACTGTAATCTATATATACCGGCAAGGATCTGCATTACAAGATGCCCTCTCTTGTTGCATTTTTGTCAATCTTTTGGTGAAATCATTCAGCAGCAGAAAAAAAAACATTCATTATTTTTTCCCCTTTTTCAAAAAACTTTTCAACAAACAATTTTCAACAAAGCAGAAAAAAAAATTCAGCAGCAGAAAAAAGGGTAACACAAAAGCAATTTTGTTTCCTGAAAACATTGAAAATCATTAACCATGGTCTAATTTGAAGGGACTTTCTTTTTTTTTCTTTTTTTTTGCCAATCACAAGGTCCGAAAAAAGCCCTAAAATGACGATTTTTTCCAGTGGTCACACACAGAATGATTCGATTGATGGTTTATCAGGGATTTTTATTCATTGATAAATCAATTATATTATTCCAGAAGAAACACGACATGGCACAGATATGGCATGGACACTGCACGACACAGCACGGCCAAGACACAGCACAGACATGGCACGGACACGGCACGGACACCGCCCAGGCACATTTGGGCGTGATGGGCCTGGAGATTTGGGCCTGGGCGCACATTTGGGCCCAGGCACACTGACCAATGGTCCCACCGTCACAGGCTGACCCGGTATTCTGGATGTTACAGGATCGTACCTTTTCATACTTTTTCGGGGATGCCTGTTGTGTCTGTGGTTGTGCTGTGTTGTGTCCCACAGTCATGTCCGTGTCGTGCCGTGTCGTGCTGTCGATGTCACACCCCAGTTGAGGGGGGAGGGGACGTGTGAGTTGGTGGTGAGGTGAGATCAATCGTCGGCAGGCGAACACGTTTGATTCACTGCTCAAATCAAACGTGTACATATGCTGGTAGCTGGGTAGCGATGGTCTTGCAGTTTCAAGCGACGGCAGTTTCTTCCGCCTAATTAAGGGGATGGCATCCTCTCTCAATCGTGGAGAATAACCACAATATCTGTAGACACACTCAGTTATTTCGGCCAAACCTCGTCCAATTTCTGGCAAACTTTAGGGTCTTTGAGCCATTGGTGTGGCATGAAACCAACCAGAAAATCGAAAATTATATGGCCGCTTGAGTTAAATGATACCCCGTAGACAGTATGGAAATAGCGGTCAACCTCCGAGTGTGACGTCATACGGCTAAACAAGGAGAAGAAGAAGATTTAGACTTTTAATCGCTACATTAGCGACTTCATAAATCGCAAATCAGAAAAAGACATCATATCTATTTTGTTGGGTATCAAGGGAGAGATTAGTGTCGAGGTGGTCTGAGCGTTTGGGTTCCCCTCTAATAGAAAACAGACTTGAGATATTACTGCATAAAGAAAAATACATTGAAGTAAAGTACGCAATTTTGAAGTTATCAGTGATTTAACTAGAACGGCACTCTGTAGAGCATGTACCTCCACCGAGCTGAACAGTTTTCGTTTTGTATCCACCGATAGGCCTGATCTGCATCCGGACCTGAACCAAAATCGAATCGGCTTGTTCTTGTCACCGACCCAACCAGGCCACTAAGTGTTGTCATAACCCTTCCATAACCTTTTGAGATATCCTGCTCACAGACAGATAAACAGGGGTGAAAACATATATTAGTTTTTGGCCCTATCTCTCAACGGTAAGAAGAATCACTTAAAAAGATGAGAAATTCTCGTATCCGGATCTGAATCTTCACCAAAATGGCATCAATTCTTCCTTGTCACAGACCCAACTTGTCCACCAAGTTTTGTCTGAATCCGTACAAACTAACTTTTTGAGATTTCTTGCTACATATCATTTTAGCCCTATTAATCAATGGTGAAGAATCAGTTAAAAATTTGTAGTATCCGGATCAGAATCTTCACCAAAATCTAATCAATTCTTCCTTGTCACACACCCAACCTGTCCACCAAGTTTCGTTCGAATCCATCCATAATGTTTTGATATATCCTACTCACATTTTGCCATTTTGGCAAAAAGGGAGTAGGATATAATAAAGGGAGAAGGATAACTACTATATAAGAGAGATGTCTGTCTGTGTGTCACCATTTTTCTCAGAGATGGCTGAACGGATCTTCTTCAAACTTTCAGGGGTTCATCAGCGAGTGCCTGGGAGTGTTTTAGGCCAAAAAAAAGAAAAGGAAAAAAATTATGAAAAGAAAAAATCGTTTTTTGGAGTAAAAAAAAAAATCGCTTGATCGTGCCGAAGCCTTTTAAAATTAATGACAGTTACATACAAGTACACATTCACATAAATAAATACCAAACAATCACCAGACATTTGAATACAGATAAATGAAAGAATTCCGGAAGTGTCCGAAGTTGGTAGTACGGCTTCTTCTTCTTCTTCCTGACCGGCATCACAGTTAACTCAGAAACATGATGACCGCCACAAAGGTGCCACATTCACCCACCAGCATATATATATATGAACCTCCTTCCTCTCCTGCCTCCCCCCTCCCCTCACCCCCTTCCACCCCTCACCCCCTTCCACCCCTCCTCACACCCCCTGAAGGTTCCCCCCTCTTCCCCCCTCCTCCACTCCCACCTTTCTCCCCCTTCCCCCCTCTCCTCCCCTTCCTCCGCCTCCCTGCTCCTCCCCTTTCCCCCCTCCCCCTCCCCCCTCCCTCACCCAGCAACGCTGGGTACTTCTGCTAGTAATTGATATATCGTACTCCCTTTATTATGTCTTATGTGTCCGTTTGTTGTTTTTGTCATTAATGTTAGCTCTTAAACGAGCCTCGATCTTGTATCCAAAAACAAAACAAAAAAAAACAGACTTACAAACAGGGGTGAATATATAACCTCTGTCTACCTTCGGTGATTGGGGTAATTAGGACTTGAGCCATCGTGACTCTTGGATTCAAACTCAAGGTCTCGAAGTCGGTTTTACATAACTCTTTAGATGTCACAAGTGTGGTATTTATCAATCTGATTTTTATATCTCCTAAGAAGTGATAATCACATATTTAATAATTTGTATGGCAGGTACAATGCAGGTAATGCAGGTAATGCTTTGCTAATTATATCATGGAGATAGATGTGTATGTAATTGATGAGGGAAGAATATATAATAGAGAGAAAGACTTTCCATCAGGGCTCACTGGTTTCACCGACTGCAAAGGCTGCTGCCTCCAGAGGCCCAGTGTAAATTGGGCTCCAAGAACAAGAATAACAGGCAGAGCAAATCCCTGATTGCATGAAAGGAGAAAAGGGTCGGGAGCAGGTTTTTGGAGTGGAGTGCTCGAGCTCGTTTCACAATCGGCCGGTTTCCTGGACCACGCGTGGCTTTGCGAGCCAAATCACGTGCACGTGTCCCGCCACGCCGCGACGTGACCACGACGTGCACACCCGCAACGTCTGCGAAACGGTGTGTAAGGCAAATCCCGCACTCGCGTCCCTGCGACGGGTGAGCGCAAGGCCGACCCTCCTTTGATTCCCGCTGCCGTCACCGTTCCATTATCGGGCCGACGCGGCAGGGCTACCGTGACCTCTTGCTGCCACCCCCTGATCCCCACCTCCACTATTCCCTCTCGGTGACTTCTTCAGCTCTCGATACACACGGTCTTTCATAGATTTTGGCCTCCATTCAAACTGCCCCTACAGGAGTATGGCGTGGTGCATAAACTTTTCTTTCATGTGCTGATGAATTTCACTTTGCCCAAGAAAGGCCTTTTAAAGGGGACTGAAAGAAAATTTACGTCCGTGTTTAATCCCTTAAGCGGGTATTGTTCACTCCGGCGTGGTCTCCCCACAAAGCCTTATCACCTCTCCATGCTTGAAAAGGATGGCCTTTTGCCACTGATCCAAGGCCTCCGCATGACCCGTTGTAGGGGTTACGGAATCTCACAACAGCACATGCTCTTTACATGCTTTTCCTCCGCATGGCAGTTTGAGCATGTTATTTCAGAGGCCCTTTGGTCAAGTATGTAATCCTGAGAAAGAGTCGGATCTTGATCCGAATGTATTTTTCTCCCTTTTGGGGTTTTGTTTGCTTTTGCTTGGTGATTATTTATTTATTTAGTTGTTCGCTAGGTACCTTTGTCGTGATGTTAATGTTTGCACTGTGTGTTGCTGTGGTGTTTTCCTTTGTTCGGCCCCGGTCAGCCCGGTGATGTATGGAGCCGAGCCCTCACGTAGCTCCCGGGTAAGCATGTGCGGTGTGTCATTAGCAAACGCATCCATCACGCCGAGCCTCGGAGCCGCCTTGAAAACATGCAAAACGCGGGTCGGTCGGACGGGCCCCGTGGTCGGACCCTCCTGTCCCGCCTGTCGAGACCTGCGATGGATGTGAACCCTGTTTTATTTTTCACTCGAGCTTCACCCTTTTTTGTTTGCTTCGCTCGTCGGTGATTCCGATAGTGTGTCAAACATTGAAATGGATTGCAGCGCTCTTGAGCAAACGTTACTCTGAGCCAGCCACGCAAAGCAACGTGCAAAGAAAGCAGGGGGGAAGGTTGGGAGGGGCGGGGGCAGAGAGGAGGGGCGGAGTGAAATATACTGCGACTAGATTTGGGGTCTAGTGCTGAAAAGTTCATGGTAATTTGAGGAGATTGATTGGTGAAGGCCAGATAATGATAACGGACGTAAAGCTCATTTCAAAAAATGAGCAATCTCTTGGCAGACCTGTCTGGCTTACGACTTCTTATTGTGAATACATTTTGAAGTTTGATTATCACTTCTATTCGTGAAATTGAGCTTGCTGTTTTTTTGTGTATTTTTTTTTTTTTTTTTTGTATACTGGTTCGAGGTTCGTGAAAGCTAACATTTATCACAGAAAAAAGCAAACAGACACATAAAACATATAAGGGGAGCGGTAGACAAGATGGGGCGAGATGGGGAAGCACACAAACACAACATTTGAGAGCAGGGACATCGAGAGATCTGTGGGAGTGAGAGGGCTTGAGGGGAGGTGAGAGAGGTATAAAATATATAAGGGGAGCGGTAGACAAGATGGGGCGAGATGGGGAAACACACAAACACAACATTTGAGAGCAGGGACGTCGAGAGATCTGTGGGAGGGAGAGGGCTTGAGGGGAGGTGGGAGAGGTATAAAACATATAAGGGGAGCGGTAGACAAGATGGGGCGAGATGGGGAAGCACACAAACACAACATTTGAGAGCAGGGACATCGAGAGATCTGTGGGAGGGAGAGGGCTTGGGGGGAGGAGTCGTCGGAAGGGGGGGGGGGGGAATTTATTGTTGCAGATTGATATACAATTCCATTGCAAAGAACTTACAAGCAGGAAGACACCATTAGGGCCGTCACTGTCTGTGCTATTGTTGTCCGTGCTGTATTCCTTTTAAATGCTGACTTTTAAAAAATGTAAGTTTTTTATTTGTTTATTCCCCCCCCAGACCCCCCATTTAAAAATTTTAAATGCTAAAATAAATTAATGCAAAGTAGCATTTATAAAAGTCTTTAGTATAACTCAGATGGGGTTTAGAACCCACTGGCCTGAGACTCAGAGCAGACCTCCTATCCGTTATGGCACCGATATTGTTAACAGATCAACGGTAAATGTCCATTTAGTCGATCAGTGTCACCAAACATCAGGTAATCGGCGTCGTCATCATCATCATCATCATGTGCCATGCCGTACACAGAGCGTCGGTGTTGCAGAAGCAGTTGCGAGTGTACAATCCCGGATGGGTTTCTACTCCGACCGAGGAAGTCAGGGCCGGGATCTGGAAAAAAAATTCATGGTGCCGGCGAAAGCTCAACCGACTCTTCATGAAGGACACCGCGGGATCTTTAACGTCCACCGACTATTGCTGGCAGACGGGACACCCGGCTTAACATCCATCCCTGAATCTCTCTGCGTGTGAAACGGTTAATAGCTGGGCCGAGATAGCTTCGAGGTGAGTTTACGGTACCTGAAAACCACGGTCTCGTACTCACCTTACATTACATCCACCAGGTATTGGGACACGGCAGCACGCACCCAAATATACCTGAGACTCCGGAAGCGAAAGAAACACGCCGTTCAGAACGTTTAGTCTATCGGACTGTGCCCGGCCGCCATTCAAGTCAACGCTGACCTTTTCCCCCTTTTTTCCTGCGACCATTCATCACGTTCGGCCCGAAAAGGATGAGACGCAGCGCTTCCGAGGAATCCGCCGTGACCGCAGCGCGCCGCTCGCACCCTCCTCCCAACGGCATTAGAATGTGTTCGATAAACATTTACTTTCCAACGGAATGCCTTGTATTGTCCGAAAGCGAAGGCCTCAAAATTATTTTTATTATTTTTTTCCTTTTCGTTAAAGGCGAAAGTACGTTGCTCCATGTTGATGCACGACGCACAGTTTATTTGCATCTTCAAAATGGACCGCGCTCTTGGAGAGAGAACCTTGTTGAGCTGCTCGTGGATGGTCCATGCATCATTCCGTGACATGTTCATATACTGACTCGCCGTAATTATATGGAGAAGAAGTTTTGGCCTCGAGAATGATATTGGGGTGAAATCTTGTCGTTTTGCGCTTAATCTCGCAGTCGCCAGACGCCCCTTTCTCGTTGCAGACAATGAAAAATGTCCTTTGGAACACTTCTGCTGCGTTATTGGACGTGCCGGTTATTTATTTTGTTTTCCTTTTTATTGGAGGATCATGCCTGCTTGGGGGATATGGAATTGTTTTTATGAATCGCAATTTTTCACCGAGAACTGCTTATTATTTACTTTGTTTTTATTTTTTATACCGTTGCTTTTTCTCATTTTGAACACAGTTGTCAGTTGGAGAGAGGGAGGGATGGGGAGAGGAACGAAGAGAGAAACAGAGAGAGACAGACAGAGAGAGACAGAGAGAGACAGAGAGACCAGACACACAGAGAGAGACAGACAGAGAGAGACAGAGAGACACAGACGCACACACAGACAGAGAGACACAGAGACCAGACACACACAGACAGAGAGACAGAGAGACCAGACACACACACACACACACACACACACACACACACACACACACACACACACACACAGAGACAGAGAGACACACACACACACACACACAGACAGAGAGAGACCAGACACACACACAGAGACAGACAGACACACAGAGAGAGAGAGACACACACACACGCAGAGACAGAGACACAGACACAGACACACACAGACTAATTTGTCAGTGGATTTGTATGCAATGCTAGAGAGGGTGTGTGTGTGTGTGTGTGTGTGTGTGTGTGTGTGTGTGTGTGTGTGTGTGTGTGTGTGTGTGTGTGTGTGTGTGTGTGTGTGTGTGTGTGTGTGTGTGTGTGTGTGTGTGTGTATTTTTATTTTTGCCCTCAGACATGGCTTGCTTCATTATGTTGGTATTGCCAAGCATTCTTTTTAAGGAAGTTGCACATGAATGTGTTGATGTGACTGCGGTATTGAATAATACAATGCTTCCAAACCTGTGGTGCATGGACCTTAAGTCCTTGAGGCCATCGGCGGGGAACTGCAGGGGTTGGGAGGAGGAAAGGGATGAACATTGACATCACATGCACCCTCAAATACTGCGACTTACAGCATGACAGAAGGAACCATTTGAATTGCCATGGTTCATCCTACATCTCTTTTTATTTTGTCGCTATTACAGTCGAACACGGTGTGCTCAAAATGCTTACAGCTTCTGAAGGCTTCCACACAACCAAAAAGTATGGTAACCCTTGGTGTAGTTAATGTATTTTTCAAACTCACAACTCAAGTCTGAAAATGACTAACTGCTGAACACACAGATTTGCCCACCCCTTCCTCTGTATGATGTGCTCCATATCATTTTCCCACAGTTTCCAAGCACATGGAAGAGCCGTTGCACCCACATACGCCTATACACACCTCTCACACATCTGACGTCTCATCACATAACGTCACACGTCGGACACACACACATCGCACATCAGACCACAGGCATCACACAACACATAACACGTCTTACATATCACATCATACATCTGACATGTCACATCACACATCTGACAGACATATCACATCACACATCTGACACAACACATCACATCTGCACATCACATCACACATCTGACACATCACACATCTGACACATCACACATCTGACATGTCACATTACTCATCTGACGAATCACGCCACGCATCTGACACGTCACATCACACATTGCAGGAAAAAAAAATTCTGGAAGGCTCACTTGCCTGCGCCTGGATGGGTTTGAGGGTAGAGCAGTAGCGGCTGAAATCCGAATCCTATCCAGGTTCCTCCTGATGACTCCATCTTTGCTCTTTACTTTTTCTGGTTCCTTCTGATGACTCCAATGCAGTATTTGATTTTCCGTTTCATATCATGTCATGCATCTGACACATCACATCACATATCTGACATATCACATTACATATCTGACATGTCATGTCACACATCTGACAGATATATCACATCACACATCTGACAGATATATCACATCACACATCTGACAGATATATCGCATCACACTTCTGACAGATATATCACATCACATATCTGACATATCACATCACACATATGACATATCACATCACACATATGACATATCACATCACACATATGCCATATCACATCACACATCTGACATCGTATCACACATCTGACAGACATATCGCATCACACATCTGACAGGCATCGCATCACACATCTGACAGGCATATCACATCACATCTGACACGTCACATCACACACCTGGCACGTCACATCTCACATCTGACGTGTCACATCACACATCTGACACGTCATGTCACACATCTGACGCGTCATGTCACACATCTGATGCGTCACGTCACATCTGATGGGCCACGTCACGCATCTGACGCGTCACGTCACACATCTGATGTGTCACGTCACGCATCTGACATGTCATGGCACACATCTGACACATCACATCACACATCTGACATGTCACATCACACATCTGACACATCACGCCACACATCTGACACGTCGCATCACACATTGCAGAAAAAAAAAATTCTGGAAGACTCACTTGCCTGCGCTTGGATGGGTTTGAGGGTAGAGGCATGGCGGCTGAAACCCGAATCCTATCCAGGTTCCTCCTGATGACTCCATCTTTGCTCTTTACTTTTTCTGGTTCCTTCTGATGACTCCAATGCAGTATTTGATTTTCCATTTCATATCATGTCACACATCTGACAGACATATCACATCAAACATCTGACAGATATATCGCATCACACATCTGACACGTCACGTCACACATCTGACACGTCACGTCACACATCTGACGCGTCACGTCACGCATCTGACGCATCACGTCAGGCATCTGACGCGTCACGTCACGCATCTGACGCGTCACGTCATGCATCTGGCGCGTCAGGTCACGCATCTGACGCGTCACGTCAAGTATCTGGCGCGTCACGTCACGCATCTGACGCGTCACGTCACGCATCTGACGCGTCACGTCACGCATCTGACGCGTCACGTCACGCATCTGACGCGTCACGTCACACATCTGATGCGTCACGTCACGCATCTGATGTCACGTCACGCATCTGACGTATCATGTCACGCATCTGACATGTCACGGCACACATCACACATTTGACACGTCACATCACACATTTGACACGTCACATCACACATCTGACATGTCACATCACACATCACACATTTGAAATATCGTATATCTGACAAGCCTGCATACCACGATAGTTGCCAACCTGGACTTGTTTGTTTGTGCTCCATTCTTTAAATGCTGAGTATCAAGGAACAAAGGAGCACCAACCATTCTTGATGTCTGGTATGACTTGCCTGGGGTTCGAACCACCGAGTTCCCAGATTCTAAGGGAGGCTTTAACTGCAATGACAGAGTCTGGTGTCTCGGTGACATCCTTTAAACATTTTTAGGAAATGTTGCACCTTCGTTTTAGTTTTACAGAAGAGACGGCATTAGTGGACAGCTGTTTATTTGGTCATCTTGAAAGATCGTGATTTATTCATTTTCGCATTTGGCATCCTTTGTTATCATTGTAATATCATTCACTATGTGTAGTTACAGTAACAATACTTTTGTAACCACCTTGGGGTTTATATTTCTGGAGGACTTGCCATTAATCACAGTTCATGATGTTTGCCTGAATTGTAAAATGGTTCATTGTTTCTCTAAATTCGTTTTCGATTTCTTTTTTTGTTGTTGTGTTTGTTGCGTATTTTCGTTATTTATTTATTTATTTATTTCTGTGACTTTTTTGATTTAAGTTTAAATTTATATGAATTTTTTAAAATATATTTAAAAAAAATTGTTTTTCTTTCCATTTCTCTTTCCTATGACCCAAACTAATTTTTTATCATTTTCCAACTTCACCAAGTAATCTGGACCAGTTCCAGTGAGAACGGTGGTCGCAGGAGAACTGGATCTCAAGTGAATACCGATCCAGGTGCCCATGAAATAAAATTGAGTCGAAGCTTTCCACGAATTCTACTTTGATCCACCATGAATGATGACCTTCTTTGCCGGAGCTAGATAAAAGTCATTTGCCGAGCGTCCTTCAAAATCGTCTCTTCTGTCACTTCACGCGAGTGACCATCTGACCACGCGAGTCACCAAAATCGTCTCATCACACGAGTTTAATTGAGACCTGAAGAATAAGCAACATAAGAATGGGAATTGAGTGGGGTTGCCTTAAGGTCAAGTTCAAATAGCACCTGAGGATGCCGTGTGTACAAATAGGCGTTTTGCAGATGGGACAACCTGCCATGCCGCAGCGCCTTGCGTTACTAACTGTCTATTTTTTGACCGCTGTTAAGAGCATGGCACCTTAATATGGCGTAAAATCCTCAGCAAGTGTTTGCCTGCCCCTGGAGCACTTGGTGAGTGTTCACGAACGTACAAAAGCAGAGGCAAAGGAAAACCTGGTGGCTAGTGCCTGGTATTTTCCCCACAAATCCCCCCTTTTAATGTGGAACAGCTTGCACGGCTTCGCTGGCAAAGAGCGGGGACCTCCGGTCAGGGCTCGATGGAATTGGTTCAAGCCGGGCTTCCTGAGCACATATCATGATTGCTCCCTTATTTCAGCCGAGGAACATGTGCTCATCCTCCCAAGGAAGCCTCAGTACATCCCAGGATCATAAGTCTCCATAATCGTCTGCAATCTTACTCCACCCTTCCCCAATCACCCACGCTAGCTACCCACGACATCCTCATTCCACCTTCTTTCGAAGGTCCTCCTCTCATGACGCCCTCATCCCTTCACATTCTCATCACACTCTCTCTTATCTTCTATCAGCCACCACCCCCATCCTATCTTTTATAGCTCCTTTTCTTTCTTCCTCTTTTTCTTTTCACCATAGTCCCTTGCCCTTTTTACCCCTTTAACAATAGTCCCCCCACCATTAATGCCCTCCTTCTCTCTTCTCACCTCCCCCTTTCCCCAGAATCATGCCCTTTATGTTCTTCTTGCTCCTTGTAATTTTATTTTTCCTCATTTTCACTTGTGTACTTCCTTTGCCTTTTCCTTTTTTACAGTATCTGAGGCTCATAGTGGAGCTGCCACACACACCTCACACATGGACATATCAACACAGACGAATACCCGAGACACAACACAGGACTGTTATACGAGACAACGACAGCCACTGAGCGGGGGGGGGGGGGGGGGGGATTTTCATCATTTCCTGGGCCCCTCTGGGTACCAGCTATGTCACAACAATTGTGCTGCCTTTCTCACCGCTCTCAGCGATGCATTTCCGAAGGAGGAATTTTCTCCTTCCCATGGATACCAACCTTATGGGGATTGTCCTGCTCTTATGCTTGTAAATGTTGAACGTCAAGCAAGGAAGCAGCACGTCCAATTTTTAACGATTTTGGTATGACTCTGCCACGGTTTGGACCACTGACATCCCGGATTCGGAGCAGAGGCTCTTAACAATGGATGCTTTCAGATGCGAGTTTTCAATCCTCTTGTTTTCCACTTTCAATTGTCTCGGTCTTCACTTTGAGTACCCTCGTCCTTCCACATTATGTTTTTTTGGTGCACAAAGTTGAGGCTCGTGGAAGAGTGAGAATACAGAAAAAAATAAAAGACACGTGGAGATAGAATGAGTGAAGGGGAGGGGGAGAAGGGCAAGGGAAGGCCTCTGGCCTTGTACTTACGCCTTTGGCGAGAGAAAGGAGGACGAAATAGGTGTAGATGACCAGTGAGCCTGGATTTTAGGAATTTCACCGTGAATGGATTCCTCGCAGAATGAATGTGCCCTGCAGAAACCTGGATGGGACAGAGCACAGAAAAGGCAGAGGGTAAAAGACCAGAAAGGAGCGAGTCACTCCACATGCTCTTCTGCCTAACCGTATGTCGTCCACAGCCGAGCCCTGCTTTCTCCTCTTTCAAACTCTTCCCCTCCTCAGCTATATCGGCCCCCAGTTCCCTCTTTTTTTCTCACTCATTTCATCTTCACTCCATCACCTGCTGTAATTATATCACCACCCTCTCGCTATCCTCTTTAAACTTTTCTTTTCGTTCTTCCTTACTTTATAATAGCTACTGCTGCTGCTGCTGCTGCTGCTGCTGCTGCTGCAAGTACAGTTTTTCTTGCCATTAAGCATCTCTTGTGTTCTCCTTCATCCCATGAACCATCAATTTTCTGCTTTTCTTCTGACGTTTTACGAAACTGGCGCAATGTTTCTAATTTGAGCCCAATGTGAAATTGTGCAACATATTTATATGTGATAGATCAATTTTCTGCCAAACGTATTCTGGAAAGTTTGTGTTTGTGTGTTGTCCTTTGTGCCATCCAAGTTGCCCAATCAAACCTCCATCTGTTTTGTCTTCCAGAAACATGACCCCTGTGAACCAAAGTTTAACACATTATCAGAACTAGAAAAAAAGTGAGCACCAAAGGCTTTCCCCTGTGCTGCTGGAGTTCTTTCAATATGCCCTTTGACTTTTAAATAAATATATCGTCGTGACATGTCGCACTCGTGTCGTCGTTTTCTTGAACGGTGATGTTGTGTTATTGATATTCCTTCACCTTCAACAACATTGTCAGGCACCACACCTGCAGCCACTCATCTGAAAATATCAACAATTGCCAAAATACATATATACATGCATATACACAAGCTTGGCTCGCCTCACCACGCGTTGTTAAAAGAGGAACGGGCTTGTTTTAGCTGAGGATAATGACTGTACCTGAGTTGCTGTGTTGTCATAATTTACTAATTTGCTGTAGTTGCTGTGTTTTACTAATGTTATGGAGATGATGACGAATTTATTTGTAGTGTTTGTGATATTACATTTTTATAAGCACTTTAGGTTGAAGATTTAGGTTAAAAAAACCAAAAAAAAAAAGAAAAAAAAGGACCCCTCAGCACATACGTACATACGGGAGGGGTAGGTGCAGACTAGAAGTTTGGGATGATTACACCTCACCACCACGTTACACAAAACACCTCACCACCACGTTACACAAAACACCTCACCACAACGTAATTCAAAACACCTCAACACCACGTGATTCAAAACACCTCAACACCACGTGATTCAAAACACCTCAACACCACGTAATTCAAAACACCTCAACACAACGTAATTCAAAACACCTCAACACCACGTGATTCAAAACACCTCAACACCACGTGATTCAAAACACCTCAACACCACGTAATTCAAAACACCTCAACACCACGTGATTCAAAACACCTCAACACCACGTGATTCAAAACACCTCAACACCACGTGATTCAAAACACCTCAACACCACGTGATTCAAAACACCTCAACACCACGTGATTCAAAACACCTCAACACCACGTGATTCAAAACACCTCAACACAACGTGATTCAAAACACCTCAACACCACGTAATTCAAAACACCTCAACACCACGTGATTCAAAACACCTCAACACCACGTGATTCAAAACACCTCAACACCACGTGATTCAAAACACCTCAACACAACGTAATTCAAAACACCTCAACACCACGTGATTCAAAACACCTCAACACCACGTAATTCAAAACACCTCACCACAACGTAATTCAAAACACCTCAACACCACGTGATTATAAATACCTCACCACCACGTGATTCAAAACACCTCACCACCACGTGATTCAAAACACCTCACCACAACGTAATTCAAAACACCTCACCACAACGTAATTCAAAACACCTCACCACAACGTAATTCAAAACACCTCACCACCACGTGATTCAAAATACCTCAACACCACGTGATTCAAAACATCTCACCACCACGTGATTCAAAACACCTCACCACCACGTGATTCAAAACACCTCCACAACGTAATTCAAAACATCTCACCACAACGTGATTCAAAACACCTCACCACAACGTGATTCAAAACACCTCAACACCACGTGATTCAAAACACCTCAACACCACGTGATTCAAAACACCTCACCACAACGTAATTCAAAACACCTCACCACCACGTGATTCAAAACACCTCAACACCACGTAATTCAAAACACCTCAACACCACGTGATTCAAAACACCTCACCACAACGTAATTCAAAACACCTCAACACCACGTGATTCAAAACACCTCACCACAACGTAATTCAAAACACCTCAACACCACGTGATTCAAAACACCTCAACACCACGTGATTCAAAACACCTCACCACCACGTAATTCAAAACACCTCAACACCACGTCATTCAAAACACCTCAACACCACGTAATTCAAAACACCTCACCACAATGTAATTCAAAACACCTCACCACCACGTAATTCAAAACACCTCAACACCACGTGATTCAAAACACCTCAACACCACGTGATTCAAAACACCTCAACACCACGTGATTCAAAACACCTCAACACCACGTGATTCAAAACACCTCACCACAACGTAATTCAAAACACCTCACCACCACGTGATTCAAAACACCTCAACACCACGTAATTCAAAACACCTCACCACAACGTAATTCAAAACACCTCACCACAACGTAATTCAAAACACCTCACCACCACGTGATTCAAAACACCTCAACACCACGTGGTTCAAAACACCTCAACACCACGTGATTCAAAACACCTCAACACCACGTGATTCAAAACACCTCAACACCACGTGATTCAAAACACCTCAACACCACGTGATTCAAAACACCTCAACACCACGTGATTCAAAACACCTCAACACCACGTCATTCAAAACACCTCACCACAACGTAATTGAAAACACCTCACCACAACGTAATTCAAAACACCTCAACACCACGTGATTCAAAACACCTCAACACCACGTGATTCAAAACACCTCAACACCACGTGATTCAAAACACCTCAACACCACGTGATTCAAAACACCTCAACACCACGTGATTCAAAACACCTCAACACCACGTAATTCAAAACACCTCAACACCACGTGATTCAAAACACCTCACCACAACGTAATTCAAAACACCTCACCACAACGTAATTCAAAACACCTCAACACCACGTGATTCAAAACACCTCAACACCACGTGATTCAAAACACCTCAACACCACGTGATTCAAAACACCTCACCACAACGTAATTCAAAACACCTCACCACAACGTAATTCAAAACACCTCACCACAACGTAATTCAAAACACCTCAACACCACGTGATTCAAAACACCTCAACACCACGTGATTCAAAACACCTCAACACCACGTAATTCAAAACACCTCACCACAACGTAATTCAAAACACCTCACCACCACGTGATTCAAAACACCTCAACACCACGTGATTCAAAACACCTCAACACCACGTGATTCAAAACACCTCAACACCACGTGATTCAAAACACCTCAACACCACGTGATTCAAAACACCTCAACACGTGATTCAAAACACCTCAACACCACGTGATTCAAAACACCTCAACACCACGTAATTCAAAACACCTCAACACCACGTGATTCAAAACACCTCAACACCACGTGATTCAAAACACCTCAACACCACGTAATTCAAAACACCTCACCACAACGTAATTCAAAACACCTCACCACAACGTAATTCAAAACACCTCAACACCACGTGATTCAAAACACCTCAACACCACGTGATTCAAAACACCTCAACACCACGTGATTCAAAACACCTCAACACCACGTGATTCAAAACACCTCACCACAACGTAATTCAAAACACCTCACCACAACGTAATTCAAAACACCTCAACACCACGTGATTCAAAACACCTCAACACCACGTGATTCAAAACACCTCAACACCACGTGATTCAAAACACCTCAACGCCACGTGATTCAAAACACCTCAACACCACGTAATTCAAAACACCTCAACACCACGTGATTCAAAACACCTCAACACCACGTAATTCAAAACCTCACCACAACGTAATTCAAAACACCTCACCACAACGTAATTCAAAACACCTCAACACCACGTGATTCAAAACACCTCAACACCACGTGATTCAAAACACCTCAACACCACGTGATTCAAAACACCTCAACACCACGTGATTCAAAACACCTCACCACAACATAATTCAAAACACCTCAACACCACGTGATTCAAAACACCTCAACACCACGTAATTCAAAACACCTCACCACAACGTAATTCAAAACACCTCACCACAACATAATTCAAAACACCTCAACACCACGTGATTCAAAACACCTCAACACCACGTGATTCAAAACACCTCACCACCACATGATTCAAAACACCTCACCACCAAGTAATTCAAAACACCTCACCACCACGTGATTCAAAACACCTCACCACAACGTAATTCAAAACACCTCACCACAACGTAATTCAAAACACCGCAACACCACGTGATTCAAAACACCTCAACATCACGTAATTCAAAACGCCTCAACACCACGTGATTCAAAACACCTCACCACCACATTATGCAAAACACCTCACCACCAAGTAATTCAAAACACTTCACCACCAAGTAATTAAAAACACCTCACCACCATGTAATAAAAAACACCTCACCACCATGTAATTCAAAACACCTCACCACCACATAATTAAAAACACCTCACCACCAGGTAATTCAAAACACCTCAACACCAAGTAATTCAAAACACCTCACCACCACGTAATTCAAAACACCTCACCACCGAGTAATTCAAAACACCTCACCACCAAGTAATTAAAAACACCTCACCACCATGTAATTCAAAACACCTCACCACCACGTAATTAAAAACACCTCACCACCAGGTAATTCAAAACACCTCACCACCAAGTAATTCAAAACACCTCTCCACCAAGTAATTCAAAACACCTCACCACCAAGTAATTCAAAACACCTCACCACCAAGTAATTCAAAACACCTCACCACCAAGTAATTCAAAGCACCTCACCGCCAAGTAATTCAAAACACCTCGCCACCACGTAATTAAAACACCTCACCGCCACGTAATTCAAACACCACACCACCAAGTAATTCAAAACACCTCACCACCACGTAATTCAAAACATCTCACCAGCAAGTAATTCAAAACACCTCACCACCACGTAATTCAAAACACCTCACCACCGAGTAATTAAAAACACCTCACCACCACGTAATTAAAAACACTTCACCACCACGAAATTAAAAACACTTCACCACCATGTAATTCAAAACATCTCACCACCACGTAATTCAAAACTCCTCACCACCACGTAAATAAAAACACCTCACCACCACCACATAATTAAAAAACATCTCAGCACTACGTAATTAAAAACACCTCACCACCATGTAATTAAAAACACCTCACAGCCACGTGATTAAAAACACTTCACCGCCACGGAAACAAAAGTTTGAAGGAGTAACAGTTCAGTGACAACGCAATCAACACACACTGCCCAGATATGTAGATATTTCGATAGATGGCTGTACCTGAGTTGCTGTTTTGTCGTGGTTTACACCAATCATAATACAAACCCCTTAGGACATACATATGGGAGAGATAGGTGCATACCAGAAGTTTGGGACAATTTCACAAAAAATTGAGGGAGTAGTTCAGTGACGAGACAGACACTACACAAATATACTGTATATATATTATATATATATTATATATATATATATATATATATAGATATATATATATATATATATATATATACATACATACACACACACACACACACACACACACACACACACACACACACTATATGACCAAAAGTATGTGGATACCCGAACATCGAACATCTCATTCGAAAATCATGCGTGTTAATACGGAGTTGTTCCCCCCTTTGCTGCTATAACAGCCTCCACTCTTCTGGGAAGGCTTTGCCCTAGATGTTGGAACATTGCCGTGGGGATTTGCTTCCATTCAGCCACAAGAGCGTTAGTGAGGTCGGGCACTGATGTTGGGCGATTAGGCCTGGCTCGCAGTCGGCGGTCCAATCCATCCCAAAGGTGTTCGATGGGGTTGAGGTCAGGGTTCTGTGCAGGCCAGTCAAGTTCTTCCACACTGATCTCGCCAAACAATTTCTGTATGGACCTCGATTTGTGCATTGTCATGCTGAAACAGGAAAGGGCCTTCCCCAAACTGTTGCCACCAATTTGGAAGCACACAATCATCTGGAATGTCATTGTATGCTGTGGCATTAAGATTTCCCTTCACTGGAACTAAGGGGCCTAGCCCGAACCATGAAAAATAGCCCCAGACCATTATTCCTCCTCCACCAAACTTTACAGTTGGCACTATGCATTTTGGCAGGTAGCGTTCTCCTGGCATCCGCCAAACCCAGACCTGTCCGTTGGACTTCCCGATGGTGATGCGTGATTCATCACTCCAGAGAACGTGTTTCCACTTCTCCAGAGTCCAATGGCGTCGAGCATTACACCACTCCAGCCGACGCTTGGCATTGCGCATGGTGATGTTAGGCTTGTGTGTGGATGCTCAGCCATGGATACCCATTTCATGAATCTCCGACGAACAGTTGTTGTGCTGACTGGTTTCCTCAAGACATGATGCTTAGAATTGAGGCCAAACAGTTCAATCTTGGTTTCATCAGACCACAGAATCTTGTTTCTCACAGTCTGAGAGTCCTTTAGGTGCTTTTTTGCAAACTCCAAGCGGGCTTTCATGTGTCTTTCACAGAGGAGAGGCTTCCGTCTGGCCACTCTGCCATAAAGCCCAGATCGGAGGAGTGTTGCAGTGATGGTTGTCCTTCTGGAAGTTTCTCCCATCTCCATACAGGATCTCTGGAGCTCAGCCGGAGTGACCATGGGGTTCTTGGTCACTTCTATTACCAAGGCCCTTCCCCCTCAATTGCTCAGTTTGGCCGGGCGGCCAGCTCTAGGAAGAGCCCTGGTTGTTCCAAACTTCTTCCATTTAAGAATTATGGAGGCCACTGTGCTCTTGGGAACCTTAAATGCAGCAGAAATTTTTTTGTAGGCTTCCCCAGATCTGTGCCTCGACACAATCCTGTCTCTGAGCTCTGCAGGCAGTTCCTTCGACCTCATGGCTTGGTTTTTGCTCTGATATGCATTGTGTTACGTGTTCCTCCCCGACCTCCTGGTCTCGGTATACCTCCGAACCCCGGGAGGAGCCACGGCAGAAAAATATATGTTATTCTGTGTCGAAATCAATATGGAAACCACACCAAGAGTTATCCACAACCAAAGAATATATTAAAGTGTACACAGGAATCATGGTACAACAATGCTAGCAATCAACCATACAATCAATATCTTAAGATGGTACCATCTTCTCTAGTAACCTAACTCAAACTCACGGCACTCCCAGGGAATGGAAAAGAGCCCTCCTCAATGTCTCTATAACACAATGGTGCTCCCGGCGAAGAGGCGATGAGGCGATGCAGCGAGTAAGGAGGTGTACACACGGCGGGGACCGTCACGCGGTCCCAACCAACAGCAAATGAGCGGTGGAAAGAGGAATCCCAAAGACGCGATCCAAACGTGCACATTCACCGTTCAATCGGCGGACCGCACCGTATTCTTCAAACGCCGCTGTCGCGCACACACATCCTCGGCAAACCACCGGAGGGCGAGACCAGCGGACGCGGCAAAACGTTGTTCCTCGAACGACGCGCGAGGTTCCCAAAATGGCGGACAGCTCTTACTCAAGCCGCAGCCTCGAGGCGAGGATTCTCCGAAATCTCACGCCTGTACCTGACTTCGCAGGCTTTTTCACTACTCCAGTGATAACACCAATCGCACGAGATTCCTTTCAAGGACTCAAAGTTCACTCGCGATGTACGCTCGACCACGCTAGGTACGGAGCTTCTACAAACGCGTCTCTCCACTTCTTCCTCTTCCCCTCTTCCTCCTCCTCTTCTCTATCGTCGTCTTCTGGTGCTCGATCCTGTTTCCTGTCTCGTTTTTCCATGAGCGCTTTTAACCTTTTAACTACAATAACCATTTCCTTTAAACAACAATAACCATAATCGCTGTTTCCTTCAAACCCCAATAATAATACTACATAGAACCAGAAGGGTTTCAAGTGGATGAAAACCACCACAGCGGAAGGGACGAATCCGTAACACTTCCTCCCCTCAAGAAAGAAAGGTCGAACCTAGTGAAAACTTTCTTTGCAGGCAAACTCTTTAAACAAACAAAAGTAAACTCACATCCCAAATCATCAATTCCCATGGGCAACAATAATCAATATCTCCCAAAAATAAAGCAACAAAACTTCAAACAACTTACAGAGATTTCCAAAATTAATTCACTCTGGACAAAGCGTCAACCACGACATTGTCCCTGCCCTTTACAGGTTCAATTTCCCAGTTGGACTCCTGCAAAGCCAAACTCCATCTCAGCACCCTCTGATTTTTCCCTTAGTTTCTTTTGAATGAAGGTTAAGGGGCTGTGATCAAAATCCAAAGTCAAGCAAGTCTACAGCACTTTCCCCCGGGAGGCCGAGCTGAAAGCCGGGTTCCATGGTGGTTGGGTGTTGAGGCCTGGAAGTATTCACAACATGGACGCCTTTAGGAACGTGGAGTTCACGGTTAATCCGTGTAGGGAAGTTCACTACATGGACGCCTTTAGGAACGTGGCTTTCACGGTTAATCCGTGTAGGAATCTTGGCTCGGCGGCTCCGCAGCATTCAGTGCTTCAACTTTTCCGAACTTTCATAATAATTACGGTGGGACCGCTTGTCACTGTAGTCACATGAATAGCGGTCTCCTTCTCGGCCACTACTCTGATAATCCTTCCTTCAGGAGCTGCCGTAACTCTGGGAGCCTCCATAATAATATCGATTGCGGCCACCACCAAAACTACTACTCCATTGTCCTCTTCTGTAGCCCCCACGACACCTATGAAATGCCTTCCCTACTGTTATGGTCCGACCCTCCAGCTCCTTGCTATTCAGATCCTTTTCTGCATCTCTGGCATCCTTTGAGTTTTCAAACGTGACAAAGCCAAACCCTCTTGACTTTTGTGTCTCCCTGTCTTTTATCAGCAGCATTTCCAAAAGCGGTCAATATTTGCTGAAGGCAGACTCCAGAACATCTTGCTTGGTTTTAAAATTCAGTCCCCCGACAAAGAGCTTGCCAATATTGCCTCCATCCCTGACTTGCGTGTGCTGACACTTAGTTTCAGGGTACTTCCTCCTCGGCTTTTCAACAAACATCGGGTTACCAGAAACTTGACCACCGGCCAAATCATTCCCGATAACAAAAGATACTCCCTCTACAGGAAGAGTGGCTTGTAAACCTACGGTGACCGGTCCTGACACCAAATCAGACTCAAAATGGATGACATGAAGTGGAGCTCCAACACAGCCACCAATCCCCTGTAAACTAACACGATCACCAGTTGCCGTCTCCTCTGACAATAGCAAAATGCCTTCAAGCATCAAAGACTGATGTGCTCCTGTGTCCCTCAAGACCCTAACCGGTTTCTGGTTCGTCGAGTCTCCATCCAAGGACACAAAGCCCTCTGAAATAAATGGTTGGTAACCCTTTTGAGGGCGATTTCTCACATTTGCCATTGCATTCGGAGTTGTACTAGTCGAACTCCGTTCCTGATTTTCTTTTCCCAGAGCATAACAGTGGGACATCAAGTGTCCCGGTTTATGGCAAAAAGCGCAAGTAGGCCCGGAGGCGAACCTTGTGGTCTGCCTCGAGCCCCTTCGGAGGATACATCTGCCTTGGAACTGTTGTCTTCGGATTTCTAGAAGTCGTGGTGTCAGAGTGGTCCTCATAGTCATCTCGAGGCCGCACCCATGAATTTTCGTTCTCCGCCCCTGATGTACCATAGCTCCCCTGGCTAAGTCTAGGCGAGTAGTTAGGTTTGTGCAACCCCATCCTGTGTGTTAAGGCATAGTCATCTGCCATGGTTGCTGCCTCATACAACTTTGGTACTTTCCTTTCCTCCAGATGTACTTTAATGTCCTCGTGGACACACTGTTGGAATTCCACCACCAGGATCAATTGTCGTAATAGTTTGAAGTCTTTCCCAACCCCTTTTGAATCACACCACCTATCAAACATGGTTTCTTTCATTCT
Source organism: Myxine glutinosa (assembly GCF_964187855.1). Lineage (NCBI taxonomy): Eukaryota > Metazoa > Chordata > Myxini > Myxiniformes > Myxinidae > Myxine > Myxine glutinosa. The sequence goes on along the minus strand of NC_136265.1, from coordinate 196,451,005 downwards.
GGCAAACTCCACATGGGTCTCACTCTCCCTCTTCCTGGCATTCCGGAATTTTTCCCGGTAAGCTTCCGGGACCAATTCATAGGCTTTGAGAATGTTTTTTTTCACTATCTCATAATCTACACATTGGTCAATCGGTAAAGCCGAATAAATATCTTGAGCTTTACCCACCAGAACACTTTGCACTAACATGGTCCAGGACTCCTCAGGCCATTTTAGCAGTTGAGCCACCTTCTCAAAGTTGGAAAAAAAATTGGCTACCTCCTTTTCATTGAAGGGTGGAACCAGCCTCACATGTCTGCCAACATCCCAGGTGTTCTGACTTGGTGTCGAACCAGTCGGCATGGATGGTACCTCTCCCCGTTCTTTCCTTAAATCCAGCTCCTTGAGTTTAATTTCCTGCTGAAGCGCCATTTCACGTTCCCTTAACTCCCTTTCGGCTTTTCTCTCCTCTGCTTTTTTCTCCTCTAACCTTTCCTGGAGTTCTCTTTCAACTCTCCTTTCCTCTGCTTTTTTCTCTTCTCTTCTTTCTTCGAGTTCTCGTTCCTGTGCTGCTCTTCTTTCCTCGAGTTCTCGTTCCTGTGCTGCTTTTTCCTTTTCTGCTTTCCTTTCCTCTGCTCTTTCTTGTGCTTTTTTCTCTTCTAACCTTTCCTGGAGTTCTCTTTCTTCTGCTTTTAACCTTTCCTGGCTCTGCAATTGCATCTCCAATATCCGGAGCTCCACATTTTCTTGTTCCTCGGGTAACCAATCCAAGGCTCCCTCTTCCCATGTTCCATGTCCCACCAGAGATTCTATCACCAATCTCTGCATCTCTGCTTTCCTCATATTCGTTTGGACCTCCAAGCTAAAATGTCTGGCCAATACCAAGAGGTCCGATTTTAGTAACGCTCTGAACTGTGCCTGACTAGGGGTCGCTGCAAACTTCACTGTTAGTAAGGGCATTTTATGAGATATTTCACAAATCTGTTAACTAAATTGTTACCAAAAAATTTCTTCACCAATATGTTTGTAAAGGTGTGTAATAACATGTGTTAAAATGTTGAAGTTCAACTCCCGTGGGAAACCCAGAAAAAAAGCTGTTGAATTCGGGTACCGAAAAATTATTTTCGAGAATTTTTATTTTTTTTAATCGGCCCTTAAGTAACTTATGAGGGGTCAAATAAGGGTTTTTCATGATTCTGAGTTGATTGTTAACATTTATATTTTCACTTTTACATTTACACACAAAGTAGCTTTTATTTCACATACATATATAATACTCAAGAGTTATTTCTCATTCACAATGTCAGAAGTTTCAACAGTCATTGTCTATGTCTTCTTCAGACTCAACAACATCATGACTGCAGTTTCTGCATGTAATGCCATTACAGACTCCACAGGCCGAGATGCACGTGACCCCATTCTTCTTGCAGCTGCATCGCCGGTTGCTGCAATCTCCATGACAATTACAGCTCGTGAACTGCAATAGCTCCTCAGGAGCCGTGGGGTCCAGTGTTGGAACTGGCTCATACCCATGCACACCTATTGTCCATCCATAGTCACTGGGGTTCAGAGACATGCTCTGTAGAAGGATCCAGTCCCGGGTCTGCAGGTAGGCACGGAGTGAATGTTGTGCAGCTGCACCCTCTGTTGGAGGTAGAGTCTCAAGCGCAGCATCAACCGCAACCTCATCATTGATCTGTTCATCGGTTTCCTCCACAATGGTGTCAAGAGTGCCAGAAGTATCTGGAACATCATCTCCACTCCTACTATTAAGGAAGCAGTATTTGTAGTTTTGTGTCTCCGTGTAAGACGGTGTAGCCCAGCCGGTGGAACTTGTTGAGCATCCATTTTGACCCAAATCTATGATCAAGTTGTATGGCAAGCCCCATTTGGTGTGGCAATACTCCAGACCGAGGTCGACAGGCCTTAATAAAATTCTGCCCCCAAACGGCAACTCTTTCGTCTGTCTTGACAATCGGTCTCAAGAACATCTGAAGGCTTGCAGGAACAAGTGTCAGCTGACTATCGATGTCAGTCATACTGTGTGTGGTGGGGTATGACTTTGGACCTAAATCAATCAAGGCAATATCATTGGATATGAACTTGAGTGCCGTCTTTATGATCTGAGTCTTCTCATCTCCATGGTCAAGATTAGCATGATGCGCTCGCAGAATATTGTCGGTGCCATCTTTGAGACAGAGTACATCTGCCCTTCTTTCCTGTGTTGTGAAATACAAGGTGTCTTCGTATTTCTCTAGAAGTTTTATCTTTAGCCAATGCTTTGAATAAGAAAGGCTCTTCTCTGGTGACTGATCAAACTCCTGCAGCTTTTCATGGACTTGGTCCATGTTCATTACCCCATGCTCTAATTCTGAGTCTAACCATTCGCAGAATTCAATAAAAACTGCCTCTCGCTCCTCATCAATACTCCTCTGTCCTCTCTTCCTTTTTCCTTCCTCATCAGTCTTGGACAAACTGTCACCTCTCGCAAACATAAGTTTGCATCGCAAATGGTACAGTGTTTCTTCTGCTACCAAGTCGTTGAACCCTTCCAGGCGTCCAGTGACTTCAGTGCCCCAGTCATCCCCGCGACTCCGTGCTGTCTTCAGCAAGCTTGCCTTCAGTGTATCTGCAGTCAAATTATCTGGCACTCTGTATTTCTTTCTAGCTTGTGCTGGATTATTTTTGTAGAGCTGGGCTGGTTGGTTGCAAAGAATGCATACATCCTTATACAGGAGGTCAACTGACTGTGATCTTCTAGAACTGCAGCCAGTTGATGAACTGACCTCACAAGAAGTGCGTCTTCTCTTCAACTTTGATGACTCTTTCTCTGCCTTTGATGCTTGAGCTGACTTCTTGGTGGTTGCAACAAAGTTGTTGTACAGATCATTTTTACACTTCTGGTGGTACCTCAGTTTTCCTTCCTTTTGAGCCTCCTTCATACGTTCCACAACAGTAACATTTTCGACAGTTTCTGCTTGTTTCAATAAAGTTGAGTATCCCTTTGGAGTTGCCTGTATGAGCCTTTCAGCTGGTGTATCCGAGCGTGCACAGATGAAGCAATTGAGCACAGGTGGAGTAACGTCTTCATCCATATTGCTAGACTCCATGTCCTGCAAAGTAGAAAATGAGATATATTTAGAAATTATTTTTCCACAAAGGAGTGTCTGTGGTGAAATATAAATGCTAACAATCAACTCAGAATCATGAAAAACCCTTATTTGACCCCTCATAAGTTACTTAAGGGCCGATTAAAAAAAAAAAAAAATTCTCGAAAATAATTTTTCGGTACCCGAATTCAACAGCTTTTTTTCTGGGTTTCCCACGGGAGTTGACCTTCAACATTTTAACACATGTTATTACACACCTTTACAAACATATTGGTGAAGAAATGTTTTGGTAACAATTTAGTTAACAGATTTTCATATGTTTCCCTTACTATGTGTCAAACTCCATGGTGACTATTGTTAACATCTGTTAACCTTCACACAAGAAATCTAAAAAAAAATTACATTTTTTTTTTTTTGGGAAAAATTTGGGAATGTTGGAAAAAGTTCCAACTTTGGGAATTCTGGGAATGTTAGGGAATTCTTTCCCGGACTAAATTTAGGCAATTTTAGATCCCGGACGCAGACCCAATTTCGAGCCCACGAGTCAATTGGACGAGCCCCCAATTTCTGTTACGTGTTCCTCCCCGACCTCCTGGTCTCGGTATACCTCCGAACCCCGGGAGGCGCCACGGCAGAAAAATATGTTATTCTGTGTCGAAATCAATATGGAAACCACACCAAGAGTTATCCACAACCAAAGAATATATTAAAGTGTACACAGGAATCACGATACAACAATGCTAGCAATCAACCATACAATCAATATCTTAAGATGGTACCATCTTCTCTAGTAACCTAACTCAAACTCACAGCACTTCCAGGGAATGGAACAGAGCCCTCCTCAATGTCTCTATAACACAATGGTGCTCCCGGCGATAAGGCGATGCGGCGAGTAAGGAGGTGTAGGCACGGCGGGGACCGTCACGTGGTCCCAACCAACAGCAAATGAGCGGTGGACAGAGGAATCCCAAAGACGCGATCCAAACGTGCACATTCACCGTTCAACCGGCGAACCGCACCGTATTCTTCAAACGCCGCTGTCGCGCACACACATCCTCGGCAAACCACCGGAGGGCGAGACCAGCGGACGCGGCAAAACCTTGTTCCGCGAACGACGCGCGAGGTTCCCAAAATGGCGGACGGCTCTTACTCGAGCCGCAGCCTCGAGGCGAGGATTCTCCGGAATCTCACGCCTGTACCTGACTTCGCAGGCTTTTTCACTACCCCAGCGATAACACCAATCGCATGAGATTCCTTTCAAGGACTCAAAGTTTACTCGCGATGTACGCTCGACCACTCTAGGTACGGAGCTTCTACAAACGCGTCTCTCCACTTCTTCCTCTTCCCACTTCCGCCTCCTCTTCTCTATCGTCATCTTCCGGTGCTCGATCCTGTTTCCTGTCTCGTTTTTCCATGAGCACTTTTAACCTTTTAACCACAATAACCATTTCCTTTAAACAACAATAACCATGATCGCTGTTTCCTTCAAACCCCAATAATAATAATACTACATAGAACCAGAAGGGTTTCAAGTGGATGAAAACCACCACAGCGGAAGGGACGAATCCGTAACAATTGTCAGCTGTGAGACCTTATATAGACAGGTGTGTGCCTTTCCAAATCGTGTCCAATCAATTGAATTTACCACAGGTGGACTCCAATCAAGGTGTAGAAACATCTCAAAGATGAGCAAGAGAAATGGGAGGCACCTGAGATACATTTCAAGTGTCATAGCAAAGGGTATGAATACTTGTGTCAATGTGATATTTCAGGTTTTTATTTTTAATAAATCTGCAAAACTTTCTAAAATCCTGTTTTCTCTTTGTCATTATGGGGTATTGAGTGCAGATTGATGAGGGAAAAAATGAATTTAAACGATTTCAGCATAAGGCTGCAACATAACAAAATGTGAAAAAAGTGAAGGGTCTGAATACTTCCTGAATGCACTGTATTTATTTATTTATTTATATATATATATATATATATATATATATATATATTATATATGATAGCACACTGAGCAGTAAAATAATAAAAAATATTCTTTTGTTAATAGCCTGATGGTTTAAGAACAAACTACTTCTCTTCCTCAGAGGTGTTGAGTCTTGTGTTAACCATTACATTCCGTTGGGGACAGTTCACGTGATGGATTGGTCCAAGTCCTTGCCAATCACAGGGCTTCCCTGCATTCAAATGACCCTGCTGTTTTTGACGTTATAATTGATTGCGTTGTACTTTGTATGTGGGTGTAAGTCGATGTGTCGGTTGATGGAGTTTTTATCAGAGTACCAGGCCTCGACAATCTCGCGGTTCACTCTTAAAGATCCTGTGCGTGGACACACGTGGACACAATTTATAATTCAGGATTTCTCGCCTATGCGATCGGTGTTAAAAATTCCTTTCCTGCAGTTTTTTTTGTTCTTTATTTATTTTATTCATCAAACTGAAACATTCTGGCCTGCTATGTAATTCTGACATTTATTGTCTGCTTCCATTTTGAAGCCGTACATGCTTCAAACCTTAGGCCTTTCATTACACCTGATAAATGGCACACATTCTTTCGCAGAACCAGAGATGCTTGTGCAAGCGAGGCAGCAAGCAGATTTTTCACTTGTGCAATTTCCTGAGAAGTCTGCCTGTGATTTCACACAATATATGATTCTCTTGTTGCATTTGTTACACTGAATATCAGCCCCCTCCTATTTTGATGCCCCCAGCATTGGGGAAATAGGATGCATTCAGAGTTCACTGCCATTTTGAATGTTGCTTCGAGTCGTGTGAAATCTCTCAAAACAATACAAAGTTCTAATTTTGTTCCTCAAAATCGGGAATCTTCATAGTTTTTACTCTGGGGGGAAAAAAATTATATATATATATATATATATATATATATATATATATATATATATATATATATATATATATATATATTTATATATATATATATATATATATTATATATATATATATATTATATATATATTTTTTTTATATATATATATATTATATATATATATATATACATATATATACATATATATATATATATTGTTGCGGATATGAGGATTGAGTTTTTTTGATTGTGTTGTATTGTATACCAATTGTTGTGAATATTGCTTTAGTCTGGACCCTCCTGCCTCCAGTGTTGTATAAAGGTCAAAGGGCGTTCCCGTAGTTAGTTCAATAAAGCATACATGAAGGACACTATAATATCCCTGTTCAGTAGTTTATTTCCTTATTCTGTGTATTAGGTTAAGGCTTTGTCTTCCATTAAAATGACACTCCATTGCACCAAGTGAAATAAGATAGATTCCCTTCATTCTTCATTCCCATTCCCAAAACCTCCATTTCCCCTTTCGTCATGGCCAAGCCTCGATTGCAAATTACATCCCCTCCAAAACGACCATTGAACATGTGCTCGGGTCGGGGAAGAAAGGCGTGCCCGCCCGTCGTCATCAAGGGCGGAGCCAGAGGGTCGCGCGACCAACCAGGGCCGAGGTGAGCACACCGATGGGCGTGTCCTGAAGGCCGGCGGCTTAATCGCCAGAGGCGCTATAAAGGCGCGCGCAAGAAGTTGTCGGTGGTCAGTGGTTGCGTTGAGTGGTCAGTGGTTGCGTTGAGTGGAGTAGTTGCTAAGTTGTGTAAAAAGATGATCCAGGAGAACAGAGAGAACCAACTGCGAGAGAACATTAAGGAGATCATCATCCATGGAAGCACAAAGCCTGTTGTAGTCCTGGCAAAGCACGTGACGTCCACAGCAGCAGCAGCAGCGGCGGCCACAGCAGCAACAACACTCAACAGCCGCTTGGGGCCTGGACGGCGGTTTTGAGCAGGGCCGCGAAGGAACGGCGGCTGCTAAACGCGCCGATCGTGCTGCAGGACCCCTTGGACTTTCCTCTCCCTCCAGCCATCCACCTCCCGCCAGTCCTATCATCATTCCCCGCGTGAGTCCGTCTTTGTTTGTTCTGTCCTGGGTATTTAATTAAGCTCGTATAAGCTAGCGTTGCACTGTCTCTAAAATCTTCTGTAAATTATTTTCTTATCTTTCCTTCTTCCTTGGTTATTTTGAGCCTGTATATAGTAGGAATAAATTTAGTAGTATTTTCAACCTTTTTTTCGTCTTCTTCTTCTTCACATCCGTGTCGCTTTTGTCTTTTCCATATTGAATATCTGTGGCGCGATCCGGCCAACGTTCGGGAATCGGGTTAGTCGGGGTAACTGTTAGGCCGCGGTGCCATCCGCTCGGCAAACCAACATCCTTATCCGCGGGCCGTAACAATTGGTGTCGGGAGCGGGAACGGACCCGAAGCGCGCGTAACGCGCTCAAAATTACAAGCTGCTGAAATTGTTTTAAAGACAAAACCCGAATTTTGAAATCGCGCCATGGCTGGTCAAGGCGACGGGATGTCGGTGGGAGAGATAGGTAGAATCAGGTAGAATCGACCCAGGACCTGGGGGAAATGTATGTGGAGGAGGGCAATGAGGAGGTGGTTGAGGAGGTTTCAGGCACGCAAAATGGCGCTCTCGCACACGTGGTTGAAGGGTCCCAAAATAGCGGCGCCGCGGAGGGCGATCCCGCGGTGGCAGCTGGGGACGCTGGGCAAACCGGGTTTGACCTCAGATTATTCTTGACCCAACTGAATGCAAAAATGGATAGGATGGGGGGCCAAATGGGAGAAATGGGAAGCCAAATTGGGGGGCTCGATGGAAAAATCGGGGGGCTCGATGGAAAAATCGGGGGGCTAGACAATACATTTGAGGGGTTAGACAACGGGATAAAAGAGGTAAAGAATGGGTTAACGGGGGTGGAAAATAGAATGGCGGCCCAGGAGAATCAGATAGAGGAGGTGAAAAATGGGTTAAGGGGGTTAGAAGATAGGATGGAAGACAAATTGCGGGAAATAGGGGAGCAATCCGCCCGAGAAATTAAACAAATGGGAGAGCAGATAGAGGAGGTGAAAATCGGGGTAGAAACCAAACTGGATGCTCAGAGGGATGAATTGGGACAGATGAGGGCGGCATCTACTAAGGAGATGAAGGAGGAGATACAACGAGGTGTAAGCGAGGAGGTCTCGGGGGTACGCGAGGAGGTAAAGCGAGGTGAAAAGCGTATGGAGAAAGAGGTGAGGAATAATACGGCGAGGTTACAAGGGGGCATAGAGGACCTGACGGAGGAGGTGGAACAGCTGACGGTGGGGCAGACGGAGTTAGTGGAGCAGGTTCAAAGGAACACTGCGGTACTAGGAGGGTTAAAAGCGACACAAAACGACATTAAAAATGACAATAGCGACACAGAGGCAATGTCAGATGGTACGTGAGGGACTGATAACGAGGTTGGACGAGGTGACAGAAGTAATGGAGACGAAGGACCGGGAGGTGAGGACGCACATAGAGACGGTCAAGGTAGCCTTAGAGGACGAGATTGAGGAGACGCACCGGGAGATAAAAGAGGTGAAGCAAAAGTTAAAGGAGGTGGAAGAGGGGGTGAGTGAAATTAAGAAGAGACGGACAGAAACTAAGAGAGAAATACAGGAGGAGGTGATGGAATATGTACAAGGTCGGTGCTCAAATCGTGATGATGTGCTCGCTAACCAAATAAAGAGTTTGCAGGTGGAGAAGGAGGTGCGGAGACGAGGTGCCAAGGTGAGTGGCGATATACGTGGAAATGTACATGATGTGAGGGGAGCTTCAGTCGGCTTGGGGGTTCATTTGGATCCGGGTGTTCGTGAGAGGCCGTTGGTGAAGTGTGCGACAGGTACGGTGTGCGAAGGAAAAGGTGTGTGAGAATGTCCGACTGTGGGGTGTGTGAGGAAAAAGTGCGCGCCGAGGAGTGAATGTGCCATCGAGAGTGAGTTGGTTGTTGCGCGTGTGCGAGGGAGCACATGGAAGCGCATAGTGGGGAGTGTTACGGAGGAAGTAACGGGAGAGTGTGCGCAAGAGGATGCGCGAGAAAGGTGTGTAAAGGACGGGTGCATGAGGACAGAGTGCGCGGTCAAGAGTAAGGGTGAGTGCGCGACCGAGTGTGGAGGTGAGAGTAGTAAGAGTGACACGGAGCATGAGTTGGTTGTGGCAGGTGAGAGAGGATGTACACCTGGAATGGAAGGATGCACACCTGGAATGGTAAAGCGCGTATGGGAATGCACGCTGGAGTTGGTAGTAAGGCACGTGGTTGGGTGTGCGAGTGAGAGCACACCTGTGGTTGTCACAGAGGAGGTGACCAAGGAGGGGGCGCGAAGAGGTGTGTTAGTGAGGTGTGCGAACGACGAGTGTGTGCAAAGGTCAGGTGTGTGACCAAGTCTGTGAGCGAAAGAACGAGTGCAATGACGAAGTATGCGGGGTGTCCGGGCGGCGTTGGAGCACCGAGCTCGGTGAGGGTGAAAGGGGTAGCGTATGCGTGTGAGCATGCAGGTGAAGCATCGACGGTAACCGGGTTAGCGGTTAGAGCGACTTATAGCCGAATCAGGCCCTCGGTGCGCGCTGAGCAGCTTCACGTGCCGCGAGGACCAGCGAGAACCGAACCACGGCGGTTTCAAAAGAACCGCCGTACGCGATCCACGCCGGGCCGCGCTTTGAACGACCGCGTCCGTGCTCCACTAGGCGGAGCGGGCAGCCCGATAGGAAGGGTCGTCATGGCGACCCCTTTTTGTTGAGGCGTTCCGGCAGGTCGAGATCGGGCCATTGGACGGCTCTGTGCCGAGATGGTGCGTGGGATCTCGGCCCGGGTAAGCGTCCTTCCCTGCACCGAATGCCTGACATATCCAGCCGCCGGTACCAAGCGACCCGCATTCATTGCTCGGCCGTGCGAAGCCGAGCTTTGGAAGTGAATTGGCACACCGAGAGGCACTAGTGAGTAGACTGTGGTGATGAGGATAGTGTTTTGGCCCCGAAATTAGAAAAACAAAATTTGAGGATTGGCAAAGGATTGGCAGAGTGATGATTGGCAGATTGGTAGTGATTGGCAAATTTTTGATTGGCTGGAATTTGGTGAGCAAAATTGGTAGGAGAAGATACCCGATGTGGTGGGATGGCAACTCTGCCATCTCTCACATGCGGGGGCAAAGGAGCACTAGGTTATGGGGTTTGGCAGTGAAAACTAGCCCGGGAGGGTTAGGATATAATGTAGGGACCTAGGGATGACAATAGGTAACGTTAAGATTAGTTAGTGACAATGATACCTGTAGTGGGGACGCAGGTAGATTAGAGTGGATGATAATGACGTGGTATGTGCTTAGTTTAAAGGGAAGACGGGAAGCACTAAGTTAGCAGGGCACCAGGTAGATTAGATGATGCCGTGTGTATGGTGAACAGGTGTGATTGCACAGGTGTGCAACTGAACAGGTGTATGGAGCAGTGTATGAGTGAGTGATGGTGATGTGTGTTGTGTTGACCAAATGGTCCAGGAAGGAAGGAGGGTGCAGGTGGCACCAGGGGTGATTGCACAGGTGTGCAACAACAGGTGTATGGAGAATGGTTGTGTGGAATAAATGGTATGGAGTATATGGAGTATTGGAACGGATGGTCGTGGAGTGAGTATGGTGGAAACTATGGAGTGGAGTGGATGGTGCGAAGGTGTGAATGGGGGAAGGATGGACCCCCATCACGAATACCCGGGGAGGGTAGTGTAAGTGTTAGGTAGAGGGTATAGGTAAATTGTGGTTGGATATTGGCATCTGTGGTGCGGGTGAAAGAATGGTGTTTGGATGGGGGCATTAGTGTTGTGGAAATGGCTGGGCGTGTAGCCTGTTAGTGTGTGTAGTTGGTTTGGGCACTCCACCACTGTGAGGATGTCGGCCAGGTGAGGCCGCAGGTGGGCTCTGGGAGCCGGTAGAGTTGTTGTGGATGGGGCCCGAGGATCTGGAGGACAGACCCGGGTAGCCCAGTGCCAGAGGGCACCGAGGGGTGACAGAGCCAGGAGGGGCCTTCCCCAGTTAGATAGGTGAGGTAAGGAGCAGGTAAGCTCGGGTGGCAACTCCAGTGGTGGAGGTGTGCAGGTGGGTAGACCTGCTGGGAGAGCTACACGCCCCAGTCCTGAAATTGTGCAAGGGCACAGGGAGTTGAATCGGGGGAGTGAGACCCCAAATTGGGAAGCACCACAGTTTGGTCAATGGGAATTGGTTTTTAGAACCCATAGTGTAAGATGGCCAATGGATTGGCAGGGAAAGACCCCGGGTAGTGTAAAGTGTGTTAAAGTCATTTAGAGGATAGTTAGGATTGAAGTCTCCTCGCACCATCTACATCCACTCACCTGAGATGACGTACCTCCACACCATGCCAGGTTGTTTTTATTATTTTGATGCAAATGTTTGGATTGTGAGACGCATCATGACGTGGGTGTGACATTGTGCTTGATGTTCCATCTCTCCCTCCTTATGAGGATTGATGATGAATTTGGTGATGGCAAATTTTGGTTAGAGGGATTGTGGAGACGAATTTGGTATAGGGGAAATATGGGGAAGACGTGACAGTAGTGACGAATTTGTAAATTTGTAGATTGTTGTAAATATGGGGTAAGGGTGGGTAGTGTAGGTGACAGGGGGGGGTGACGTACGGTAGGGACGAGCTTTCTCACTTCGCTCTCCGTACGCACTTCACCTTGCATTGCCTTATTGATGTGTACCCTTGTGACCTTACCCCTCGCTCATCTGTCTGTCCCCCCTTTTGTCCCCCACATGAGGACCTGTGCGCCACTGGGCGCCGAGGGGAGCGTGCGTGAGTCCGCCATTGTGTGCCCGGAACTCCCAGAACCAGCTGTCTGCATCGATGCACCACATTATGGACCACATGTCTGTGGCCGAGCACCACTTATAGACCCCATGGGTTGGGGCATGGCCCCTCTGCTGGAACCGGCCATGAAGGCCCAAAATCTTGCTGGCGGACCTTGATCACAGGGCACCGATGCCCCACAGGTGAACCACACTAGTCGGCCCTGTGGGCCATAAATAAAAAAAATAAAAATGGACATGTTGGGTGCATTTTAATACTGCAAATAGGCCGCCAGCAAAGGAAGATGACAACACCAGGAAAATAATAATAGCCAGCAGAGGGAGCCGAAGAGCAAGAGACCACCTGCAGGGTTAGGGGTTGTTGTTTTTATTTTATTGAACAATGATGACTGTGCACCGATTGGTGCTTGAGGGTGTGTTGGTGTGTTGGTGCGTTTTGGGTGCTTTCATGGTGCGTCGATGCAGAGCAGACTGTCTCCCCCCCAGAAAGAACAATCACCACAGGTCCTGGGTTACGTTTTGTAAATAAAAGCAGAGCCATTGTAAATAATGCTCCCCACCGTCAGTGTATAGTTTGAAGACCATTCCGCAATTTGGTTAGCTGTGGGCATGAGTCTGTTAGGTAGGGTGCAATGGAGCAGCAGGACATATTTATTTATGTTTTAAAACTGTCGCACTCAGGGTCAGGTTAAATGTAGAGGGAACTACACCTACGTGTCACACTAAATTAAAGTTATAGGCCCGGGACGTGCCTAAGAGGAGGAGGGTGCAGTGTTGCGGATATGAGGATTGAGTTTTTTTGATTGTGTTGTATTGTATACCAATTGTTGTGAATATTGCTTTAGTCTGGACCCTCCTGCCTCCAGTGTTGTATAAAGGTCAAAGGGCGTTCCCGTAGTTAGTTCAATAAAGCATACATGAAGGACACTATAATATCCCTGTTCAGTAGTTTATTTCCTTATTCTGTGTATTAGGTTAAGGCTTTGTCTTCCATTAAAATGACACTCCATTGCACCAAGTGAAATAAGATAGATTCCCTTCATTCTTCATTCCCATTCCCAAAACCTCCATTTCGCCTTTCGTCATGGCCAAGCCTCGATTGCAAATTACATCCCCTCCAAAACCACCATTGAACATGTCCTCGGGTCGGGGAAGAAAGGCGTGCCCGCCCGTCGTCATCAAGGGCGGAGCCAGAGGGTCGCGCGACCAACCAGGGCCGAGGTGAGCACACCGATGGGCGTGTCCTGAAGGCCGGCGGCTTAATCGCCGGAGGCACTATAAAGGCACGCGCAAGAAGTTGTTGGTGGTCAGTGGTTGCGTTGAGTGGTCAGTGGTTGCGTTGAGTGGAGTAGTTGCTGAGTTGTGTAAAAAGATGATCCAGGAGAACAGAGAGAACCAACTGCGAGAGAACATTAAGGAGATCATCATCCAGGGAAGCACAAAGCCTGTTGTAGTCCTGGCAAAGCACGCGACGTCCACAGCAGCAGCAGCAGCGGCGGCCACAGCAGCAACAACACTCAACAGCCGCTTGGGGCCTGGACGGCGGTTTTGAGCAGGGCCGCGAAGGAACGACGGCTGCTAAACGCGCCGATCGTGCTGCAGGACCCCTTGGACTTTCCTCTCCCTCCAGCCATCCACCTCCCGCCAGTCCTATCATCATTCCCCGCGTGAGTCCGTCTTTGTTTGTTCTGTCCTGGGTATTTAATTAAGCTCGTATAAGCTAGCGTTGCACTGTGTCTCTAAAATCTTCTGTAAATTATTTTCTTATCTTTCCTTCTTCCTTGGTTATTTTGAGCCTGTATATAGTAGGAATAAATTTAGTAGTATTTTCAACCTTTTTTTCATCTTCTTCTTCTTCTTCACATCCGTGTCGCTTTTGTCTTTTCCATATTGAATATCTGTGGCGCGATCCGGCCAACGTTCGGGAATCGGGTTAGTCGGGGTAACTGTTAGGCCGCGGTGCCATCCGCTCGGCAAACCAACATCCTTATCCGCGGGCCGTAACAATATATATATATATATATATATATATATATATATATAGAAATAAATTTATATACGGTTGACATTAAATTTATATATGGTTGACAAATATATTTATATATATATTGTTTGCCTGTGTATATATATATATATATATATATATATATATATATATATATTGTTACGGACGCGGTTTAGATGTTATTTTGACCGAGCGGTGGTGTATTACCGCGACCTAACAGTTATTCCCCGACTAGACCCCGATTCCACCCAGACGTTGACCAAATCGTGCTATGCTAAATCAATGATGGAAAGGACACAACGACTGGGATAGATGAAACGACGCAAGGGGTACAGTTCTCAAGACCTCCGGAGGAGGATATAATTACAGTGGTGGAGAAAAGGGGTAGATTACAAGGTAGTGAGGTAAAGACACAGAAGAGATAGGCACTTAATTACAGTCTTATCTTAGCCCAGACAGAAGACAGACAAACGGAACAAGGCTGACTTACACAGGGATTGATGGCAGGGAAGGACAGGTAGTTCGATAGCACAAGGTGCACCTTGGCTCGGGGACAGGATCAAGCACGGTCCAAGAGATGCAGGGAGGCCTCACAGCGCTCGGAGGGTACGTCTCGCTTGCTCCAAGCTCAGCGCGCATCTGACGTCACCTCCCTCTTCCTGCGCATGCTCAGCAGGGAGTGACACGCCCTCGGCTGGTTGGCTCCGCCCCAGATGGGACCGGTCCGCCGCTTCCATTGGGTGCGGGGGTTACCGGGCTCCGCCCTTGACGAGGAGCTGACAGGGAGCCCCTATTTGGTAACCCCTTCGAGCATGTTCGATGGCGGCTCGTTGGGAAGGCCTCGTGCCCTCCCAACACCCCCTACCAACCAAGCCGGAGTGAGGACGCGCACTCCCTGTGCACGCCGCCGCCGTTGCTGTTGTTGTTGTTGTTGTTGCTGAACCGTGAGGAAGAGCTGCGGGGAGGTATTGGGAGGTCCTAAACTTCCTAACGGTGCCATACAATCACATTCTGGTGCAACGAAGGGTCAGAATTAATGGAAACGAGTCCTTAACTGACATAGACTAAGAATAACTAGCAAGATGTCCTATAGTTGTCTTACATGAGATGCAGTGAACCTGGGCACGACATTTAATGGGGGAAATAGGGGGAGGTCGGGTCTACAGAGTGTTGTTTACAGAAAATGGGACTAGGGAATGGGGGATTGGGGATAGTTGGGAAGTATTGAGGAAATAGGGGAATATTTACAAGCGGATATGGATGGATGCAAATCCCATATCCGCAACATTGCACCCTTCTCTACCTCGGGGCGTCCCGACCCGATAAATTTTTACCTACGTTAGTGTGGCACTCAGATGTAGTTCCCTCTACTATTAACTCAACCCTGAGTGCGACAGTTTTACAGATGTTCACAAATGAGTAAATATGTCCCCCTGCGACATTGCACCCTTCTCCTAACAGAAACACACCCACAGGATAACCGAATCGCGGAAAGCATCCTCAAACTAAACATACAGCCGGTAGGGAGCATCATTTATACAAGACTGATATTTACACTACGATCCAGGACCTGTTCTTTGAGGAACACATGCAGATGTTATGCATAGGGAGAGCACGCATGCCAGCATCGATACACCAACCCACGAGAGTAGTGTAATAATGTTGCTTCTGGGACACCTCCGTTTAACATGGGAAATCCCTATCTAATGTCATTTACCCCCTTGTCTTTTTCAAAAATCATAAACACCTCTATTTCTCCCACCCTCATCTTTATGAACCTTTTGTCTGTAGTACCTATCCTTAATGTTGTTCATTAGACCACTCAAACACTACAAATATTTGTTTTCTCTTATAGACCTATCATCCTTCTTCTACATATCATCTGGCAGATTAATCTTTGACCCATTCACTTCCATATTAATTCTTTCCCTCCCTCATTGCCCCTAAACACCTATATTTCTCTCACCCTGTTCTTTACGAACCTTCTAACCTTTTGACATGTTATCCTTATTCATTAGACCACTTAAACACCTGTGATCCTTCTGACCTCATGGACCTTTTAACCTTTTACTCTTAATATCATCTGGTGAATATAACCCACTCAAACAACGACCCTACAAATATTTGTTTATGCGTGGGAAATAATTTAATTCTCTTGCCACTCTCTTCACCATCTAATATATTAACAAAAAATATGTTTGAGTTTGGTTCTTTATTAAGATATTTTAACTGAGCTAAGATAAAATGGTAAACCTCCCTCAATGTTCTTATTTGAGCGCCTCCAGTGCCACACACTTTTTGGTAGGCTCTGCCCACCTTTTGTTAAGCTCCATCCACTTTTTGGAAAAACCCCGCCCACTTTTTGGTAAGCCACGCCCACCTTTTACTAAGCCCCGCCCACTTTTTGTTAAGCCACGCCCACTTTTTGCTATGCCCCGCCCACTTTTGCTAAGCTCCGCCCACTTTTGCTAAGTCCCACCCACTTTATAAACTCTTCAGCATTGTATCATTTCCAGGTAATACATAACATCATTTTCAGGGAATTTCCATCACATCATTTCCAGTTAAGACACGCCCAGGGAATTTCCACAGGAAATGACACACACCCAGCCCTTCTTATAAAAGGCACCGACCACACAGGCTTTTTCAAACACGCTTTCTGCTTCACTTGAGAATGGACTCCTATGCCGAAATGGAATGGGATAACTTTGCTATTCCTTGGAGTCCTACTACCTGTGTAGCGCTCAACCTTCAGATTGATGAACTGGACTCGAACCTCTTGTCGATGGAGGAAATTGTATCTGAGCTACGAAATGAAAATTCTACTTTTAACACAACTTGGGATAAAGTTATTTTTTTGTTTGAAGATCTTTTGAACAACCAAGACCCACAGAACGAGTTCTACCTTGATGACCCAGCCAAAGAGTTATACCTTGGAGATCCACAAAATCCTGAAAAAGAGTTCTACCATGATGATACTTATTGTGAGTTATCAAAACAAAACCCACTGAACGAGTTCTACCTTGATGACCCAGCCAAAGAGTTATACCTTGGAGACTCACTAAATTTGGGAAAAACAAATTATGAGGTTTGCCTAGATGGTTCTAACTGTGGAGCCTACCTTGGAGACTCACTAAATTTGGGAAAAACAAATTATGAGGTCTGCCTAGATGGTTCTAACTGTGGAGCCTACCTTGGAGACTCACTAAATTTGGGAAAAACAAATTATGAGGTCTGCCTAGATGGTTCTAACTGTGGAGCCTACCTTGGAGACTCACTAAATTTGGGAAAAACAAATTATGAGGTCTGCCTAGATGGTTCTAACTGTGGAGCCTACCTTGGAGACTCACTAAATTTGGGAAAAACAAATTATGAGGTCTGCCTAGATGGTTCTAACTGTGGAGCCTACCTTGGAGACTCACTAAATTTGGGAAAAACAAATTATGAGGTCTGCCTAGATGGTTCTAACTGTGGAGCCTACCTTGGAGACTCACTAAATTTGGGAAAAACAAATTATGAGGTTTGCCTAGATGGTTCTAACTGTGGAGCCTACCTTGGAGACTCACTAAATTTGGGAAAAACAAATTATGAGGTCTGCCTAGATGGTTCTAACTGTGGAGCCTACCTTGGAGACTCACTAAATTTCATAAAATTAGGAAAAGAGTTTTACCTTGGAGACTTTGAAAACTGGTTTCGTTTTGGAGACTCTGAATGGGGGTTTTGTTTTGATAACTCGGAATGTGATACCTATCTTGGAGACTCAACAGGATTGTGGTTATACCTTGGGAACTTGGAAAGTTGGTTTTATTTTGGAGACTCTACCTGTGGGGTACATCTTGGAGACTCTTTGCATTCTAAAGCAATGAACAATGTTCTTTGTTTAATGACGCTTGATTTAAGCAATATCAAGAAAGTTCGAGGAAGAAAATGCTGGAAAATTCTTTCTTCCCATTTCTACTTCTTCAAACTTGAAAGCCTTGAAAGACAGAATTGGAGGAAGAGGAAAAAAATAAAAATGAAATACGTATTTAAAAAAAGAAGAAAAAAAAAGAAATACGTATTTTTAAAAAAGAAGAAAAAAAAAGATTATGTTAGGGTTAGGGTGGGATTTTGAATGTGAGGGTTAGGGATTAGGTTGGGTTAGGGATGGAGTTGGGTTAGGGATGGGGTTGGGTTAGGGTTGGGATTTTGAATGTGAGGGTTAGGGTTGGGATTGGGTTAGGGATGGGGTTGGGTTAGGGTTGGGATTTTGAATGTGAGGGTTAGGGTTGGGGTTGGGTTAGGGATGGGGTTGGGTTAGGGATGGGGTTGGGTTAGGGATGGGGTTGGGTTAGGGATGGGGTTGGGTTGGGGATGGGGTTGGGTTAGGGATGGGGTTGGGTTAGGGATGGGGTTGGGTTAGGGATGGGGTTGGGTTGGGGATGGGGTTGGGTTAGGGATGGGGTTGGGTTAGGGATGGGGTTGGGTTGGGGATGGGGTTGGGTTAGGGATGGGGTTGGGTTAGGGATGGGTTGGGTTAGGGATGGGTTTGGGTTAGGGATGGGGTTGGGTTAGGGATGGGGTTGGGTTAGGGTTTGTATATTATTATGACTCACTCACACATACACACACACAAAAGTTAAGCCCCAACTGAAAAGTTGAGGGATTCTGTGTTTGGGGTTCACAGGTTTAAAAACGTATCCCCATTATACACACACAAAAGTTAAGCCCCAACTGAAAAGTTGAGGGATTCTGTGTTTGGGGTTCACAGATTTAAAAACGTATCCCCATTGTACACACAAACAAAAGTTAAGCCCCAACTGAAAAGTTGAGGGATTCTGTGTTTGTGGTTCACAGATTTAAAAACGTATCCCCATTACATTTTATTTATTTATTTATTATTTTCAAGGGTATTACCTGCTTACTTGTGTTTTTTGTAATTCTTGCGAGTAAAATGAACCCAAGATTTCTTCTCCATTTAAATCATATAATTTGTAGGTCCAAGGAGCTGTATCCATTACATCAATGATTTTAAATAATTCACGAGTCCATTTTTGTGTATAACCTTTCTCAAAATGACTTTTCCATTTGTATATCCTTACAATATCACCAACTTTAAACTTGGGCTTTCTCAAATTAATCTCCTTTTCATATTCTAATTTTGTAAATGTTTCCGATGGTTTTGATTTTGTTGATGAATGAACTGTATTATTGTAATTATCGACAATATCCTGAATTAAATACACCCATTTTTGAGAACCGAGTTGTGTGAATTTTTTATATAATTTCTCTTTTAAAGTACGATTAAAACGCTCAATAACAACTGCCTTTCCTTCATTAAAGGTGCTGTATAATTTAATACCCTTCCCCTTAAGAAATTTCATGAATATTTTGTTATAGAACTCTGTTCCCTCATCAGTCCATAACTTCTTTGGTTTCCTTTTATCCCGATCAAATATTAACTTAAAGGCTAACATTAAAGTATCACCCCTTTTATTTTTTAAAGGGACAACCCAGGCAAATCTACTCCTCAAATCAATAACGGTTAAAGCATACCTGTATCCCCTGTCATTATTCAATTCAATTAAATCAGCGGACCATATGTGGTCGGTGTATTTAGAATAAACCTTCCTTCTTTTAAACTTTGTGATTATAGGTTTGTGTAATTCTTCAGCCAAAAGCTCCTCAGTCTTGATGACATCATTAGAGCCTAATAGTTTTTTGAGGAATAACCAAGACCAAGTTTCAATTTAGCATTTATCAAATTTCTCACAATAAACCTATCAACTTTCTCTCTCAACGTTGGATTTTGTATCAAAGACAAATTATACAACATTTCGCTGTCGGCGTTATGTTTTTCAGTCAACGTAGTGGTTTTCCCATAAGCAATATCATGCTTCATACACACTTCGTCAACCCTATTTGTAGGTTTAGACCAAGGTTTAGGATTGTCAGCCTCATCTAATCTTTTATCCAAGTTTGTTCCTGGACCACAGAAAGAATACCCTGGAAGGTGTAATTCCCCTGGAATTCCAGTTGTTGTAAATTTACTTCCTGACAGAAACTTTTGTATGTCTCCTCCTCTTTTAGGAGAGATGAATTGGCACTTTTTAGAGCCACATACTTGACATATTCCTTTTTGATAAACTCTATTATTTTTAGCTTTAACATAAGAGATATTTTTAGATTTAGTTTTCTTTTTACATTTGAGACAATAACTCATATTTATTTATCAGAAAAATTCCGACAGAGTATCAAAACCTTTTTGGTTTTCAACATATACATTTCAATCTTTATTTTTAAAACATAAAGAATCCTAAGGAATGCCTTCACTCTCTCCTCCATTTATTTACAAATAAAAACTAACTAAAGTCAATGACACCAACATCATCAATCACATAATCTTTTCCTTCTTCTTCTTCTTCTTCTTCACCACTTTCTCGTTTAAATCTCCTCCCTGAAATTGAAGACATTGACGTTCTTATTTTTGAAACTATTATCTTCATAAGAGTTGTTAATTCTTTAATTTCCTCTTCGGTGCGTTGAGATTGATTTATTTGCTTTAATACACTCAATCTTTTATGAATCTCACTGATTTCCATCTCCCTCTCCTCCTCCTCCATTTTCTCCCTCTCCTCCTTCTCCTTTTTCTCCCTTTTCTCCCTTTCCTCCTTCTCCCTTTTCTCCCTTTCCTCCTTCTCCTTTTTCTCCCTCTCCTCCTTCTCCTCCTTTTTCTCCCTCTCCTCCTCCCTCTCCCTTTCCTCCTTCTCCTTTTTCTCTCTTTCCTCCTTCTCTTCTTCAACTCCTTCCTCATCCCTTGCTACCCTTGAGTTTGAACCCCAAAGAATATTATACATATACTCATCTGGATTTTGAGATATTCTTGTATCTATAATTATTTTTCTCATAATAGGATACCAATAAGATTTGTTGACGATTTCTAAAAGAGTTTTATATTTCATAACTTTGAGAAGTTCATTTTTATTTAATATTTTAAACAAGTCTCTATTTGTGGGTTTAACAATATCAGTATAAGGCCAGTTTTTAATGACAAAATTCCCATGTATATGCTCCAAATCATAAGGTATGTAATACCGAGCACCCTTTTCTTGTAGGTATCCTTGAATACAAAAATTATAATTCTCTTGTAGTCTTCTTCCTGCCATTTATGTATCAGAAATATATGTGAGATTAATATTATGACAGGTAATACCACCCCATCTTCCCACTACCAAATCGGTTTGTATTCCTCGGCTTTCTATCCTTATCTCATTACCTTCCTTCTTTGTCATGCGAACCATCGCTATACTATCATATATTTTTATTTTCTTAAAATCACGTATTTGTTGTTTACTAATTGTACTTCCACATAAATCCTTATCTTCACCAAGTGGATAATATTCTTCTTTACGAGACTGATTTAAATCATGTAGGTCTTCTATGTTTATTGAAAAAGACCAATTATACCCTAAATCAGGCATATCATACCCCCATTTATTAATTCGCATATTAACTAAATGTCCTTCTTTATAAAATTTAATTGTAAGCAGGTAGTTAAATTCAATGAGGAAAGGTGTATGGTCAGTATAACCAGGTGTTGTGGTTGTAAATTTTACTTGTTTCACAAAACGTGCTGTTTTCTTTAAAGATATATATTGTGATAAATCACTGAATCTAATCAAGTCATTCGCATCTGTAGGGTTTGGATAATTGATTAATTTATAAGTATTCTTCATATTAATATTTTTACTTACACTATATTTTTGTCGTTCAGCCTGTGCCTTTGTATAATAATTTGATAAATCAATATCCTGAGAGGATTTTCCAAAGATAGAACCATCTTTTCCAACATAGGTCATTTATATTAGATAAAAAATGATATCATAAAAATTTTCATTATTGTTGAGTTGAAATAATACATATAAACATAATTGGCCACAACATTTAGAATTAATTTCTTGAACTTGGAATGTTTGATAAACACCATTCTGTAAGAATTGTATTACTTCAACAGGTGGTGGCATACCATAACTATCAAAATAATATTTATCCTGACTATTATGAATACAAACCCAATGAGAACCATTCTGTGTGTCTAAATTCATAATAATATTCTTTGTATTCTTATTTATATGTATTAATTCATCTCTCATACAAATAACCACATTATCAATTTTTAGTGTTTTACAATACTTAGCTAGTTCTATATTTGACGTTGTATTCTTTCCAAATTGTTTAAACCATTTATCCATTTATTTATGAGAAAGATACAATCCATTACCCCGTTTAGTTAGTTTAACACCCGCTTGAGCGATAGAGGAAAGCATATCTCCAACCAACAATCTAGCTTTATCAGGTAGACTTTCAAGTTTTTGAGCAAAATCTACAATTACACCACTTCCACTAATTTGTTTCTCCAACTCCTTGTTATGTCTTTCCAATTCTTTTTGAGCTTTTAGTTGTGCCTTCCTTTCGTTAGCAGTTTTTACCGCTGCTGAAATACCACCAGTCAATGCTCCCGCCGCACTTAAACCAGCAAATAAAGGAATTAGAAACGGGAGAAATCCTCCTCTTGACTCATCTATTGAATATTTCTTTAACATAGGTTTCGTCATTTTAATTTTAAGTGATCCAACATCATTTAGTGTTTTTACTTGTGTGTGTGTGAGTAAAACATCAATTCTTACAGCTCCTTTTCTTTGAATTGTATTAACATTAATAATACAAGGCTTTTGATTTTGAATACAAGATGTTAATTTATTAAGATTGATTTGATTAACATATACCCCAACCATTTATTTATGAGAAAAAACCTATGTGATATTAATCATAACACCATTATCTGTATTAATCTGTAATTCTGTTTCCTCCAAAAGCAAACAATATGCATTAACCTCTTCACTCTCCCCTCTTTCAATGTATAGAGAAGTATCCACTCGATTAGACTTTATAGTTTCCTTTTGAGAACTCAGGTCAATTGCGTAGATTGTATAAAGTTTTTGAAACGCAACCATATCCAAAATAGGATCATTATTACCATTACTTTCACACACCTTTTGGTAGGACTTGTAGGCTTCCGCATAATCATTTTTTTCCCAATCAATTTCCAATCTATCTCGTGGATAAAATGTGCCATCAAGAGAAACCCGAAGTTGTTTCACCTTAGCATTATCACTCAGCGCATTATTCTTATTAGTACCGTCCTCTCCATCTGGTTTTTTAAAAATGAGCCAGAGGTATCGTGGCTTTCCTTGAAGAACACCCAAATTCCAAGTGTAGGTAGTGTGTTCCAGTTTAACGTGTTGACATCTTCTTTTAAGGTATGATACATTTAGCGGTTTCTTTGAGTTAAGTCTTCTATTTAACATCTCTTCCGTTTTAAGATTAGGAGTATATTCACTGATATACCAACACAAATCATTAATAACAAATTTATTGTTGTCTCCAAAAGCATTTTCATCCCCAAAAAGCAACCTATTTACATTATCATTCCTTTGTAGTTGAAATCTAATTTTAAGACCATACAAAACTTTATCATAATCGCAAAATCCAAATATACCTTTAAGAGGTACTGCTACGGTAAAACTATTCACTGCTTTTGTTTCATCATTATACATTGACTTCCTTTGACTATAACCAGGGTCTGCGTTTGTACCCGTTGACATATCAGGAATAAAACCTTCAACAGCTCCCTTACCCATTCTATCACTAAACGAATATAGTGTAAATTTCATCATTTCAGATGTAGCAGAGACATAATCAACCGCTTCAACCTCTTGTGTTCCAATATACAGGCGGACACTGTCAAACATTTTCCAGAAGAAATCATTTACGAGTGTAGCATTAGTATTATTCGCAGCCTTAGTGAATTTAAATTTACACAGCAAGAAACTATCAGCTATATTCAAGTAAGTTTGTTGATTATTTATTTCAAAACTTTTTGTTCCGTTTGAATTCCAGTCTGTTCCTGTTATAGCATTTACCTTAAAATAGTCTTCCTTTTTAGTGGAGTTTGAAATGATAATCGTATCATCCAAATCATAGATACTATCAATCGCTTCCATACTTGTATTTATATAGCATTAAAATTGTTGAAACCCTGACCCAAGTATTTTAATGATTTTTTGTCGTTCTTGTGAAGATAGTTGAGTTTTACCTTTTTTTATTTCTTTGATTGCTTGTAATTTATGAGACTCCTTTTGAGCATCTTTTATACTCTTTATAGCACCCGCAACGGAGCCCACGGCAGAAGCAGTTGAATCAATTAGGTCTTTATGTTTAAGGATGGTTGAACCAATACCCATTAGAGTATCAATTATCCCATCTCCTTTATTTCGAAATTGATGACCTACACCTCGTTGTCTCTTAGGTTTATAGTATCCTCTACCCACATACCTTGTATAGTCTGGTGAAAGGAACATGCCCTCCCCTGTAATTATTTTATATTTTCCCAACTCGTGTTTTCTCACAATAACCATTATTTATTTATTGAAAAACTTCACGTAGGTGAATTCTGATGGATATAATTTCATCATTAAAGGATATCATACGATTATCTTGGTCGGTTATCCTAAAACTTACTCTGTATATGGTTTTTCCTGACACAGGTAAATAGACAAGATTTTTTGGTTCCATATTAAATTTATAACCAATCGGGGTTGAGTATGCACTGAATGAAAATATTGTATTTGTTCTTATTCCATCGTTATAAGCACCATCAATCAAATCACAATGAATTAATACTGAATTTATACCGGAGGATATTTGGATAACATTATCACTGTAAAACGTCCCGTTATTTTCAATCTTTTTTGAAGAGAAACCCAATAGCTCTCTAAACGAATTTTCAATCGTGAAATCAACTTTATAATTATTTTTAAGTTTAATAGTTGATTTTGAAGTGTGTTTTTGAATATCTATTACAATATTTTTTGGTTCATCACCTTTTTCTTTCATAAGGCGAGAGACTTCTGAAGATATTTGAGAAATCTCGTAAGCTCCAGGTGAAACGGTTATAGTTTTATATCCACTTCCTGGATTATAACTAAACTTGTTGTTTTTCTCTGTGATATTAAAAAGGGTATTGTAAGTTTCCATTGACAACAAAGATGCCTCATATGAGGTAAGGGGGTCAAGTTGTAGTGGGTAAGGGAATGAAGCTGTGTAATCGCTCGTTGTGAAATTAAAACTAAGAATTGTGCTTCTCATCTTATTTAATATCTAATAAAATATCTTTGTATTGACATTTATTAATTATTTTCATGTTCATCAACTGATCTAAAATGGCTGAGGATTCATTAAAACAATTGTTGTTTCCAGCCTTCTTACTACCTAACAACAATAATAGCCTATTAACTAATTGTGATGGGTCATTTGGAAGAAAACTAACACCCGAACCAAGCTTACTTAAAGCATCAATAATATGTTTCTCCTTCTCATTCTTCTTACTTTTACCAGCAACAGAAACTCCATAATCAAGTGCATTTAGCAACTCAATATATACCCTATCTTCCTCTCTTTCCATATCAAGTGGTTCCTCAAAATATTTTGAACCGCTGAATCCGGGGTTTGTTAGAAGAAACATTAATCTTGGAGTTAATTTAACATTTGGTTGAGTAGAACTCAAGAACATCAATTCATCATTAAATATCAATACCTTTTCTTCCACAAGATGAAACACTGCTGGTTCTTCTGTTGGAATGAGACCTGCTCTGGTTTTTGAACCCGCCGAATATTCATTGTTTTGAAGAGCTTCCACAACATAATTAGGGGGTTGATTTACCTCCTCAAGTTTCCGAAATAATCCCTCGTCATCATATTCTAATTCACCAAGTTCTTGTTTTGTTATCTGACTAAAATCTTTGAGCATTTGAAGTTTTTTCGGAGTAAATTCTACCGTGGGAACTGTAGGTGAGTGTTGAGTTTTCAAAAGTGGTTTAAAGAATTTCTCTTGTTTTCTTTCAAAGGCTTCTTCACCAGTTAGTTTCTGTCTCCGTTTCTTCTTTATCTCTTCCTGTTGTTTAACAACTTTTGAAACTAATTGTTGATGTTCCTTAAACTTTCTTTCTCTTTCTTCGGTATTCATTTTCTGTATTTATTTATTGAAAAATATCATTTAGTATCTCATCTTGTTTCACAACAATATAATTATATTTTCCAATCGTGTGTTTCATATAATTTTCAAATTCTTTTTTACTACATAACGTAGAGCAATTATCTCTCCAAAAATTATTTACATCTATTGAATTTAACTTAAATAAAATAAAAGTATTGGCATTGTTTCTTATTGAGCGTCGAGGGAGTTGAAAATATGATTGACTAAGATATATACAATTACAAGAAGAATGTCTCCCTCTTGTATAGTAGCTATCCATTACTGTTTGGTTTCTCTCATTAACACAATCATCAAAGATGACGAGGTTCTTTTTTGATTTATCTAAATCTTGAGGTGAAGGTATATCATCCGTATTATCACTGAGAATACAAGTTATGGGTTTCGATTTTGATTTCTGTGTATCACAAAATAATTGTATTATATCTTCAATATTATAATCATTCAGTTTGTTTTGAAGTTTAAATAAACCGATAATGTCTTCCTTTTTAAGACCTGCATTAAAACCCTGTGAGAGTAGTTGATACTCGGGTTGAAAACTTGACTTTGTAAAAATTATTAAATTATCATAATCTAAAAAATTAGGACCAAGGAGCATCTTTAAAAGTAAACAGGTTTTCCCACATCCGCTTGAACCAACTATTAGACATCTCAATGAATTTGGAATGTTTTTATGGTTATTAAATTTTATCTTATTTTCCCAAACGGGTAAAAAATCATTCATTTATATATTTGGAAAACAAGTCATCCAACTTTTTTTGAGCTATTTTAGAAACTCTATATTTTATCCTGAGTTCGGGTTTAATTTCAAAATAATTCATTATTTTATTTATGTAGTATCTTGTATTAACATTTCCATTAAAATTATTTTGAATAATAAATATCATTAAACCCTTATACATTTCCTCAATACAAAGAGTCTCTTTCCTTGTAAGAAATGGTGTATTATCACCATAATGCTTAACATTCATCTCTCTTATTAATCTTGTAAAGTAATTCATTTTTGGTTCTAATTTAAAAGAGTTATATGTTTTTTTATATTTCTTATTATCATTAATTAGAATATAATCACAGAATAAACATTGTTTATATGAATCCTCATCATTAAGCCCCACTCTATCACAAGCCGGACAATTCTCTAATTTATCATATGGAGAGTCTGGAAATTCTAAATATCCTTCAGAACTTATCATATTTATGTGGTAAATTTTTACTTAAACTAAACGCAAGTTTATTCATTAATAAATACAATGTTTCAAAGCACAAAAGACAAATTTCAATCAATCTCTACTTCGGTGGAAGATATAGAAAAATATGTCAAAGATGTTAAATTGAACAAAGATAAATATGGAAATTTTTGGGTAAAACCAGTTATGGAAAATAACATGAGCCCCTCTATTTCATTTAAAGGAAGAGCTCTAACTATACCTGGAAAGACATCCATTAAAGTAAATCTAACAAAAGTTTCTCCTCTACTCCTGGCAATTTATTCAAAGCTTGAAAAAGTGATTGACCACGATACTTTGAAAAAGAATGATAAGACCATTAATAATTCTAGAGGAGACATTTGTATTTTCTTTAATAATCCAAAGGGTGTAGATCTAAGTAAAATGAATGATGTTAATATTTCTGGTGAAATGTCATTTCGTTCTATGATAGTTAGAGATTATTTAAAGATAACTTTTGATATAAAAATTGTAGAGATTGAATCTGTTAATGAAAGAAAGTATATAGATATTGATGGGAATATTTTTCTTGCTAATTAAATATGAGTCAATACAGCAGTGAAGATTTTACTATTTCATTGAACTCGGACGATAGTGATGATAGTATTTCATTGAACTTGGACGATGGTGATGATAGTATTTCATTGAACACAGATGATAGTTATGATACTAATAGTTTGTGCTCAAATGATAGCTATGAGAGTAGCTTTATTGATGACTCTGAGTATGATTCTGAGTATTCATGTGATAGTTATGACTTAGATGATTCTGAGTGAAAAAGTGTTTTAGTTTAAGCACAGCGATATATATAAAACGGAGCTGTAAAGCTCAAAAGTGTTTTATTTTAAGCACAGTGATATATATAAAACACCACGTTTTCTCACGCTATAAATATGGTTTATTGTGATACTTGCGAGAAGGAAGTAAAATATTATAAACAACATATTCTCACCGCAAAACATACATACAACATTTTAAACAAACTTTCCCCTCTTCCACCTGAAACAAAACACTGTTCTACATGTAATAAAAATATCCTCAAGAAAGGCTTCAAAATACATCTTAAAACAAATCTACATTTATCAAATTTTATCACAACTAAAAACTCTGATGGAGCATTCAAAGGACATATTAAAATAAGAGTCTTTAACTTCAAACCTCCTGAACCAGAGTCTATAGTTGATGCTGTAGAAATAGTTAAACCTGCTGTTCAAACGTTGATTGAAAAAACACTAAAGGAAATGAAACCACTTAAATTTTATATGGGAGTAAAATTAGAAATGACAAAGGATGAAGGAGTTATAGATGCACCATACATGAGAACTGAGCCACACTTTATATCTTCATATCAAGATTTTAAAATATCAGGAGTCTATGATGAACTTATTAAACAAGAGCAAGATGTGGATAATTCAATCGTAGGAAGTGGATTCAATATAGGAAAAATTATTTACATAGACATTCATATTCTTAAATCAGATCCTCTAAAAGCTTCTTCTTACATTGATTTACCCAGTGTTATCAAAAATAGAAAAGCAGTTATCAATATCAAAAATAAAGACAATAAATGTTTTCTCTGGTCTATTTTAGCACACTTACATCCTCCACATTTTCATGATGAAAGAGTATCTCATTATAAAAAATATGAGAATACATTAAATACGAAAGATCTAAAGTTTCCGATGACTTTAAATGATATTCCTAAATTTGAAAAGATGAATAATTTATCAGTTAATGTTTATGGTCTAACAGAAACAAACAACATTCAGGTTTTAAAGCTTTCTGACAATTGTAAACAAACTCATATTAATCTTCTATATTTTAATTCAGACGAAAATTCACATTATACATACATCAAAGATATTGCTAAATTAATAAAACCACAAGTCTGTAAGAGAACAAATAAAATATATATTTGTTTGCGTTGTCTTAACTTCTTCAATTCACAAGAAAGATTAGATAAACATTCAAATTATTGTGGCGAACATAAATCAACGGTAATCAATATGCCTAAAGAAGGCTCAAAGATCACATTCAAAGATGAAAATAAAAAGATCAAACATCCATTTGTTATATATGCTGATTTTGAAAGTATTTTAGAAAAAATTGATACTGCTTCTCAAGATCCAAAAGAATCATACACAAATAAATATCAAAAACATACTCCTTGTGGTTTTTGTTATTATATCAAATCATCCGTTGGTGATAAATATAACAAGTTAGAGATGTATAGAGGCTCAAATACCCCAGAGGAGTTTGTGAAACGACTAGAAAAAGACTGTGTTCGATTAACCAAGATAATGAGAGAAACCAATAAACCAATGTCCTTAACAAGTAAAGAAAAAAGGGAATTTATAAAAAACAATGTCTGTCATATTTGTGAGGAGAAAATTGGTAAAGGTCTAAAGGTTAGAGACCATTGTCATCTCACTGGTAAATATAGAGGTCCGGCTCATCAAAGTTGTAATATTAATTATCAACTCCCCTCTTTCATTCCTGTCTTTCTTCATAACAACGCTCATTATGATACACATCTATTTATCAAGGAACTCTCAAAGACTTCTGGAAGTATCTCAGCAATTCCAAACACGGATCAGAAATACATTTCATTCACAAAAACAATTCACACATCTCCTATTACTCATATCAGATTTCTTGATACATTTAAATTCATGGCAAGTCCATTGGTTAACTTGGTTCAAAATCTAAAAGAGTTTCCATGTCTTTCAGAGTATTTTTTAGATAAAGATTTTCTAACACAAAAGGGAATTTACCCCTATGACTATATGGACTCATTTGAGAGATTCAATGAAACACAACTTCCTTCAAAAGAAAATTTCTATAACAAATTAAATAATAGTCATATATCTGATAAAGATTATGTACACGCACAAAATGTTTGGGAAAAATATAACATCAAGAATCTTGGCGAGTATCACGATTTGTATCTCAAAACTGATGTGCTTTTATTGGCCGATGTATTTGAAGCCTTTAGATCTGTTTGTCGCACTGGATATGGATTGGATCCTGCTCACTACTACACAGCACCTGGATTGGCCTGGAGTGCGATGTTGAAAATGACAAAACAAGATTTGGATTTGATAACCGATGTTGATATGCTTTTGATGATTGAAAAGGCAAAAAGAGGTGGAATTTCACAAGTCTGCTCGAGTAGATACGCAAAAGCAAATAACAAATATCTTCCAAATTATGATCCAACGAAAGAGAGTTCTTACTTGATGTACTATGACGCGAACAACCTGTATGGCTGGGCAATGTCTCAGGCTCTTCCTTATGGAAAACTTAGATGGGTAAAGGAAAAAGACTACAAAAACGTTTTACAAGATGTATGTATCTCTACACAAAAAGAATTGGATGAAGAAAAAGTTGGTTATTATTTTGAAATTGATTTAAAATATCCAGAGGAACTCCATAACCTACACAAAGATCTCCCATTTGCTTGTGAGAAAGAAAGTCCAAAGAAAGAATGGTTGAGTGATTATCAACGATCGTTTGATATAGGTGAATCAACAGAAAAATTACTTACTACATTATATAACAAGAAAAATTATGTTTTACACCAAAGAAATTTGCGACAATATTTATCAAAAGGTCTAAGAGTAGAGAAGATCCATAGGGTTCTAAAGTTCAATCAAAGTCATTGGTTAAAGGGGTACATTGATTTTAATACACAAAGAAGAACAGAGTCAAAAACAGATTTTGAGAAAGACTTTTATAAATTGATGAATAATGCGGTCTTTGGTAAGACTATGGAGAATGTGAGGAAAAGACAAAATATCAGACTATCAACATCTTGGGAACAAGCATCAAAATTAATTAATAGACCGAGTTTTACTAGAGCTGAGGTCTTTACTGAGAACTTTTGTGCGATCCATTTGGTTAAAGAAAGTATTGAAATGGACAAACCTATTTACATTGGAACATCAATTATTGACTTGTCAAAGTCATTAATGTATGATTACTTTTATATTAATCTAAAATCAAAGTATAAGGATAATGTGTCATTGTTGTATATGGATACTGATAGTTTTATTTTGAAAATTAATACTGATGATGTTTATTCAGACATGAAAAAGGAGATTAATATCTATGACACTAGTAATTACAGTCCAGAGAGTGAGTTGTTCTCTTCTAAAAATAAAAAGGTGATTGGAAAGTTCAAGGATGAATTGGGAGGAAATGTTATGAGTGAATTTGTGGGATTGAGGTCTAAGGCTTATGCTTATAAATACATTGTGAATAACGTTGAAAAGACTGATAAGAAGTTAAAAGGTGTAAAGAAAAATGGCATTAAAGAAACAATAAACTTTAAGGATTATTATAACTGTTTAACAACAAAGAAAGAAGAGTTTAGAAAGATTAATGGAATAAGAAGTTATAAACATCAATTATATTCAGAAGAGGTGAATAAGAAAGCATTGGGGGCTTTTGATGATAAGAGGTTTATTTTAGAAAATGGAATTGATAGTCTCCCTTATGGTTATATAAGTATATAAGTGATAAGATATATATATAAGTGATAAGATATATATAAGTGATAAGATATACATAAGTGATAAGATATATATAAGTGATAAGATATATATAAGTGATAAGTTAAAAGGGGGGGGGGGTTGGGGATTTTAACGGGCTACCGCCGCCTTTTTTACTATTATATAAATGATAGAACCAAGTATCAACCAGACTAAAGAGTGGAGGTGTAATCAACCTTGGTATATAAATGGAAAACATAATGAATGTGAAAAATATCAAATAGGTATAATTGAAGAGGCAACTGGTAAAAAAATTCACAAAACAAATAAGAGAATTAATTTAAATACCGGTGAATTGGGTAAAAAAGATGGAAATATTTTTGAGTGGACGGAAAACTTTGATGGTTGTCAGGAAAATATATACTTTAATTTTAAAATGGTATGTGGCACTGGAGGTGCTCAAACAAGAACATTGAGGGAGGTTTACCATTTTATCTTAGCTCAGTTAAAATATCTTAATAAAGAACCAAACTCAAACATATTTTTTGTTAATATATTAGATGGTGAAGAGAGTGGCAAGAGAATTAAATTATTTCCCACGCATAAACAAATATTTGTAGGGTCGTTGTTTGAGTGGGTTATATTCACCAGATGATATTAAGAGTAAAAGGTTAAAAGGTCCATGAGGTCAGAAGGATCACAGGTGTTTAAGTGGTCTAATGAATAAGGATAACATGTCAAAAGGTTAGAAGGTTCGTAAAGAACAGGGTGAGAGAAATATAGGTGTTTAGGGGCAATGAGGGAGGGAAAGAATTAATATGGAAGTGAATGGGTCAAAGATTAATCTGCCAGATGATATGTAGAAGAAGGATGATAGGTCTATAAGAGAAAACAAATATTTGTAGTGTTTGAGTGGTCTAATGAACAACATTAAGGATAGGTACTACAGACAAAAGGTTCATAAAGATGAGGGTGGGAGAAATAGAGGTGTTTATGATTTTTGAAAAAGACAAGGGGGTAAATGACATTAGATAGGGATTTCCCATGTTAAACGGAGGTGTCCCAGAAGCAACATTATTACACTACTCACGAGTGCCCTGTGGCCCTACGGCCATTAATAATGTGCAGAGCACCCCGTCCAAGCACCAAAAGCACCACCCCATACGCACAGTCAGCACCATCCAGTGCACCAATAAAGTGTTCAATAACCATGCACAATCAAGTGTCCATGGTCACCGGTGGTGTCGCAGCCGGCCGATGTTCTGCCGCTGGTCTTGTCTTCATGGAGTGCACTTGGCCTTCTGGCTTCTTTAGAAATAAAGAAAGGCGCCAACCGCGTCCATTTCTAAATTGTGGCCGTCAGGGGGGCCAACTAAAAGTGGTTCACCTGTATGGCATAGGTGCCACGTTGACCCAGGTCCATCCACCTGCACACCTCCACCACTGTTGTTGCCTACCGAGCTCACCTGCTCCTCACCCTAACCTAACTAACTGGGGAAGGCCCTCTCGCACTCTCACCCCCTCAGTGCCCTCTCTGGCACGGGCTGCCCGATCCACACCCGGGATCCTCAGGCACCCACTGACACTAACGGCTCCCAGAGCCCACCTGCGGCCTCACCTGGCCGACATCTAACAGTGGCGGAGTGCCCAACCATTCACACTCATACTAACAGGCCACACGACCAGCCAATTTCACCACACCAATGCACCCATCCACAATACCATTCTGCAACCGCACCACAAATGCCAATATCCAACCACAATTTACCTATACCTTCTAACTATTCTTTAAACTACCCTCCCCGGGTACTCGTGAAAAGGGGTCCACTCTTCCCCCATCCACACCACTCCGTACCACTTACTCCAACTCTCTCCACACCACTCATTCTCTGCTCCATATATTCCACACACCTGCACTTGCACACCTGTGCTCTCATACTTGGTGCCGCCTGCACCCTTCTCTCCCCCAAGCGCATTCGCGCTGATCCACAACACTCACTACTCATACACTGCTCCACACACCTGTCCAGTTCTCACACAGCATCATCTCATCTAACTACTCCCCTCTGAAACTTGCGCTTCCCAGTCGTCCCTTTAAACTATTGCGCTCCCTCGTCATTATCAAACACACTAAACTACCTGCGTCCCCACTACAGGTATCAGTCACTATCTAAACCTTAACGTTACCTAATGTCATCTTCGCTAGATCCCTACACACAATATCCTAACCCACCCGGGCTAGTTTTCACTGCCATACACCCCATAATCTATAGCGCATTTGCCCCCAATTTGTGAGGGATGACAGAGTTGCCATCCCACCACATCGGGCATCTCCCACTACCAATTTTGCACATCAAATTTCAACAAATCAAAAATTTGCCAATCACTACCCATCATCTGCCAATCATTACTGCCAATCATCAAATTTTGTTTTTCTAATTTCGGGGCCAAAACACTATCCTCGTCATTACAGTCTACTTACTAATGCCTCTCCCATATCCTCCCATATCCGCAAATATATATATATATAGATATAAAATAAAATAAAATTATATTATTATATTAAACAGACATATGTGGGACCATTACATGCCCAGACTAGGAATCGAACCCAGGTCCTCTGGAAAATCGTACCAGTTCTCTGCCATCTGACTGAACATGCAATTTTCCCACACATATGATTGCCTCTCTCTTTCTGTCAATGCTTCCGGGGCACTCACTGCCAACCATATGAGCACCAATGGTCCGAACACGAGAAGGTCTTCCTCCAATGGGGGGGGGGCAAATCCATGTCCTTTATTATAAACACCACCGGGGGCGTCGTGAGCAATTAGATTAATGAACAGGATTGAATAATTAAATTGAAGGGAGTTTTGCAAATTAAAAGAGTGGCAATTGAAATAGGAGAGAATAATTAAATTGAATTAAAAGAAACTATGTATGTATGCATGCACATAAGTATGTGTTTATACACACACTCACACACACACACACACACACACACACACACACACACACACACACACACACACACACACACGTTTGTACATTACTACATACATACATACATGTACACGTACATGCTGGCAGGATAACCTACAGGTAAGCATACTCACCTCCAAGCTGTTTAGCCTGGGTTCGAATCTCAATCCAGGTGTAATATGTCATCCCAGTGTTTCACAGGTTGTGCGCTTCATCAATGGGTGTGCTGTCCCTCGAATGGACGTTAAACTGAGCGGCCCATCCACCGGCATTAATTGGTGGATATTAAAGATCCCACGGCGTTCTTCGCGATTAGTAGGCGAGCTATTGTCCAAATTCCAAATTCCTGCCCTGACTCCTGCTCGGATGGCAATGGCAAACCGCCCAGTATAATCCTTGCCAAGAATCTAATTCTGCATCAAACACACTCCGTAAAGAATACGGTTCATCAAAATTAAATAATTCCAATCTATGTTCTTTGTTACGACATTAGATACACTTGTCGATTATTTTAAACGATTCATATATACATCCGTTGAATCGTATCAAACGCAAATCATCGAAATCTAAACAGTACATGGCGGCAATTTTGAAAAAAGATTGAATTCTGCAAAACGGAAGCGGCCGCTACACGTCTTTCTCAGTCGCACGTTTATGTGTGAAGAGTGCGTGCCGAATCTGTAACACGGAAGCGGACGCTACACCTGTTTCTCAGTGGCTTTGCACACGCTGCCGTGTTACTTCGGAGCCGCACGTTTATATAGGAAGAGTTCGTCAGGAGTCAATCTACTCTCTCCTGGTACGTAGAATAAACAGTATTTGTAGAATTTCAATAAAAGCCACATCACTGTTCTTATCGGTAAATATTATTCCATTGTTTGGAAAAGTTGGAAAATTGGAAAACTGGAAAACTTGGAAACAATATAGCCTATTTTACTCCCAGGAGTCCCAGGAATACCCACCCAAAATATCGTTGCGATCGGTTGAGCCGTTTTTGCGGTACCTTCAAACGGACAGACGGACATTTGGTGAATTATAGTAAGATTGTAAATCTGCTTTCTTTATTTTTGTTCTTCTGCTGTTTAAAGTGTAATACAGACTTTCCTAGAACTTGATTAACTTTAGGACAATTCTTATATTTTAAGAACAGGGAACTATAGGCCCAATAGTTTTTGATCATTCCAATACGTCACTTGATGTTCTCTTGCATGAGGAGGAGTCTTCGAAGGATTTCTGTCTTCAATGTTCCTCCTATTTTATTCACCCGTACAAATTTCACCTTGTTCTTGCCTCCTCCTAATTCCATGACGGTCCGTGCTGGCTCTGGAGCCTAAAGTTAGCACGAAGCCACCCTCAAAGTAAGCCGCACTCGTCAAGAAAACAATTCGTCATACAAACCAATAAAGTACCAGGTAGTAAATGTAATGTGGTTTCAACCACTTGGGGGTCTGTCACTTTGTTCCATAAATCCAGTGTATCACTACAGCTGCTTATGAACATTGGTCTGGCAAGCAGCTGTCCCATACTGGCCCATGAGCGAGCTGAACCGGCATGGTTCAAAGGGATTGCCCTCCGTGCTCCTCACAAGGGCTCCGGCGAGATCAAGAAATAAAGCATATCCTGTTGTTAAGACTTGTATGCACCTGCGCTCCGTCAAATGAAGGAGCGGCTGTGGTTCTCGACCCCACCGAGCCCGATTGCCTTTTCATCACCTGCCCTGCTCCCTTTCCTCTACTGAACTTTCACCTTCTGCCAAAGGCCTGCTTCTTGGAATTTGCAGGTCCTTCGGCAAGTGGACAAAAATATTCAGAGATGTGTATGGGCACGCCTCAAATGCTCCTGCCAGGCTTCCCGCTCGTGTTTGCATTTTGCGCGCGTGTTGTTGATTTTCACAGATGGTTCACATCCTACCTGACTTTTCTGTCCATTTTTCTTCCACCACCCCTCCTCGCCATTATCGCCAACACCCTGAACAAATTACAAATTCCCTGCCCAAAACACCTTCAGTCGAACGTCAGACCTGGCCAGCCCAGACCTGGCCCAAAAACGTTCCCTGGCTGACCCCACACAAAGGTGGGAATAATTGGGGTCATTAAAGCAGTAGTAGTGGCAGAGGGATTCATAGTAGTAGTAGACATGACAAATCCAATGGCATCTGAATTTGCCAAATTGAAGCACACGAGATGCCCCTTTTCAGAAGGCTCTGCAGGGTAATCGTTTTGCAGTTTTTGGTGCAAGCACACACAGTAAGACTAGTAATGAGAATCCCTTTGGGAAAAATTGATCACAACAAAGCAATAAGACCAAATCCTATGTTGTGACAGCCAATGGGTCAATCTGAAGTCAAAACCCTTCAGCTTTTGCAGCTGCAGACATCAAATATATGGTCTTCTATTATTAGGAAAAAGAAAGGAAAAAAATCAAAGCTTCCTTTAAAACAAATGTGTGAGGCCTATATTGCAAAATAAAATTCCATCACAACATGTAGTGGATAAAAGAACAGGAAATTTGCATCAGCTGGTGACGAGTCAAGAATGTGTTGCTCCGTCACTTCAATCTTCTGCTTTTTCTTATGATATGAATGTGTTGAAAATTACTCTGGATTGAAGTTATGAAAAGTTGGATTTTGCTTCGACCTTATATTATTCAATAACTTTCTTCCCCTTCTGCAGATTTGGTCCTGGACTTGTGATTTACTGGTTTGGATTCGTCGAAGAGCTTGACTGCAACCGTGCCAGAGGAATTCTTCTGAGAAGCTCCTTTCCCGAAGAGATTGTTACCATGCAGTTTGATGTTCCACCTGAGTAATACTCAAACACAACATTTTTGATCTCTAAGCAAACATCTATGGTGCTTGTGTGTGTGTTTTTTATGTGTTTTTATTGTTTGGGTGTGTTTTTATTGTTTGCCTGTGTGCATTTTTATTGTTTGTGTTTGTGTTTTTATTGTTTGCCTGTGTGCATTTTTATTGTTTGCCTGTGTGCATTTTTATTGCTAGTGTTTGTGTTTTATTGTTTGCCTGTGTGTGTTTTTATTGTTTGTGTTTGTGTTTTTATTGTTTGCCTGTGTGTTTTTATTGTTTGCCTGTGTGCATTTTTATTGTTTGTGTTTGTGTTTTTATTGTTTCTGTGTGTGTTTTTATTGTTTGTGTTTGTGTTTTTATTGTTTCTGTGTGTGTTTTTATTGTTTGTGTTTGTGTTTTTATTGTTTCTGTGTGCATTTTTATTGTTTGTGTTTGTGTTTTTATTGTTTCTGTGTGTTTTTTTATTGTTTGCC
The DNA here is from genome assembly GCF_964187855.1 of Myxine glutinosa. NCBI lineage: Eukaryota > Metazoa > Chordata > Myxini > Myxiniformes > Myxinidae > Myxine > Myxine glutinosa. The sequence continues at coordinate 196,413,120 of NC_136265.1, read as the reverse complement.
TGTGTGCATTTGTATTGTTTGTGTTTTTATTGTTTCTGTGTGTGTTTTTATTGTTTGTGTGTTTTTATTGTTTGTGTGTTTTTATTGTTTGTGTTTTTTTGTGGTTTTAAAATTGTTTTTGTGGGGAGTTTTTCTGGGTGTGTTTTTTTTTTGATTGTGGGTGTGTTTGTTGTGTGTTGTATTGTCTTTTTATTGTCTGTGTTTAATTGTATTTTTTTATTGTTTTGTGTTTTACTGTCTGTGTGAGTTTTATTGTCTGTAACTGTTTGTGTTTTATTTGTTTTTTTTATTGTTTTTGTGTGTTTTTGTTTTTATTGTTTGTGTTTTCTTGTATTTTTTTATTGTTTTGTGTTTTATTGTCTGAGTTTTATTGTCTGTGTGTTTTTTTAAATATTTGTGTTCTTAATGTTTGTGTGCATGTTTTTGTTGTTTGTGTTATTTTGTGTGTTTTTATGTGTGCTTTTATTTATTTGTGTTTTTAATGTTTTTTAATATGTTTTTATTATTTGTGTGTGTGTGTTCTTTTGTTCCTTCTGCATTACTTATTCTTCTTCCATGTTACAAATCCTATATTTTGCTAAAAACAGCTCTAGAAAAGGCAAATAATGCCACGTGTTGCACTACTTACAAAGACAAAAGGTGGGCATTCAGAGAAGTGTGCAAAGATCTATCCATTGCATTACATGGCATATGCACGTCTTGATTACATCACAATGCTTGTTTGTTTAAACAGGAAATGAGAGCAAAATGGTTTGCGAGTGAGGCCAAACTTTGTGACATTAATTTCCATTCTTTGATAAGCAAATCTCCTTATTTGTTAATGAACCTTTACCTTCAAAGCTGCTAATAGGTGTGTAAGTGCATTCTGAAATTTACTTGAGACGTCTCATTTCGAGCCAAGTGGAGACTGTTTATCTCGAAGTAGTTTTCACTCCATGTTGAAGGGACTTTGTAATTTCGGGTTTAATTGCAGTTTCTGCTTTTCCCCTTTTGAATGCGTGAAAGTCTGGTAAACAATTGGTTTTAGTTCCAGTGTGCAAAAGAGTTTTTGTTGGTAAGATCATGAATGTTAAAGCATGTCATCTCATGATTCGAATTTGACAACGGCTTTACCTTCATTTGAATCACCGAGTGCAGGTATCCTCGTTCATAGGTACTCTCTACATTAAGTAAATGACCTGCGTGCGTGCCAACAGTGAACACCTGTGTGTTTCAACGATACCGAATCGTACTCGCCTGTATTTATTTTAACTTTTATTTAACGCAAATGTCATTGAATAAGTCATTTGTTCTGTCAACTCCTTCAAGGAGACACAGCCGGTGCTTAATTGTTATCAAGTGAAAGCGGTCACGATGCGGAATTAGTTTTGGCTCGATGTATGAAAGCGGTTCATCCTTCGAGAATTTCTCTTTCCTGGAGTTACGAGCTCTCCTGGCGGTTTTATCTCGCCTATAAAATGTCAAGCTCCTCATAAGTGTAACGAACATCTGATGTCGGTGCCCCGGTGATGAATGACACCCTTATGGTAGGGCGTAAAAATAATCCATAGATCTCCGCAGCATAGACGTACTTGGGAATAACGCATTAAAGGTGTGCCAGGATCGATTATCTGGACAAGGTGCGGGTTCTTCATTTCAGAGGATTTCTCAACGAGATGAAATGGGAGAGCAGACATGGAGAGGGTGGGGTGCGATGTGTTTCCTTCCCCCCAGATGCTTTGAGTTCGAGTCTTTTTAGTTTTCTGCGAGCGGGATAACAGGCTCATCTGCTATGGTAACCACTTGGTTGTTGCATTTGGTTGCTCTGATGAACTCGTATCACTGTGTCTGTATTAACGCCCCCAGGGTGGCCATCTTACCCTGGCAGGGTTGAAAACTTCCAATGAGAATGTCTTTCCAGATGCATGACACCAATCCGCGGTTTGTTTATACCTCTTATTATTCCCATTCGAAGAGACGTTCTTCGATAATTTTTCAATGTCGGAAATTTTTTCATTTAATAAATAAATAAAAATTTCATGTAAAATTTTTATGAAAAATAAAAATTCTACATTTTTTTATGAAAAATTAAAATAGAATTTCATGATTTTTTTTCTTTTTGCCACCTGTTATGCTCAGGGAAATGTATAAATTGTTGTTTATTAAATGTTTTATTTTGCTTTTCCATCGGTGATATGCGGCGTTACCCCCACCATGACCTCGAGGCTCGAGCGAATCGATAGGGTTCTCTTGATGATTTAAACATCTTCCCGTATGATCTCAACAGTTAGGATTCTTAATATTCTCATCACCTTTCCCGGCACATCATTCGGACGAGCTGAAGGTGAATTTATGCAGGTCTTGTGACCTCCAAAGCAACGAACAGGTGACGCTCGTTGCTTATCATTGTGTTTGTTCTTCCCATAAATACTACTCTTCTTAATTGTTTGTCTCCATTTTTTTTAAATTATCTAATTTGCCATTTTCTATGGAATATAAAGTCGTCTCTCCTCTAAGGCAATGGTGCCTGCGTTGCTTGTATATAATCGGAATATGTGCATCGGGTTTGATATCAGGATCCTAAGAATGATTTTCAGGGCAACACCTGCACTGGAACTCTTGCTTAACTGATGAACGTTTTCCTCCACAAGATGTTTGCAAAAGTACAGTTGTTTAAAAAAAAAAAAAATTCTTTTTAATTTTTTGCAGTGCCAAATTTTTTTGCAGTTTTTTTGAGTGAAGAAATCAAGTCTGATTGATGACTATCCCCATTTAGTATTCTTGTGATAATGACGATTGGTCCCGTCGATGGTGAGGATTCTAACCTGTTTTTTGTGACCGTCGCCAGACAGCCCGTAGATGGCGCTCGTTTATGGACGTCGACGTATCGAGCATCGGTGTCCTTGTTCGCGGGGTCCACACGTTTTCCAGTCGAGCTCGGGCAATACCTGTGATACTTGGTAGGCTTTTCGCGACTCGGGTTTTCTCCCCCAACAAGGACCCTTTTGTGGAGTTGTCAAGGGGAATTGCTAAATAAGCAAAGCAATGGTTGTTAAGGAAGAGTACATCCATTGTCCCATCGAGGTAGGAATACTTGCCAGAGTGGAGACCAGAGAACCCCCCATAGTATGTGCGGAATAGTCTTTCCTCGAACACCCTGAGGCTCTGATACCAATGTCGACTCCAATATTTACGAGCGTTTTTGTTTGGATTGCGTCCGTTCCTCGTCCCCGCCCCGTGCCTTATTATGTGCTCTCATTTGGTGATATTTGACGTAACCCGGGGCCGATTGGACGTTTATTTTTGTTGTTGTTGTTGAGCTTCAAATGAAACATTAATTTCCTCATGAAACACTCCTGGGTTCCCGTTCTGAGATGGAATTCATGACCAGGAGCGCTTCTTCTTCTTCTTTTTGATTTACTTATTTATTTTGACCGGCACTTTTGCTAACCTTCAGGTGTTAATTGAGCCTGAATCGATGTAGGGGCACTGTAGCCGCCGCTGAACAGAGCCAAAGGGTGTGCATTCGTTCATGACGTTTATTGTACTTTTTGAACTTGGAAGAAACCTGCGACTTGGACATACTTTGTGTACACGGACTGGAGTGTTGTGAGAAGCACTTTTGGTCATTTTGGTGGTTGTCATCCCCACCCAGCCCCTCCACTTTTGTGGGGTTTTCCCTTTTTAAGGTGTAGTTGGTGTGGTGGTTCATGATTGTGATGACAGACCACCATGTGACTTCGCGTCTCACGTTTATTATGAGTGACAAGGTTGATGCACTACATGGCCAAACGTATGTGGACACCTGAACATCACACCCGCATGTCCTCATCGAACATCTCATTCCATAATAATGAGCATTAATATGGAGGTGGTCCCCCCCTTTGCTGCTATAACAGCCTCCACTCTTCTGGGAAGGCTTTCCACTAGGAACATTGCTGCGGGGATTTGCTTCCATTCAGCCACAAGAGCATTGGTTAGGTCGGGCACTGATGTTGGGCGATTAGGCCTGGCTTGCAGTCGGCGTTCCAATTCATCCCAAAGGTGTTCGATGGGGTTGAGGTCAGGGCTCTGTGCAGGCCAGTCAAGTTCTTCCACACCGATCTCGACAAACCATTTCGGTATGGACTTCGCTTTGTGCACGGGGGACATTGTCATGCTGAAACAGGAAAGGGCATTCCCCAAACTGTTGCCACAAAGTTGGAAGCACACAATCGTCTAGAATGTCTGTATGCTGAAGCGTTAAGATTTCCCTTCACTGGAACTAAGGGGCCTAACACGAACCATGAAAAACAGCCCCAGACCATTATTCCTCCTCCACCAAACTTTACAGTTGGCACTATGCAATCTGGCAGGTAGCGTTCCCCTGGCATCTGCCAAACCCATCTGTCGGACTGCCAGATGGTGAAGCGTGATTCATCGCTCCAGATAACTCGTTTCCACTGCTCCAGAGTCCAATGGTGGTGAGCTTCACACCACTCCAACCGCTGCTTGGCATTGCGCATGGTGATCTTAGGCTTGTGTGCGGCTGCTCGGCCATGGAAACCCATTTCATGAAGCTCCCGCCAAACAGTTGTTGTGCTGATATTGCTTCCAGAGGCAGTTTGGAACTCGGTAGTGAGTGTTGCAACCGAGGATAGACGATTTTTATGCGCTTCAGCACTCGGCGATCCCGTTCTGTGGGCTTGTGTTGCCTACAACTTCGCAGCTGAGCTGTTGTTGCTCCTAGACGTTTCCACTTCACAATAACAGCACTTACAGTTGACCAGAGCAGCCCTAGCAGGGCACAAATTTGACCAACTGACTTGTTGGAAAGGTGGCATCCTATGACGGTGCCACGTTGAAAGTCACTGAGCTCTTCAGTACAGCCCATTCTACTGCCAATGTTTGTCTATGGACATTATATGGCTGTGTGCTTGATTATATATACCTGTCAGCAATGGGTGTGGCTGAAACAGCCGAATCCACTCATTCGAAGGGGTGTCCGCATATTTTTGGCCATGTAGTGTATTTACCCCGTTCGCGTGAAGCAAAAAGCGGGGTTAAGCTATTGGTTCACTTTGTCTGTCTGTCTACAAACGTCAGTTTATGCTCGAGGAACAACTTAATTTTCAAATTGAACGTTATATTTTTAACACGAATCAGAACATGAATCGGAAAACGAACCTGCAGTTTAGCAGTACTTTGGCTCTGAGTTTGACAAATTGTATGGAACGTCATCCCGAGTGTGTATGTGCAGAGAGGAGCGAGATGATAGTCTCTGCCAGTCAAACAAATATGAAAAACATTCCAAACAAGTACAGATACATTCAAAGTACACTGCCCCCATGCCAAATAATTAAATATCCCACAACTATTTTTTTTTTTTTAGTAATTAATCGAATAATTAAATAATTAATCGATTAATTGATGAATTGATTAATCAATAAATCAAAAATATCCTTGATAGCCACATCACTTGGTCACTCATGTCCAAATATTAGCTTCTGAGCTCAAAAGGTGCCTGAGATATTGGCCAAATGAGAAAGAAAATAAATAAATGATTAATAATGAAAATAAATAAATAATAATCATAAAAAAATTAAATTATTAATAAATTCGGTCAGAGAACACATAAACCACCACCATTTCATCAGAATCTGTAACTTTAAAAAAAAAAATTTTTGGTCATTAATCGAATAATTAAATAATTAATCGATTAATTGATTAATTAATAAATCAAAAATAGCCTTTGCAGCCAAATCACCTGGTCATTGGCATGTCCAAATATCAGCTTCCTATCTCAAAAGGTGCCTGAGTTAATGGTCAGAAGAGAAAGGAAATTTGATTAATTAAATAAGTACTTAATTAATCGCTAATAATTAAATAACTCCTCAATTTATTGAATAATCAAAAAACAAAAAATACCGTTTTTGACAAAGGACCGTTTTTAAAACAGCTGTTCACCACCATCTCTTATCTTCCCCCATCCAAAACCTTGATCTTTTCTACCCCCGCTAATTTCACCCCAATTCCACTTTTTGAAATACCAACTTCTGTCCTGGAAGTCCTTGGTGTCCTTGTGCTTTATACTTCCCCCTCCCCCCCCCCCCCCCCCTTCCCATGCCTCATCCCCCCGGGCCCTCTCCCTTCCACACATCTCCCTGCTCTCGGATGTTGTGTTTGTGTGCTTCCCCTTTTCTCCCCATCTTGTCTTCCGCTCCCTCCTTTTGTGTATTTTGTTTGTCTGGTCGATTTGTTTGTGAAGTAAATGTTAGCTCTTTCACGAGCCTCGATTCAGTAAACAAACAAACAAAAAAAAGGACGCTCACTACTGTGCCGAAATTTCAGCTTCCTAGCTCAAAGGATGGCTGAGATATCGCCCGGACAAGCAAACAAACAAACAAGCAGACGTCATGCGGAGCACGATACTTGCAAAATCCCCCCCCAAAAAGTTTTCCAGTGATACAGCAAATTGTCCATTTCATGAAGATTAAAATTTACAATCTTGATCAAAGCTTGGGTCAACAGGATGAAAATTGATGATTTTTCAGATGAAAAATGACGATTTTGGAAGGTTGACCTTGAGTTGACCTTTGCCCTTTTGACCTCCAAATATAGTTTGTTTCCCTATTTAGTGACTCAATGTGCAAATGCTGTTCAATTTTCAAGTCAATTCTATGAAAATTGAGGTTTTTAGAAATATGGCCTATGTTGACCTTTTGGCCTAAGGTGACCTCAAAAATACTTGGTGGTTGAATTCAGTAACCAGATATGCAAGTCCTCTTCAGATTTCAAGTCAATTAGATGAAAATTTAGGATTTTAGAATTGTGGCCTATGTTGACCTTTTGGACTAAGTTGACCTTTTGGCTTATGTTGACCTCAAATATACTTGGTGGTTGAGTTCAGTGACCAGATATGCAAGTCCTCTTCAAATTTCAAGTCAATTAGATGAAAATTGAGGATTTTAGAAATTTGGCCTATGTTGACCATTTGGCCTATGTTGACCTCAAAAATACTTGGTGGTTGAATTCAGTGACCAGATATGCAAGTCCTCTTCAAATTTCAAGTCAATTGGATGAAAATTGAGGATTTTAGAAATTTGGCCTATGTTGACCTTTTGGCCTATGTTGACCTGAAGAATACTTGGTGGTTGAATTCAGTGACCAGATATACAAGTCCTCTTCAAATATCAAGTCAATCGGACGAAAATTGAGGATTTTAGAAATTCGGCCTATGTTGACCTTTTGGCCTATGTTGACTTCAAAAATACTTGGTGGTTGAATTCAGTGACCAGATATGCAAGTGGTCTTCAAATTTCAAGTCAATCGGATGAAAATTGAGGATTTTAGAAATTTATCAAAATTGGTGACCTTTGGCCTATGTTGACCTATTGACCCCAAAACAATAGGCTTCTTGCTTTTGACCAACTCTACCACTTGGTGAAGTTTCGTAAAGATCGGTTGAAAATTGTGACCTGTAGGCCGGTGACAAACAAACAAACAGACAAACAGACAGAACCACAAACACAACCGACCAATATACTTGAAAAATCTTCGATTTTGCAAGTAACAAAGAGTGAAAACTGAGTACTCCCTTTCAGCGTGCGTCAATGCCGAGACTCCTTCGGTGCCCAGCAATGACGATTTGCAATGCCTGGAGATGTCATAGGAAAGGTGCGGTGCACAACAAACAACCAGAGTGAAAACTGAGTACTCCCTTTCAGCGTGCGTCAATGCCGAGCCCACTTCGGTGCCCGGCAATGACGATTTGCAATGCCTGGAGATGGCATAGGAAAGGTGCGGTGTACAACAAGAAACTTAGTTTTTAAGGACGTCATAAAGGGCACAAACAAGAGGCACGCAGAACTAATGTAAATGTTAGATAAGGTGGTGTATAAGACTCTGCATAAATGGCGGTAAACGTCTGAATTTTTTTCTTTCTACAACTCTTAAAATTCCAATTTTATTTCAATTGAATTATAAACCTGAATACTGTGAAACTCGAATAGCCTTAGTGACACTTTCAAAACCCTTCTGTTTAGCAGCACTCGGACAAAATATTACGGCATTTCGTCCAATCAAATTTGCCGCTCACAGACTCCGCCAATGTCCTTGTTTCTGAAGACTGCGTGGGGTAAGGTGTTCTGCCGCGCTGTAGGATATTTAATTATTTGGCATGGGGGCTATGTACTTTGAATGTATCTTTACTTGTTATTTAATTTTTTTATGATTATTATTACTTGCAAAATCGAAGATTTTGCAAGTATATTGGTCGGTTCCGTTTGTGGTTCTGTCTGTTTGTCTGTCTGTTTGTCACCGGCCTACAGGTCACAATTCTAAACCAATCGTCACGAAACTTCACCAAGTTGTATAAGTCGTCCCAATTGCGAAGCCTATTGATTTTGAGGTCAAAGGTCAACGGTCATCTGGAGGTCAAATTTCTAAAATCGCCATTTTAAAGCCGATTGACTTGAAAATTGAATAGCATTTGTATATCAAGTCACTAAATTGGGAAACATACTATTTTTGAGGTCAAAAGGTCAAATGTCACCTCAAGGTCAAATTTTTTAAATCATCAATTTTCATCTAAAAAGCCATCAATTCTCAACCGATTGACATGAAGATTGAACAGCATTTGCATATCGAGTCACTAAATTGGGATACATACTATTTTTAGGTCAAAAGGTCAAAGGTCAACTGAAGGTCAAACTTCCAAAATCATCACTTTTTATCTGAAAAAAAAACCGTCAATTTTCATCCCATTGACTTGAAAATTGAACAGCATTTGCACATGGTCACTAAATAGGGACGCCAACTATTTGAGGTCAAAAGGTCAAAGGTCAACTCAGGGTCAACCTTCCAAAATCATAATTTTCATCTGAAAAATCGTCAATTTTCCTCCTATTGACCCGAGCTTTGATCAAGATTGTCAATTTTAATCTTGATGAAATGGACAATTTGCTGTATGAATGGAATTTTTTTTCTTGGGGAGGGGGGGGGGGCGTATTTTGCAAGTTTCGTGCTCCGCATGACGTCTTCTTGTTTATTTATTTTCATTATTAATCATTTATTTATTTTCTTTCTCATCTGGGCAATATCTCAGGCACCTTTTGAGCTCGGACGCTATTTGGACACGACAATGACCAAGTGATGTGGCTATAAAGGATATTTTTGATTTATCGGTTAATCATTTAATCGATTAATTATTTATTGATTAATCAATTACTTATTTAATTTTTTACTAATTACTTCTTTAATTAAATTTCTAAAAGATACATCTTCAGATGAACCACAAGTGGTTTAGGTATGCTATTAGGCAATTGATTAAGAAAATATTTTATGACGATCTTTTTTTGATTTTAATTATGCAATTAATCAATCAATTAGTGTCCACCTCTCCCTCCCAATGCAGCCTCTATGAGCTGCACTGCGGTATTGCCGGGCGCCGGAGGATATTTAATTATTTGGCATGGGGGCCGTGTACTTTGAATGCATCTGTACTTGTTTATGGTTTTAACTTGTCTTGGTTCCGGGATGAGGACTGAAGAGGAGACATTTGGTGTTTTAAATGTGAACAATGAATAGTGAACTTGTAAACAAAAGAGACGCAGGTGCACCGAACCCTTATCTATCTATAATGTAAGGTTTTTCTCCATATGGAGTGTGTAATATACAGCTTTGGAAGGTCAGCATTAGATGAACTCGACAAACTTCCGACGTATTAAGTAAACGAGCCAGTACCTCAGACACGGCACCGTGAGCTTGTCCGTGACTGGGTGCTGCAGGTGCTGCGACCTTATAAATGGCTTGTTTGCGGCTCTTCCCGTGCTCCGATGGCGGGATTCTCACACACGATGGCGGTTTATGGATTGATATGCACCATTTGGAGCCAGCATTCATGCTTGGTTTTTCGCCTAACAGCTGATGGACATTGGATTGTGGGGATTCAAAACTCGGGTGTCCCTTGGATCACGTGAGGAGCACCTTCTCACATGAGAGACGGCCCTGATGTAGGCAGAGGAGCCTCCCCTTGTGAGCCACGCCTGTTAGGCCGAGGATTCTTGCTCGGTGAGCCAGTCCGTCAAGCTGAGGGGTCTTGTCCGGTGAGCCAGCCCGTCAAGCCGAGGGGTCTTGTCCGGTAAGCCAGTCCGTCAAGCTGAGGCGTCTTGTCCGGTGAGCCAGTCCGTTAAGCTGAGGGGTCTTGTCCGGTGAGCCAGTCCGTCAAACCGAGGGGTCTTGCCCGGTGAGCCAGTCCGTCAAGTTGAGGGGTCTTGTCCGGTGAGCCAGTCCGTCAAGCTGAGGGGTCTTGTCCGGTGAGCCAGTCCGTCAAGCTGAGGGGTTTTGTCCGGTGAGCCAGTCCGTCAAGCTGAGGGGTCTTGTCCGGTGAGCCAGTCCGTCAAGCTGAGGGGTCTTGTCCGGTGAGCCAGTCCGTCAAGCTGAGGGGTCTTGTCCGGTGAGCCAGTCCGTCAATCTGAGGGGTCTTGTCCGGTGAGCCAGTCCGTCAATCTGAGGGGTCTTGTCCGGTGAGCCAGTCTGTCAAGCTGAGGGGTCTTGTCCGGTGAGCCAGTCCGTCAAACCGAGGGGTCTTGCCCGGTGAGTCAGTCCGAGGGGTCTTGCCCGGTGAGCCAGTCCGTCAAGCCAAGGGGTCTTGCTCGGTGAGGCTGAAGGCTTGCTCGATGAGCCAGTCCGTCAGGCTGAGCGGTCTTGCTCGGTGGCCCAGTCAGTCGGGCTGAGGGGTCTTGTCCGGTGAGCCAGTCCGTCAAACCGAGGGGTCTTGCCCGGTGAGTCAGGCTGAGGGGTCTTGCTCGGTGGCCAATCCGTCGGGCTGAGGGGTCTTGCTCGGTGGCCCAGTCCGTCGGGCTGAGGGGTCTTTCCCGGTGAGCGGACGAGCCTCTGTAAATGGGACTTGGCAGGCCGGTGTTCGTCTAATTAGGCAGATAGGCGACCGTCCTCCTTCAGGGGAAACATTTGCCTCCTGTGCCGGATCCAGTCGATAAAAGTCTGGAAGTTCGATTAACCTCGAGCTCTGAATTAGTTTGATTAAAATCACGTTTTAAAAAACCTCCCGGAGCGTATTTTCATCTCCACCTTACCTTGAATCAGGTGCGTCGCTCTTCCGCACCACCTGCACATCGCCACCATTTATTGAGGCAATTGTTCACCTTTTGTCTAATAAGAGAAAATAATTTGTTTTGTATTTTTCATCTTCTCGTATCAATTAAATTCGTTTAACGGAATCCTGGGAACCGTTTGGAAGGTAAACCGTATATATATATATATTTCGTCCCCTCACACCTGGTCGGGTCTCAGAAGCAATTGGTGCAAATCTTTCATAACATGACGAGAGTACCTTGATGACGTAACATCACCGTCAGGTTTCCCTCGTTTTGGGTTTGCCCGATGACGTAATCGCGCTCGAATGCTCCAACACGAGACGTTTGTCGTGAAACGCAGGTCAGGTTTCGGATGACGTCACCACCATTAAATTCCGGCCGGGGGAATTGTTCGAAACGTTAATTAGGTCACGTGAGAACTCTTGATTACTTGTCCGGCTTCTGGGTATGACCGTAAATCTCCGTGCAGGTAAAGGATGCTCACAGTCGGAGAATGTTCATGAAATACCTGCAAGCTGTACAAAGGAAGTAACTGAAATTCACCACGTGAGTGTAATTGAGCCACGCCCCCCTATGTCCGTGGAGCCACGCCCTCCCCTGCCACCCTCCTCCCAACTCCCTGGCAGCGCGTTCGAGGCTCGTGCATGATTGTCACCATTTGCACACCTTTCCCCCGAAGTACCTGAAAATACAGACCTAAGTATTCCACCTGATTCTCACGATATTCACACAGGATGTACAACCATGAACCAGCCACAGGTAGAGGTTACAGGATCGCATCGTGACTCAGCGAACGTGTGTTTGAAAATTCAGTGAATCTGTGTCCCTTTGTATTTGTCCCAGAATCCCTGTATAATTGTCCTCAACTCCCTGTATAATTGTCCTCAACTCCCTGTATATTTGTCCCAGAATCCCTGCATAATTGTCCCAGAGTCCCTGTATATTTGTCCCAGAGTCCCTGTATATTTGTCCCAGAGTCCCAGTATATTTCTCCCCGAATCCTGGTATATTTGTCCCAGAATCCCTGTATATTTGTCCCAGAGTCCCTGTATATTTGTCAGAGTCCCTGTATATTTGTCAGAGTCCCTGTATATTTGTCCCAGAATCCCAGTATATTTGTCAAAGTCCCAGTATAATAATTGTCCGTGACTCCCTGTATATTTGTCCCAGAATCCCTGTATATTTGTCCCAGAATCCCAGTATATTTGTCAGAGTCCCAGTATAATTGTCCGTGACTCCCTGTATATTTGTCAGAGTCCCTGTATATCTGTCCCAGAATCCCTCTATATTTGTCCCAGAGTCCCTGTATATTTGTCAGAGTCCCTGTATATTTGTCAGAGTCCCTGTATATTTGTCAGAGTCCCTGTATATTTGTCCCAGAATCCCAGTATATTTGTCAAAGTCCCAGTATAATAATTGTCCGTGACTCCCTCTATATTTGTCCCAGAATCCCTGTATATTTGTCCCAGAATCCCAGTATATTTGTCAGAGTCCCAGTATAATTGTCCGTGACTCCCTGTATATTTGTCAGAGTCCCTGTATATTTGTCAGAGTCCCTGTATATTTGTCAGAGTCCCTGTATATTTGTCAGAGTCCCTGTATATTTGTCCCAGAGTCCCTGTATATTTGTCCCAGAGTCCCTGTATATTTGTCCCAGAATCCCTGTATATTTGTCCCAGAGTCCCTGTATATTTGTCAGAGTCCCTGTATATTTGTCAGAGTCCCTGTATATGTGTCCCAGAATCCCTGTATATTTTTCCCAGAATCCCTGTATATTTTTCCCAGAATCCCAGTATATTTGTCAGAGTCCCAGTATATTTGTCCCAGAGTCCCTGTATAATTGTGCCAGAATCCCTATATAATTGCCCCAAAGTAACTATATATTTGTCCCAGAGTCCCTGTGTATTTGTCCGAGAGTCCCTGTGTATTTGTCCGAGAGTCCCTGTGTATTTGTCCGAGAGTCCGTGTATTTGTCCGAGAGTCCCTGTGTATTTGTCCGAGAGTCCCTGTGTATTTGTCCGAGAGTCCCTGTGTATTTGTCCGAGAGTCCCTGTGTAATTTTCCCAGAATCCCTGTAAAATTGTCCCAAAGTTCCTGTATATTTGTCCCAGATTCCCTGTGTATTTGTCCCAGAGTCCCAGTATATTTGTCCCAGAGTCCCAGTATATCTGTCCCAGAGTCCCAGTAAATTTGTCCCAGAGTCCCAGTATATTTGTCCCAGAGTCCCAGTATATTTGTCCCAGAGTTCCAGTATATTTGTCCCAGAGTCCCAATATATTTGTCCCAGAGTCCCAGTATATTTGTCCCAGAGTCCCAGTATATTTGTCCCAGAGTCCCAGTATATTTGTCCCAGAGTCCCAGTATATTTGTCCCAGAGTCCCAGTATATTTGTCCCAGAGTCCCAGTATATTTGTCCCAGAGTCCCAGTATATTTGTCCCAGAGTCCCAGTATATTTGTCCCAGAGTCCCAGTATATTTGTCCCAGTATATTTGTCCCAGAGTCCCAGTACATTTGTCCCAGAGTCCCAGTAGATTTGTCCCAGAGTCCTTGTGTATCTGTGTTCTTGTATATTCTTCACTGTCCCTGTATATTTGTCCCTGTATATTTGTCCCTGTATATTTGTCCCTGTGTATTTGTCCCTTTGTATTTGTCTCTTTGTATTTGCCTCTTTGTATTTGTCCCTGTGTATTTGTCCCTGTATATTTCTCCGTTTGTATTTGTCCCTGTGTATTTGTCCCTGTGTATTTGTCTCTTTGTATTTGTCCCTGTATATTTCTCCGTTTGTATTTGTCTCTATGTGTTTGTCCCTGTGTATTCTCCCTTTGTATTTGTCTCTTTTGTATTTGTCCCTTTGTAGTTGTCCCTGTGTATTTGTCCCTTTGTATTTGCCCCTGTATATTTCTCCGTTTGTATTTGTCTCTTTGTATTCGTCCCTGTGTATTGTCCCTTTGTATTTGTCTTTGTATTTGTCTCTTTGTATTTGTCCCTGTGTATTTGTCCCTGTGTATTTGTCCCTGTGTATTTGTCCCTGTGTATTTGTCCCTGTGTATTTCTCCGTTTGTATTTGTCCCTGTGTATTTGTCCCTTTGTATTTGTCTCTTTGTATTTGTCCCTGTATATTTCTCCGTTTGTATTTGTCTCTATATTTGTCCATGTGTATTCTCCCTTTGTATTTGTCCCTTTATTTGTCCCTTCGTAGTTGTCCCTGTGTATTTGTCCCTTTGTATTTGCCCCTGTATATTTCTCCGTTTGTATTTGTCTTTTTATTTGCCCCTGTGTATTCTCCCTTTGCATTTGTTCTTTTGTATTCGTCCCAGTGTTCTTGTATCTATGTCCCGTTGTATTTGTCCTTGTGTGCTTGTATATATGTCCCGTTGTATTTGTCCCTGTGTATTCTCCCTTTGTATTCGTCCCAGTGTTCTTGTATATTTGTCCCGTTGTATTTGTCCTTGTGTGCTTGTATATATGTCCCGTTGTATTTGTCCTTGTGTGCTTGTATATATGTCCCGTTGTATTTGTCCTTGTGTGCTTGTATATATGTCCCGTTGTATTTGTCCCTGTGTATTCTCCCTTTGTATTCGTCCCAGTGTTCTTGTATATTTGTCCCGTTGTATTTGTCCTTGTGTGCTTGTATATTTGTCCCGTTGTATTTGTCCTTGTGTGCTTGTATATATGTCCCGTTGTATTTGTCCTTGTGTGCTTGTATATATGTCCCGTTGTATTTGTCCTTGTGTGCTTGTATATTTGTCCCGTTGTATTTGTCCTTGTGTGCTTGTATATATGTCCCGTTGTATTTGTCCTTGTGTGCTTGTATATTTGTCCCGTTGTATTTGTCCTTGTGTGCTTGTATATTTGTCCCGTTGTATTTGTCCTTGTGTGCTTGTATATATGTCCCGTTGTATTTGTCCCTGTGTATTCTCCCTTTGTATTCGTCCCAGTGTTCTTGTATATTTGTCCGTGTCTCTGTATATTTGTCCGAATAAGGTATAAATACAACTCCTCGAGGTCGCTGCAGGGAACCCTAACCCGGCTCGACCATCGAGAAAAGGCCCCGAAGCTTTGCAAGATCCACGGCATCGATCGGACGCTTCGCGATAATGCAATTATAAACATCAATAGGAAACTAGGGCGGCCATCATTATCTGCAGACAGTGATAAATGAGCGGCTTGGAATAGCGACCCACCTTGGGTGGCGTGGAGAGCGAGGGAGGAGGAGCGGGGAGGGGAGGGGAGCGAGGGAGGAGGGGCGGGGCGTGGAGCAAAGGTGGGCGGGGCGTGGAGCAAAGGTGGGCGGGGCGTGGAGCAAAGGTGGGCGGGGTTAATTGGTGAAGTAGGTTGTGCTGAAAGACCCGCGGTCGAGCTGTTACCGTAAAGCGTAAACGTTCCACGTTTAACCATCGGAAGGTGTCTGTCCATAGACCCGTGTCCGAGTCGAGCGGTCCTCCGTCCACGAACCTGCCCGTGACGACATGTGTAAACGTTTGACGTAACGTTCTCGAGCCGGCTCTGCATTTGTTCGCGTTCAACACTCCGTGGACACGTGTTTGGTGAACTTCACGTTTTAACGGAAATTAGGAATCTTGAGGATAAATGACGTGTAAACGAAGTAATTCGATCGACGATGTCCCTCAACTTTGGATTGGCGTCATTGTCGTTCGTTCGTGCTTTCGTTCGTTCGTTCGTTCGTTCGTTCGTTCGTTCGTTCCTTTTGCGAATTTATCGGTTTATCGGCGAGTAACTTTACGAGCTGTTTTATGAAACGCGTGACGACATAAACTTAATGACGTAATCGAATATATGGTGACCACGTGACAGCAATTAGTGCCACATTCGAGGAGTTTAGTCTTTATGTAAAAGTGTTATATATTCATTGATTAAATGAACAACCACGATGTACAATAATTATTCATCATTAGTAATTGTTTCTCTCCCGATGATTACAAATAATCCGTGAATTGTACAATCAGCACAGTTGTCAAACCAAAATCATATAATAATCATTATATTTACAATATAACGAGGAAAGGAACAACGAATATAAATATATTTATTTATTTTCACCTTTCCCCCCTTTATCAGACTAAAAATGGCGGTTTTATAAAGGTATACATGAGTATGACGTCATGTACAATTGTGATGTCAGACCATATATTATATTATTATTAACAGATTAAATTACTGAATGTTTTTAGACAATTTGTCGAAGAACTTGCACGTTGGTCGTCATAGTTGTTGACACGTCTTCGCTTTAACAGGTCGTCACGTACTCATCGAGTCCTGTTTGTTGAGCATTCTCGGTGTTACGTTTCCGCCAACCTGTGCTGAGTGTGTGTGTGTGTGTGTGTGTGTGTGTGTGTGTGTGTGTGTGTGTGTGTGTGTGTGTGTGTGTGTGTTCGTGTGTGTGTGTGTGTGTGTTTGTGTGTGTTCGTGTGTGTGTGTGTGTGTGTGTGTGTGTGTGTGTTCGTGTGCGTATATGTGTGTGTGTTCGTGTGTGTGGATATGTGTGTGTGTGTGTGCGTGTGTGTGTGTGTGTGTGTGCGTGTGTGTGTGTGTGTGCATATATGTGTGTGTGCGTGTTCGTGTGCGTATATGTGTGTGAGCATGTGTGTGGGTGCGTGTGTGTGTGCGTATATGTGTGTGAGCGTGTGTGTGTGTGTGTGTGCGTGCGTGTGTGTGTGTGTGTGTGTGTGTGTGTGTGTGTGTGTGTGTGTGTGCGTGCGTGTGTGTGTGTGTGTGTGCGTATAAATGTGTGAGCGTGTGCATGTGTGTGCGTGTGTGTGTGTGCGTGTGTATGTTTGTGGGTGTGTGTGGGTGCGTGTGTGTGTGCGTATATGTGTGTGAGCCTGTGCATGTGTGTGCGTGCATGTGTGTGCATGTATGTGTGTGTGTGTGCGCGCGTGTGTATGTGGGTGCGTGTGTGTGCGTATATGTGTGTGAGCGTATGTGTGTGTGCGTGTGTATGTGTGTGGGTGTGTGTGCATATATGTGTGTGTGCGTGGGTGTGTGTGGGTGCGTGCGTGTGCGTGTGTATGTGTGTGGGTGCGTGCGTGTGCGTGCAATTGCACGTTAATACCGAAGTAGTAAACAATTCGCGGCACGTCAGGTGTAATTACCGACATCCTGACCAAGGCACGAGATTTCTACTCTCGAATGTAATTACCTGGTTATTTGGGATCCGCCATTAGACTTAGTGTTGTCACGCGACGCATCGTCGGGGCTAAGTGACACACACGGTCCGTGTTCGGTTCGCAAGGACGTGGTGCTGTGTCCGGAGCGCACGATGGAGGGTCCAATCAGAGGGTCGTTGAGCTAACGGATCGTGCGACGTTTAACGAAACAACGTAATGGAGAAAACGTTTTTTTTTGTGGTCGTCGTGGTGCGATATTCGTCGTTGTCGAACAGCGTCGTCGGTGGAGCAGGTACACGGTAGCTGCAGGTACACGGTGGGTGCAGGTGGCGGAGACCGGGCCGAGGGCGCAGCGAGTGTTTCCGCCTCCGCTCGACCATTCATCACGGGTCCAGCGACATTGGTCGTTGTTTGAGTCGCGGCAGATTTGACATTTTGTTTCTCTTTAGAAATCATTCCATAAGATTCCAGAGAATTACGTGAAAAAGGAAAAACCAGCGAGACTCGAATGGGAGAGAAAGAGGCGAATAATCACCATTACCGACCAACCTTAGTCTTGCAATATTCCTTAAAGGAAAAATATCACAATCGTTGTTGAACTATTATTATTATTATTATTATTATATTTTAATTTATTATTATCACAGTTCCAAGATGCGCTCTTAACGGTTGTTCTCGAGTCCTTTATTTTCTCGTCTTCCCGAAAGCGCTGATTTATTGGGATATTCGGCTCCAGGTGAAGCACAAAATTCCCAAACAATTCGAGCGTCCTTCATTGACGACGCATCCAAAAGGTGAAACACATGAAGTCCCGCACAGTTACCTGGACACAATGGCGACGGGTTTGCAGCACTCGCACGTTCCCCGTGTCGTTTACCTGCTCCATGCCGTGAAGAGCACACGATCGGGAGGTGAACTTTGCACTCTTCCCGAGGCTTTCCCGCTCCCTCCAGGATCCGGGACGATTGCGCTGACATCGGGACGATTGCGCTGACATCTTTTGCTGCGCGTCCTGACGCCCTTTCGACCTCACCGGGGAGACCCTGAAACTTTAACAAGCTCCGGAGGGTCCTCGGAGGACCTTGCACGTGACCATTTGGCAGGGGAAAGGGGGAAAAGAGGAGACGGTGGAGGACCTCGCACGTGACTATTTGGCAGGAAAAAGGGGGAAAGGGGACGGGGAGGACCTCGCACGTGACCATTTGGCAGGGGAAAGGGGGAAAAGAGAGGAGACGGTGGAGGACCTCGCACGTGACTATTTGGCAGGAAAAAGGGGGAAAGGGGACGGGGAGGACCTCGCACGTGACCATTTGGCAGGGGAAAGGGGGAAAAGAGAGGAGACGGTGGAGGACCTCGCACGTGACTATTTGGCAGGAAAAGGGGGGAAAGGGGACGATGGAGGACCTCGCACGTGACTATTTGGCAGGAAAAAGGGGGAAAGGGGACGGTGGAGGACCTCGCACGTGACCATTTGGCAGGGAAAAGAGGGAAAAGAGAGTGGACGGTGGAGGACCTTGCACGTGACCATTTGGCAGGGAAAAGGGGGAAAAGAGAGGGGACGGTGGAGGACCTCGCACGTGACCATTTGGCAGGGAAAAGGGGGAAAGGGGACGGTGGAGGACCTCGCACGTGACCATTTGGCAGGGAAAAGGGGGAGAAGAGAGGGGACGGTGGAGGACCTCGCACGTGACCATTTGGCCGGGAAAAGGGGGAAAAGAGAGTTGACGGTGGAGGACCTCGCACGTGACCATTCGGCAGGAGAAAGGGGACGGTGGAGGACCTCGCACGTGACCATTTGGCAGGAAAAAGGAGGAAAAGAGGGGACGGTGGAGCACGTCGCACGTGATCATTTGGCAGGAAAAAGGGGGAAAACAGAGGAGACGGTGGATGACCTCGCACGTGACCATTTGGCAGGGAAAGGGGGGAAAGAGAGGGGGCGGTGGAGGACCTCGCACGTGACCATTTGGCAGGGAAAAGGGGGAAAAGAGAGGGGACGGTGGAGGACGAATCGCACGTGACCATTTGGCAGGAAAAAGGGGGAAAACAGAGGAGACGGTGGAGGACCTCGCACGTGACCATTTGGCAGGGAAAAGGGGGAAAAGAGAGGGGACGGTGGAGGACGAATCGCACGTGACCATTTGGCAGGAAAAAGGGGGAAAAGAGAGGGGACGTTGGAGGACGAATCGCAACACTCTTCGGTTTCGTCCTTCCTCGGGTCACAGGAAGGTGTGCATGGGGAACAGTTTTGAGCGCACACCTTGTGCCGCAAAGAAAAGGATCGTAATGGAGAAAAAAGGGAAAAGGTGAAACTCTTCCTCTCCAGTCGACAACTGCTCCGACAAGGCTTCATTGTTCGATGTGATAGTAGCAGTATGACGTCATAAATGCCGATGACATCATGATGATGAAAAAGGGAAACGTCATCAATTGTTACCTTTACTAATAATCAGAATAACTGGGAAGAGATGTGAACAGTTTGTAAATCAGTGTGAGTGCGGTGTGTGAATGAGTGTGTCCGTGTGAATGAGTGTCCGTGTGAATGAGCGTGTCCGTGTGAATGAGTGTGTCCGTGTCAATGAGTGTGTCCGTGTGAATGAGCATTTCCGTGTGTGTATGTGTCCGTGCAGGCATGTGAGTGTTGTGTGTCCATGTGTGTGTGTCCATGTGTGACTGTGTCCATGTATGAGTGTGTCCATGTATGAGTGTGTCCATGTATGAGTGTGTCCATGTGTGACTGTGTCCATGTGTGACTGTGTCCATGTGTGACTGTTTCCCATGAGTGAGTGTGTGTCCATGTGTGACTGTCCATGTGTGAGTGTTTCCATCAGTGAGTGTTTCCATGAGTGACTGTGTCCATGTGTGAGTGTATCCATGAGTGAGTGTGTCCATGTGTGAGTGTGTGTCCATGTGTGAGTGTGTGTCCATGTGTGAGTGTGTGTCCATGTGTGAGTGTGTGTCCATGTGTGAGTGTGTGTCCATGTGTGAGTGCGTGTCCATGAGTGAGTGTGTGTCCATGTGTGTGTGTGTCCACGTGTGAGTGTGTGTCCACGTGTGAGTGTGTCCACGTGTGAGTGTGTCCATGTGTGTGTGTCCATGAGTGTCCATGTGTGAGTGTGTCCATGTGTGAGTGTGTCCATGAGTGAGTGTGTGTCCATGTGTGAATGTGTGTCCATGTGTGAGTGTGTGTCCATGTATGAGTTTGTCCATGTGTGTGTGTGTGTGTCCATGTGTGAGTGTGTGTCCATGTGTGAGTGTGAGCACCCGTGTGTGTGTATGTATGTGTCTATGTCCGTGTGAGTGTGTGTTTATGTGTCTATGTCTGCGTGAGTGTGTGTGTATCTATGTCCGTGTGTGTGTGTGTGTGCATCTATGTATTGTGTGGTTTTTTTGTGTGTATCTATGTCCGTTCGAGTGTGTGTGTGTGTGTGTGTGTGTGTGTGTGTGTGTGTGTGTGTGTGTGTGTGTGTCTATGTCTGTGTGTTTTTGTGTATGTATCTATGTCCGTGTGTGTGTGTGTATCTATGTATGTGTGTGTTTTTTTGTGTGTATCTATGTCCGTTCGAGTGTGTGTGTGTGTGTGTGTGTGTCTATGTCTGTGTGTTTTTTTGTGTGTATCTATGTCCGTTTGAGTGTGTGTGTTTATGTGTCTATGTCTGCATGAGTGTGTGTGTATCTATGTCTGTGTGTGTTTATGTGTCTATCTATGTCCGTGTGAGTGTGTGTTTATGTGTCTATGTCTGCGTGAGTGTGTGTGTGTGTGTGTGTGTGTGTGTGTGTGTGTGTGTTTATGTGTCTATCTCTGCGTGAGTGTGTATCTATGTCTGTGTGTGTTTTTGTGTGTATATCTATGTCCGTGTGTGTGTGTGTGTGTGTGTGTATCTGTCTGTGTGTGTGTTTTATGTGTATGTCTATGTCCGTGTGAGTGTATCTATGTCTGTGTGTGTTTTGTGTGTATATCTATGTCCGTGTGTGTGTGTGTGTGTGTTTGTGTGTATATCTAGGTCCGTGTGAGTGTGTGTGTGTATCTATGTCGGTGTGTTTTTTTGTGTGTATCTATGTCTGTGTGTGTGTTTTTTTGTGTGTATCTATGTCCGTGCGAGTGTGTGTGTGTATGTGTGTATCTATGTGTGTGTGTGTGTATCTATGTCGGTGTGTGTTTTTTTGTGTGTATCTATGTCCGTTTAGTGTGTGTTATTTTCATCTCGACAGATACAGGCCAAAGCGTAGAGTCATAAAACAAAATACCTTTATTAAATCATGTTCAATTTACATCGCTGTACATTTCTAAAATGAGGTCCAAGATAATTTAGTACATTTCGTCATCAAAACAAGCTTCAACTTTCGTAGGAAATTGAGCATTATATGTATAAGCAAAATGTGCGGCCTGCAAACAAGTCCAGTCAGCCTCCCGCACCCCCAACCCCCAAATGACAATTAATATACAGGAAGCAGTGAGAGAACGACGCACAATGATTATAACTACGGATGTGGAAGTCGTTAACCGAAAGAGCGCAATGAAATCACCTTTCCCAGGTCGCGGTGCGTTGCGTCTTTGTGACGTCATATCCGCTTGTATCCCCCAGGTCACCAATTGGATTCTCGCGAATGTTCGATACAAACGAGGAAGTTTCTTTCGCTATTTAACATTCCGAGTGTACAGCGGATCGTGGACGCAGGTACAAAACGATCTTTTGTATCAATATCACGGAGAGAGCGCTCATAGGTACACGGAGACACACCAGGTAGTTTAATACCGGTAGAAATTCAA
Source organism: Myxine glutinosa (assembly GCF_964187855.1). Lineage (NCBI taxonomy): Eukaryota > Metazoa > Chordata > Myxini > Myxiniformes > Myxinidae > Myxine > Myxine glutinosa. Next base: position 196,391,148 of record NC_136265.1, on the reverse strand, counting down.
GGGGTCCTCACATCTAACGGTCGCCTCGCATTTGTACACTTTTTTTTTTCCTAGGAAATAATTTAACTACACGACACATCCCTACATAACAGGTTCCAGAAGCATGCTCGTTTATAAACTCCTTTTAACCGTTTAGTTAAACACGCAGGTGCGCTGAGCGGAGCAAGCAGGTGCACCTGTTGCCTCCTTCCGCAGTCCTGCTTGTCCACTGCGTCGGGGTCCGGACACACGACGCTCCTGTTATACAAAAACAAAAACAACAAAACAAAAAAACTTGTCCTGTACCTATAAAAAGAAGAAGATGAAGTCTGTTGGATGACAGGTGCGCTTTTCATTGGTCCTATAATAGAGGAACACGAGGCCACTCGAGGTCATCTCGTACCTCCACCACCTTCAGCAGGTGCATGAACCGATCTTCGTGAACTACCTGGAAGCGATAGGAGTTTCCTATAACGACGACGGTCGTGTCCTTTGGGTCCCTCTGTTTGTACCGTGGTGTGAATCCTCCGTGGGTCTGACGTCATGAAGGCCGATGACGTCATGATAGTGGCTTTGCTTTCAAAATGAGTTGGCTGCGTCGAGCAGCAAGTTTTATAATGAGAAACTCGACTTCTTGCTCCCCGGACGGGCAATGGGGGGCACGAGGTGCGTGACGTCCAGGTGGGCAGGTGTGATGGCATGTTTGGACGTGATGTCGCAGCACCACATCTTCAAACGTGTACGATCCTGGCACGTGACCGAAGACCTACGGACGACAAAGGGGTCGGGGACAAACACAAACATCAAATCCCAAGCTCCAAATTTATTGATATCCGTTGGAGCAGAACGAAACAGGGATCTCAAAAAAATGGAAACGTGTTAGAAAATATTGGAAAACGGATCGTACTTCACATGAAAGAAAAACATTGAGGGATCAAAACAAAATTATGTCTTTCTTATGATGTGGGAATCAAAAGGAGACAAAGGTGTGTGTGCGAAACCTTTTATTTGATTTCCATACAATTCCATACCTTGGGCCAATCACCGCCTAAATTTGCACACGTGCTGAGAGTTCCCAGGTAAAGCAATTTTGTGTGTGTGTGAAAATCATAGACCAAACAACGAAATGAGACCAAACAGAAACTGACCTCAAACAAGGAGATGATACCATTTGGCTCAGTATTGCCGTGTTGCACTCCCGGAGGAATTTTTGCTTCAACTTCAAACTGGAATTGTTCATATCCAACATCGATCTTCTTGATGTTTTACCAAAGTCTGATAACCCGATCTTGATCGTTGACCAAGCGTGTATGTGTGTGATATATATATATATATATACAGTATATATATATATATATATATATATATATATATATATATATATATACAGTTTATATAAATATATATATATTTTTTATAAACAGGATTCAAATTTCTGCGAGGGGCTAAGTGTGGAAAAATTCTGACAATGCGGGGCTCGAACCACAGACCTCCGTTGATAACGCGTCAACAGCCCACTGCGCTATTGAGCCAGCCACAATCTCCTCAGAACTTTTCCACTTAACACTGCGAGGTTTATCATGGCCGATGTCTTACGTGCCTGCTAGGCAGACCCCAAATGTTAGCGTAAGTATATGCATGCGTATGTATGCGTGAAAAAGTAGAAATGCATTGAAGATCATGTGCATATGTATGTACTCGTATATATATGTATGTACTCGTATATATATTGGGGGACTAATACACACAATAAGGATATATATATACAACAATATATATATATATTGTTGTGGATTTGTAATTGTTGTAAATATCACCCTCCATAGTGTAAAGGTCAAACTCCTAGTTAATCCATATACATGCACATAGCAAATCATATATCCTTCTAAATAGTTATCTCCTTATTGTGTGTATTAGTTTAAGGCTCTGTCTTCCATTAATTGACACTGCATTGCATCAAATTCAAATAAGCTAGATTCCCTTTCAATTCCCCATTTGTCAGCAATTGCCAACTGCATTTACCAACTGCATTTGCCTCCATTGAGCACGCGGTCGGTTCGGAGAAGAAAGGCGTGTCTCCGCACCTCATCATAAAGGGGAGGAGTGAGCCAGCCCCGATTAACCAACCAAGTACGTGGGGTTTGGCTTGAGAGGGCGGAGAGGGAACGCTCAGAAAGGTTCGCGAAGGTTCGAGGGTGTGGCCTATATAACCCGTCACGCGAGGCCCCCAAGGCAGGAGATGCGTCAGATGCGTGGACCAAGGAGAAGCGTGAAAGAGCCCATGAGTGGGAGAGAGCACGAACCAAGCGTTCCATGGTGAGGTGCGACCAAAAACGCTGCTTCCACCGAGTCCCTACCGCACGGAGCCCTGACGCGCTGCTGTGAACCAACCTGCCGGTGCCCGGTGTACAGCCAAATACTGGGAGCTGCCGGCTCCTCGCTTCCCGCCGGAGTGGACCTGCTCGCTGTGCCCTGTGATTCCACCTGCTCATCCCGCCAAACCATTCCTGCCATTCCATCCTTTTGTGTACGTGAGTTTGTTTTGTGTGTCTTGTCCCTGGGGTTAAGTAAGACTGTTTAGTATAAGCTAGAAATTGCTCTGTGTCCTTCTGGTCCTTCCATCCTTTCTGTCTTTATTTTCTTATCTTTCCTCCTCCTTGGTTTCTTTTGACTTGTAAATAGTAGTAATAAATCATATTTGTTCTTCCTACTTTTGCCTTCTTTTTCTTCTTCACATCCGTTTCGTCCTTGTCTTTTCCCTCATTGAATACCTGTGGCGCGATTTTGGCCAATGTTTCAGGATCGGGTTTACTCTTTGGTAATGGCTCGAACGTCGTGTTGCTAACACCGCTCGGCAATTATAACATCTAAAACCGGGGTTTGAGCAGGAGTCCCTCCCCTGCTCACGGTCAGGAGTGGCACTTAGGTCCTTGGGACTTTTTGTAGACCAAATACCCTGGCTGCTCCCGACCGGGAGGAGCGTTGGGACCCCCAGGACTCACGTCGGTCAGTCGCGGACAAGGGGATTGATCCCCCCCTTCTTAAGGGGAAAAAGGCCGACGGAGAGATCCGTAACAATATATATTACGGTCATGAATAGTTACGGATTCGTCACTTCCGGTGCTGTGGTTTTCATCCACTTGAAACATTTCTGGTTCTATGTATTATTATTATGATTGTTTGAGGAAAATAGCCATTATTATTGTCAAAAGGTAAAAAGGTTAATGTTAAATGAAACAGGACCCAGATGGAATTAAAGGAAGATGGAAAAGATATATGGAAATGCTGTTGAATGCAGAGAATGAATGGGATGGCAACATAGAGAGTAACCCAGTCTTAGGACCGGCAGAGAAGATAACTGAGAAGGAAGTTGAGGAAGCGATAAAAGCAATGAAGAGTAGAAAAGCGGGAGGGCCGATGGGAGTTGTGGGAGATATGTTGAAGGCAGCAGGAAGTTGGGGTGTGAAGAGAATGACAGAGATCTGCAATCCGGTGGTGAAAGAAGGCCGCATTCCAGTGGATTGGGAACTGAGTACCCTCGTCCCTCTATACAAGGGGAAAGGTGACCCTCTGGGCTGTGGCTCGTATTGAGCGATAAAGTTATTGGAGCATGGAATGAAGGTATTGGAAAGGGTGTTGGAGAAGAGGATGAGGAAGAAAGTGAAGATCGACAAAATGCAGTTTGGATTTATGCCAGGAAGAGGAACGACAGAAGCGTATTTTATTGTAAGGCAGTTGCAGGAGAAGTACATGGAGAAGAGGAAGAAGTTGTTTCTTGGGTTTGTTGATCTGGAGAAAGCATTCGATGGGGTTCCACGCGAAGTAGTGACATGGGCATTGAGGAAGTTAGGAGTGGAGGAATGGTTGATCAGAGTAGTGATGGCAATGTACAAAAGAGCACGCACAGCTGTAAGGACTAAGGACGGGAACAGTGGTGAGTTTGGGGTGAAGGTGGTAGTGCATCAGGGGTCGGTACTAAGTCCACTACTATTTGTAGCTGTGATGGAGGTGCCGGCTCGGAACCTAAAGGAGGGTTTACCGTGGGAGTTGTCGTATGCTGATGATCTGGTGATGATTGCGGAAAGTATGGATGGACTGAAGGAAAAGTTGAACAAGTGGAAGGAATGTATGGAGACAAAAGGTCTGAAGGTGAATATCGGAAAGACGAAGGTGATGGCAAGTGCTAAAGCATGTGATGAGGTGGAAAGAACTGGGAAGTGGCCATGTGCTGTGTGCAGGAAGGGTGTCGGAGTGAACTCCATTCAATGTACAATGTGCGCTGAGTGGGTTCATCAAAAATGTATCGGTTTGAGAGGGTCATTAACCAGTGTGGCAGCTACATTGAAATGTGAGGTGTGCACAGAGGGAGCTGCAGATGGAGGAAATGTTGAGTTGGATCTTGGAGATGGCGTGAAGCTGGAAGGTGTGAAAACATTTTGCTACGTCGGAGACATGCTGAATCGAGAAGGTGGATAAGACTTGACAACGGTTGCTGGAGTGAGATGTGCATGGTAGAAGTTTCGGGAACTGAGTGGCGTGCTGATGAGGAGGGGAGTGTCGTTGAAACTGAAGGGAAAGTTGTATTTTATTTTTTTTGTATACAAGATCGAGGCTCGTGAAAGAGCTAACATTAATCACACAAAAAGTCAAACCGGCACACAAAACACAAAAAATAAGGGGAGCAGCAGACAAGATGGGGAGAGAGGGAAAGAGGAGAGAGGAGAGGAGGAAGGACACAAACACAACATTTGACAGCATGGACAACGGGAGAAATGTGGGAGGAGGAGGGCTTTGGGGTAGGTGGGAGAGGTATAAAACATATGAACACTACAAGGACTTCCAGGAAAGAAATTGGAATAAAAAAAAAGAAAATAAAAAAAAGTGTATCGGTGGTGAATTAGCAGGGGTAGGAAAGATCAAGGTTTTGGATGGGGGAAGATAAGAGATGGTGGTGAACAGCTGTTTTAAAGACCTGGAGAGAGGAGTGGGATTGAAGGGAGTGGGGGAGTTTGTTCCAGAGGCGGGAGAAAAGGGGAATGAAAGAGTGAAGGTGAGCAGAGAGCCTAGATTTTGGCAGTTTAACCATAAGAGGGTTGCAGGCAGATCCTGTGCCACCTGAAGGAATATTGGGGAGACAGAGCACAGAGAGAGCTGGGGGAGCAAGGCCGGAGAGGAGTCGGTAGAAGACAGAAAGACCACAAACCTGCCTGCGGTGAGTGAGTGAAAGGCCCTCGGAGTTAACTTCATCGCAGGAGATTCCAATGATTCTGATAGCTTTGGTTTCAACAGCGTGAAGCCGAGCTAGGTGTGAGGCAGGAGCACCAGCCCAGATCGGGGAACAGTATTCCATTGAGCTGCGGATGAAAGCCTTGTATGTGGTGAGGAGCTCAGGTGTGCCAAGGAAGGACTTCGCACGACGGAGGATGCCCAGTTGGCGACTGGCTTTGGAGGGCAGCTTGGAAATGTGGTTTTCCCAAGAACGATCATGGCAGATAGTGAGACCCAAAAGCTTGAGCGACAGAACTTCTTGGAGAGAATTGTTGAGAAAGTAGATGGGAGGGTTTTCCAGTCGGTCCTTTCGGAGAGACATTGTAAGAATGTGTGATTTGTCAGGATTGAAAGACATGTTCCACTTGTTTGACCAGTCTGTGATTTTTTCCAGGTCTGCAGAGAGTGAGGAGGCTGCAGACTGCCGATCTGAGGGATGAGGAATGGAGCGGCAGATAGTGGAGTCATCAGCAAAGAGATAGAGAGGATTTTCCAGAGAGTCTGAGAGATCATTGATGAACACCAGAAATAGCACAGGGCCCAGAACACTACCTTGGGGAACTCCAGCCAGAACAGGCAGGGGAGATGAGAGAAATCCATTCAGGGCCACACGTTGCCTTCGACCAGAGAGGAAGTCTGCAAGCCATGAGTGGAGATTTCCATGGATACCATAGGAGTAGAGTTTGGTGAGCAGAGCTCGATGCCAGACTGTATCAAAGGCATGTGATATGTCAAGTGAGACAGCTCTGATTTCCTGTTTGGCATTGAGGACTTCCATCCATTGTTGAGACAGCAGAAGCAACATGTCCAGAGTAGAATGACCTGGTCTGAATCCAAATTGATGATCAGAGATCAAGCCGTTGGAGAAGAGGAAGGATTTGATATCCGAAGCAATGATGGATTCCATGACTTTGCTGATAATTGGAAGCAGGCTGATTGGTCTGTCGTTGCAAGGATCTGTTTTTGCACCTTTTTGTGTAAAGCGGCAATGTTAGCTGATTTCCAAGATGCTGGCAGATGACCTTTAGCAAAAGAGAGGGTGAAAAGAACAGAGAGAGGGTGAGAAAGAGCGGCAGAGCAGGATTTTAGGACCCGTGGGCTGATGCCGTCTGGTCCAGTTGCAGAATCAGAGTCGAGGTTTCACAGAAACTTCTCCACCTTGTCAGGAGAGAAGGATACAGAGTCCAGGAGCAGTTGGGTTCGACTGGGAAAGGTGGGAACAGAGAGAGATGGGTTTGGGACACAAGATTTTGAGGCAAACATAGAGTTGAGGCATTCGGCTTTGTCACGTGCGGTGTCAACTGTGTAGCCATTTGAGGTAAGGGAGGGGATGGAAGGGAAACAAACACCAGAAACGGATTTGACCAGATGCCACCAGGATTTGGAGGAAGGAGACAGGTTTGAGAGTTCAATCTTGAGTGTGGAGAGATAGTGCTTCCTGGCACTCCTGAGGCTAGACACACACTTGTTCCGAGCTTGGTGGAAGGAACTGAGATTGCCTTCAGTTGGATTTGCCTTCCAAGAGGCAAAGGCAAGTTGTTTCAGGGCAAGTGCCTCACCACAAGATTCAGTGTACCATGGATGGGAGGAAGGGTAAGACAACTGAAGACGAGATGGGATAAATCTGTGCATGAGAGAGAGCAGTTTGCTTTGGAAGAATTCCCAGGAAGAATTGATGTCAGAGGCATTAGAGATGGGAGACCAGTCCAGTTGATTGATGGCTGCTTGCAGACCGTGCCAGTCGGCCTGAGTGAAATGCCAGACTCGTCGGCGCTGAGGAGGCTCTCTGAGAATGGCCAGTGAGATGTCCACTTTAACAAGCACATGATCAGAAGAACCGATTGGAGCAGAAGAAGAGCAGCAGACATTTGCAGGGAAGTTAGTCATAACCAAGTCCAGAAGAGAAGATACTCCATTGACTGAGATCCGGGTTGGGAAATTGACAGATTGTGTCAGTCCCAATGAGTCGCAGAAGTCCTTTGCTGAGGTGCCATGGCTGGTGAGAGATGAACCCACACCCTGCCAGCTGGCATGATGACAGTTAAAGTCGCCACATATGAGGAAGAGAGAGTTTTGATGAGTTGATAGAAGTTGGTCCATGTTGTCCGACAGCAAAATGTAACTGGAGTCATCACTGTTTGGAGGACGGTGCAGAACACATATGAACAAAAGGTGGGAGCGGAGAGGAAGCCATAGCCAGAGGTACTCCTGGGGGTGGGGTGGAGAGAGCGCAGTGCAAGGAGAGTGAGGAAGAGAGTTTTTGATAAAGATAGCCACCCCACCACCAGGACGAGGCTCAGGTCTATCATACCGGAGGAGGGAGTAACCAGGAAGAGATATTAAGGAATCAGAGACATCTTGAAGGAGGAAAGTTTCTGTTAAGCAGATCAAGTCTGGATTGTCAGAAGCAACCTGAATGGAGAGATCAATCAGGTTTGAGCGAAGGCCCCGGATGTTTGAGGTCCATACCATTAATGAGGAGAGAGGGGGAGCATCGGGTGCAGGACACGGGAGGGGAGGGGTAGGGTCAGATGAAGGATGAGAGGGGGAGGTAGGAAGAGCAGTTGATCGTGTAGCAGAGATTACAGAAGAGTTACAAGAAAGGGAAGGATGAGGAGGACGAAAGGTTTGATGGTGATGGGATGAGGCACAGTGAGGGGTTGTTTGAGGGGGGGGGGGGGGCAGAGGAAGGTCGAAGGTTCGGGGAGGTGGAGGTATGAGATTGAAGGGAGACGAAGTGGGGAGGAGGCAGCTTTGAGAAGGAGGTGGGAGGAGGGAGAATTTGGGAGGGATGGTTGGGGGGTAGATTTGAAGTGGAGGGGTTGGGGGGTAGATTTGAAGGGGAGGGGTTGGGGGGGAGTTTTGAAGGGGAGGGGCAAGGGGGGAGTTTAGTAGGGGAAAGGCAAGGGGTGAGTTTAGGAGGAGAGGGGCAAGGGGGGAGTTTAGGAGGGGAGTGGCAAGGGGGGAGATTTGGAGGGGAGGGGCAAGGGGGGATTTGGAGGGGAGGGGCAAGGGGGGAGTTTAGGAGGGGAGGGGCAAGGAGGGAGTTTAGGAGGGGAGGGGCAAGGGGGGAGATTTGGAGGGGAGGAGCAAGGGGGAGATTTGGAGGGGAGGGGCAAGGAGGACGTTTAGAAAGTGGATGATTAATGAAAGATGAACATTTATAACAAATTGGGTTTGTTGTGATTTTCAAGTTAGCGATCCGTTTCAGAACGATGGAGGAGGGGTGGAATGAATGAGAATTTAGAGCATGTAGTGAGAAAGAATTATAAGAGATTGAATATTTGTTTGAAATGGAATGAGTTGAAGAGGAAATTGAAAGGAGCCTTTTAAATTGGAAGAAAAACAGCGTGTTGTAATAAACCACTGAATAAAACACTGAAGGGGAAAGTTTAAACATATTTAACCAGAACCGTGAAGAACAATCTTATATTCACAAAAATACCAACGGGGAGAGGGAGCCGAGAGGGACACCACGAGTCACTTGAACAGGGCAGAAGGTGGAAGGCAAGGGGATAATGGGGGCGGGGCGGGACAGCGCACATGGACAGAGGCGCACGTTGGAACAAAAGCACACGAGGAGAAAGGGAAATGTTTTTTGTTTTTTTGTTTTGGGGAGGGGGGGGTGTGGGGGGGGGGTTATAACGTCAGACAAAGAGTCGATGTTTGGTGAAGTTTGGGGGAGAAGGGAAAATCAAAAAACCTGGCAAAACAGCGAAAGAAGGAACAACCTTCGACGGGGGAAGCCTGAGGCTGCAAGGCCACGCTCGCGCGACACGGCAAACAAACGATTAATTTATGAAAGATAAACACCGAGAAACTTCCAAGGGGCACACTATAAGTTCACACGCCGAACGATAAATACAGTTTCGACAAAATACAATTGTGAACAGACTTAACTTTGAAACATGGAAACTTTGAAACTTTGAAAATGGGGCGGGACAGCGCACATGCACAGAGGCGCAGAGGCGCACGATGGAACAAAAGCACACGAGGAGAAAGGGAAATGAGAGGTTTTAAAAAAGGTTTTTTGGGGTGGGGGGGGGGGGGGGGGGGGTGAGGGGGGTGAGGGGGGGGTTACAACGTTAGACAAAGAGTAGATGTTTTGTGAAGTTTGGGGGAGAAGGTAAAATCAAAAAACCTAGCAAAACAGCGAAGGAAGGAACAACCTTCGACAGGGGAAGCCTGAGGCTGCAAGGCCTTGCTCGCGACGCGGCAAACAAACGATTAATTTATGAAAGATAAACACCGAGAAACTTCCAAGGTGCACACTATACGTTTACACACCGAAAGATAAATACAGTTTCCAACTGCTGCTGCATGCTGCATGTGTGAGAAGTGTTATGATTTATGGGAGCGAGACATGGGCATTTAACGTAGAGCAGCAACGAAGGCTGGAAAGGGTGGAAATGCGAATGGTTCGGTGGATGTGTGGAGTATCGTTGAGAGAGAGAGGAAGACAAATGATGAATTGCGAAAGATGATGGGAATAGAGCCTGTGATGGATGCTGTGAAGAGGAACAGGTTGAGATGGTTTGGTCATGTGTTGAGGAAGGATGAAGTGACTGGTTGAGAAGAGTGATGGAAATGAATGTAGAAAGAAGTAGAGGACGGGGAAGACAGAGAAAGACTTGGCTAAAGATGGTGGAAGAAGAAATGCGGGCAAGGGGGTTAACAAGGGGAGATGTAGAAAAATAGGGCAAAATGGAGAAGATTGTCATGGGGACCGCAAGGCTAACCCCCGCTCTAGCAGGGAAAATAGCCTTAAAATGCATGTTGTTGTTGTTGGTGTTTGTATATGTATATATGTATATACTCATATGTATATGTATATATGTATATACTCATATGTATATGTATATATGTACATACTCGTATGTATATGTATATATGTATATACTCGTATGTATATGTATATATGTATATACTCGTATGTATATGTATATATGTATATACTCATATGTATATGTATATATGTATATACTCGTATGTATATGTGTATATGTATATACTCATATGTATATGTATATATGTATATACTCATATGTATATGTATATATGTATATACTCATATGTATATGTATATATGTATATACTCGTATATATATGTATATATGTATATACTCGTTTGTATATGTATATATGTATATACTCATATGTATATGTATATATGTATATACTCGTATGTATATGTGTATATGTATATACTCGTATGTATATGTATATATGTATATACTCGTATGTATATGTATATATATGTATATACTCGTATGTATATGTGTATATATATATACTCGTATGTATATGTATATATGTATATACTCGTATGTATATGTACTCGTATATATGTATATACTCGTATGTATATGTACTCGTATATATGTATATACTCGTATGTATATGTAAATATGTATATACTCGTATGTATATGTATATCTGTATATACTCATATATATATATATATGTGTATATGTATATACTCATATGTATATGTAAATATATATATACTAGCTTGGCTTGGCTCGCTATGCATCGATACAGAGGAACGGGCTTGTTTTAGCTGAGGATAATGACTGTACCTGAGTTGCTGTGTTGTCATTATTTACACCAATCATAATACAAACAATTATGTTGCACAAATTTATTTGTCGTGTTTGTGATATTACATTTTATAAGCAATTTAGGTTGAAGATTTAGGTTGAAAAAATAAAGAACAAGTACACATACATTCAAAGTACACCGCCCCCATGCCAAATAATTAAATATCCTACAGCGCGGCATTAACGGGGCGCCTCTGGCGCCCGGCAATACCGCAGTGCAGCTCATCGAGGCTGCTTTGGGAGGGAGAGGTGTACGCTAATTCATTGATTAATTGTATAATTAAAATCAATAAAAGATTATCACAAATTATTTTCTTAATCAATTGGCTAAGAGCATAACTAAACCACTCATGCTTCATCCGAAGATGTATCTTTTAGAAATTTAATTAAATAAGTCATTAATAAAAAATTAAATAATTAATTGATTCACCAATAAATAATTAATCGATTAAATGATTAATCAATAAATCAAAAATATCCTTGATAGCCACATCACTTGGTCACTGTCATGTCCAAATATTAGCTTCCCAGCTCTAAAGGTGCCTGAGATATTGGCCAAATAAGAAAGAAAATAAATAAATGATTAATTACGAAAATAAATAAATAATAATCATAAAAATTTTTTAATTATGAATCAATTCGGTCAGAGAACACATAAACCACCACCATTTCATCAGAATCTGTAACTGAATTTTTTTTTTTTTTTTAGTAATTAATCGAATAATTAAATAATTAATCGATTAATTGATTAATTGATTAATCAATAAATCAAAAATATCCTTGATAGCCACATCACTTGGTCACTCATGTCCAAATATTAGCTTCCGAGCTCAAAAGGTGCCTGAGATATTGGCCAAATGAGAAAGAAAATAAATAAATGATTAATTACGAAAATAAATAAATAATAATCATAAAAATTTTTTAATTATGAATCAATTCGGTCAGAGAACACATAAACCACCACCATTTCATCAGAATCTGTAACTTAAAAAAAAAAAATTATTTAGTCATTAATCGAATAATTAAATAATTCATCGATTAATTGATTGATTAATTAATAAATCAAAAATAGCCTTTGCAGCCAAATCACCTGGTCATTGGCATGTCCAAATATCAGCTTCCTAACTCAAAAGGTGCCTGAGTTAATGGTCAGAAGAGAAAGGAAATTTAATTAATTAAATAAGTACTTAATTAATCACGAATAATTAAATAACTCCTCAATTAATTGATTAATCAAAAAACAAAAAAAAAGGTTTTGACAAAGGACTTGCTCACTACTGTGCCGAAATTTCAGCGTCCAAGCTCAAAGGATGGCTGAGATATCGTCCGGACAAACAAACAAGAAAACAAGAAAACAAGAAAGCAAGAAAGAAAACAACCAGAGTGAAAACTGAGTACTCCCTTTCAGCGTGCGTCACTGCCGAGCCCCCTTCGGTGCCCAGCAATGACGATTTGCAATGCCTGGAGATGGCATAGGAGATGCGGTGTACAAAAATTCAAAAGAGAATCCCTCAGCACATACATACGGGAGGAGTAGGTGCAGACGTAATTTGCGATGATTACACCTCACCACCACGTAATTAAAAACACCTCACCACCACGTGATTAAAAACACCTCACCACCACATAATTAAAAACACCTCACCACTACATAATTAAAAACACCTCGCCACCACGTAATTAAAAACACCTCACCACCACGTGATTAAAAACAACTCACCACCACATAATTTTAAAAACTTCACCACCACGTAATTAAAACACCTCACCACCACGTGATTAAAAACACCTCACCACCACGTAATTAAAAACACC
>NC_136265.1:196345986-196373486 GCF_964187855.1 Myxine glutinosa | reverse complement strand
ATTTTTCAAAATCCCATCACCCCAAAATCCCATTTCCCATCACCCCTCCCCTCTAAATCTACCCCCTTGCCCATCCCCTCCAAATCATCCCCATCACCCATCTCTTTCAAATCTTCCCCCTTGTCCCTCCCCTCAAAATCTTCCCAATCACCCATTCCTTTCAAATCTCCCCCCACACCCCTCCGCTCCGAGACTCTCCCTCGCTCCTCCCCTCCTAGACTCCCCTCTCACCCCTCCCCCTCAAAGCGTCTCCTCAAAGCGTCCTCCCCGCTTCTTCCCCCTTCCAACTTTCACCTTCATCTCCCTCAACCTTCTGCCTCGCTCTTCCCCCTCGTCAAATAACACCTCACTGCACCTCTCCCAATCACCATCAAACCTTTTGTCTGCCCCATTCTTCCCTTTCTCCAAGCTATTCTGTAATCTCCGACACACCTTCAACAGCTCTCCCTACCTCTTCCTCCTCTTCCACATCTTACCCTACCGCCCCCCCCCCCCTGTTCTGTATCCGATGCTCCCCCTTCCTCTTCCTTAACAGTATGGACCTCAAACATCCGGGGCCTTCGCTCAAACTTGTATGATCTCTCCATACAGGTTGCTTCTGACAAACCAGATGTGATCTGCTTAACAGAAACTTTCCTCCTTCATGATGTCTCTGATTCCTTGGTATCTCTCCCAGGTTACTCCCTCCTCCGGTATGATAGACCTGAGCCTCGTCCTGGAGGTGGGGTTGCTATCTTTATAAAAAACTCTCTTCCTCACTCGCCCTGCACTGCCCTCTCTCCACCTCACCCCCAGGAATACCTTTGGCTACGGCTTCCCCTTCGCTCCCACCTTTTGTTCATATGTGTGTTGTACCGTCCACCAAACAGTGATGACTCCATCTACATCTCGCTGTCTGAGAATATGGACCAACTTCTATCTACCCATCCCAACTCTCTCTTCCTCATATGTGGTGATGTGGTGATTTTCTGTGGTGATGTGGTGATTTCACCATATGTGGTGATGTGGTGATTTCACCATATGTGGTGATGTGGTCATATGTGGTGATTTCAACTGTCACTATGCCAGTTGGCTGGGTGTGGGTACCGCTCTCACCAGCCATGGCTCTTCAGCAAAGGACTTCTGTGACTCACTGGGACTGACACAATCTGTCAATTTCCCGACCCGGATTTCAGTCAACGGAGCATCTTCTCTTCTGGACTTGGTTATGACTAACTTCCCTGAAAATGTCTGCTGCTCTTCTTCTGCTCCAATCGGCTCTTCTGATCATGTGCTTGTTAAAGTGGACATCTCTCTGACCATTCTCAGAGAGCCTCCTCAGCGTCGACGAGTCTGGCATTTCACTCAGGCCAACTGGCACGGTCTTCAAGCAGCCATCAATCATCTGGACTGGTCTCCCATCTCTACTGCCTCTGACATAAATTCTTCCTGGGAATTCTTCCAAAGCAAACTGCTCTCTCTCATGCACAGATTTATCCCATCTCGTCTTCTGTTGTCTTACACTTCCTCCCGTCCATGGTACACGGAATCTTGTGGTGAGGCTATTGCCCAGAAACAACTTGCTTTCGTCTCCTGGAAAGCAAATCCAACGGAAGGAAATCTCATTTCCTTTCACAAAGCCCGAAACAAGTGTGTGTCCACCCTCAGGAGAGCCAGGAAACAATATCTCTCCGTTCTCAGGACCGAACTCTCTTATCTGTCTCCCTCTTCCAAATCCTGGTGGCGTCTGGTCAAATCTGTTTCTGGTGTTTGTTCCCCCTCCATCCCCTCCCTCACCTCAAATGGCCACACGGCTGACTCCGCGCGTGAAAAAGCTGAATGCCTCAACTCTGTGTTTGCCTCTAAATCTTCTGTCCCAAACCCATCCCTCTCTGTACCCACCGTACCCAGTCGTACCCAGCTGCTCCTGGACTCTGTGTCCTTTCCTCCTGACAAGGTGGAAAAGTTTCTGTCAACCCTCGACTCGGATTCTGCAACTGGACCTGACGGCATCAGCCCACGGGTCCTAAAATCCTGTTCTTCCGCTCTTTCACTCCCTCTCTCTGTTCTCTTCACCCTCTCTTTTGCTCAAGGTCATCTTCCATCTGCTTGGAAATCTGCCAACATCACCGCTTTGCACAAAAAAGGTGCAAAAACAGATCCCAGCAACTACAGACCAATCAGCCTTCTCCCAATTATCAGCAAAGTCATGGAATCCATCATTGCTTCAGATATGAAATCTTTCCTCTTCTCCAATGGCTTGATCTCTGATCATCAATTTGGTTTCAGACCTGGACACTCTACTCTGGACATGCTGCTTCTGCTTTCTCAACAATGGATGGAGGTCCTCAATGCCAAACAGGAAATTAGAGCAGTCTCCCTTGACATATCACGTGCCTTCGATACGGTCTGGCACCCCGCTCTGCTCACCAAACTCTCCTCTTTTGGTATCAATGGAAATCTCCACACATGGCTGGCGGACTTCCTCTCTCGTCGTAGTCAACGTGTGGCCCTGAATGGGTTTCTCTCATCTCCTCTTCCTGTTCAGGCTGGAGTTCCACAAGGCAGTGTTCTGGGCCCTGTGCTTTTTCTGGTCTTCATCAATGATCTCTCTGACTCTCTTGAAATGCCTCTGTATCTCTTTGCTGATGACTCTACTCTCTGCCGCTCCATTCTTCATCCCTCAGATCGGCAGTCTGCTGCCTCCTCACTCTCTGCAGACCTGGACAAAATCACAGACTGGGCAAACAAGTGGAACATGTCTTTCAATTTCTGACTTTCAATCCTGACAGTCTTTCAATCCTCTCTTTCAGTTTCAGTCTCAATTTCAATTCAGTCTTTCAATCAATGAAAGACAAAGTCTTGCAATCCTGACAAATCTCACACTCTTACGATGTCTCTCCGAAAAGACCGACTGGACAACCCTCCCATCCACTTTCTGAATAATCCTCTCCAAGAAGTTCTGTCACTCAAGCTTTTGGGTCTCACTATCTGCCATGATCTTTCCTGGGAAAACCACATTTCAAATCTGGCCTCCAAAGCCAGTCGCCGACTGGGCATCCTCCGTCGTGCAAAGTCCTTCCTTGGCACACCTGAGCTCCTCACCACATACAAGGCTTTCATCCGCAGCTCAATGGAATACTGCTCTCCCCTCTGGGCTGGTGCTCCTGCCTCACACCTAGCTCGTCTTCACGCTGTTGAAACCAAAGCATTCAGAATCATTGGAATTTCCCGCGATGAAGCTAACTCCAAGGGCCTCTCTCACTCACTGACTCACTGACTCACTCTCACTCACTCACCGCAGGCAGGTTGGTGGTCTTTCCATCTTCTACCGACTCCTCTCTGGCCTTGCCCCCCCAGCTCTCTCTGGGCTCTGTCCGCAAATATTCCTACAGGTCGCACAAGATCTGCCTGCAACCCTCTTATGGTCAAACTGCCAAAATCAAGACTCTCTGCTCACCGTCACTCCTTCATTCCTCTCTTCTCCCGCCTCTGGAACAAACTCCCTCACTCTCTTCAATCCCACTCCACCCTCCAGGTCTTTAAAACTGCTGTTCACCACCATCTCTTATCTTCCCCCATCCAAAACCTTGATCTTTTCTACCCCCGCTAATTTCACCCCAATTCCACTTTTTTGAAATACCAACTTCTGTCCTGGAAGTCCTTGGTGTCCTTGTGTTTTATACTTCTCCCTCCACCCCCCCCCCTTCCCACGCCTCCTCCCCCCAAGCCCTCTCCCTTCCACACATCTCCCTGCTCTCAAATGTTGTGTTTGTGTGCTTCCCCTTCTCTCCCCATCTTGTTTTCCGCTCCCTCTTTTTGCGTGTTTTGTTTGTCTGGTTGATTTGTTTGTGAAGTAAATGTTAGCTCTTTCACGAGCCTCGATTCAGTATACAAAAAAAAAAAAAAGGCGAAGAAGGTGAGGGACTGAGTAAGCGAAGGGTGAGCTTAAGCGAGAGAAGAGAAGCTTCTCTTGAAGTCCAACTCCAACTGCTACTGGCACTCTCGATGGTTTTCTACAGAGGCCCCGCCCTTCTGTATGACTGTTCCTCTGGCCTACCCTCAGTATGTGGTGGGCCTTCATTGGCCACTGATTCTGCTGGGCAATGCCATGTGTTATGTTGTCTCACCCCTCTCCAAGGCTCTACAGCCAACTATGCTGCCATGGCTTGCAGTCCACTAGCCAAACAGTTAATGCAATGTCCTTTTAAAGTGCATAGCGCTTTCATTGTGCCTTTTTGTGGTGAAAAGTCCTCACCCGCTCCGCTTGCCAATAGGAGGTTTCTACACATAAAATCATATCTCGAGCTATCTTCTTCTTGTCCGATTTCCTTCATAAGGGGTGAGGTTCAATGGCACCAAGCTCCTGCCCTGCCGACGATATTCCTCCACCAACTATTTCCACACTACAACCACCCCCACCTTACTGATTGGCCTCCACCTGTGTTGAATTGTAGTGATTCTGTTTGTTTCAGAATAAAACCCGATTTCCTGTTGGTTTCCTCTGCTGGGCAGTGCATTTCACAGCAAAGACTCAACCATGAGCACCAATGAGCTTTCAAAAGATCTCCAGGATAAAGTTGTGGAAAGGCACAGATCAGGGGATGGGTATAAAAATATTTCATAGGCCTTGAAGATACAGTCAAGATAATCATTCAGAAGTGGAAGGCATATGGTATCACCAAAACCCTGCCGAGATCAGGCCATTCTTCCAAACTGGATGAGCAAGCAAGGAGGAGACTGATCAGAGAGGCTACCAAGAGGGGAATGGCAACTTTGAAAGAGCTACAGGCCTTTATGCTAAAGACTGGTCACTGTGTGCATGTGACAACAATTGTACGGTCGCGTGTTAGAAGGAAGCACTTACTCAAAAAGGCCCACCTTGAGTCCAATTTGAGGTATGGAAAAAAACCACTCCAGAGATTCTGAAGCCATGTGGCAAAACGTTTTGTGGTCTGACAAAACCAAGATGGAATTTTTTGGCCTAAATTACAAAACGTTATGTTTGGCGCAGACCCAACACAGCATATCACCTGAAGAACACCATCCCTACTGTGAAGCATGGTGGTGGCAGCATCATGTTATGGGGATGTTTCTCATCAGCAGGGACTGGGGCACCCGTCTGGATAGAAGGGAAAATGGATGGAGCAAAATACAGAAAAATCCCAGAGGAAAACCTGCTGCCCTCTGCAAGAAAGCTGAAATTGGGACGGAAGTTCACCTTTCAGCATGACAACGACCCGAAGCATACAGCCAAAGCTACACTGGAGTGGCTGAGGAACAAAAAGATAAATGTCCGTGAGCGGCTGAGTCAAAGCCCCGACCTAAATCCAATTGAAAATCTGTGGCATGGCTTGAAGATTGCTGTCTATCAACACTCCCCATGCAACTTGACTGAGCATGAACAGTTTTGTACAGAAAAATGGGGAAATATTGTCCAATCAAGATGTGCAAAGTTGGTAGAGACCTATCCCAACAGACACAGTTGTAATTGCTGTCAAAGGTGCTTCCACCAAGTATTAACTCAGAGGGGTAGGACACTTATCCAACCAAGATATTCTAGTTAATCCGTCACCTGCACAACAAGAGACGGGGTTTTGTAATCACCTGTTTGTGCCTGTCTGTCAGTGTGTGTCTTTATGGGCCGCATTTTTTTTTTTTTAACCATTTGAGCTATTGTCATAAAAATTTTCACCAAAGCTTTATTATGATAACTAGCAACGGTACCCGCCCTATGGGCGGGCCTTCAATTGGGAGGCCCAAATGAAAAGTCAAAATATCAGAAATTGAAGGATTTTATTTTATTTTAAACGATTCATATAAACATCTGTTGAATCATATCACACGAAATCATCAAAATCTAAACAGTACATGGCGCCCATTTTGAAAAAAGATTGAATTCTGCAAAACGGAAGTGGCCGCTACACATCTTTCTCAGTCGCACGTTTATGTGTGAAGAGTGTATCCCGAATCTGTAACACGGAAGCGGCCGCTACACCTGTTTCTCAGTCGCTTTGCACACGCTGCCATGTTACTTCGGAGCCGCACGTTTATATAGGAAGAGCTCGTCAGGAGTCGATCTACTCTCTCCTGGTACGTAGAATAAACAGTATTTGTAGAATTTCAACAAAAGCCACATCACTGTTCATATCGGTAAATATTATTCCATCACTATTACATCACATTACATCACACATTACATCACATTACATCACTTTACATCACTTTGTTGAAATACCAACTTCTTTCTTGGAAGTCCTTGGTGTCCTTGTGTTTATACTTCCCCCACCCCCCCCCTTCCCACGCCGCCTCCCCCCAAGCCCTCCCCCTCCCACACATTCCCGATGTCCCTCTCAAATGTTGTGTTTATGTGCTTCCCCTTCTCTCCCCATCTTGTCTACCACTCCCCCTTTTTATATACTTTGTTTGTTTGTCTGTTTGATTTGTTTGTGTGATAAATGTTAGCTCTTTCACAAGCCTCGATTCTGTATACAAAAAAAATAATAATAATAATTTAAAAATCGTGTTTGGAAAAACTGGAAAATTGGAAAAACAATATAGCCTATTTTACTCCCAGGGGTCCCAGGAACACCCACCCAAAATATCGTTGCGATCGGTTGAGCCGTTTTTGCGGTACCTTCGAACGGACGGACGGACATTTAGTGAATTATTGTAAGATACGGAAGGGAAATTAATAATTTTGTCAAAAGGTCAGTGTTGAGATAAAATCATAAATTTTCATCCAGTTGACCTTAAGTTTTAAGAATTTGCATATTGGATCACAGAATTGGCTCACCAATCAAAAGCTAGAAACGGGTTGGGTTTTTGAAATCAAAAGCTAGAAACGGGTTGGGTTTTTTAAATCAAAAGGTCAAAGGTCAAGATTGCCTAAAATTGTCAATTTTCGACAAATTGACCTGAAAATATAAAAATTTGCATATTGGGTCACAAAATTGGTTCACCAATCAAAGGCTAGAACCTGATTTTTTTTTTTTTTAGATCTAAAGCTCAAAGGTTAAGGCTGCATAAAATAATGAATTTTCATTTTGTGTTTTAATTTTACTGTTTTCCTTATTCTGAGCTAACAGAAGAAGAAGAAGAAGAAGAAGAAGAAGAGGAAGAAGAAGTCTGAATACAAATGGACGGGCTTTGCATTTTCAGATGCTTTGTAGTTTTGTATTTTGAATTAATTTTCGGAAATTTGTAGAATTTGTTTTTCACTTCTAAGTTATGGGTTACGATGTGTAAATAAAGGCGGAAAACGACTGATTGAATGCAATTTAATTCCAGGCTACAAGGCAACAAAAGGTGAAAATTTTGAAAGGGGGTGAAGACTTTTTATAAGCACTGTATCCAAACACACATATACATACACACACGTGTACATGGCTTGTACGTGTGTCTCAGACTATACTGTGTATATCTCGTTCCTATAATTTTCTTAACTATCCTCATGTACAAGGTCGTATAGGTGTTTCGCCATGAGAAACATGAATCCTTTTTTGTAGTTTTGGAAACAAGAGGCAGCATGTGACGAATGATTCAGGTGCCGAGAATGCGCAGCAATGATCGAGATTGGAATTTTCACAAAACCGCTCCATTGCTGTGATTTCCATGTCTGAGCTTTTCCAGAGATGTCTGGGTAACAACATTCGGCCGGGGGAGGGAGTGGGGGAGGTAGGGGGCACCCCGATTCGGCGTCTTTATTATTCCAGCACACACTTTCTGCTTTCATGTATGAGTGGAAGGAACAGTGAGCTGGAAAATAAAATAAGTAGAATAAAAACCTCCATGAATGACATTCCACGCGACCCTGCTTGGCGGCTCGTCCTGCACGTTACTCATCTGATGCAATGCAATCTAACGTGAAGCCCTCTGGGAGAACCAGCGAGGTGAGGGAGCACGTGGGCAGGAGTAGGACCTCAACCACTCCCCCCTCTTTTACCACCAATCCAATAAAGTGATAATTATGTTTGAGCTCCTTCTGATTTCAAATGACTGCGCAAAAGCGTTAAGGTCTTATACTCGGTGCGTTAATCAAAATGATCTACCGACTACTCGTCTTGTACTCGGTGTGGCAAAGAAAAGTTTTTTAACGAGATACGTAAGATAGTCCAATATATCGATGAAACGAGATACCGACAGTATTCTGATATACCTACAAAATGTTTAGATTTACCTACCTACAAAACGACATACCTGCCACAGTCTAAAACACCCACAAAATGACACACCTACAATTTTCCAAAGTATGGCAACGTCTTATTTTCCTTCAACCTATACAACAACAACAACAACAACAACATGCATTTTAAAAGGCCATTTTCCCTGCTAGAGCGGGGGTTAGCCTTGCGGTCCCCATGACAATCTTCTCCATTTTGCCCTATTTTCTGCATCTCTCCTTGTTAACCCCCTTGCCAGCATTTCTTCTTCCACCATCTTTAGCCAAGTCTTTCTCGGTCTTCCCCGTCTTCTACTTCCTTCTACATTCATTTCCATCACTCTTCTCAACCAGTCACTTTCATCCTTCCTCAACACATGACCAAACCATCTCAACCTGTTCCTCTTCACAGCATCATCACAGGCTCTATTCCCATCATCTTTCGCAATTCATCATTTGTCTTCCTCTCTCTCAACCGATACTCCGCACATCCGTCGAACCATTCGCATTTCCACCCTTTCCAACCTTCGTTGCTGCTCTACGTTCATTACCCATGTCTCGCTCCCATAAATCATAACACTTCTCACAACATGCAGCATACACCTTTCCCTTCAGCTTCAACGACACTCCCCTCATCATCAGCACGCCACTCAATTCCCGAAACTTTCTTCCATGCACATCTCACTCGAGCAACCGTTGCCGAGTCTGATCCACCTTCTCCATCAGCATGTCTCCGAGGTAGCAAAATGTTTTCCACACCTTCCAGCTTCACACCGTCTCCAAGATCCAACTCAACATTTCCTCCATCTGCAGCTCCCTCTGTTGCACACCTTACATTTGAATGTAGCTGCCACACTGGTTAATGACCCTCTCAGACCACTACATTTTTGATGAAGCCCACTCAGCGCACATTGTACACTGAATGGAGTTCAACTCCGACACCCTTCCTACACACAGCACATGGCCACTTTCCCAGTTCTTTCCACCTCACCACATGCTTTACCACATTGCCATCACCTTCGTCTTTCCGATATTCACCTTCAGACCTTTTGTCTCCATTTCTGCTTTCGTCTTCAACTTCAACTTTCGTCTTTTTCCTTCAACCTATGAGTATAAATAATTACTGTAGTTGTGAAAATACTTTTGACTTATTTACATACTTAAAAAATACAAACATGCATATATATATACCATATAAATCACCTTTCAAGGCCATTTTTCCCGCAGAGCAGGGGTTGGCCTTTTTCGGGCACCATGGTCCCCTTTTTGAAGCGATGTTTTATGGCCGGATGCTCTTCCTGCCGCCAACCCTGTTGGTCACCTCTTGCGACACACAGGTAATTACCAGTGAACTGGTACTCAATTTGCCGACCTCGGAAGGATGACAGGCTGAGTCAATCCCCCTGGTGTTAATTCAGCGATCGACCGGGATTTAAGCCCAGGATCCTAGGATCCCAAGCCGGCACCCTAACCGCTAAGCCAACACCAGGCCATATACATATACCGTATACCGTATGTGTGAATATATATATATATATATATACTGTATATATATATATATATATATATATATATATATATATATATATATATATATATATATATATATATATATATATTCCACATATAAAAGTTAGTGTTTCATTGCGAGCTGTTTTTGAACATTCCTACCAATTTTTATTTTTGTGAGCGGTCTGTATGGCACATTCTGGAATATTTACCATCATCATACTCCTGACAGCAATCAGTCAGGGCAGGAATTTGGAATTTTTTCACGGTGTCAGCGATAACTCGCCTACTCTTCATGAAAGTCACCGTGGGAGCTTTAATGTCCTCCGACGACACGTGGTGGCAGACGCGGGTCCTCCATCTAAAATCCATCCAAGGGAAAGAGCTCACATTGATGAATCGCCTTGCCTGTGAAGCAACAGGATGACAGTTTATAACTCGATTGAGATTCTAAACGAGGCTCGACAGCTCAGAGGCGAGTGTGTGTACCTCTCGGGTCTCGGCTGTCCCATAAGTCCAGAAATTTTCAACACCGTTATTTGTTCCACACATTTTTTGAGAATTTCACAATATATATTATTGAGGGTAAAGGATTGTTAACCATGAGTAAGTACATCAATCACTCACACATTTTCACGTGAGGGCAAGGATTTACTGATTTCAACTCGTATCTTTCGTGCCAAACTTTCATAACCAACCACTGTATACAGTTCATTAAATCACCTGTATCATACAGGTAATCATCGTACAACCCGCACAAGTTCCATTCTCAATTAATCATGGCCCAGGCTACAAATTATAACATTGTTTCAGATCAAATGTCACCTAATCATAATTTTCCCTTTAAATACGAAAATAACATTTTTTTACAACCTCGCACTTTTCATTCCATTCGCAGCCGAGTCTGTGACCTCATTAATGGCTGTTACATATCACATAGATAGGAGAAGACCCTCAGAAAGCCTAGTGCTTATTTACAACCTACTAATTCGAATTTTTCATGAGGGTAAAAAAAAAAAAAAAAAAAAAAAAAAAAAAATATATATATATATATACATTTTTATATAATACGAGCAGAAGTACCCGGCGTTGCCGGGCGGGGAAGGGGGGGGAGGGGATGAGGGGAGGGAGGAGAAGGGCAGGGGAGGGGGGAGGGTGTAGAGGGGAGGAGGAGGAAGGGGGGAGAGGGGGAAGGGGAGGGGACAAGGGGAGGGGAGGGGGGGGGTGAAGTGGGGAAGGGGACGGGAGGGGGAAAGGGGGGGGGAGGGGGAGAGAGGGGGAGGGGAAGGGAGGGGGGGTAGGCAGGAGAGGAAGGAGGTTCATATATATGCTGGTTTGTGAATGTGGTGTTCATCACGTTTCTGAGTTAAGTGTGATGCCGATCAGGAAGAAGAAAAAGCCGTACTACCAACTTCGTACACTTCCGGAATAGTTTGATTTATTTGTGTTCAAATGTCTGGTGATTGTTTTGTATTTATTTATGCAAATGTGTACTTGTATATAACTGTCATTAATTTTAAAAGGCTTAGGCACTATCGAGCTTCTTTTTTTTTTTTACTCCAAAAAAACTTTTTTTTTCATAATTATTATTATTATTTGCCTAAAACACCCCCAGGCAATCACTAATGAACCTCTGAAAGTTTGACGAAGATCAGTTCAGCCATCTCTGAGAAAAATGGTGACACACAGACAGACAGACAGACAGACAGACATCTCTCTTATATAGTAGAAATACATTTATATATACATTTTTATTTAATATATACATTTATATATACATTTTAATATAATATATACATTTATATATACATTTTAAATATATATATACATTTATATATACATTTCCATATAATATATACATTTATATATACATTTTAATATACTAAATACATTTATATATACATTTTTATATAATATATACATTTATACATATATTTTTATATAATATATACATTTATATATATACATTTTAATATAATATATACATTTATGCATACATTTTTATATAATATATACATTTATATTTACATTTTAATATAATATATACATTTATACATACATTTTTATGTAATATATACATTTATATATACAGTCGCACCCCGCTATTCACGGGTGATAAAATGCGACCTGTTTCTCTATTCGTGAAAAAGTGTAATATATAATATATAATATATAATATTTTGTATAATATATACATTTTAGCTCTTTCACAAGCCTCGATGTTGTATACAAAAAAAAAAAAAAAAAAGTTCCGCGAAATCGCGCTTTTTTTTCGTATTCGTGGCCGTGTTCCGCGAATTCACGGTTTGTTTTCTATTTGCGGCCATGGTCCGCAAATTCACGGTTTGTTTTCTATTCACTGCTATGTTATGCGAAATTGCAGGGGTTTTTTTTTTTTCATATTTGCGGCCGTGTTCCGCATATTCACGGTTTGTTTTCTATTTGCGGCCGTGGCCTGCAAATTCGCGGTTTGTTTTCTATTCGCGGCTATGTTCCGTGAAATCGCCAGGTTTTTTTTCGTATTCTCGGCTATGTTCTGCAAATTCATGGTTTGTTTTCTATTCGTGGCCGTGGTCCGCAAATTCGCAGCTTGTTTTCTATTCGCGGCTATGTTCCGCGAAATCGCCGGGTTTTTTTTTTCGTATTCATGGCTATGTTCCGCAAATTCGCGGTTTGTTTTCTATTCGCGGCTGTGGTCCGCAAATTCGTGGTTTGTTTTCTATTCGCGGCTATGTTCTGCGAAATCGGCGGTTTTTTTCGTATTCACGGCTATGTTCCACAAATTCATGGTTTGTTTTCTATTCGCGGCCATGGTCCGCAAATTCACGGTTTGTTTTCTATTCGCGCCCGTGGTCCGCAAATTCATGGTTTGTTTTCTATTTGTGGCTATGTTCCGTGAAATCGGAGGGTTTTTTTTTTATTCACGGCTGCGTTCCACCAATTCACGGTTTGTTTTCTATTCGCGGCCGTGGTCCACGAAATCGCCAGGATTTTTTCCTATTCATGACTGTGTTCTGCAAATTCACGGTTTGTTTTCTATTCGCAGCCGTGGTCTGCAAATTCGCGGTTTGTTTTCTATTCGCGGCTATGTTCCACAAAATCGTCAGATTTTTTTCGTATTTGCGGCTATGTTCCGCAAATTCACGGTTTGTTTTCTATTCGCGGCCGTGGTCCGCAAATTCACGGTTTGTTTTCTATTCGCGGCTATGTTCCGCGAAATCGGTGGATTTTTTTCGTATTCACGGCTGTGTTCCGCCAATTCACAGTTTGTTTTCTATTCGCGGCCGTGGTCCGCGAAATCGCCAGTATTTTTTCATATTCGCGGCTGTGTTCCGCAAATTCACGGTTTGTTTTCTATTCGCGGCCGTGGTCCGCAAATTTGCGGTTTGTTTTCTATTCGCGGCTATGTTCCGCGAAATCGCCGGATTTTTTTTCGTATTTGGGCTTATCTACGGTATTGGGAGATTTGTGGCATGCCTCTATTGTTAACTGAACTGACGAAAGCACAATGATTTTTTGTCGTACAAAATATTAAATTCAGATGTGGCACACCCTGGAGAGATACCAGAGATAGTTTGGTGCAAATAAAATACTTCGTTGGATTTTTATTTCAAATGAAGTTCCATGTCCACCCTCCTACAAAAGGGTGAAAACGTGACACGCCAACATATATCAAAATAAAACATGATTAGAATCACATATATGAGGTCAAGTTCTTTCCCTTATCTCTATAATAATCTATCTATAATGCCAGTAATCTCTGTGTGTCTGTCTGTGTGTCTGTGTGTTTGTCTGTGACCGCTGTTTCTCGACAACCACGGGTCCGATATACTTGAAACTTGCCAGGTATATTGCTGGGGACCCGAGGATGTGCCTTTTCAAGGTTTGAAATTAATCGGACAAGTACCTACCGAGCTATGTCCAAAAAACGCTTCAACCAATCAGAGAGCAGCGAGCTATCACGTGTGCCGAACCGTTAATGCAATGCAAGCGTTAATGCGTTAATGCAAGGCTTTTCTTTTTTCCCCTCTTCTCTTTCTACTTTTCCTTGCGATTAAATTGCAAACAGCCAAAATACGTTGGCGCTAATTGAATAATTGGCCATTAACACTAAAATAATCGTAACTGCGATATGCCAACTTCCGGACAGTGCAGCCTTCCATGTTGTTGTTGTTTGCAGCAGCTGTTTGCAGCAAGGCAAGGCTTTTCTTTTTTTCCCTCTTCTCTTTCTACTTTTCCTTGCGATTAAATTGCAAAAAGCCAAAATACGTTGGCGATAATTGAATAAATGGGCATTAATAGATAGATAGATAGATATGCGATATGCGAACTTCCGGACAGTGTGCGCGTTACGAGCTGACCGCCATTACGGTACGTAATTCGATTTCTTATGCGCATTATTTCTCCCAATTCAGTCAGAGCGAAGGGCGGAAGCGAAGAGCGTTGTTATTTTTTGTTTACGGGCGTACGGGCGGGGTAGAGCGTACGGGTAGCGTTTTTTTTTTTTTTGGGCAAGGAACGGGCACCCACGTACGGGCAATGCCCTAGTAATTACAACATCATTAAGTAAACTTATCGCGTTTTTTTTTTTTTTCGAAGTCGTTTAATATTTTTTCTGAATTTTCAAAAATGTAGTGCACGTTCGTTATGGCGTCTGTCCCCGAAATTACGAACGTGAAAGATAAGTTTTCACTGATTTGTTGTTAATTTTAATTCATATTTTCAAGTTCTTATAATTGTGTAGAACACCGGCTTCATTATGCTGTAGATGTTTTTTGCGTGAAGAGATGATCGTTTGCGAACAAAACGATCGCAAAATGTAGAATTGCATTCTGTCCCCGTTACCAACGTTACCATATGTTAAATATTATGGCAGGTAGGTTTATGCAGATCCAGTTCAACAGAAAGTCTCTCGATTTTGATAAATTTACAGTATACATGACTGATGGATTGCAAAGCTGTATTATGATGTATTTTAAAGGTGTTCAATGAGTATTTTTTGTCTGTCTGTCCCCGTTCATAGCGTTACCATGCCTGAAGCGTGAGCTATCTCTGCCGGCATAATTTATTATAAACAAAAAGTTATCCTTATCTTTATAGTTTTGGATAGTGTGCACTCTGAAGAATGAAATATGTAAAAATGAGAATCTGCTCATCAGCTTCATTTTTTGTCCTCCATGTAACACAAATATACCCCATTACCGTAGATAAGCCCATTTGCGGCCATGTTCCGCAAATTCACTGTTTGTTTTCTATTCGCGGCCGTGGTCCGCAAATTCGCAGTTTTTTTCTATTTGCGGCTATGTTCCGCAAAATCGCCAGGTTTTTTCGTATTCGCGGTTATGTTCTGCAAATTCACGGTTTGTTTTCTATTCGCGGCCGTGGTCCGCAAATTCGTGGGTTTTTTTCTCTTCGCGGCTATGTTCTGCGAAATCGCCGGGTTTTTTTTCGTATTCGCGGCCGTGTTCCGCAAATTCATGGTTTTTCAGGGGTCCAAAAAATAATCTGTTTCACGAGCCACGACGAGCATGACCTGCTCCTGCGTTTGCTGCCGGGCGTTTTGCGTTTTCACAGCTTTCGTGGGATATCCTGTCATTCAAAATGAATAGCTTCACGTGATATTCCACTGTTCACAGGTAAACAATGTTTCGCAGGATATCCCGCCATTCACACTGTGAACAACTTCATGTGTCCACTGTTAACAGGTAAACAATATTTTGCGGGATATCCCGCCGTTAACACTGTGAACAGCTTCACGTGATATTCCACCGTTCACAGGTAAACAATGTTTCACATGATGTTCCACCAGCTGCATAACACGTCATCCCCGTGAGTTACTGTACAGAATGAAAACACTCCACAGTATCTATTAGTGCAATTAGCTGTCTCCATTTTCCCCATTGAAACAATGGCACGGCATTCATTTAGGGATTTTCATCGACATTCATGGATTAATGCCAACATTCGCGGGTTTTGTCTCGCCATTTCCGGGACCTCCATCGACCTTCGTGGATTATCGTCGACTTTCTCGGGATTTGCGTCACCATTCGCTGATTTTGCCTCGCCGTTCGCGGTTTGGTCCTCTCTATTTGTGGATTTCCATGGCTGGGGAAGCAACCCCCCCTTTTTCCATTGACTTGGGAAGCAATCCCCCCTTTATCCATTGAAACAATGCCCCCAAATTCATGGGTTTCGCTATTCGTGGATTTTCCAGGAACATATCCCCTGCGAATAGCGGGGTCCGATTGTATATACATTTTAATATAATATATACATTTATATTCTTGGGTAAAATGCCACGATTATGACGGAGAATATCAAAACTTTCTTTCAAATTCGGATGAGAGTTGTTCAATTGATCTCACTGTGCTTATAAACGTCGAGCCGCGCAGGGTAAGAATTCCATTAAATGTCCTGGAAAGTTCAGAAACCCTCGTACCTTCCATGCCTTGATGTTTTCCATTCGCTTTGATTTGGGGTTACATGTAATGCCACTGCCCCTCCATGCCCATATTCATGGCCATTCCACCCATGGGCCCTGCAATTGAGAAGGTGAATCCGTTATAGCAAAGCAAAATTGTCCCTTTACTGCTCCGGCTCCAACACTCATCCTGAATTGTAGATATAGATACTCATAGATTCGCAAGAGGTATTTAGCCAGAGCGTTACAGCCCAAGGGGTTTAATGTATAGTTTGCAAGATACCATGGGACCTTTATTATATATAGTCCAAGTAAGGGCAGATAAAAGATAGCAGGCTTAAAGTCCCCTCTGAAGGACTTGCTGGATCCTCAGCAACAGTTTGCTGGACACGAGAAAGCTCAAAGAGATAATACAGGCCTAGTATAAAAATCAAGTCTACGTGGTGGACAATGTAATAATAAGTATCCTTCATTCCAGATAATCGGTGATATTGAAGAATCAATGCAATTCCTGGGTTCCATTGAGTTTTATACTGGGCGGTTTTGCTATCGCCTTTCCCGCACTCAGTCAGGGGAGGGATTTCGAATTTGTTCCAGGGTGCCTGCGATAACATGCCTACTCTTCGTGAATGTTCAACATCATCCAACTACAGCTAGCTGATGGGACACCCAGTTTTACGTCCATTCAAGGGACGGCACACACATTGACACCTGTCAAACACCAGGATGACAATTTATAGCTGAGGCAGGATTCCAACCCAAGCTAGATGAGTGTGCATACCTCTCGTCTCTCCTTCCAGCCCCTCCAAGCGGTTAGCCACTCTGATAACGCTTTATCACTCATTACAATCACTTGCGGTAAGACGGAGAGAAGTGTCCGATCTCAGTAATCAAATCCTGGAACACAAAGCCTCACCTTTCCACCCTGGTTTCTGTTCCATTGCTCCCAGTTTGTGATAAACGTCATTAATTGTCATTCTCCAATGAAATAGTTAATTTCTGGAGAGAGTAATTGCGGATGGCTCAAGGCCTTGCTGGAAGGCCGATTGGCCAGACTCTGTTCACAGGTGATTCCATGGGTGGCTACGGCTCATCAGCCAACAATATAGGACCAAGTTAAGGTCTTCGCCACCTCTCCTCCTCAACCACCCTCCTGGAAGCGTTGACTCAAGTCTTCAGCATAACCTGACCGAGCTCCAGGTGACAGCTCTCATACACAAGCAACTTAACAGTTCTGCTTTGGAGGACAAAAAAATTATTGTGGATGGTGACGTCACCCAGCACCTTATTGCATCTTGCATCAGGACAAAGCCACCACTCAAATGGAAAGAAGATTCAAGCGCAAAAAAAACAACTCCTCGGCCAAAAAGAGCCATCGATTGAATGAGATATAAACCAGTTGTCGATAAATGATTTTGATAGCAATGTCGGAGTTTGAAAAAGGTTAGAGACCCAAAAAGCAAGGTTCCTGAAAGGCGGACGCATGGAGAAAAGGAATGAGTACATCTATACACGTATAATGGTGTGACGTATTAATGACCACGTCTCTTGCGGTCCACGGGCATCAACCTAGAGCATGGACAAACGGCCGTTGCCCAGACAACCATTGTCCAGGCTTGATGAATCTAGTGGTCTTCTCCTGCATTGAAGTTCCTTGTAAGGGAACTCATATTATGGTTATTATTGTTCTGGATAATTCAATGTATCGCTCAATCAATAAGCAAATAAAAAGATAACGACTGAGAGGTTACATCTCTGGGCCTGACCTCAGGGTCTCTGCTAGCATAGACCCCTTTTTTTTCTTTGAACTAGATGCAATCTAGATTGATGAATCGATCACCGCCTCTATGTTAGCCAGACAAAATGGCTTCACTTTGGCCGCAATGCTTCGATGGTGCACAAAGCTCTGCAGAGAGGACATGAAAGGGGCGAGGGTGAATGTCTGATCTGCTCGCGGCCTTTCATGGCCGTTTGTCAGGTTGATGAGCAAATTTGCTGGTTCCCGGAACCCGGAGGCCCCGCCGTGACCTAGCGCGCGGGCCTTGTTCGGCCGCTGGGCTGACTCAGGGAAAGGCTAATGGTCGCACGGAGGCCCAGCTCTCGACCCAATCGCTCTCTCTATTTGAACCCCGGGGACCTGCCATTCGAGTTGCCGTCTCTACAATAGTCGTGGCGTATGCGGAGCGCTTCAAATCACGAGCTGTACGTGTGGCTTTCGATTCCGAGCCTGAGACCAACTCTTGAGCGTCTTTCAACCAACTCTTGGGCGACTTTCAACCAACTAACGCAGTAAATAAGAGGCTGAAAAAGTTTGGAAGGTAGAAGTTGGGGTCAAAAAGATGAGACTTGCAGCTAATTCGGAGTTTTGGATTTCTGGACCACAAACCAAGTCTCAAGCTGCCAGTCTACCAACAGGTTCAACAAGTGGCTGCTCTACACTTCGCACACTAATTCAGGTGTTTTTATGAATTGGTGAACATTCATACATTTGCCAGTTGACGGATTTGTGGAATGCCATTTCCATCAAGTGCACTGGACAGTTTTTACTGAATGATTTGCTCACCTTGGGGACGGATTCCCATGTGTTGCTGCCCGTCCATTACGAAGCCACCAAGATGCTGTCCATCGGGGCTATAGCCAGCTCCTTGACTCACTGAAGGGACACACAAACACGCACACACGGTAAGGAATAATCTGGAAACATTCTCTGTGTACCACAATGTCATTGTTTTCACTCAATGTCAACCATGGATTTTTTTTCTTCCTCTCGCATGCAGCACCTGAGTGCAGGTAGCTTTATGTGTTGGGGGCACGGCTGTGCTGCTGATACAGTGACCCCTGTAGGTTAGAGCTGGAATTTGTCATTTGTTTGGGGTGCCCATGATGGCTTGTGTACTCTTAGCAAAGGACAACGTGGAATCTTTACCACCCACTAAGGAATGCTGGCATACGACATCCTGATTCCTCAACTTCCTGATGGACGCCCGTCCATCCGAGGAACACGGCCCACACATCGATTAATCACCCTGCGAGCCATGTGGTTGCCTGGCGCAGAGGTAGCATCGTTGCATTTGAACTGTCTAGTCTGATTTTGATTCTCTATCTCACTATGAACTGTCGGATTGGTACTTTGGAATGAGGCCGTTGCCTCATAAAGTCCCTCAGATGGGAGATTCAGTTAGAAGCCGGAGATCCAGGTTGCTGGAAACTAATAGGTAATAGCTGGAGACACGTCTGCAAGCATTGGCTGGTGGACATTAAAGATCACATCCTTCTTTCCGGAATCCTTCCAAATCTCTGCCCAAATGAGTAGGGACTCTTCATTAACAGCAGAGATACGCCCAGGTTAGTGATAATGCAATGAGCAGCCCAAGTTCTTGAACAAATCCCAATCAAACGTGCACTCTGTCGACGAATAAAGCAGTATGTTATTTGCGACAATTTGCCTGTCATTGCTTTTCTCCTTGAAAGTCGAGGTTCATGGAAGAACCAAACGGCTCCATCATTATTCATCTCCCACACTTGCACACGTTCACATGAAACCTTCACAGACTTCTGTGTTGTTGTTTTTTAACATTATCTAAGGCCCAAAAAACAACACATGACTGCGAGATGAGACAAACACAGCAAATGAGCTTGGGGGAAGTGCCGTCACTTCCTGATGCATTCTGGGTACCAGTGACGTCACAACTATGGCGCCACCTTTCTCACCGCACTCAGCAGTGCATTTCCTAAAGAGGAGTTTTCTCTTTCCCATGGATGCCAACCTATGGTTGTTTGTCCGTGCTTTATACTTTTAATTGGTGATTGTCAAATTGCTGAATTTCAAAAGTTTTTGGTATCACTCGGCAGAGGTTCTAACCGCTCGCTCCATACTCGTCTTTCACCGAAAAACCAAATATAAACAGTCATCTCATACGCAGGTCTCATTTTTTTGGTTGAGGTTGATCTTATTATTTTTTGTTGATATGCTCAGGGGAAATCCAATAGGAAGAGCGTCCGCAGGTGACAATGCAAGGAACTGACCCAAATGACTTCTTCATCAAGAAAGCAACATTCCCATGACCTCCTCCAGCCATTCCCACAGTGACAACATGATCCTAATCTTTAAAAAATCTGCAGAACTTCTTTATTGAAAACCTGGATCTGATATCCAGAAGATTATTGATTGAATTGGCAGAAAAGCAAGAAAAAGCGCAATGCAGTGAATGGTCATCTCGTCCATGCTTTTCTTTCTGTACGACGATTAGTCTCTTGGAAAAGGTCGTATGACAGACGGTGGATGGATAACATTCTGAGTCGAGATTGCGTCGAAGGAAATGGACGGTGGGGCAAAGCGAAGGTAGAAAAGACCGTTGGAAGGAATAGGGTTTGCATGAGATGTGTTTGGATTATGTGGAGGAGCCACCTTGAAGTACCGGAGAACTTCACAGAAAGAAAAACTAGGGAAGCAATTCCAAATATGGAGCAAAAGAAGGACAAACGGATGGACGTTAGCAGACGGGCGAAGGAGGAGGGAGTTGCTGGATGCATCCTGGCGGAGTTGGAGTCGAGAGAGCAGGGTACGCGAGATCAGACAAGAACCGGTGGAAAGCAGAGTGTATGGATAATCCATTCTCGGTTACTCACATTCCAAAAAATTAATTTAAAAACAAAATCCATTACCATTAAGTGGCATCCAATTTCCCTGGATCTCAGCTTGATCGTGCCATCTCAGAGGGATTCGCAAGGCCGTTTTCACCTGTTCCAAAAGCTGGTATATTCCACGAGCGTTTGTGGCGACATCTCATTCAACCGCTGTGACTGGGCCTTTATGGGCCTCAAGGCGTGTGCTTGAGTCTTGAATACAACTGCAGTAAGATCTGCATCATCTGTGCAGTGCCCATATCAAAACGCCTGGATAGAATTCGCGGTTTTACACCGCTGAGCAAGGGCAGGTAGCACGCGATCTTACACCTCTCATAGGAAATGTAGCTTATAGCTCACCAGTATCTGAAAACCATGCTTAGAAGGTGTTTTTGGCCTTTCAGAATATTACTACAAGCTATACCACCTTAGAGAAAGTTTTCGTCAATGGTGGATTTGGGGAAATCTATCTATAATTCCAGCAATCTCTGTGTGTCTGTGTGTCTGTGTGTTTGTCTGTGACCGCTGTTTCTCGACAACCACGGGTCCGATATACTTGAAACTTGCCAGGTATATTGCTGGGGACCCGAGGATGTGCCTTTTCTAGGTTTTAAATTAATCGGAGAAGTACTTACCGAGCTATGTCCAAAAAACGCTTCAACCAATCAGAGAGCAGCGAGCTATCACGTGTGCCGAACGTGGCGATCAGACTCTGCCTCGGACGGCACATTTGAGAGCGTATTCATTTATTTCACGTTGGAAAACTATGTTGCCGTTAAACTATGTTTTAAAACGAATTCAAACTGCGATTAAATTAAAACGATTCATCCTAACTGCGATTTGCGACCTTCCGGACAGTGAAGACTTCACTTCCGGCAGCCAATCACAGAACGCTTTGTTGCGTAGGCGTGGCCGATGTGAGAGCGAGCGGAGCTGAGCGCGTTACGAGCTGACCGCCATTACGGTTCGTAATTCGATTTCTTATGCGCATTATTTCTCCCAATTCAGTCAGAGCGAAGGGCGGAAGCGAAGAGCGTTGTTTTTTTTGTTTACGGGCGTACGGGCGGGGTAGAGCGTACGGGTAGCGTTTTTTTTTTTTTTTGGCAAGGAACGGGCACCCACGTACGGGCAATGCCCTAGTATAAATAATTACCAGACTCGGTGGTGTCATGGTTGGAGTGTCCGCTCCGACTCTGTGAGTGCGGTGTTTCGAACCCCAGCTGAGTCGTACCAAAGACTTTAAAATGGTACGAGCTGCTTCCTTGTTTGATGCTCAGCATTTGAAAAGGATCAAGCCAGACAAGCAACTGTAGCTTGTCAACCATTGTGCAGGCTTCTTGGCCCTCTGCAACCACCCCTCCAACCCAGTGTCCCCCCTCTTGTGTGTACCATGTGTCACATGCCCCCTTGACACGTCCTCCTTTACATGTACTTGTCCCAATCGCAGGCCCTCTTTAAATACGTATTCCATAGATGGCCCTTTTAAGCTCCCAACCCAACATGGCGCAAGATGCAAGCACAACAGGTTCGATCAATAGTTATTACATACTAGGAAATTTCAGCCAAATTTAGTTTTGATGATCGTTACATTAATTTCTAAATCGGGACTAGATGGATGAAAGTGATCATATCGCAAAGCTGTCACCTTTCATCTGGAGAATGGGAATAGGATTGATCAACTATCCTATACATCTCAATTTGAGGGCTCATGCTACGTAATGATACCTGGATGATCGTCCAAGCTTTCTAACTGGCAATCCATCACTACCCACGTTGCTCCCAAATTCATCCAGATCTCAGAGCCTTTGGGGTTAACTTGTTTCATTTGAAATAATCAGCTGACGAGTAGCAATGGTAACATTCCCAGTAGGAAAAAATGCCTCTCAGGGTATCTGATGGTCATTACCTTCCTGCTGCAAGGCTGCCTGTCCCATTTGAGGCTAAATGATGAACTCGGCCCACCAAAGCTTCTGTGACCTTCACGTAGACGCTCCGCTGCAATAACCACTAGGCTGCGCCCGTGATAGGTCACGGAGGCCATTTGCCATAACCTTTGCTGGGTGATGTGTGTTGGCATTTTGTAGGACCAAGCAAGCGTCATTTATTGAATTAGCATGGAACTCCAAAAGGTGGCCAAAAACAGGACATATCGTTTGTGCCAAGGGTGATGGTTATTCTGAGAACTTTACGGCGAATCCTCACCTGCCCGATTGGACTGGTCGATCATGGGTTGGACTATTCTGCGCCTTGCGTTAATGAACCTGGTGGAAAGAAGTTGGGAAGGGAGCGGGGGGAACAAAGGGAAGAAAACTCGTCAAATCTTCTATTAAACAATGATATTGAAAATCAAACATGGTTTGTAACATTCGCCGATTTGGGCGTCACAACCGTACATGTGAGTGGATGTGTCCAAATTTGGCCTACAAGCTTACAGTAAAGGGCCAGGTTTGAGGTCTTGCGAAAAGTCGTCATGACCATATGTTTCGATTCGAAAGAAGTAAAGCAGCTGAGGAAAAGAGGAATCCCTCATGGGCTATGTCTTTATTCCTGGTCTCAAATCAGCTTTCAATGGGAATATCAAGGATGTAAGTAGTGAGCTATTTGAACTGCCTTTTAGAGGCCATTTTCCCCACAGAGCAGGCGTTGACCTTTTTTGGGCACCATGGTCCCCTTTTTGAAGCAATGTTTTATGGCCGGATGCCTTTCCTGCCGCCAACCCTGTTAGTCGCCTCTTGCGACACACAAGGAATTACCAGTGAACTGGTACTCAATTTGTCGACCTCGGAAGGATGACAGACTGAGTCAACCCCCCTGGTGTTAATTCAGCGATCGACCGGGATTCAAACCCAGGATCCTAGGATCCCAAGCCGGCACCCTAACTGCTAAGCCAACATCAGGATTTGCAGTATCCTGTAAGTAGTGAGCTATTTGCTGTTAATTATTTCATTTTGAACAATGATTGTTGAACAAAATACAAATGGCTCGGCCAATTCTACATTAAGACAATTTGGTGTCGTAGAGCGAGAAATCAGACATTTATAATAATAATCAATCGTTTTATATGACACTAGGCACCACTCGGCAATTGGCAATGCTGAAAAGTACAAATATTTTTCAGGATACCTTGAAAACATTTTGCCAAAGGACCAGCCACACGTATTATTACATACATTTAGGGTGGAATGGAGGAAAGTACTGGATAGTAAACTGAGAACAGGAAGCTAAAGGGCGGATCAGAAGGAGGGAATCGTGATTAGCAAAATTAAAGGAGGTTGCGAAGAGAGGGGAGTATGGAGAATGTATGAAAGATGAATAGAAGGGGAAGGGTGCCAAACATTCTGACAGCTCAGCATACATGTTATGTAGATGCCTCCAAAATCATTTCTCAAGGCACTTATAAGTGAGTACATGTGTATATATATAAACATATATATATATATATATTTATACACATGTATAAATATACACATTTATATATATACACATGTACTCACTTATAAGTGCCTTGAGAAATGATTTTGGAGGCATCTACATAACATGTATGCTGAGCTGAGCATCTACATAACATATATATATATATATATATATATATATATACATATATATATATATATATATATATATATATATATATATATATATATCTTCTTCTATCTTCTTCTATATATATTCTTCTTATCTTATTATTATTTATTTTATTTATTTATTATTATTATATTATATTATATTATTTATTATTATATTATTATTTATATTATTTATATAATATATATTATATATATTATATATTATATTATATTGTTATATTATATTATATATTATTTATATATACAGTATAAAATAAAGTTTTTGTTTGTTTGTCTGCGCAAGCTAATCTCCTGAACGGTGAAAGATAGGAGGAAACCTCTAATAGAAAAAAATGTCGGGACGGGCCCCGGGAAGGTTTCAGGTTTGGTGGCGAGGCCGGTCGAGACCGCTTCGGCCGGGCCGGGCACATTTCACAATTAAAAGCTGAGCTGAATTATTGTAGTCAATCTTCTACGGCCGCGAGTAAAAGCAGAAATATAGTAGTAAATTCATTCAAAAAGAACCAAAAATGTCGGGACGGGCCCCGGGAAGGTTATATTCTCAGTGGCGAGGTCGGTCGAGGCCGCATCGGCCGGGCTGGGCCCATTTCGCAATTAAAAGCTGAGCTGAATTCTTGTAGTCAATCTTCTATGGCTGCGAGTAAAAGCTGAATTACAGTAGTAAATTCATTCAAAAAGAACCAAAAATGTCGGGACGGGCCCGGGAAGGTTATATTCTCAGTGGCGAGGTCGGTCGAGGCCGCTTCGCCCGGGCTGGGCCCATTTCGCAATTAAAAGCTGAGCTGAATTCTTGTAGTCAATCTTCTACGGCCGCGAGTAAAAGCTGAATTATAGTAGTGAATTCATTCAAAAAGAACCCGGGCAACGTCAGGTGCTTTCGGCTAGTATATATATATATACGATATAAGAGAGCCGTTGGTCTGTCTGTGTATCGCCATTTTTCTCAGAGATGACTGAACGGATCTTTGTCAAACTTTCAGAGGTTCATCAGTGAGTGCCTGTGAGTGTTTTAAATAACTAGGGCATGCCCGTACTATATATATATCTAAAATTATATCCCCCCCCTCTATTTACATGAAATGGTTTGGTCCATTCGCAAAGCCAAAGCGAACGGCGAACGGCTAAATCGCCATAGCTCGGTAACTACTTCTCCGATTAATATGAAACCTTGAAAAGGCACATCCTCAGGTCCCCAGCAATATACCTGGCAAGTTTCAAGTATATCGGACCCGTGGTTGTCGAGAAACAGCGGTCACAGACAAACACACACACACACACACACACACACACACACACACACACACACAGACACACACACACACAGAGATTACTGGAATTATAGATAGACTAGGGCATGCCCGTACTATATCTATATCTAAAATTATATCCCCCCCCTCTATTTACATGAAATGGTTTGGTCCAAAGCGAACGGCTTGCGAGTGGTGACAATCCCCCCCCCTCTATTTACATGCAATGGTTTGGTCCAAAGCGAACGGCTTCCGGTTCCGGAGTTTGGTAAAGAAATCGCCATCGCGTGCACAAACGCGCAGGAAAGCGAATGAATCGCAAATTCGTTTTTATTAGTTGTAAAACATAGTTTAACGCCAACATAGTTTGCAAACGTGAAATAAATGAATACGCTCTCAAATGTGCCATCCGAGGCAGAGTGTGCCCGCCACGTTCGGCACACGCGATCGTTCGCTGCTCTCTGATTGGTTGAATCGTTTTTTGGACATAGCTCGGTAAGTAATTGTCCGATTAATATGAAACCTTGAAAAGGCACATCCTCGGGTCCCCAGCAATATACCTGGCAAGTTAAAAGTATATCGGACCCGTGGTTGTCGAGAAACAGCGGTCACAGACAAACGTACAGACA
The DNA here is from genome assembly GCF_964187855.1 of Myxine glutinosa. Taxonomy (NCBI): domain Eukaryota; kingdom Metazoa; phylum Chordata; class Myxini; order Myxiniformes; family Myxinidae; genus Myxine; species Myxine glutinosa. Next base: position 196,347,327 of record NC_136265.1, on the reverse strand, counting down.
GAGATTACTGGAATTATAGATAGACTAGGGCATGCCCGTACTATATCTATATCTAAATTTATATCCCCCCCCCCCTCTATTTACATGAAATGGTTTGGTCCAAAGCGAACGGCTTGCGAGTACGGTGACAATCCCCCCCCTCTATTTACATGAAATGGTTTGGTCCAAAGCGAACGGCTTGCGCCTTGCGGAGTTTGGTAAAGAAATCGCCATAGCGTGCCCAAATGCGCAGGAAAGCGAAAGAATCGCAAATTTAAGGAAATGCCCGTACTTCCGTAAGGAAGAGAAAAAAAATGAAAAGGAAAAACATTCCAAACCGCGAGGGAAAACAACACGGCACGTCGACACAACAACGTGTCCTGTGATTGGCCGTACGTGGCTGCCAGTAGCTGCCCCCCAAAAAAAGCTTTCACCGTCCGGCGACTGAATTTAAGGGGAAAAATAAAACGCTCTTCGCTTAAAACAACGCCCTTCGCTCTGACTGAATTGGGACAATGTTTTTATGTTTTTAATTGAATTACTATCCGTAATGGCGCACGCTCTCACGGGAGCTCCGGAAGGTCGTATATCGCAGTTACGATGAATCGCAAATTAGTTTTTATTAGTTTTAAAACATAGTTTAACGCCAACATAGTTTGCAAACGTGAAATAAATGAATACGCTCTCAAATGTGCCATCCGAGGCAGAGTGTGTTCGCCACGTTCGGCACACGCGATAGCTTGCTGCTCTCTGATTGGTTGAATCGTTTTTTGGACATAGCTCGGTAAGTAATTGTCCGATTAATATGAAACCTTGAAAAGGCACATCCTCGGGTCCCCAGCAATATACCTGGCAAGTTAAAAGTATATCGGACCCGTGGTTGTCGAGAAACAGCGGTCACAGACAAACAAACGTACAGACGTACAGACGTACAGAGATTACTGGAATTATAGATAGATAACAAAAAAAACTTTTTTGAAAAAATAAAGTTCGTTGTTTTGGATTTTTTAAATAATATCGCTCGATGGTGCCTAAGCATTTTTTACTTAATGACAGTTATATACAAGTACAAATTCGTAAAAATAAATACAAAACAATCACCAAACATTTGAACGCAAATAAATCAAATAATTCCGGAAATGTACGAAGTTAGTGGTAAGGCTTCTTCTTCCTGAACGTCATCATACTTAACTCAGAAATGTGATTTACGGTACGTTCAGCAGCATATATTCAACAAAAAGGTAAAATGATGATTTGACATTTGTGATGGATTCTGATTTGGATGTAATTGCTTTTCCATTACATTTGCCCTCACGTCAGATATGTTAATGTTTCTTTTTCACTTGAGCAACGCCGGTACTC
>NC_136265.1:196335986-196343486 GCF_964187855.1 Myxine glutinosa | reverse complement strand
AAGAAATATAGTGGGGTCACCCGTGGGAATCCCACGGGCATGGACGTGTGTGACATTTCGACATATTGAGTTAGATGCTGCACATTCATTTTTACAAAATGGTTACTGGCAAGTCATCAGATCCAGAAATGGTGTAATGAACACAATTTATTTATTTCACATAATATGTGACCCCTCACTCCTCTCCACCTGACACTCTCCTCTCTCCACCTAGCACTCCTCTCCTCTCCAATCCCTCACATTCCTCTCCTCTCCAATCCCTCACATTCCTCTCCTCTCCAATCCCTCACTCTCCTCTCCAATCGCTCCTCACTCGCCTCTGCAATCGCTCCTCACTCGCCTCTCCAATCGCTCCTCACTCGCCTCTCCAATCGCTCCTCACTCGCCTCTCCAATCGCTCCTCACTCGCCTCTCCAATCGCTCCTCACTCGCCTCTCCAATCGCTCCTCACTCGCCTCTCCAATCGCTCCTCACTCGCCTCTCCAATCACTCCTCACTCGCCTCTCCAATCGCTCCTATCTCGCCTCTCCAATCGCTCCTCACTCGCCTCTCCAATCGCTCCTCACTCGCCTCTCCAATCGGCTTTCCCCGTCTCGCTTCTCTCGTTTTTCTCCCGTCTCATTCTTTTTCTTGCTCCAAATCGGCCCGTCTCGCCCGTCGGCCCGTCGGAATCGGAAATCGGCCCGTCTTGCTTTCTTGCTTGCGCGTAAATAAATTGTGTTCATTACACCATTTCTGGATCTGATGACTTGCCAGTAACCATTTTGTAAAAATGAATGTGCAGCATCTAACTCAATATGTCGAAATGTCACACACATCCATGCCCGTGGGATTCCCATGGGTGACCCCGCATGTTTGCATTGACGTTCGTCGATGGACTCGTTCGCCCGTCTCATTCGTTTTCTTGCTGCATCCTGTTCAAGTCTGCGTTCTTCATCGATCGTCTCATTCATTTTGGAAATAGAAGTTTCCACGTAGCGCATGAATTGTCGCGATCCTCAAGAGGAAGTGTCTCGTAATCATCAAATGATAAATGGCAAGTAAATTATATTGTGGAAAATTAAAGATTTCAAATAAACCTATTTAAAGTGTATGCGCACATAACTAATAAAAAAAACGAAGAAATATCTCTCGGTAATTTCCTGAAACATATTTTACTTCCGGCTAATAATGTTGAATGAAATAAAAACGAAGAAATATATGTCGGCATCATTGTTGACGTTTTTGTGACGACTGTCATCAAACGAAAAAGTAATATATCTTAACGGAAAAGCAAAAGCGAATTTTTAATATATATCGACACATTGCCGTCGGTGTCATGTTGGGCGGTGTATGATACACCATGACGCGATTTTTAAAAATATATCTCTGCATTTTCCCGCATGTGTGGAATGTTTGTGGAAAATTAAAGATTTCAAATAAACCTATTTAAAGTGTATGCGCACATAACTAATTTTAAAAAACGAAGAAATATCTCTCGGTAATTTCCTGAAACATATTTTACTTCCGGCTAATAATGTTGAATGAAATAAAAACGAAGAAATATATGTCGGCATCATTGTTGACGTTTTTGGGACGACTGTCATCAAACGAAAAAGTAATAAATCTTAACGGAAAAGCAAAAGCGAATTTTTAATATATATTGACACGTTGCCATCGGTGTCATGTTGGGCGGTGTATGATACACCATGACACGATTTTTAAAAATATATCTCTGCATTTTCCCGCGTGTGTGGAATGTTCTCAATTATTGCTGACATCGAGTCTGAAACCATCGATAAAAATGAAATCATATGGTGAGTTAGATTGGAGATAAAGGCGTGAGAGAGACTCAATGGCCTTGAAGTTACAGGCGTTTGAGAATTCATTTCGTTCTATAAACGGCAACTTTCATTGGATTTTCTTCCCGTTTTTTTTCAACCGAGTCTAAAACTATGTTAGCGACTGTGAAAAATGAAATGATATATCGAATTTGATTTGAAATAAAACTGGGAGAGAGAGCAAGACACCACGGGCCTACAAAACAGGCCTCAAAGCTATGCCAGTTAATAAAATGGTGGATATTTGTTTATAATTATATGAAGCCACTCCCAGAATGGGTGGAGCTATGGGTGGAGTTACTCTGCAAATCGAGTAAGCCACACCCCGGACAGACACCCAACAGACAGACAGAATCATCTACGGCTATTATAATATAGATATCATGAAACATTTACATTTTGTAGGCCATTGTATAATTTAAATAAACATCAATGCAAATTTCGCATTTGGAAAAAGTAAGTACACCCCTACATTTATCACTACTTCAAATACCTAAAATTACAATCAGGTGCACCAGCTCAGGTGCAAATGATTAGAACATCGTTAGAGAGGATCTTGGAGGAACCTGTCTTATTTAAACCTCAGACATTTAGTTTGGTTTGCTCTTTGTTGTTGAAGTGTGCAGCATCACCATGCCTAGATCAAAAGAGCTCTCTGAGGCCTTCAGAAAGAAGGTTATAGATGCTTACGAGTCTGGGAAGGGATTTAAAAAGATCTCCAAACAATTTGAAATCAATCATTCGACTGTCCAGAAGATCATCTACAAGTGGATAAGATTCCAAACAACTGCCAACTTGTTCAGGCCAGGCCGCCCCAGCAAGTTCAGCCCGAGATCAGACCTCAAGATGCTGAAAGAAGTCTATATGAACCCCAGAATGTCATCATCTACAGGTAGCTCTTGCCACTGTTGATGTCAAAGTGTAGGAGTCTACCATTAGAAAGAGGCTGCACAAATTTGATCTACATGGGAGGTGTGCCAGGAGGAAACCTTTGCTGTCCAGAAAGAACATCAGGGCAAGACTAAAGTTTGCCAATGAACCATGAATGAATGAATGAATGAGGCAAAGACCAGCACTTCTGGAACAATGTGCCCTGGACAGATGAGTCAAAGGTAGAACTATTTGGCCACAGTACCAGAAGACATGTTTGGCGAAAACCAAAGACAGCATTTGACCACAAGAACCTGATACCAACTGTAAAGCATGGTGGTGGAAATATTATGGTTTGGGGCAGCTTTGCTGCATCAGGGCCTGGGCAGCTCACCATCATAGAATCCACTATGAATTCTTCATTGTACCAGAGGGTGCTTGAGGATAATGTGAGGCCATCTGTCGGAAAGTTGAAGCTCAACCGAAGGTGGACCTTGCAACATGACAATGACCCTAAACATACCAGTAAATACACCAAAGAATGGCTGAAAAGAAAAAAATGGAGGGTTCTGGAATGGCCAAGTCAAAGCCCAGATGTAAATCCCATCGAGATGTTGTGGGTGGATTTGAAACGAGCTGTGCATGCAAGAAACCCCTCAAACATCGCACAGCTGAAAGAATTATGCATGGAGGAGTGCACAAAAATTTCTCCCAGTCGATGTCAGAGACTGATAGACAGTTATAAGAAATGCCTACTTGAGGTTGTTTCTGCCAAAGGGGACAATACCACCTATTAGAGCCAAGGGTGTACTTACTTTTTCCAGATGCGAAATTTGCATTTATGTTTATTTAAATTATACAATGGACTACAAAATGTAAATGTTTCATGATATTTGTTATATTATTCTCACCACATTCAAAACATCACTAAAGACCCACCTGTTCAACACTGCATTCAACATTCAACCCACAGCATTTAACCCCTGACTATCTCTTCTCCTTCTCCCTCCTTTTGCTTTGAATATTTCCCTATTGATTCTTGTCTTTTTGCAATTGTTGTTTTCATGTATTGTTATGCATTATGTTTTCCACTCTGTCAAAGCGCCTTTGGGCTTCTGGAAAAGCGCTATACAAAATAAATGAATTATTATTATTATTATTATTATTATTATTATATCACCTTTATCTATCAATATTGTTGAAATGAAGATCAAATAGCTGTATGTTGAAATATGTTGAAAAAGTCAAAACTTTACTTGGGGTGTACTTACTTTTTCACGTGATTGTACATGTACAGTTGCACACATATTCATACGTGCACATACATACTCATACAAACACACACACGCACAACATGAAAGGTGGATACATTGAGGCTTGGGAGGGCTCCGTTCCCCCTTCTGAAACCCGCATTTGGAGATAACGACCAACGACACACTGCCTTTTATTATTATAGACATACTGTACTTACATATATGATTATGTTATTACAAACAATTAAATTGTTCAAAATTTCATAATTTCTCCCTGGCAAATATTTAATGTTGGATTTGGTGAAATAAGAATTGTCGGTATTAAAATAAACATCCTGTTTACATTTGTCCTGTTGTGTTGTCCAAAAACAAATGTCGAACATGTACAGATACATTCAAAGTACACCGCCCCCATGTCAAATAAATAAATAACATCCTCCAGTGCGCGGCATTGCCGGGGCGCCTCCACGCCTCCGGCACCTGGCGATACCGCCGTGCAGCACATCGTGACGGTATTGGGAGGGACAGGTGTACAATAATTGATTGATTGATTGCATAATTAAAATCAATAACCAACAATCGTAAAATAATTTCTTAATCAATTGGCTAATAGCATACCTCAACTACCCATGTTTCATCCGAAGCTGTAACTTTTTGAAAATGAATTATCATTCATCGGGAAAAAAAATTAATTGATTAATTGACTAATGAATAAATAATTAATCGATTAATTGATTAATCAATAAATCAAAAAATCCTTTATAGCCACATCACTTGGTTATTGTCGCCCAAATTTCAGCTTCCGAGCTCAAAGGATGGCTGAGATATTGCCTGGACAAACAAACAAGAAAATAATAAAAACAAGAAAGAAAGAAAGAAAAAAGAAACCGGAATGAAAACTGAGTACTCGCTTTCAGCGCGCGTCATCGCCGGGCCTCCTTTGGTGTCCGGCGTGACATCATGCAACACCTGGAGATGGCATCGGAAAGGAGCGGTGTATGTGTGGTGTTGTATGTCCGATTCCCAATATAGTTTTGCAATCGCAGCAAGACAGTGTGTGGAAATGATCTTCGGCCAGACTGAGAGGAACATTACGTATCAGGAGGAAACCATCCAAAGTTGTGTACTTCCAAATATTGATGTATTTCCAGTGAGGTCCGAATAATTTCGCTCTATTCCTGCTTGTCTCCATCAAAGTGAAGTTAGAGGGTGGTCTGGCTATTGTGGTGGGGTCGATGAGGTCGAAGAGAGTGAGGGGAGGGGGGAATGAGGGCACGGCGGAGAGGGAGCATCATCCTCGGGCAAGTGTGAGCCAGAAAAATAGACAAATACTCAGCCAAACACCTGCTCACGAGGTTACCTTGGTCTGAGTAATCTGCAAATTTTGTACTCCTTTCAAATAACTCAAGAGTATCTGTGGCTCTATCGTGTGTGTGTGTGTGGGCTGGCTATGGCAGGCATGCGAGGAGTTTACAGAGCGGTCAGAACTCCACCTTGCAGATTTCGATTCTGAGAATCACAGGTGTGAAAAAGTACAATTTTAAGGAGGATTTGGATTTGTTGTTTCATTCCTGCTCGGGAGTTACACAGACAATTGGCTTTGTGTTTTTGTACCGAGGTAGATTATCATCGAAGATACACCGACAATGGAGCAACAAACGGTGTCACTACGGGAGTTAGTGTACTCTGGTCTTAAGTAGGCTGGTGAGGTATGGTATCCCAGACAGGTACATGTTAAAGGTAGGATTTAACAGAGGTACTGGAACAGCGGAGGAGAGAAAGGAAGCATAGAAAGGAGGAAAATAAAAGTTTTTTGATGAAGCCTCCACTACATTCTACCTTGACCACTCAGATGACTTAATGTCCTAGTGTAACAAAAACGTGGCGTCTGTCTGCACTTGTACAGACAGGACACAAACAGGAGCAGCGGATGCAATAAGGAGCCGACAACGGTTTTTTTGTTTTTTTCAACAACTTCAGTCACACAAAATATTTCTTCCAAATCAAATATTATCAAAGAAACCTCCTTGGGCCCACCCTCTCGACTAAGCCCTTGCATAGTCTGGGCCTCGGATATGACCCCGTCCCCAGCGCTCGAGATCAAGGTGCCAGACACCCTCGCTCGCTGATGTCCTAATCTCCCGCAACCCTTTGTGGGAATCACCTCCAGGAAACAAGTCGCAATTTGCTGGCTCACAGAACCTTCTGGGTTGTGGGTGTCATGGCAGAGTGTGTTTCCGGATCACCCCAGGGGCGAAGAGAGTTTAAAAACGCAGAGAAATGACCTGTGACGTACATTGTAGACTACCAAAAAACGAACACTCGATTTGTCCTTTTGTGTATTGTACTGTCCGTCCAGTGTTCAAAGTATTGCATGGTGTATTACACATGGTTTGTACAATTTATTGTGATTTATGTAGAGCAGCAACGAAGGCTGGAAAGGGTGGAAATGCGAATGGTTCAGTGGATGTGTGGAGTATCGTTGAGAGAGAGGAAGACAAATGATGAATTGCGAAAGATGATGGGAATAGAGCCTGTGATTGATGCTGTGAAGAGAAACAGGTTGAGATGGTTTGGTCATGTGTTGAGGAAGGATGAAAGTGACTGGTTGAGAAGAGTGATGGAAATGAATGTAGAAGGAAGTAGAGGACGGGGAAGACCGAGAAAGACTTGGCTAAAGATGGTGGAAGAAGAAATGCGGGCAAGGGGGTTAACAAGGGGAGATGCAGAAAATAGGGCAAAATGGAGAAGATTGTCATGGGGACCGCAAGGCTAACCCCCGCTCTAGCAGGGAAAATGGCCTTAAAATGCATGTTGTTGTTGTTGTTGTTGTTGTTTGTATTGTGATTTATGTAGGAATGGTGCAGTGAATGTACAACAGCCTTTGTCCTGTAGTGTTTGAATATTATTATTTTTGAATCTAGGAGTATTTGTAACAATTTTGCGGCCTTATCGCTTGTCCATGCAAATGATAATGGCCTACACAACCTGAGATGCATTTCCACATTTCCTACATGACTTGATAAGGGGATAATTTTCAGGAAGTATGTTGCTTTCCGGGTGAAACGTTGCCATCTTTCGAAGTCCCGACTTTTTCCCCTTTTCCAAGTTTTCAAACTTCGTTCATTTTGAGGTTCAAACCGAATTTTTCCAGAAACTTTTTTTTATGAAAGGGAAAGGCTGCGCTATGTACGTGGGCACATTACTGTTTTTTGTACAGTTTATTAACTTGATGGCATTTCGCCCCTTTTTCTTCGATACTTTAGAGTTTGCACTAGCTATGGATGTGCATGGAATTTTGATTCCCACACTTTTTGAAAAATATATGGGGGTATTGTAATTGGCACCGTCCGTCCGGCACGCTATGTCCTCCTACAGAGTTGGGCAGAATTTCACCAAACTTGGTAGTTATGATCACCACATGGCACGAAGGTGCAAGAGCAGTATCATTTTTGGCTCCGCCACCCTGGTGTGGGGTCAAAAACCAAAAAATGTAATTTCGGACACATTGATAAACACTAAATGAAACTGTAAATGCAATCGGCATTGGGGGACGC
>NC_136265.1:196320986-196330986 GCF_964187855.1 Myxine glutinosa | reverse complement strand
TGATGCCATACTGCCGAGCAATAGCACACTGTTTCATGCCGTAATTTCGTAAAGCCACCACTCCATGACAAACAGCATTGTCGAGTTGACGGACCATCTCCAGAGGAAGCAGCAATAACTTTTGGAGACGTGCAGCAGTTGTTTTCCACTAATACAGAACGCAACAACCCTTGTGTACCCGACTGTGGCTCCAATCATCAAATGCACCTGTCCGTACATTTTGCCACGCCACCTGTGATATAATCCTGTTGTTGACTTCTTGCTGCGACAGACAATCAGTGACATGGTTCTTTTAACAAATAAATCACCAAAGTGTAAAATAAACTCACCAGATTGATATACTGAGTTAAGAAAGTAAACCCAAGTCAAGAAAAAATAAAATTCCATATTATTGTAAATGCCAAGTCTGTATATACATATATATATATATATATATATATATATATATATATATATATATATATATATATATATATATATGTATATATATATATATATATATATATTGTTGCGGTTGTGGGAATAAGGATAATCCCCCTCGTAGGTAGTTGCACCACAACATGTAGCCTCGCTTTAGTTTAGTTATTTCTTATTAAATGTAAGCGTAGTCGCCTTTCCTGTGTTGGTATGCGTTGAGCAGGCCAGTGAGTGTAGGCCTCAATTGGGCTAGAATGCCACGTGCTGGGGCCGAGAACAAGTCTGGCAGGCCTGAAGGAGGAGCTGCAGGGGAGTGGCCGGTAAGCGGCCAGCAGCCAATCGGAGCTCAAGGGGAGTGACTAATAACAGCAGCCAGAGGAGGGGCTTGGAACATTCGGGTAAGACTCGGGGGCGGGGCTATAAAACCCTGCCCCGGGCCCCCCGCCGCAGTGCAGCAGAGAGCCAGTCTACGAGTCAGTCAGAGAGAGAGAGAGAGTGCCCCAGAGTGCAGCAGTGCCCCAGAGCTGAGTGAGAGGTGTGGTTGCCAGTCCCCCAGTCAAAGTCGACGAGTGCAGCAGTGACCAAGTCTGAGCAGAGAGTCAGAGAGTCCCAGAGAGCGTTGTGAGTGAGCGTTGTGAGAGAGTGGTTCGTTGAGACAGAGAGAGAGAGAGAGAGAGAGAGAGAGAGAGAGAGAGAGAGAGAGAGAGAGAGAGAGTCGCTGCGAGGAGATCAAGGCTGTATGTGCACGAACTCTCCCTGCCCTGCGCCCTGCTGCCTGTGAATAACGCTGTGCGAATACGATCTCTCCCGGGGCCACCTACGCCGACGACCTTCCTACCTGGGCTCCCTACACACGTGCCGCGAACACTTCGAGGGCCACGCCTCAGGGATAAGTTAAGACTGATTAAGTATCTGCTCTGTGTCTCTTCTCTTTGCCCTGATCACTGTATAATTGTAAATAAACCTGTGTTCTTCCTTCCATTTGACTGTGCCCGTCATTTCACACCATTGGCCTAGCATCGCACGAATCAAACTGCTCAAATCGGGTTCAATAGGAATTAATGGCATGGGTCACATGACACGCGAACTGCTCGGCATATCAGATTAGCGTGACCCGTGTTAGGTCCAGTCCCTGTTCTTGTGGCGGCGTGTGTATCGAAGGTACGTAGGGACTCGACCAGATACCCTTCCGCACACTCGCTACGGGAGTGGCGACTCGGCCTCGTGGACTCGAAGCTCGAAGGGGGAAAAGGGTTTAACCCCCCCTCTGTACGTCAACGGGCTCGAGAGATCCGCAACAAATTGGTGTCCGGGAGTGGGATAATTGGACCTAGAGTGTGCTTCACGCACTCAAACGAAATTACGAGTGGACGAAATTTAGTTGTTTAAAATAAAATAAAAATCAAATTTATATTCATACAATGGCTGGCCAAGATGGTCAAATGCCGGTGGGAATAATACACGAGAAAGAACTAATGGCCCAGGACCAGCAGGGACAGTTGGTAGTGGAGAAAGCAGAAGAGGGTGCGGCAGTTGTTAACGAAAATGGCGGCGCCTCGCACGTGGCGGCGGAAGCCGAGCCCGCGGTGCCAGTGGACTGGGGCTTATTCATGACCCAAATCAGGGCATATATGATCAAGTCGGGTGAAGAAATGAATAAGATGAATGGGAAAATGGATGCCCAGCGGGACAAATCCACCCGGGAAATGAAAGAGACGAAGAATGGGTTAGAAAACAAAATGGATGCCCAGAGGGACGAAATAAAAGAATCCAGGTGTGAAATGGAAAAGATGAGGGCAGCGTCAAAGAGGGATAAAAAAAAAATGGGGGAGGACATTGGGCGCAAGCTGAGCGGGAAGGTCGCGGTGGTACGAGACGAGGTGACGTGGTGCGGAGAACGCATGGAGAGCGGGGTAAAGCGGAGCACAGCCAAGTTGACTGGGGCTATGGGAGTCGCGACACGGGGTGTAGAGGAGCCGACGATCGTCGAATTGGGAACGAAAATTTTGGGGGCGCCGGCGAAGGCTGAGTTGGAAAAGAAAATTTCAGGGGCGCCAACGATCGTCGTGGTAGAAAAAGAAATAATTGGAATTGAAGAGACGGGGGTTGAAGAGACGAGGAATAAATCACGGGAGGTGGAAATGGAACACGCACAAAGTCTGTGTTTGCACCGTGATGCCGTGCTTGCTAACGAAATAAAAAGTTTGCAGGTGCTGGCGGAGAAGGAGTGCCCCGAGGTGAGTAATAATGGCAGGAAGGTGTTTGGCTCGAACGGGTGCTCAGCGCGCTTGGGAGAAAGGCGAGATCCGGGCGTTCGCGTAGGGCCCATTGTGCGGTGTACGAGTGAGGGTGGTACGATTTGCGTAGGGCCCATTGTGCGGTGTGAGAGGGAGTACATACCGGAGCGCGTGGAGCGAGAGAGTGGTATGGAGTGTGTGGAAGAATGCACACCGGAGTGTGTGCGGGAAGAGTGTGCACTGGAGAGTGAGGAAGAATGCACACCGGAGTGTGTGTGGGAAGCATGTGCACCGGAGTGTGCGATAACGGAGTGTGTGAGGGGCGCGTGTGCGCCTGGGTGTGTGAGTGTGGAGTGGGTCGCGCGTGGTGAGGACGCGGCTCATGCATCGATACAGATCGGGGTAGCGCGTAGTGGGACTGGTAGTGTACGTGAGCCCCCGGTGAGTTGTGTGCTGCAGGGACTGGAGGGGATCGGTGCAGCGTCGGTCTCACAAGGACCGGCGTGCACGATTCGTGCCTCCAGCCCCTGCACTGTATTGTTGGTGCCGTATGGCAGCAAGGCCGATCGGCCGGGTTCAAGGGGAGGTAGGAGTTTTCGGAGCCACGCACCCTATCGGGTGCGGTGCTCCGACCGTAGCCGGCTGGGTCATCGTGCATGGGACTGTGAGGCCCCGCGCAGGGGTGTAGCCCGGCACCTGGGCCCATCAATGCCTCCCCCCTTGGATCGTAAATGCCGGACGGACACCCCATACAGGCGACCAACCACCCGCATGGATTGCTCGGCCCTTCGAGGCCGAGCTGTGACCCAGTACATCCACATGGAGAGGCTCATAGTTCAGAGGACTGGGGGGAGTAGAGTACCCCACGAGGGGGAATGGTAATGTCACCATTCCTCACATGGGGGGGGGGGGCATGAGCATTAGTTTAGGGGGATGGCAATGTTAGGCCCATGGAGGGGCCAGCAAAGGTTGCCTCCATGGGGCACCGAAGCTAGCCGAGGGAGGGCTAGGATAATGTTAGGGATCTAGGAGACAGTAGAGACAAGATTTAAGTAGTGACACCTGAACTATAGAGGGGACGTAGAGAGTTTAGGTGGATGTTAAAGAACAGTTTGTGTTTAAAGGGGCATTTGCTTAGTTTGCTTAGTGTGCTTAGTTTAAAGGGGCGACGGGGAAGCACGAGTTTTAGGGGAAATTAGGTAGATAGATGATGCTGTGTGTTTGGTGAATTGTGTTGAGACAAACGGAATCGTGTAATGGTGTGTAAAAGTAGTGGTGTGAGAATAAATGGTGTGCAAGATATTTGGTGTGAGAATGCTTGGTGTGGAATAAAAGGTGTGGAATGCATGGTGCGAAGGATTGAATGGGGGTAAGTGGAACCCATTCGCGAAAGCCCGGGGGGGCGGGGGGGGTAGTGTAAAGCCAGGTAGAGGGCATAGGTAAATTGTATGGATATTGACGCCTGTGGTGCGGGTAGTGGAAAGAAGTGTTTCGTATGCTGCATGAGACTGTGGAATGGCTGGGCGTGTGGCTTAATTAGTGTGTGTGGTTATTGGGGCACTACGTCACTGGTAGCTTGTCGGCCAGGTAAGGCCGCAGGTAGGCTCTGGGAGCCGGTTAGGGTAGTTGTTGTGAGTGAGTGGGGCCCGAGGATCCCAGGAGAGGACCCGGGTTGCCCGATGCCGAGGTGGGCATGGAGGGGGTAAGTGCCAGGGAGGGCCTTCCCCAGTTAGTGTAGTTGTCAGGAGCAGGCAAGCTCGGGAGGCAGCTTCAGTGGCGGAGGTGCGCAGGTAGGTGGACCTGCTGGTAGAGCCACACGACCCAGCCCCGAAATTGCGCGAGGGCACAGTGAGAAAATTTGTGGGGTGAGACTCAAATTTGGAGGGCACCACAGTGTGGGCAATGGGAATTCGGGTTCTTAGAACCACATAGTTTAAAGAGGCCGATTGGCAGGGTACGACCCCAGGTAGTTAAAAGTGTAATGTTACTGGAGTAGTTGGGATGAGAAATCCCTTCGCACCATACACAGCCAGTCACCGAGGAGGACGAGCTCCACACTGGGGCTCTGTAAGCCGTTTGGATAGTGAGACGCATCATGACGTGGGTGAGACGTTGCTTTGTTCCATCGCTTCCTTCCTGGGAGGGATTTGGAGACGAATTTGGAGTTGGAGGGGGATATGTGAGACAAGACGTAGAGACGGCTGGTAAATACAAGGGGGGCTAGGGTAGTGTAGCCAACGGTGGGGGGTACGGACGGCTATGGACGAGTTTGCTCTGCTCGCTCTACCGCGTCCCTCGCATCGCACCAGGCATGGTGCTGCCTGGTCACCTTGTTTTTCGTGGCCACTGTGTCCTTTCCGTTTGCTTGTTGCGGTTTGTCTTCCCTCCCCGCCCCAGGACCATTTTGGAGGCCGAACTGTGCAGCATCCATTCTGCCATGTCGCACCAGTGCAGCCAAACTGTGCGGCACTTTGCTGCCGAACCCACCTTGCTGCACCCTTGTCAACCTTATGGACCACAAGCCTTGTGGCCTCGCACCTCTGCTGTGCCGCATCTTGCTGCAACTTACCTTGCACCTTCAGACCACTTGTTGAGTGGCACTGATGCCACGCAGTTGGACCACGGGAGAGTGGCCCTGCTGGCCAATGAAAAAGCAATTGTTTGCTATTGTGTGCCAGGAATGAAGATGTGGAAGATTAGATGGCCCTGATGCTTCATATGGCCTGTATGCCGGTCAGGGCCAGCCGGTTTTGTTAGCCGCACAGTGAAGAAGCAAGATGCAAGCAGCAAGTGCCACATTGAGTGTTGATTCTCTCTCCCCTCCAATTCTCTTTTTCAAAGTGCAGGTCCTGGGTCATAGAATTGAAAATAAAGTTTAATTTCCGTGCATGTAAATATAAGAATGTGCCCACCGGCTATGTGTGTAGTTTGAAAATTCCGGAAATACTCAGGTAGTTGTGGGTGTGGGTCTGTTAGAGTAGCTGCTCAACGCATTAGGGGGGACATATCTAGTGTAAAAAATGTCACACACATGGGTTGGAATAAATGCAAGGGGGATTACACCTATGTGTCACACTAATGGTAAGGGTAAATTTGCATGCCAGGCTCTACCCGTCGTTCCACTGTTTGGGTCGACTCGGGACGAGTCTGGTGAGAGAGGAGGGTAGTGTTGCAGTTGTGGGAATAAGGATAACCCCCCTTGTAGGTAGTTGCACCACAACATGTAGCCTCGCTTTAGTTTAGTTATTTCTTATTAAATGTAAGCGTAGTCTCCTTTCCTGTGTTAGTATGCGTTGAGCAGGCCAGTGAGTGTAGGCCTCAATTGGGCTAGAATGCCATGTGCTAGGGCCTAGAACAAGTCTGGCAGGCCCGAAGGAGGAGCTGCAGGGGAGTGGCCGGTAAGTGGCCAGCAGCCAATCGGAGCTCAAGGGGAGTGGCTAATAACAGCAGCCAGAGGAGGGGCTTAGAACATTCGGGAAAGACTCGGGGGCAGGGCTATAAAACCCTGCCCCGGGCCCCCCGCCGCAGTGCAGCAGAGAGCCAGTCTACGAGTCAGTCAGAGAGAGAGTGCCCCAGAGTGCAGCAGTGTTCCAGAGCTGAGTGAGAGGTGTGGTTGCCAGTCCCTCAGTCAAAGTCGATGAGTGCAGCAGTGACCAAGTCTGAGCAGAGAGTCAGAGAGTCTCAGAGAGTGTTGTGAGCGAGCGTTGTGAGAGAGTGGTTCGTTGAGAGAGAGAGAGAGTCGCTGCGAGGAGATCAAGGCTGTGTGTGCACGAACTCTCCCTGCCCTGCGCCCTGCTGCCTGTGAATAACGCTGTGTGAGGACGATCTCTCCCGGGGCCACCTACGCCGACGACCTTCCTACCTGGGCTCCCTGCACATGTGCCGCGAACACTTCGAGGGCTACGCCCGGCGAGCTGTCCAGAGCGAACGGCGCCAGGACACGTTTGGAGCATGTACTTTTCCTTCCTTCTTTTCCCCACGTGAGTGAGTGGGCCCTTGGCTGGGGATAAGTTAAGACTGATAAAGTATCTGCTCTGTGTCTCTTCTCTTTACCCTGATCACTGTATAATTGTAAATAAACCTGTGTTCTTCCTTCCATTTGACCGTGCCCGTCATTTCACACCATTGGCCTAGCATCGCATGAATCAAACCGCTCAAATCGGGTTCAATAGGAATTAACGGCACGGGTCACTTGACACGCGAACCGCTCGGCGTATCAGATTAGCATGACCCGTGTGAGGTCCAGTCCCCGTTCTCGTGGCGGCGTGTGTATCGAAGGTACGTAGGGACTCCACCAGATACCCTTCTGCACGCTCGCTACGGGAGTGGCGACTCGGCCTCGTGGAATCGAAGCTCGAAGGGGGAAGGGGTTTAACCCCCCTTCTGTACGTCGACGGGTTCGAGAGATCCGCAACAATATATCTAAACAGAAATCAGGCGCTACTTTTGACTCACCCTGTATATATATACACACACACACACACACACACACACACACACACACACACACACACATACAGTGGAACCTTGACTTACGAGTGCACCAACTTACGAGTTTTCCGAGATACGAGCCGTCGCTCGGGCGGTTTATTGCTTTGAGATGCGAGCCGAGATCTGAGTTACGAGCTTACGCCACCCGCCACCAGGTGGGTTCCGGTCACGTGGTTATCTTGCCGTGCAAGCATATCTGCCGTATATCGCTGCTGTTTTGTTTTCGCATGTTGGTTATTTTGGAGCTTACGCCACCCGCCACTAGGTGGGTTCCGGTCACGTGGTTATCTTGCCGTGCAAGCATATCTGCCGTATATCGCTGCTGTTTTGTTTTCGCATTTTGGTTATTTTGGAAAAATTTCTTAGTTTTAACCATGGGTCCTAAGTAATTGAGTGCCAAGGGCAGTACTGAGAAGAAGAGGAGGATGATGTGCTTGGATATAAAACACGCAATCGTCGAAAAACATGAGCGAGGTGTGCGTGTTGTCGACTTGGTGAGGCAGCAAGCTCGGATGTGAAGGCAGCTGAAGATTTTATTATAACTTTTGCCGAACTGATAGAAGCCGAACGATACATCCCCCAGCAAATCTTCAACTGTGACGAGACAGGGCTCTTCTGGAAAAAGATGCCGAGGAGGACGTATATAACGGCAGAGGAGAAGAGCATGCCAGGCCACAACTTGTTCAGAGTGCCGGCGATAGCTCGCCTTCTCTTTGTGGAAGACACGGTGAGATCCTTAACATCCAACAACTAATGGGACGCAAACGGGGCGCCCAGTTTAGCGGTACACACATTGATGAATCACCCTGCCTGTGAAACACCGACATGACAGGTTATAGCTGGGTAGGGATTCAAACCCAGGCTGGACAGTTTAGAGTCAAGTGTGCGTACCTCCAGTCCAGGCCATCCTGCCAACTTGTATGCTGCATACAGGTGAAATATAAAGCACGAGATATTTTTATATATACTGCATATTTAAAAAAAAATTGGTGTGGTTTTTGCGGGCTGGAACGGATTAATAGCATTTCAATGCATTTTAATGGGGAAATTTGATTTGAGAAACGAGCAAATTGAGTTACGAGCTCGGTCACAGAACGAATTAAACTCGTAAGTCAAGGTTCCACTGTATATAAATATATATATATATATATATATATATATATATATATATATATATATATATATATATATATATATAGATATATATATATATATATACGTATATATATATGTATGTCACAGGACATACATATATACTGAGGGACAGCTCAGTCACAGAACGAATTAAACTCGTAAGTCAAGTTTCACTGTATATATATATATATATATATATATATATATATATATATATATATATATATATATATATATATATGTATGTGTTATATATATATATATATATATATATATATATATATATATATATATATATATATATATATATATATATACAGTGAAACCTTGACTTACGAGGTTTAATTCGTTCTGTGACTGAGCTCGTAACTCAATTTGCTCGTTTCTCAAATTAAATTTCCCCATTAAAATGCATTGAAATGCTATTAATCCGTTCCAGCCCGCCAAAAACCACACCAATTTTTTTTTAAATATACAGTATATATAAAAATATCTCGAGCTTTATATTTCACCTGTATGCAGCATACAAGTTGGCAGGATGGCCTGGACTGGAGGTACGCACACTTGACTCTAAACTGTCAGCCTGGGTTTGAATCCCGACCCAGCTATAACCTGTCATGGGTGAATCACAGGCAGGGTGATTCATCAATGTGTGTACCGCTAAACTGGGCGCCCCGTTTGCGTCCCATTAGTTGTTGGATGTTAAGGATCTCACCGTGTTTTCCACAAAGAGAAGGCGAGCTATCGCCGGCACTCTGAACAAGTTGTGGCCTGGCATGCTCTTCTCCTCTGCCGTTATATACGTCCTCCTCGGCATCTTTTTCCAGAAGAGCACTGTCTCGTCACAGTTGAAGATTTGCTGGGGGATGTATCGTTCGGCTTCTATCAGTTCGGCAAAAAAAAAACAAAAAAAACACCTTTAGAGGCCATTTTTCCCCGCAAGCGGGGGTTGGCCTTTTTCGGGAACTGTGGTTGTTGTTGTTTTTCGGTCCCCTTTTTGAAGCAATGTTTTACGGCCGGATGCCCTTCCTGACGCCAACCCTTTTTGCCGCCTTTAACGACAAGCAGGGAATTACCAGTGAACTGGTACTCAATTTGCCGACCTCGGAAGGATGACAGGCTGAGTCAACCCCCCTGGCGTTAATTCAGCGATTGACCAGAATTCGAACCCAGGATCCTAGGATTCTAAGCCGGCACCCTAGCCGCTAGCCCAACACCAGTTCGGCAAAAGTTATAATAAAATCTTCAGCTGCCTTCACATCCGCCTCACCAAGTCGACAACACGCACACCTCGCTCATGTTTTTCGACGATTGCGTGTTTTATATCCAAGCACATCATCCTCTTCTTCTTCTCAGTACTGCCCTTGGCACTCAATTTCTTAGGACCCATGGTTAAAACTAAGAAATTTTCCAAAATAACCAAAATGCGAAAACAAAGCAGCAGCTTTATACGGCAGAGATGCTTGCACGGCAAGATAACCACGTGACCGGAACCCACCTGGTGGCGGGTGGCGCAAGCTCCAAAATAACCAAAATGCGAAAACAAAGCAGCAGCGATATACGGCAGAGATGCTTGCACGGCAAGATAACCACGTGACAGGAACCCACTTGGTGGCGGGTGGCGTAAGCTCGTAACTCAGATCTCGGCTCGCATCTCAAAGCAATAAACCGCCCGAGCGACGGCTCGTATCTCGGAAAACTCGTAAGTTGGTGCACTCGTA
>NC_136265.1:196319461-196320786 GCF_964187855.1 Myxine glutinosa | reverse complement strand
ACCCGGCACAGCAACCGCAAAGCTCGGTGTCATTGCAATGGTTCACAAAGTAGTTTTCACAAGTGGAAATTGCAACCCATTATTATAGAACCGAATTGTTGTCCAAGTGTAATAACAAGAACAACATCTTATTGTCTGTAGAAAACAAAAACAACTTTCTATTGTTCCCTAATCTCCTGCTTCGCACATACCAACATTGAAAGATAAAGAACGCCATTGCTGGTGTAAAAGGATCTGTTAAGTTCCTGTTGTTTGTTTGTTAACGTGTCTTTCAATCAATCATGGGTTTAATAGTGTGTTGTTGTTCCCTGTTAACGTTATACTCTCTTGATAAACGATTCATCCAAAATAAATACAATGTGCGGAACAGCACCACCAATGTTTCAAAATGGCGTCTTGGGAAAGTGACAAAGGTTTCTTATCGGGAATCGATTCTCATACCGTTCGATCGATGTTCATAATTATCCATTTTGCTTTGCTAACCACTTTACACGCATGAACACTTGTCTACTCACCACCCAGGAAGCTCTTTTATGTCGGCCTTCTTGGTGTGCACGCTGCGGCTGCTCGGCTGCATCATTTGGTGAGGGCGCGGATGTTCCGCTGATGCGATGCCTCCTTACCAGGTAGCTGGCGCTCATTTTGCCCACCTCGGAAGGATGGCGGGTTGAGTCGACCCGACTGGTGTTAATTCAATGGCATAGCGGGGGCTTGAACTCAAGACACTGCAACTATCAGGGACACCTCTTCGTGGTGGTTGTACCCCCCAAAGCAAATTGGGGGCCAAATCCTCCCCATGCTTCCCTGCCGCCCGATTCGTCAGGTCAGAGCGGTCATGGTCAGAGTGCCGATCGGTCCCCATGGACCGGCCTTTTCCTTCGTGTCTATCTCTCTCTTTCTCTCTGTCTCTCTAACTCTGTCGTGGCCCTGACTTGATGAAGACCAGGGAGGGGGTTAGGGTTAGGGTTGTTAGGGTTAGGGATTTTGGGGTTATGGTTATCGGGTGGGGTGGGGGAGGTGTGGAGAGGGGAGTTAGGGTTAGGGTTATAGAGTTGGGTGGGGAGTGTTGGGAGATTGTTACGGTTAGGGTTAGGGTTATAGTGTGGGGTGGGGGAGGGTGGGGAGAGGGGAGTTGTTAGGGTTAGGATTAGGGTTATAGGGTGGGTGGGGGAGGTTGGGGAGAGGGGAGTTGTTAGGGTTAGGATTAGGGTTATAGGGTGGGTGAGGGAGGTTGGGGAGAGGGGAGTTGTTAGGGTTAGGGTTAGGCTTAGGGTTAGGGTTATAGAGTTGGGTGGGGAGTGTTGGGAGATTGTTAGGGTTAGGGT